>NW_024870783.1:1499689-2249534 GCF_019054845.1 Dipodomys spectabilis | reverse complement strand
CCCAGAAGGAGCTATCAAAGACCTGAAATTGCCTTTTCTGTCTCGGATTGGAGACATAGCATACCTGAATCCAGCATCCTGGAGGAGGGGTGTAAGATTTTTTCTGCTTTAGGCTCACAGTAACCTGAGGAGGAGGTAGCAGAAATATTTAAATATATCTGAGCCAATGGGTGTCTTGGGCGCTTTTGGCTACTTCCTGCTGGCCTAGGGGCATCAAGGAATCCCGGGAGCTGGAGTCTTTAGGATCCAGGTCTGCACTGGGCAAGGCAGGGCAGTGTAAGTGATGTCTCTGGTTGCCTGTAGGAACAGGATGGCCTTGACGTGTTTCCAGGTGGTTTCCTGGGTGGGGGATGTTATCTTGTCCAAAGAGACTTTTGGAAAAATCAGACAAAAAGCTGACAAGGTGACAAGGTCAGTTAACATGAATGACATAGGAGAACACACATTGGCCATTGGCTGGAAATGTTTCATTTGGAGTATATGCCCAACTGAAGCCCGTTACAGGGAATGAGGAATAACTGGACTTGGGGCAGGGAAGGCAGGAATGGGGTGTCTAGGGTCTTTTGGGCAACTGGGTAGGGGAGAAAATCAGAAGCCACTATAAATACAAATAGCAGGCAACAAAGGCAAGACTGCTAACTTTTTGTCCAATTAAAAGGTAGATGGGTATGGACATTAGGTGGGCAAGCAACTATTTCTCTTGATCTCTTGGCTCTGATTAATTTTGAAAGGATGAGCATAAAGTGACTCCATTTAGAATATCATCTCCTCTTATTCCTCTCCATGATTTTCCATTGTCAGACTTTGTCCTGATGGGTGTCTCAGCATCTGTTGCTGGGATAGCTTGTCCCAGTAGGCATTTACAGTTTGGACTCAAGGCCTCCGCACTGTCCTTGAGCAGTTCTGCTCAAGGCTAGTGCTCTACCACGTAAGAATCACAATGCCACTTTCAGCCTTTGGCTGGAAACTTAGAGGTGAGTCTTGAGCCATGCTTCCAGTCTGGTTCTGAGCTGATTAGCTGGGAAATGGAGTTTTAGAGGGATTCTTTGTGCCCAGGATGGCTTTGAACTGTGATAAAAAGAATCTTTGCTACAAAAGCCCTTTTTATTTCCAATTAAAGCAACAAAGAGATCAATGAGATAGTTACCTATAACTTGTTAACAAGTGACTAACAATTACTTATCAAGAGTTTTTAATAAAACCCAGTAGATGTTTTTAAACTGGCATTGATTGGCACTTTAAGTACTGCCCATTGCCTCTGGCCAGCCTGTTTAAAGTGGCTTATATCTTGGGCTACTGCAAGGTAGCCTGTTTAGCACTCTGGTTTATAAAAGCATTTTTCTGACTGGCTGAGGAACCTGATTTAGGCAGATCTCAATAGGGACACAATCTCAGTTCTCTGGTAATCTTAATTTATCTTTTTTAACCTTGAAATAAACCTTTAGGACAATTTTAATTTTAAACTTTTTTGTCTGGGAGGCCAGCCACTCCCCACAACTTCCCAAATTTTCACAAATGGGACTCCATTTTTAATCCCTTTTTCTAAAGTTCCTTTTGTAAGGTTTTTAAAAAGAGGTTGAGTAAGAACAGCACCACACATGTGGTATTCAAGTAAGGGGTAGGTTTATTCATCCTTCTGGCTGGCACCAGGCCATGTTGTTGGCACTATATGCAGCTGGAAAAGGCTGAGAGAGTGTCTAGGAACTAGGCTAGGCCTTATCTAAGGTAGGGGTGGGGAAAGGTGTGGCTACATTGAATCCAGATATGACCTCTTCCAGATGCCTAGGTAATGCAAGTACTGGGCAGAGACTTTGCTGTGAGAAAGATGGAGTCTGCTGGCCATCCAGAAGTGGACCTTACAACTTGAATCTGCATTTATATGCTTCATTGAAACACTGGGCTACACCCTTTACCTTTAGGCCATTTATCATTTGGTCATACACCCCTATGGTCTAATTTACAGGGATTAACATTTACAGAAACCAAATATCTGAGGTGGCTTGTGTTTTACCCAAGTTAGCAGGCTTTTGGTCACGTGTGATGGAACAAGGCCACAGTCTGGGTGAGGCTATGGCATTTGTATGTGGCATCTGTCACTGGTTACCTACAAAAATTTCTACATATACTGGTTAAAGACCTGGTTTACACTGGCTTTTTCAGGCTGGTGCCACTGGTTTAGGCAGCTGTGCCTGGACATAGTCACTCTGGTCCCTTGATCTTAAATGGAGTTGATCTGTGCACAGGGGAGAATATGGAGAATTAAAACCTTAGCCTTAGTTTCTTTGGCTTATAGTCAGGTCAAAAAGTTTGAAAGCAATTTAAATTAATCACAGCTTCCATTGACAAAGACTTTTAGTAAGCAGAGTGCTTGGTAACCTTGAAACCATAACTGTTTACATATAGACAAGTAGACAGACAGACACATATGTTTGTGCACAGATTATAGAGAGGGCTTAGATTTTTTAAATCATCCATTTAAGGTTTTTTGGAATTTTACTTTGCCTAATTATGATGGAATCACGTGGTCAGTTTAAAACACAAAACTTGGCCAACAACAAACTTTTAGTACACAGGAGACAAGAACAGACACATGACATGATATAATGGAGCAACTGGTCAGGTCAGAGATCAAAGGTCACAGAATCAAGTTGAGATTGGCACAAAATCAAGTTGGTGCGAAATAGCACCTGAGCTCCCATGAAGCCAAGATGGCGCACCTGCCACATGGTCAATGCTAGAGCGAACTAAAGATTTAGACAGTGAGGTTGCATTGCTTCTGGCACAACTGGAGCTTCAGGTTCTGCCCCCCACTACAAAGGCAGAGGAGGGGTCCAGTAAGGGAATGGGGCCTCACAGAGGAGGCCCTTCAGGGGAGGGGGACTTGCAGGAGAAGCTATAGAGGTGGGGGCTTCACACAGGAGGCTGCAGAGGAAGGGGCAGCTCGTGGAGGAAGCTACAAATGGGGTACTTCACTGGGGTGGCCACAAATGAGGGGGTACCTTGCTGGGGAGGCTGCAAAAGGGGGTACATCACTGGGGAGGCCGCAGAAGTGGGGCACCTCCCAGGGGAGGCCACAAAAGAGGGGATCCACAGAGAAGGAGTTTAAACTTAAACTCATCCATACTTGAGAAAGAGAGAGAGAGAGAGAGAGAGAGAGAGAGAGAGAGAGAGAGGTCTAATTGCCCAAGAGCTCACATAAATTTGGGGTCAAATTTGATTGTAAGGAAATTTATTTCTGTACTTTTCCATGGTAAGTGACCGGAGCCAAAAGCTAGCTGCAGAACAGTGCAATGTAGCTCGAACAAGGACCTACCCATGGGAAGGATCATCATCCTCTCCACAGTGGTCCTTGGCCATGGAAGGCCTAATGGGCAGGGGAGGGGGGGGAGAGAGGGCACTTGGTCAAGATTTCAGTCCGATGGCAGAGGTACAGAAATCAGAAACCCGGATTCCAGTCAACTGGTCACTGACCTGGGGTAGGACTTAATTAGCCTGTAGCAGGTAGAATGATCAGTCAGGAGAAAGTTACCTTGTTGGTCCTCTGTTCATCAGAGTGTAAGCTCTCAGGTTAGGTCCCTGGGAAGCTGGTCGGACCCCCATCTGAAGTGGAGAGGGGTAGCAAATCCACTGGGGAATCTAGCCCCGTAGGGCCACCAATGAAAGCATCAATGAAAGGATGCTTCATAACCATGCCAGGGGATCATGTGGAGGCAGGCAGGCACAGGAGAAAGATTATTACAAGGTTTATTAGAGGAGCCATATTTCTCCCAGAGAGAGGACGCATGGCAGCCTCCACTATCTAGATAGCAGCAGGGTCTGGGGGTTAGGAAGTGAGGGAGATGGGAGTTCTAGTGGGTCTAGGCAGAGAGAGGAAGGGGCCAGCTGTATGGTAGGAACTCCAGGGCAGGGAGGAGCTCAGGTCTGGGTGGAGCTCAGGACCAAAGGTGAGCATAATGCTTACACCCTTCACAGTGGAACAATCTTGTCTACCAACCTAGCTCTGTGTATAGTGTCAGATGTCCATGTGTCTTCACCCAAGCTACTGTGTTGAGAAGCAGAGATTATCCTTGAAAAGGAGCATAAATTTCCAGTTATCCTGAAGCCCATTGAAGTATCTCAACCTGCATATGTCTCCTTCACTTTGTGGGCTTGTCTAATAATTAAGAGAACACAGTTTGGGAAGGTGGCTCAGTGATAGAGTGCTTGCCTTGCATTCTTGAGGCCCTGGGATCGATTCCTCAGTACTACATAAGCAGAAAAAGCCAGAAGTGGTGCTGTGGATCAAGAGGTAGAGGACTAGCCTTGCGTTGAAGAGCTGAGGGACAGCTCCCAGGCCCAGAATTCAGGTCCACGACTGACAAAAAACAAAAAAGCAAACCATGTTCCACACCTGGGTTAGACACTAAGCCTAAGCAGAGTGAATAAAACCCTAAAAATGAAGATTATGTTAGAATCTACGAACAGAGTCTTAGAACTAGCAGCACACGAAAATGTCATCCATATTGGGAGGAGGCTACATGGAGCTTTGAAGCAAGAATGAGGCAGAATCTCGGTGTTGTTTGGATTTGCATTTCTTTTATGGCCAGAAATATTGAACAACTCTTCATGTGTCTATTGGCCATTCTTATTTCTTCTTCAGAGAAATCTTCCTTCAAGTCTTTAGCCCACATATTAATGTGGTTGTTTCTTTAAGGATTTTTTGTTTTGGGGGATTTATTTTTTGAGCTCTAAATATATTTTAGATATGAGGCTCTAGTCTGATGCCTAGCTAATACAGACCTTTTCCATTCTGTGGGACAATCATATGCTTGACCACCTCAACTTTCACCTGGTTCTCTTTTTTTTAACACACCATAGTGTGACTTAGTCATGACAGCCCTAACATGAGTACAGACAGATGAGGATTAAACAAAATGTGCATTAAAAATATTCTTATGCAGAACTTAGGTGAGTTACTTTGTTAGGTGTGTTTGTTTCCTTTGTGTCAAGAAATAGTTCTGTTTAAGATGACTCCCTTCCATATTTCATGCAAATACCTCTTTTCCATGGACTGAGACTGCCTGAAACTCTTGCTATGGTTACAAGTTGCTGATAGGAAGAGGCACATGTGAACATGATCTTGGGCAATGCGTTCCTGGATATCTTCTGAGAGATGGGCCATGCCCTCACTGTGTCATCAGCTGTGAACTCCTCTCATCACAATCTCTTCAGGAAATGCATTTCCCAGCACTCCATCTATCCCTAACCTACAAAGAAATAGAGAGAAATGGGAGTGCAGACAAATGAAAACTTCATACAGGTTTCTTGTGTTGTCATTATATATATTTTTATTATCTATAAGTAGTTGTACAAAAGAGTTGTCATTAAATATGTAAGTTTATAAATGCAATGTACCTTGATTGATGTCACTTTTTTTCATCTTTCTACTTCATCTCTCCCTATCCTACCCCTTTCTTACATACACATTCCCATGTACAAGGAACTAGTCACACAGAATCGAGAGGATATTTTCCACATGAGGAATCAAGAATACTGATCGTAGGATGTGAAGCTAGAGTGAAATTAGGAAGCCCCAACATGGAGATCAGCATGTGGTGACACACTGCATTGTGTAGTGTAGGAAGTCACATTTGGGAACAGATGAGCAGAGCATTCACATGGAACTGAACATTATAATTTGAAGTAGCGGCTGTGGGTGCACAAAAGTAACACAGCTGCTCAAAGTAATATAGCCCACAGATAAGTCATTGTCCAGTCAGAGACTTCTTCAGTTCACTCACTATATAAACTGTATCTGAGTCTTGATTTGACAATCTCCTCCTACATGCACAACATTAAGACTATCTGCAGCAACATGATAACATAACTGCTCCAGGAAGGATTTTACCATGTTCTTCCTCCTTCTTTTGATGATGACTTATAATTTTACTATCCAAAAGCTATACTGATCCCTTCAAATTCTCTTTTATTTAACTTCTGTTCTTCTCATATGGGCCTGTCAATCTTTGTTACTGCCTTTACTGGGAGAAATTTGCTCTCTCTACCATTCATTGTAGGACAAAGCTGGTACTAAGTAAGGAAAATGTAGCTGGCTGCTGGGTAGGTATGAAAGCCACCTGGCACATCAGAGGGGACATGATAATAGAATCACGAAATTAGTTTCCAAGAATACCTATTCAAGTTGGGTTGAAAGTAGCCAGGCTCTGAGGACTACACATTAAATTCTCATGATCCATGCTCCATGTCTGGCTTCAGCAACATGTGTCTTATGAATTGCAATCCTCACAGACTTCAGGAACTGGAATACATGGAAGAATTTGAAACAATGACCTCAAACCAAAGATGTGGGCAGGCTTCTATTTTCCTGGCTTGTGAGGGAAGGAGTTCCTGACTGAGAGATGTAGCTGAAGATAGGGGAGTGGGGAGACCAGAAGAGCTTTCTGTGGATCTTCCTGGAAGAAGGAAAAGCCCCAAGAAAAGAAAGTGTTTATAATCTAGGACATGAACTTGAATGATGTCTAGGACCTAGGTGAAACTCTGAGAGACCCATAATTCAGAGCAGGGCTGACTCTGTGAGAAGGATGCTCCAGGGCTGTTCTCACTGCTTCTGAAGGGAATCAGCAGGGTACTCAGGACAGAGTTGTTGTATTTCATAAATGAATGAATGCAGAAGTTATACATCTATTGTTCTGCATTGAATTAGCTATTAGATTAACAATTTAATATATATAATTTTAATTGTTTAACACATCATTTTAAATTCTGACCCTGAGAATCACCACACAGCCCATGCTCACTCTTAGCCTGAGCATCATGAAGCTCAGGATAAAATCTGTGCCCTTGAGGACAAGTAGTGACCTGCTCGCTGCCGAGGAATCCAGGGATCTAGTGGGGACAGCACTGACACTGCAGCCCCCTCTCACCTCCCACATGTTATGCACACATGTTCCCTTCAAGGCTGCATATCTTAAGGGTCAACCCTCCTTCTCTTACCTTTCTGACCTGTACTTAATGACATCACTACAGGAATCTTGGTGGAAGTGTCATCCTTATCAGGTGTGATTACACTTTCAAAGTAAAATATGAAATAGAAACTTTCACATGGGGAGACATGACCCCTCTAAAAGCATGGTCCCAGCTGCCTATGTACCCTGAAAGCCTAGAATAGAGCTCCCTAGTTTATAGCTCTTATTCATAAAGGGGCAGTATTACCCATGCTTTCCCAGGGTTTAGAAGGTCAAGATTTGGATTTTTATCCTTGTGTGCATTGTTTGTCAATGCACACAACTTTGACAATTTGTGACAAATCAACAGGTAAGCTTTTCATTTGGAGTTTTGGCTTGGTTATATTATATTAAATGATTACCTCAAACAGTTCTGCAAGAGAGTCCCAGTATTTTCCTATGTGAAATTATACCATTTTATTTGTTTTACCTCTTGATTAATTGTAATTTATGTATATTAATAGCATGCAGTGATTTCTTGATAATTCTATACTTAAATGCATTGTACTTTCAAAATTTTCACTATTCACTTTATATTTCCAGTCTTTTCCTGTCTAATGCATAACATTTTTCTGACAGTAGGTAATAGACTCCATTATTCACAAGTGAATGTGTGTATGTATAGATTACACTATATATTACATTATACTTAATTCATCTTCAATCATTAGTGCCTTTGCTCCCTTCCTTTCCCCCTAATCTATCTCCTTAAACATTTTCCCTTTTTGGCATTCATGACCCATTATTGATTTTTATTGTCACTACTAAATAATTATTATTATATCATCATCATCATCATTTAGGTTCAACAAATGAGTGGGGCCTTGGACAATTTGCTTTGGGATCTGAACTTATATCACTCAACATGATATCTAGTTCCATTCATTTTTCAGCATATTATAGATTTCATTGTTCATCTTCCCCTCTCTCCTTGCCACTGATCTAGGGAATTACAAGCCTCAAGACTTTACTAAAATACCTCCTTTGTCCATCATAGTGCTTGAACTCAGGACTTGTACACTCTCCCTGAGATATTTTGCTCAAGGTTAGCACTCCAGCATATTGAGCCCCAGCTCCACTTCTGGTTTTCTGGTAGTTAATTGGAAATAAGTGTCTCAAAGACTTTCCTGCCCAAGCTGGTTTTGAACTGAGGTGCTTAGATCTCAGCATCATAAGTAGCTAGGATTGAGCCACCAGTACCCAGCATGATCCACCAGTACCTCATTTTAAAGCGTGAACAGAGGAATCCTAATATGTAAAGACAAAGTCAAGCTGAGCCTTCATCTCAGACTTAAAAGGGAAAACACTATGCAAGTCAGGAAGTGCTTGTTTAAGAGGAGCAGTTTAAGAGGAGGAAAGAGAAGGCAAAGATCTCTCTTGTGACCAAGTGGAAATCATATCGACCTGAATACCACATTGCAGGTGCTCTGAAATACAGACTTGTGTTATTTATAAGGCGAAAAAAGCCTTGTCTGGTTGGTGCCCCTGAGGCTGAGATGGAGGAAAGATAAAATTGAGAGGATTGTCATTGATGGCCTGGACCAAACCCCCACTGAACCTCAGAGCCTTTCTCTAGCTGAGAAACACTATCTGTAGGCAAAGGCCCCAGGAGGAACAGCTGGGGCAGCCCAGCCTCTCACTTCTGCCTCCCTGGGAGGTTTATGTTATGGCTTGTATCACTGTGGGAGGAAAACTACTACCCTGTTGACAGTAATAAGTTGCAAAGTCTTCAGACTGAAGGCTGCTTATGGTGAGCGTGAACTCTGTCCCAGATCCACTGCCACTGAACCTGGATGGGACCCCGGATTGCAAGTTGTTTGCCCAATAAATCAAAAGTTTAGGAGCTTTCCTTGGTTTCTGCTGATACCAATGTAAATTAGTACCAATGCCCTGACTGGCTCTGCAAGTGATGGAGACTCTGTCTCCTACTGATGCAGACAAGTAGGATGGAGACTGAGTCATTAGGATGTCACATCTGGCACCTGACATTGGAAACAAAAGACAAATATCAACACAATTAATTTTGCTCTGAGACCATTCATGAAGAATGAGGCAACACTGTTAACAATGGGCTGAATAAATTCCTAGCATCTCCTTCCTTACCTGGGAGCCAGAGCAGAAGGAGCCCCAGGAGCTGAGCAGGGGCCCTCATGTCCATGCTGTGTGCTGACTGCAACTGACTCCTGCACAGGGTGTGAGCAGACTATAAAGAAATTCTCAGGGCAGTAGGCTGTATTCTGGGCACATGCAAATCCTCAAGCAGTGGGCAGAGCTGCAGGCCTGGGCCAGATGCAGGCTGGCTGAAATGCCTGTCAAAGCCCAGAACTAAAGTCACCAGGGGTGGGGTCTCTAGAGACCTGCAAAGAACAAATTTGTCCTCAGAAAATGTTTTTAAAGGAGGGTGTGACAATGATCAATAGGAAATGAACTCATTACCTTACTCATGTAACTGTAACTCCTCTGTACAATATCTTTACAATAAAATATATATTAAAAGAAAATGAAGGGACAGTGTTACTGGAAAAGAAAGGAACCTTTGTGGAATGGTGGCCCTTAGTCTACAGCCTCCGCCCCCACCCCAGACAACTTCTTTTTTCTTACTGAAGAAAGAACCACTGACCTCCCCATTGACTCATCAGGAACCAGTTTCCAATGTATCTAGCTCTTTTTTTCTTTGTGAACATTAAACCTGACTCCTGATGTCAATCAGTCTGAGGCTTCCTCTCTCCACCTAGTGGAGGAGCCTGACCCACCCTGAAGGCCTGGCTCTGCTCCCTCTCTCCACCTAGTGGAGAGGAGCCTGACCCATCCTGAAGGCCTGCTCAGCTCCCTCACTCCACCTCTGAAATGGGTTAAGATCTTTCCTGCCCTAACTCTGGATTTTAACTGTTTGGACAGGATCTGTCTGTCATGTTAGTGAAGTGAAACATTTTTAAATGTTAAATAAACTTTAGTGCCTCTAAAAAAATAAAGAAAAGAAAAGAAAATTAAAATCTATGCATTTATACAGAAAAAAAAAGAAAATATTTTTCCTTGCAGACCTAAGGCAGATTGACTCTATTGTTCTCTACTGCTCTTTTTTTTTTTATAAGTGCATTTTAATTTTGACATGATCCATGATATGCTTTACTTTTTTCTTTTTCTTTTTCTTTTTTTCAAGTTGGTTGTGAGGCCTGAACTCTGGGCCTGGGCGCTGTCCCTCAGTTCTTCAACTCAAGGCAAGCACTCTACCACTTGCGCCACAGCACTACTTCCACTGCTTATTTGGGGCTGAGGAATGGAACCCAGGACCTCATGTATGCAAGGCAAGCACTCTACCACGGAGCCACCCTCCCAGCCCCATGTTATGGTTTCATGACAGCTTTTTATATAATTCAGTCACTCAGAAAAAAATTAAACAGTTTTACAATTAAAATAATTATAGAATACTGCTGCTCTGTTACTAGATATTATGAGTCCAGATTCCCAGAATTTTCACTGTTTCCCTGTCCTATCCCAAAGAATAATCATAACAGTATTACCCAGAAATTGATATGTGATAACACTAATCATAGGTAGGTAGGTAGTTGGCTAGGTAGAAGTAGACAGATAGAAATGTACATCTGTAGGGAAGTAGAAAAAAGAAAAAAAATGGAAATTTAAGGAAAGAATAAAAGCAAGGAAGCAAGGAAGGAAAGAAAATCCAGAAAGCTACCTAGGTAGCTAGGTGGCTTAAATTTTACTTTAAAAATACTATGCAAAAGAAAAATCGGAGCAATAAAAAATCATGATCTGCAAGGTATAGACCATCCCCTGGCCTTTGCATTGGTGCCCAGCACACTCCTGATAAATGACTGTTTTTCTTCTCTGGTGAATGTTCTTTCCCAACGCCTCCCTCCAGGAAAGTTCATATAAGCTCCCCTAAACACCCCTAGCTTCTACTAAGGAAAGAATTTGATGCTATTTCTAGCTTAGTGAGCATTACACATTTCTACACCAGACATTTCCTAAGCTTTTGGGTGTCATGTATCTCCTATCTTTATTATCTGAAGCTGAGGCCCCTCAGAAGCTGAGGTGTTCTCTAAACCATGAACTCATATCTACTTCAGTGTTCTCCATTTCACACATCTGTATGTTCCTACATCATCCATTTTGTGTACTGTAAGTGAAGGTATCGACTAAGTGATGGTGTTTTTAATGACTGAGTTTAGGGATTATGTCTCAAATAGGCATGGAAGGGGTAAAATGCAACATGTCCAAGGATGAAGACTAGGAATTGGAGGTAAAAATATAGAGTGGACATCTTCATACAGTGAGGACAAAGACCGCAGACAGTGAAGTTAGAGTAAGTGCGAAGGCCTTCCCACATGAGGATCAATCCATACTACACCCAAACAAGAACATAAAGTGAATGGCCTTTGGGAAACTTTTGTTTACAATGGGCAGAAAACTCTATGACAATGCACTAAATGGGAGAAGCCTAAGAAACATTTGTGTTAGGAGTACTCTTAAATGTAGCTCTGGTACAAAACAATGCGTGTTTGAACTTCCATCCTTTTTCATGACATAAAAGCCTATAAATCCCTTGGAACTTTGGGGAGGGGAGACAAGAGAAAGGAGAGAGAGAGAGAGAGTCAGAGACAGAGACAGAGACAGATGCCCAAGTCTGGATTTGAATAAAGCCTAAAATCCAAAGATGTTTGTTACACGGTGCTCATATATTACATGCCACCCTCTGTAGAACTTCTCTTCATGATGTGAAACACAAGAAATATCCAATGTGGATAGATAACCACTCAGAAGATGGAGATCTGAGGATCACAGTCCAATGTCAGCTCAGACAAAAACCTCTGTGAGACTCTTACCTCCAATTAACCACCAAAAGCCAGCAGTAGAAATGTGGCTCAAGATGCTGGGCACTGGTGGCTCACGCCTGTAATCCTAGCTACTCAGGAGGCTGAGATCTGAGGATCATGGTTCAAAGCCAGCCCGGGCAGGAGAGACCGTGAGACTCCTATCTCCAATAAACCACCAGAAAACCAGAAGTGGCGCTGTAGCTCAAGTGGTAGAGCGCTCGCCTTGAGCTGAAGAGCTGAGGGACAGCGCCCAGGCCCAGAGATCAAGCCCACGACCGACAAAAAAAAAAAAAAGTAATGTGGCTCAAGCAGTACAGCTCAGGGACAGCATTCAGGCCTTAAGTTCAAAGGCCTAGACAGCACAGTAAAAGGGGTAAGAATCTTGAAAGACCAAGTTAGGAACAGCCAGAACAGTCTTTGTTCATGTGATGTCTGTCAATACATTAAATGGAATGCTCTATGAGATCATTGATTTTCTTTGATGTGCTCAAGATTTCAGGGTTGATGATCATCCCTGATACTATTAGTGTATAACAATAATTTCTTTGTGTTTGGGGTAGGAGTAAATGAACAACTGCCCCAATACAGTTTGAGATCTGTAGCTGTTTTGCTTATTACCATCAGGTGGGGCTGTGGAACCTTCAATGTGTCAGTGACAGAGATGTGGGAGGACTTGACATGGGAGAGGAGAGACTGCCACGCCTACTCCAGTGGAGTCTGCTTAGCATGGGAAACCAGCTTTCAGACCTGAGAATGGGGCTTTACAGAAACCTATCTCGGAGTATTGGGACTTCACCGAAGTCTACCTCGGAGAATAGGGCTTCAAAGAGGCTTACCTCCTGGAAAGCCTGGCAAGCCCCTGGGAAAGATGTTTCTGCTTTTCTTTTCTTCACTGTATAAGAGTGCCTATTAATCTTTTACTGTTTCTGCTGTTCATTGTACTTACTCATTGTCAACGTTCCCTTAATCAAAGCTCTTTCTTAAGAGTGTTGACGACTCCAATATCTGATGAGTGTCTTAAAAATATGACTAACTCACCGGAGTTAAGTGCTACCCTGAAAGCCCCTCTTATGGAGGCTAGTAGACAAGTCATAAGTAAATATAAAAGTATTGAGGGTTTCACAAGTCACTTCAGCAGAAGGAATTGTTTGTAAGAGATTTACAAGAAGCTGCAGGCGCAGCTAGAACAGAAGGAATGTATGGCAATTGCTGAGATAACTACTTAGGAGAAAGAACTTCCTGTTACTCTCTTTCATTTACTAAGAGACTTGCTAGATCTAGGCCCCGTGACCTTACTATTAAAGAAGGAACAAGATTTGCATTTCTTTTATGGCTAGGGATGTTGAACATTTCTTCATGTGTCTATTGGCCATCCTTCTTTCTTCTTCAGAGAAGCTTCTCTTTAAGTCTTTCGCCCACTTACTTATTGGGCAGTTGTTTCTTTGAGGATTTGTTGTTGGGTGGTTTAATTTTTTGAGCTCCAAGTATATTTTAGATATGAGACCCTTGTCCATTGTATGGCTAGTAAAGATCTTCTCCCAATCCGTGGGCTTTCTATTGATCTTGCTAGCTATGTCATTTGCCCTGCAGAAGCTCTGCAACCTTATGCAATCCCACTTGTCCAACCTTTCTTTGATTTGTTGTGTTTCCGGGTATCTATTCAGAAAATTTCGGCCTGAGCCAAGGAGACCCAGGGTTTCTCCTATTCCATCCTGTAATGTTTTCAGAGTGTCTGCTTTGAGTTCAAGGTCTTTGATCCATTTGGAGTTGATTCTGGTGCAGGGTGATATACAAGGATCTAGCTTTAGTTTTCTACATGTAGTTAACCAGTTTTGCAGCACCATTTATTGAAGAGGCTGTCTGTCTTCCATTCTATTGTTTTAGCTCCCTTATCGAAGATTAGATGGCTATAGGTCTGTAGGTTCATTTCTGGGTTTTCAATTCTATTCCATTGGTCCTGAGGTCTGTTCTTATGCCAATACCAAGCTGTTTTGATTACTATGGCTTTATAGTAGAGTTTGAAATTTGGTATTGATATTCCTCCAGCAGTGTTCTTTCCGTTGAGGAGCGTTTTTGCTATTCGGGGTCTTTTCTTGTTCCCTATGAATTTTTGGATTGCCTCTTCTGTTTCCTTGAAGAATGAGGGTGGAATTTTGACAGGTATTGGGTTGAATTTGTAGATAGCCTTGGGAAGTATTGCCATTTTCATGATGTTAATCTTTCCAATCCAGGAGCATGGGAGGTTTTGCCATTTTTTAAGTTCTGTGTTGATTTCCTTTTTCAAGATTTTAAAGTTTTCATCATAGAGGTCATTCACTTCTTTAGTTAAGTTAATTCCTAGGTATTTTATTTTTTGTGGGGCTATTACAAATGGAGTTGCTTTCCTAATTTCAGCCACACTTTTCTCATTGTTGGCATACAGAAAAGCCATTGATTTTTGGGGGTTAATTTTATAACCTGCTACTTTGCCAAAGTTTTGAATCAGCTTGAGTAATTTTGAGATATCACCTCACACCAATTAGAACAGCAAAAATCAAGAACTCTAACAACAACAGATGCTGGAGGGGATGTGGACAGAAAGGAACCTTACTTCATTGTTGGTGGGAATGTAAACTTGTTCAACCACTTTGGAAAGCAGTATGGAGGTTCCTCAAAAGACTTCACAAAGAATTCCCCTATGACCCAGCAATCCCACTTTTGGGCATTTACCCTAATGTTTACAAAAAAGACCACACTAAAGCTACCAGCACAACTATGTTTATTGCAGCATTATTTACCATAGCTAAGATATGGAACCAACCCAGATGCCCCTCAGTAGATGAATGGATCAAGAAAATGTGGTGTATATACACAATGGAATTCTATGCCTCCATCAGAAAGAATGACATTTCCCCATTTGTTAGGAAATGGAAAGGCTTGGAAAAAATTATATTAAGTGAAGTAAGCCAGGCCCAAAGAAACATAGGTCCCATGGTTTCCCATATTTGCAATATCTAGTATAGGTATGAGTCAAGCGGAAAAAGTCAGAATGTGATGTTAGGAAAACGAACCCTCAAATATGTATTTTAATGTTTTTGTTTCTTTCATGCATGTGTTTCTAACGCATTTATAAGATTATTTCTTTGTTGCTTTGTATGTCCCTCCCCCACAGTGTAACCCCTGCTTTCACTATATTTGATGTCAGTATAACATGTGGAGGAGATGGGGACAAACAAGTCGTTTAAGGATTCAGGTGGACCTGTTGCAACAATGAGAAGTACAAAATGTCATGTCAAAACCAGCTTTACAATGTCGGTGTGTGGGGGGGGAGTGGGGTATGATTGGGTGGGGGGGAGGGGGGAGGCTGCAATGCTTGGTAAGAAATGTATGCATTATCCTGCCCATGTAATTGTAACCCCTCTGTACAGTATGTTCTCAAATAAAATAAAATAAAATTAAAAAAAAAAAAGAAGGAACAGGAAAGATCTTATGGAACAGTTAAGGCCTCTATAGAAATAAGGTAATGGTTAGTTGGTGACAAACATTGAAACCCATTATATTTCTTAGAGACAAGCCCGAAACAAGTGCCTATCAGGGGACCAGCTAGTAACCACCCAAGAATGAAGCCCTGCAGCAAGGTTGTGTAACCTTTTGCCCTTTCAGGCCACCTGCTGGTGACCGCCCAAGAATGAAGCCCTGCAGCAGATTGTGTAACCTTTTGCCCTTTCTTATGGAGACTTTTGCTATAAAAGTTTGTTATCCTCTGCATTAAATCTCACTCAGCATCCACTCCTAATGTGTGTTAGTTGTCTGTTTGCCATCTTCCCCCCTATTCCAGGTTCCTTCCTCCCCTAGGTATCCTCCTTCGTCCCGACAGAGCGGGTCCGCGGCAAGAGACTTGTTGACCTGAGGAGCAGTGATAAAGCTCCTGAGCATGTGGTGGGGATTCATAGTCTGCAATAATGCTTAAGCTGATGAAGATGTCAGAAGCCTGTTTGATGTTTGGAGCTGCTTGTTTACTTAATAAAAGGAATTCAAACATGGATTTATGTAGGGAACTCTGAAGCTGAGCTGTGAGACCTGGAAAGGGTAAAGAAATAGGAAAGCCATCTCAACAGTAACCAGAAGGCTGAAAGCTGGGCCCTGGAAATATCAAACAGTCAAGGCAAAACAGAGGTTCAAGTTTGCACCTTGTGGCTGCTTGTGCATCTAAAGTTTAAGGCCTTGGAGATAAGATGAATGTCTATGCTACTGTTGGAGTGCTTATTGCTTCCCTCAGCTTCATAAGATAAGGGACTCCATTATCACTTGTATGCAAATTATCCATAGTGGTTATAACTTCAAATATATTCATACCCTAGTATCAATACTGAACTAAATAAAAAGATTTGTTACTGAGATCTCAGCTCTGGATCCCCTGCTGTCTCCTTTTGTAGTTTCTCTCTTTTCTCTTTCATTGGCCAGGTATCCTGTCATCTTGGTGATCCTGGTTGTGGTTAGCAACAAGTGGCACCCAACATGGGGCTTGAATAACAAGTGAACTGAAGGATTTGCAAAAGTCAACACAAGAACCCTGAGGAGTTCCTGCACTAGCACCATACTTCAGGATTGCCAGGGTAACAAGGGGGAAAGCTAAAAGCAAAAGGGCTGAGTATTTTAAGTCAACAAAGATGCTGCTGGCAGCCTCAGGAGCAAAAGTAAAGAGAAAAGACTGAGGACTTAGCCTTTTATGTCAAAAAATATTGTCATCGGTTGCCTCCACAAGGAATGCTTCAAATTTGGTGATGGAAGGAGGTTGTCAGGCCATTGAAATGGCTCTTAACCAGGGGAAAATAATCCCATTGGGAGGGAAGGGATGGTAGAGGAAAAACAAAGGAGGAGGTAACAATGCTTGATAGGAAATGTACTCATTACCTTACTCATGTAACTGTAACCCCTCTGTACAGCATTTTTACAATAAAAAATATAAAAACTGATTTTTATGCAATAATTACAATGATGTTTCAACCTTTTCAAACTCCTCCATAATCAGAGTGTAGGTCTGTATTGGAAGCTCCTATGTAGAAAAAGGAAACCTGCTTGAAGCCTAACCAGTATTTGTAATTCAAAATGTCCTGGAATGAGGAAGCCCATAGCTAAACCTATAGAAAGGAGCATGTCCAGCCCCCATACAAATTGGGGCTGCCCCACTTAGGAGGAAGAGAGTTTGGCTGAACATGGCTCAACAGTTACAGTATGATGATCAAGCTATTAATCAGGAACACAGGGCAAGAGAAAAGATAACACAGCCAGGATAAGTGACTATCTCTTCAGTAGAAATCAGGCATGGAGACCCAGCACCTTATGTTATTTTATAGCCAGGTTGAGACAATCTTCATAAAACTGTACAACAAACTGAGTTAATAGAATTACTTCTCCAAATGCTTCCCTTTGATAATCCTAATTCAGAGTCTCAGAATGCTTGGACCTCATCAGGGCCACAAATGCCAACCTTGCAGATGAAAAAGAATTGTTCAGAAAATAAAAACTCCAAGCAAATTCAGATCCTTGTATAAGTTAAATAACCTTCTTGGTATAGGATGGGGATTGACAGACCTTTCTAAAGATTTCTGTTGCATTCTTAAAATAAGGCCATGTGCCTTTCCTTTCTCTATTTCTCTTTCCAAGTCCTAGAAACTGAAGCCCATCTAGGAAATATTTAAAAATCAAAATGTGTGCTAATGTGTATTGGAATGTGTTCTGTGCTATCCAGGTCTTGATTATCTATGTACAAATGCTATTGTTAACAGGAGTTTTCTGTTTTGCATTTTGTCTCATAGTTTCTTTGGTGTTGTCTGTTTTTCTAACACTGACCATGTTATATCATATTGAGCCCTCGTGTAATAACTTCCACAGGCTCAAGAGGAGCTGCAACTACTACAGCAACATATCTAAAATATGGAGTTAGAAAGAGTGAATCTTGAATCCCTAGCATGTAAGGAGATAAATAGTTCTTTCCACTTAGCTGAAATATCTAGGATATCATAATCAAAATGGTAAGGTCTATTCATCTCTAAAATATATACAACGGATTTTGCCAAAGATTGTTATCCTAAATGAAGACTACCTCTTTATTTTACTGACAGAAGCAAAAAGAGAAAGGTATATTGCTCTTGTAACAACTCCCTTAACAGTCTACACAGGAGAAAGAACTGTTCATCCACCTGTTCATCAACTGTTCACGGTTTATCCCACTTCTTTTAATCTCATTAGAGCTCATTCCCAAATGCTCAGTCCTTTGTCCCAAGGCAATGAGTTCTTTGATCATAGGTGATTCCTCTACAATGTTCTGCTTATACTAGTACTAAATTGCAAATTTCCCTACATAAATGGCACATTAAACATATTACAGATATCTCATATAATCCTCAAGGATAAGCCATTGTGGAATACAGTAACCATATACTCAAGTCTCAACTAAGTAAACAAGAAGGGGGAATAGGCATAGGTCACTGAACCAGCCAAAGAACAGATAGCAATCATTACATATCCTAAATTATGAAAATTTAGTTTTGCATCCAATACTTCACAAGAAGATAAACATTGGAAAGTTCTGAAAAAATTGCCATCTTCATGCCAGCCTACATGGTAGAAGGATGATAGTGATAATAACTGGAAATTTGAAACTGTCAAAGTATATGGCACCATGGTCATGCTTATGTCTCCACAGGTTTTACAGACATCTGGTTACCAGCCCAGAAACTAATACCCAGGAATGAAGGAAAGATCATCTAATACCAAGGAACCTCTGGATGAATCCTTCAAGAGGATGAAGATGACTGCAGGCACTGGATAAACAGTGCAAACCAGAACAGCAACTATTCCCATGTTGGAACAGATGAAGAAGCTTTCTCAAGAAGCTGAGAGATGCTTACAGGACAAAGGACAGGAAATTAATGCCATGTCTTTGTAATGGAAACATCACTTATTCATAGTGTGAGTGCCTCTTGCAGAGTGCAAGCCTCTGCCGGGAGGGTTCCAATGATGGGTCAATATTATACTTAACATGTACTGTGATATGTAACAATTCAGAAGTGGGACCTGTCCATTGATATAAAGGTAGAGTAGAACTATTTAGTCACAAAAAACTTGACAGGCCCTGGATAAATATATCTGATTGGTTTCAGTTCCAAAATACAGAGAGTCTACCACCAAGACAGTGCTCTTATAGAAAAAAATGTTATTGTATATTTAGCTCTTGAGACAGAATTTACAGTTCTTCAAATATAAGGCTTCTATTGGCCATTAATACCATCATTAAAACTTCCTTTTTTATTGAGGAAAGCCCTTCTGTACAAATATCCTATTGCAAAATTTAGTCAGAACTGCTGTTACCTTAGAAGGGGACAAATTTATAACCTAGGATAAAATTAGTCAGCAAAAAGATGAAATCAAAATAAAAAAAGATGAAATCATAGAGAATGAGTTAAGTATTGACCTTGAATTTATAGATCATCAAAAATGTTTATGTTTCAGTTTTGTGGACCATTTTAGTAACTGTTCTGTAGCAATACTTGCTTTGTCTAAAGGAAAATTACTTGGAATTGGTTGGTCTTTTTCTTTTGTGGAAGAAAAACATCTCGTCTTCTGAAGAGAAATTATTCAGGACTCTGTTACATTGGGAGGATATACCTCTATTACTTAATAATTAAACTCACTAGAATAAGGTATGAATGAAACATGATCTGCAGAAAATTTTGAAGATAACCTTATACTATTAAGTACTGACGATAGAGTTGTAGCTACAGCATTTATTCTACATGACCCTAAACTTGTGGAGTAGGTATCCAGAGAGAATCTAGTCAGCTAGCTTGTCTTTTCAACAAGACAACAAATGTTAGGGCCATAATTCTGGAAGAAATAAATCAGGAAATAATGGAGTTAAGATCAAGTATTTGACAAAAATAAGCTTCCATAGATTATTTGCTGATGAAAAACAAGAATTTGAAGGGTTGTTTTAATATAACTAACGATTCTCAAAAAAAATTCAGAACGAGTTAGAGCAGCTCAAAATGGAATTAAACAAGTTAAAAATTATTAATGACTGGGGGCTGACTTGGCTATGTCTCTTTTTGGGTCCAAGAGCTTCCATCTTAGGGGCTGTCCTGTTAGTTCCCTGTCTATTCCAATGTTTATCATCAGCATGTTTCCACTCAAGCAGAAACGACAATCATATTGTCTTAAATAATAATACAAGGGGGAAATGTAATGAACTCTGGAGTTGAGCTGTGAGACCTAGAAAGGATAAAGAGATTGGAAAGTCGTCTCTGACTGTATTCAGAAGACTGAGAGTTGGGCCCAGGAAAGGTCAAACTGTCAAGGCAAAACAGAGCTTCAATTTTCTCCCTTAAATGTCAGCTGCTTGGGTTGTTTAAGACTTTAGAGATGAGAAAGAAGTCTATGATAAATTTAGATTTTTGGTCACTTTGCATGTCCCTCCCCAACGGTATAACCCCTGTTTTCATTGTATTTAATGTCGGTATAATTTGGAGAGGGGAAGGGAAAAAACAAAATGTTTAAATAGGAATACAGGTTGACCCATTGTAACAATGAGTTATATAAGGCAATATGATGAAAAACAAACTTTACAATTTAGCAGGGGGGTAGTTCGAGGGAGGAGTGTAGTTGAGGAGGTGGGAGGGAAGGGATGGTAGGGGAAAAACAAAGGAGTGGGCAACAATGCTTGATAAAAAATGTACTGATTACCTTGCTCATGTAACTGTAACCCTTCAGTACAGTATGTTCACAATAAAAAACTTATTTAAAAAGTTAGAGTGTTTATTGCTTCCCTCTGCTTCCTAAGGGAGGCATTTATCACTTGTATGCAAACTATGCCTCATGTTAATGCTGTTAATTTCAAAGGTATGAATACCCTAGTCTCTGCACATACCTGTAGTCATTTGCCTGTACTTTTATTTTCTTTTTTGTACGTTTTTTATTGTAAACATACTGTACAGAGGGGTTACAGTTACATGAGCAAAGTAATGAGTACCTTTCCTATCAAGCATTGTTACCTCCTCCTTTGTTCCCGCCCCCCACCATCCCTTCCTTTCCAACCTCCTTGACTCCCGCCCCTCCCCTCGCAGAAGTTGTAAAGTAACATGGTGTCTTGTACATCTCATTGTTATAATAGGTCAACCTGTATCCCTACTTATGTCCTTTTTGAAATTTGTGTTTTTTATTGTAAAGATACTGTACAGAGGGGTTACAGTTACATGAGTAATATAATGAGTACATTTACTATCCAGCATTGTTGCCTCCTCGTTTATATTTCCCCTTCCATCCCTTCCTGTCCCACTTCCCCAACTCCTCCCTCCCCACCCAAAGTTGTAAACTTCGTTCTCTACATAGTATCTTGTACATCTCATTGTTACAGTGGGTCAGCTGTATCCATATTTCAGCATTTTGCTATTTCCCTTCCCCTCCCCAAATGAGAAAAATGTATGTACAAGATGCAGGGCACCGGAATAAAATACATTGAAACAGAGGTTATACCATAGGAAAGAACATTACAAGAGAAACAAAAAAATCATATAGTACGTTGCAAATATATTAAAAACAAGTTACTTCGCCTGTTGTGAACTAAATTAAAAAGCCTTGTTAAGAGATTTCAGGATTCAGAAGCAGGAGCTGAGCTCTGGATCTCCTGCTGCCCCTTTTCTATTTTGTCGTCTTTCTCAGTTCGGAGTCCCAGTATCATGTCATCATCATGCTGTTTCTGATTGTGGTTACAGACAGGTTTAAAACTTAAAAGAGGGGCTGCACCTGTTCTCATACTGGCCGATGACTTAAATATTTATCGCATGAGGTAACAGAAGATGAAATGCCTCAATTATCTTTATAATTATGTATTCTGATACCAATCAATTTATGTTTCATGTAGTGTCTTGTTGAAAGAGTTTAATGCATATTTAAAGTATTTGCTAAAAATTTTGGTGAATATTCCTGAGAATCATGCACTTAACGTTGTCATCTTGATCTTTCACAAGCCCTCAATGACATTTCCTGGAAAAACTCCATTTTGTCTCCCTTTCAAAGATGTAGCACACATGCCCTTTTCTTTTGAATCATTTGATGATTTACATAGTATCCTTGGGTCCAAGCCAGGCTGGTCACATTCCTGTTTACAATTAGCTTGTAAGGCTGACATTTTATTGGCCCTTCATTTAATGATGATAACTGTTACTGTTGCGATAATTTCACATCGTGAATCATTTAAACATGGAAACAACTTGACTGTGCTCCATTTCTCACTAAAGCATTTGAGACCAGAATAATCCGCTTCTGGAAAAAATACTGCCTACCTCAGTTTACTTTAGAATAATGCTCATACAACTGAAAACAAATGCTAGAGGAGTAGGAATCATAGATTGATGCTGGGAGGCAGAGATCAGGTTAGTAGTCCTAGCTACTTAGGAGGCTGAGATCCTAAAGATCCTGGTTGTAGGACAGTCAAAGAAAAATATGGTCACAAAGCCTATCTCAAAAGTGACCACTAAAAATATTGTTGAGTGTATGGCTCACGTAATCAAGGACCATTTAAGCAAATGTAAGATCCTATGCTCAACCCCAGCACTTATAAATAAACAAATAGCAAGACAATATCCTTCTCTATCATTCTTAATTTAAAAGAAATACCAAAAAACAAATCTAATTCTAGGTAAGGTTCTGCAAAATCTAACCTTGAAATCTTTTCTAGGAAATTTAGCAAAATAAGATATTTTAACAAACTAACAAGAGTTATTTGCATAAAATTATTTTTTATGCAAATAAAAATAATAATTATTATTTATGGCAAAATTCTGGGCAATAATCTCTGTAAAAGCCAACAAATCATGATGAGCAGATAAAATTAGAGTAAATGTTTCCTATCTCCACAAAGTTTTTACTGTTTCCATTAGTATAATTTTTATGATTTGTGCATTTTAACTTTTTGTCTCTTAGCATAACAAACTAGAAACTGGTTATCATTCTATAAATTATTAAATCTAAGTCTCATTCCAGTAAAAGCACTTGAGGACATAAGGACTTGGAAAAGGAAAGTACACAGATACACACACAAATAATATCAACTCATGAATCCATTTTAAATACAACTGCTTGCTTAGAAAATAATTGTGAAGAAACGTTAAATTAAAAATAACACTAAGACCTATTACTCAATACCAAATTTGAATTCTGGGAAAATGAGTAACAATATGAAATATGTCATGACCTCACTTACTGCTGGAAAATATAATGGATGCAAAGCATACTTTAAAGATGCTTGCATTGGAGAATGTATTTCTATATTTTGTGGAAATAAATCCTTAACACTATAAGATACTATCATTGTTATTGTTTTGTTATTGTTATTGTTTTCTGTCATAATATATGACCCTTAAAGGTTCAGAAAATATAAATACTCACCACAATTCTTCTTTAGCAAAAACAAGCCATTTCAGCCAGGTGCCAGTGGCTCACTCTGCAATCCAAGCTACTTACTCAGGAGGTCCAGATCTGAGGATCACAGTTCAAAGCCAACTCCAGTTAACTATTAAAAATTACAGAAGTAGAGCTGTGGCTCAAGTGGTAGAGCTTTGAGCCAAAAATTCTCAGGAATTGCTCCCAGGCTCTGAATACAAGTACCAGTACCAGCACACAGAAAAAGAAAAGAGCCATTTCAGTTTTCACATACTATCTATAGAACTAAGGCAGACTATGCCAACATGACTTAAATTGTCACTCTCCTACGCTAATACATAATACTGTGGCTGTAACAACATCACCAAATTTTGTGACCACATGCTGAAAAGGAAAAGAGTAAGGATCTAAGAGGAGTGTCCATTGTGCCCAAGTGGGATTCAGGTTCCTAACTGTCTTTAATAAAGACCTGAGGCAATCAAAGGAGGTAGGACTTACAAAAGGGCACTTTGTATTCTGCCATTCAGGCTCCTTTGCCTCATGCTCTTAGTCTGGATTCATACGTTAGAACCAGGTGTATTATCTGGATGTCAGGCCAGAAGCTCTTCAAAGTGAATTGTTTGTGTCCAATAAGCAGGAAGTGTGAATCTATAAGAGTATTGTGACATCTGTGATATAATTACATAAAAATGATCTGATCTCAAAGACCAGGAGCAAGTGGCAGCTTTATTTTGGGGATGACTGACATTTGCAGGATGAAGCCCCTCACAACAGGAGACTGTCTAGAAGCTGAGATGACAGAGAACAAAGAAGGGCTAGTCTGTCTAGAAGACTTCACTCTGAGACACATAAGGAGTCTCTAGGTCAGAGATACACAAGGCCAGTGTGGTTAGGAATTTCCATGACCTGGGTTTATCTTTCCTGATTGCTTGATGTTGTGGATGGAGTTTCCTTCCTGCAGCCCACACTTTATCTGCTTCTTTAGTGGTCAAATCAGTGCCACTTTGTGGAAATTTGAAATAACTGGATATGTAAAATTAAATTTGGCAATACAAATCTGCCTTTAAAGAAAATGGTAAAGAAATGTGTGGTTTGAATAAATAACATGAAGCATTAATAGACATCTTTATCTCATTTATATCATACAGTTGCATATGATCTAGTTTGTCTAGATTGTAACCTTGCAAAGTCTCGAGATCTATATTACATTAATGGGGTTTGAAACACACAAAGACCTGTCTCCATCTGTGCCTATACTGGAGGATCCAACTTATTAGAGATGAGAGTTCTATCCATGGATGAGAATGGAAACCCAGACACTTGTCAAGGCCACTTCCATGTAGATCCAAGTATAAGGAGTGGAATACCAGCCACTAAGAACCTACACATGAATACTGTGTGCCTTTTCTAGTTACTTTAAGATTGTTAACACTGGGAAATAATAGATTGATAAATATTACTGGTAACTAGATGTACATAGCAGGATCTGTGAATGTGTATACCAAAATGGGAATCTCTCTAAAATACTAAGAAAATCCTCCTTGTTTACACACAAGAATTTTTTGTTTGATTTTTTTTTAAATATGTTTTTATTGTAAAATACTGTACAGAGGAGTTACAGTTGCACGAGTAAGGTAATAAGTACATTTCCTATTAAGCATTGTTATCTCCTCCTTTGTTTAAGGCCTACCATCCTTTCCCTTCCCATGTCCCCAACTCCTCCCCTCTTCCAACTCTGACAACTAAGAAATGGTGCTTATGCATAGTCACAAAGCTGGAAAGCTGGTGCGCCTGCTAAGAATTTTGATTTTACTTCTTATACTTGCATTTTCATAATAGTTTGTGTTAATTTTCCTAAATCCTATGTAGCATGGATCCAATTCTATCTAGGCTTTTGCCTATAGAAATCATTTGTTTTACCAGTAATTGTTCAATAGATACTGCGTTCTCCATTGTATTGTTTTTCACCCTTTCCAGAAAGCAAAGAACTGTAAGTGGAAGAGATTGGTAGGAATATCAGGTATCCTCTACATCCACATGCCTATTTCTGGACCAGAACAAGATGAGCTGTAAAATCTACAGCTTGTATTTTGAAAATCTTTTTTGTATAATTTTATCTCCTTATTTTGTGAATCCAATTGAATATCACAGTTCAGATCCTTGTAAGTATAGATGTGTCTCTTTAATAAGACAGCAGGTGCATTGTCAGATCTATGCTGGTGGGGTAGAAGAAGATGAGTAAGCTGGAAAGGATGGTCCCTGATTTTTTTCAACCAAAAGTTTCAAATGACCTGCAGAGTTCCATTCTTTTGAGTCCCACTGTCATCAGATGTAGGCACAATTATGAGCAGTTGGGGCAGCCAGCCTTACACTTGTGTTTCCCTGAGAGGTTTATGTTATGACTTGTATCACTGTGGCAGAGTCAGTGCATATTGCATACAAAAATAAGTTGTAACATCTTTAGGCTGGAGGCTGTTTATGGTAAAAGTGAACTCTGTCCCAGATCAACTGCCACTCAACTTTAATGGGACCCCAGGTTGCAAACTGAATGCTCTATATAAAAGGCGCTTGGAGATTGTTCCTGCTTCCTGTTGGTACCAGTGTAAGTAACTGCTAATACTGTGAGTAGCCATACAAGTGATGGTGACTCTGTCTCCTAAAGACACAGACAGTGACAGAGACTGCGTCAGTTGGGTGTCACATCTGTCACCTAACATTGAAAACACAAAACTTGGGGGGAATAACAAAATGCTGACACATTGCAACATTGCAACAATGATACCCACAAGATGGTATATTGGAAATGAACTTTACAACTTTTGGCAAGGAGTGCAGGGATGGAGAGGAAGGGGAGGAGTGTGGGAAGTTGGGGAGGGAAGGGACAGTGGGACAACAACAAGGGAAGGGGTAACAATGCTCAAAAAGTAACGTACTCATTGCCTTGCTCACGTAACTGTAACCCCTCTGTATAGCATCTTTACAATAAAATAAAATTTAAAATAGGACATTAATTTATTAAAGGTCTTCCTTGAAGAAATATTGATAAAATATTGTTAACACTATTGTGTTAAGTAAATCTAGGGATTGTTTTTCCTTACCTGGAAGCCAGAGCAGCAGAAATCCCAGGAGCTGAGCAGGGGCCTTCATGTCCATGCGATGTGCTGACTGGGACTGAGTCCTGACCAGGATGAGAGCAGACTATTATGGCATCCTAAAAGCAGTAGGCTGGGCCCTCGGCACAGGTAAATTGCAGGGACTAGAAGTGTGGTGCACAACTATAAGGCTGCAGATTTTAGTATCTTAGCTCAGACATGTTGTCCTTAATGTGCCCAGGATACATTAAGGTCAACCCAGCCAGGGTAATACAAATGTGCTAGCATGGGATGGTATTCTCTTGGGTCCAGAGAACTAAATGAATTTATGTCCTGTGATATGAGTGAATTGTGATTTCCATGTTGGATATGAAATACTTTTTGGCTAGCTTTTTACCTAAGCCAATCTTCCAGGAAAAGACAGTTCCAGAGATATACAAGTAATTATTTTTTACCAGATTCCCTGACTCATTAGCTTGTTTATTTATAGCAAACTTTATTGTTTATTGATCATGAAGAGAATTACCCAATTACCCAGAGATAGAATGAGACTTAAGACTGAAAATAGATGGAGGGATAGATAGATGAATAGAGAGAAACCTAAAATATTTCAATGAATGATGAAGACATATGTGAAAATATTCTTTGTGAAATATATTGTTATGTTCTGCAAAGTACAGACTACCTATTGGGTATCTATCACCTCCACATAAGACATTTGTTGCTCTCCACTCCTGAATACACTTTTCCATAACCAGGATTTAGACAGTTAACATCAGACTTTGACTCTCTGTATTCTGAAAGGACATAGATTCATGAACAGCTTAGTGATCATTCCACGTGCCTGAGCTAGAAGTCTCCTACACCTTTGGATGACATTCATGTTTCTGTCCTTTCAAATTGTTCTCATTCAGAAACTGAGATATTCTCTATCCTACAAACTGAAGTCTATTCAGATTACTCTGCTCAATAAACATGTGCATTACTATGCTATCCATCTCTTTTAGTGTCAAACTGAAGAAATCTTTAGTGACTGAACAAATGTCTGGGCTTGTGACCCAGACAAGCATAACCCCAAAACCTTACTTGAAAAAAATGACCTAAAGCAAAGAGATCTGTATATGTTGCAGTAATAGAAGAGTACTTGTGAAGTCTTGAGTTCACCTCAGTACCACTGAACAAAACACACAAAAAAAGACCAGCATCTTGAAACTAATGCCATACATTTTCATGTGCAGAATTCCCTGGTGCTGACAGGGCTTCTGTGTGGCTTCCCTGCAGAACACTAAGACGATCCCCATATTATCTCTGAGCTAAGGCTGAAGAACCATGAGCATTCAGATCCTAATGTTATGATGACATTTATAAATGTAAAAATTTCCCAATCCAGTGACTACTAAAGCTGTAGAAGTGAATGCATCATTATGGTACTGGCAAGTATTAAGTGCATTATTATTATTTTGAGGACAGTAACTTCACACATTTCCAATCTAATTGTTTGTTAATACAAATGTATTAGCATATGGACAGGCACTACTAACATTTCGATGTGCTTTTTCCACAAAGTCTGTGTAAGAAGGATTTTTCTCAGTGGACCCCTGTGTGTTTATGCTGAGAGGTAGAAGACCTCAAATATCATTGACTTGTGGGAAGTGCCTAGATCACTGGAGGTGCTGCCTTTGGGAGGTTTAAAGGAGTAAGTCAGATCTCTTAAGAGTCAATTGCTGTGACGTGAAGACAACCAAATAATCAGCCTCTTCAACATGTGGCTTTCTAATAGCACACAATATCCTGATACAGACATGACAGCCCTCACCTGAGAACAGACAAATAAAGACACTGTACCTAGGACTTTCTAACTCTAAAAGTATGTATTAAACAAAACTTTGTACAGTGCATAAGTACTTTGTTATAAAAACTGGGAATGAGCTAATGAAGGCATGTGTATGTGTGTGTACACAAGCATGTATATACAGATGCACATCTGTGTGTGTTTAACATGTGGGTTTTATAGACATGTCCTTATATGTGGCTAATAGAGAAGTAAGGAGAATCTTTTATCCTTGATACTCATCCTGTAAACACAGCTGATTTTTTTTCTACCAGTCCTCATGCTGGAATGTAGGGCCTAGGCCCTTTTCTTGCACTATGTATACTCAAGACTAGTGCTCTACCACTTAAGTCAGAGCTCTACTTCCAGGTCTTTTTGGGTAATTAGAAATAAGAGTCTTCCTTTCCTGCCTGGGTTGGCTTTGGACCACAATCTTCAAATCTCAGTCTCCTGAGTAGCTGTAGTTACAGTTGTAAACAACCAGGCCCTGGCTTGCACAAGGCTTCTTAGACGTAACAAGGAACACTTGTTATCTTGCTGAACTGAATATTCACATTCACTAGATCTGAGATGGTTTATAATTTTGCCTTTGTCACATGGTCTTCGTGATGTTGTTGATGCTGAATTCTGTACAAACTCTGAAGTGAAAGAAATAATACTGCATCCCTTTTTAGTTGAGTTTTGTTTTTATATTGTTAAGAAAGAATTTGGTTTGTTTATGAAGAGATTCTTACATATTTCATGCAAAAATTTCATTTTCCATTGACCTGTGACTTAATGAAACTTTCCAGTATTGCTTGCAATATGTTGATGATACTTAGAATCAATATGGAAATGTTCTTGGGTAATGAAATCCTGATCAAATCCTTGAGTTTTGGGTCATATGACCACCAAGGGTGGCCAGCTCTCAACTTCTATTACACAGTATCTACAGGAAGTGTATTTCCCAGAATGCTTTTCCCTCTCTGGTTTCCTGTGGATATACTAAATGAGGGCCTCACATAGGATTCTAGGCCCTGAGATGACAGTCATATCCATCCCCAGATATACAGGAGGAAATAGTTGAGAGCTGTAGACAACCTAGGATTCATAAATTTTTACATATTCTATATGTATTCGATATGTTTTATATTTTTTATTGTACAAATACTGTACAGAGTGTTACAGCTACATAATAAGATAATGAGTACATTTCCTTTCGAGCATTGTTACCTCCTCCTTTGTTTTGCTCCTACCATCCTTTCCCTCCCCACCTCCCAATTTCTCCCTCCTCCCCACCAGTTGTAAAGTTTGTTTTCAAGATAGTATCTTGCACATCTCATTATTAAAATGGGTCATCCTTTATTATATATGTTTTTATAGATTATGTGTGTCTAAGTATGTTTTTTCTGTTAAGGTATACATGTGAATATCTATCAGTAATTTCATATATGTAAGCCCATTTCTAATTCCTCTGATATTGATTGATGTTCATGGGTCAGTTGCAAATTAATTGTTTCTTTTTCAGAAGGTTCTATGGTAGATGTAACTGCATTACTTTTATTTACATAATCTCATATTCGTCTCTGTATTCTATCACTTTATATTTATTTTATAAATATGTTATGTAATCAGTTCTCATAAAAATGCATCCTCTCTATGTGTTCATGTTTTATATAAAACCAGTCATCATTACAACAATAATTCAGTGTAACAAACTCCTCTAAATCTAGGGGCTTATAACACAAATCATTTATGTTTGTGCAAAGACAAATTCACACTTGCACTGATGTGCCCAATCCAGGCAGGGCTCAGCTTCTTCATTTTGTTGCAGGTCCCTGGTCTTGTCTCCACTGTGTGGAATTGTTTGATCCGGAACAGAGACATAAAAGGAAATGACCACTTAAGATTATATACATTCTGCTGTGGTCAAGCTATTGCCACAAATTTATGTCCAAATATCCTCAGAACAGGACCATGAATTTTTATCAAATTGCTAATAAACATTTATTCCATTATACTTTCAAAGGACTGGATCATATAACAGAAATAATCATGAATTTGCAGTTTGGCATCCAAGAAAAAAAAATTAGTTTCTGTTAATTAGACAAAGATGTAGTTGTGTTGCTACCATTTTTTTTCTTAACAGGTCTTCGTTGAGGTCAAAATCTCCTAAAGCTTAGGTTACAAAACATCCCATGGAAACCTGTTAACATGATGAAATGCAGAGCATCATTCCTGGAAGAAAGATGAATCAGCTATTTTTCATTTGTAACCAGTGCTCAGGGATGATAAGAATATTTCTGTTTTCAGGAGAAGAATGAGTAGAAATGCTTAATTTTATATATATATATTTGGGTAAACAAATATTCCTCCATTATATGTGTGTTTGCCTGTGTATGTGCTTTTCTAGAAAGGTATTGCAGTGTTAAATATTGACAGCAAATATTTAATGTAATTTCTCATTTTGTAATTACCATTACTACAATGAATTTTTCTTGATATGATAATAGACTCAATAATAATATCTGGAAATAACTCCATGTGAGCTTCCTCTTAGATAGGAAGTAGTAATAACAGCTGACTTGTCAATCATACAGCAATAGCAGTATGTTGGAGTCCCAGTGAAACATTATTTTTCTTTTCTGATGACTCACAGACTTGTGAGGAGATAATGAGGAGCCCAGGTGAGAATTACAAATCTGATGGCAACTTCTGTTAAAATGCCTGAGCAGAGAGGAGAACTGAGATTCAATTCTGACATTTCTGGCTGGTGTTATACAAAATGCTACAATTGTGGATAAACATTGCATTAATTGTTCCTGTTAAGATGTTTCCATAAGTAACTTAAAGCTATTCCATGAGTTCATATACATTCCAGACCTATACTTCTTCTATGAATGATACCTTGATGAAACCAGAGCATTTACCACTTCAAGCCACTTTTTCCCAGATGGCTTGGAGAGCATCATGGCAAAACAATTTATAGCATCTGAAGCAGAAGCACACTGGACACTGGTGGAGACTTGAGAATTCCCCAAGTCCTAGCCTGTGAGATGTCATAGTTCCAGGTGTCTAAGGTGACAAAAGTGTATACAAGGCAAACAAGATTAATGATGCAGTCTTGACATGTTTTTTGATATAAAGACACAGAGAATGAACAGATGAATAAAGCCCTCTTGAAAAAGTGCCCACTCTCAGACTTCTGGGGCCTATGAACCATATTACAGGGTTTCTCCACACACCATTCTCTTAAGTAGAGCCAGAGCCCCAGGACAAAGAAGGCAGACATTACTGTGCTTTGTGCAATTTTGTATGTTCCCCAGGTTGTTCCAGCCAAAAGACACTAATCAAACTCTGATGGTGGCTTGATGGTCAGGCAGGGATTGATGATCACACAGAGCAGAAGCTAGAAAAGGCACAACTGTTCTTCCAGATTCTGAACAGAAAGCATAGCAAAAGATGTAGGCTACCATGTGCTGAAAAGTAGTATTATACATTTCATCACAGAGAGAATAATCATCACAGCAGGCATTTGTTTTTTAGATTACAGGTTGGCTATAATATTACTGAGGAGAGACTTGCATTTTTCAATAAATACCTCTTGGTTTATATGGTCTTTATATTAAGGTAATTATTCTGGTTGTTACAGATCACATTTTGTTGTATTGTCATATACTCTTCATCTATACTCAGAGTCACTCTTATATTGACCTCAATATCTTCCTCCTAGGCAGACTCAAACAGTCTGGGCTGCTCCCCAGAACAGCCAGCCATGAGGACAGCTCACCCAGCCAGATGGGAGGTTTTTGTTCAAGGCTGTATCACTGTGGGAGGAACATGTGTACTTTGAAAACAGTAATAAACTCCAACATCCTCTGCTTCCACCCTGCTGATTGTTAGTGTGAAATCTGTGCCTGACCCACTGCCACTGAATCTGTCTGGGACCCCAGATCCTCGTTTGGAAACCAAATAGATCAGGCGATGTGGAGACTCGCCTGGCTTCTGTAGGAACCAATGCAAGTAGGTGTTTCCATTGCTATGCAGAAGGCTCTGACTAGACCTGCATGAGATGGAGGCTGGCTCTCCCAGTGTGACAGGCAAGGGCCTTGGAGTCTGGGTCATCACAACGTCTCCATTGGATCCTGAAATTAGAATAAGGTAGAGAGAGCAAGGTTACATATAAACATAGGGAGCAATGCATGCATTACTTTTATTTAGATATATATTTCCTCTTATTCATATTCATGATTTGATTTTTAATTTAAAATACTAAGTATTAAAAGCAATATTCTTGCTGCAGAAAAGTGTATCGAGGAGTCAAGAGCAGTATTCCCACCTAGCAGAGTCTTCACTCAAGCACAGGTTCTAGCTCTTTCTGACTGTTTCTCACTCTCTCAGACCTAAACCTCTTTGCCCTACCATGAACATCTAACACATGGATAAGTTACCACTGGTCTATGAGAGCTCACCCTCCCACCCACTCTTATTCCTCACCTCCCTTTGCCCTTACCAGGGATCCAGAGCATTAACAGCCACAGGAGCTGAGACGAGGACTTCATTTTTAGGAGTGAAATGTGGAGTCTTGACAGGTCAAGGCAAGTTCAGAGCTGAGCCTTTATTTCAGACTTAGAAAGGAAGGTCCTCCTTAGGGAGCAATATGCAAATAGCCAGGTGGATGTAACAGTGTAAGAAAAGAAAAAAAGGAAGGGTGTCTATTGGCCATCCTACTTTCCTCTTCAGAGAAGGTTCTCTTTAAGTCTTTAGCCCACTTGTTTAGTGGGCAGTTGTGTAATTGAGGATTTGTTTGGGGGGGATTTAATTTTTTTAGTTCTAAATTTATTTTAGATATGAGACCCTTGTCGTTGTATCTATTGATCTTGCTAGCTATGTCCTTTGCCATGGACAAGCTCTGCAATTTCTTGCAGTCCCATTTGTCCAAAATTTCTTTGATTTGTTGTGTTTCTGGGTCTCTTTTAAGAAAGTTTTGGCATGTACCCAGAAGACCTAGGGTTTCTCTGAATCCAACCTGTAATGTTTTCAGAGTGTCTGCTTTGACTTCTAGGTATTTGATCCATTTAGAGTTGATCCTGGTGCAGGGTGATATATAAGGATCTAGGTTTAGTTTTCTACAAGTGGTTAACAAATTTTCCCAGCACCATTTACTGAAGAGGCAAGAACTCTAATATCAACAGATGATGGAGGGAATGAGGACAGAAAGAAACCTTACTGCACTGTTGGTGGGAGTGTAATCTTTTTCAACCACTTTGGACAGCAGTATGGAGGTTTCTCAAAAGACTCCACATAGAGCTCCCCTATTACCCAGCATTCCCACTTTTGGGAATTTACCCAAATGATCAAAAACAGAACCATACTAAAGCTACCAGCACAACTATGTTTATTGCAGCATTATTTACCATAGCTAAGATTTGAAACCAACCCAGATGCCCTCAAAAGATGAATGGATCAAGAAAATATGGTATATATACACAATGGAATTCTATGCCTCCATCAGAAAGAATGACATTGCCCTATTTGTTAGGAAATGGAAAGAGTTGCAAAAAATTATACTAAGTGAAGTAAGCCAGGCCCAAAGAAACATAGGTCCCATGGTTTCCATTATTAGCAATTATTAGTACATGTCTGGACAAGCAGAAATGGTCAGACAAGTTGATGTTAGACAAAATGAACCCCAAGATAAGGATTCAAATGTTTTTTTTTTCTTTCTTGTGATTGTTTCTGACATACTTATAAGATGATTTCTTTGTTGCTTTGTATGTACTTCTCCCACGGTATAACCCCTGTTTTCACTGTATTTGATGTTGATATAATTTGCGGAGGGGAAGGGAAAAACAAATTGTTTAAATAGGGATACAGGTGGACCCATTGCAAAAATAAGATGTACAAGATGTTATGGAAAAAAAGACCTCTACAACTTTGGCTGAGGGAGGAGGGGGGGGGGGAAGGTGGAGGAGGGTGCTTGTGGGTAGGTAAGAAAATGAAACAAGTGAGGAGGCAATAATGCTTGAAAAGAAATGTATTCATTACCTTGCCCATGTATTTTAACCACTCTGTATGATATTTTCACACACAAGAAAGCCTCAATGGATTTATATCCATATATATATATATATATATATATATATATATATGATCAATTAAAATTATGGTTTATTTCTTTTGTTTTTTGCTTTTTATTTTTTATCTTCTTTCTGGCTGGTTTTGTTTTCTGCACCTTTGTCTTGTATATAAATTTTGTTTTGTTTTATTTTGAAGAGAGTAAGGGGTTCCATAGAAATGGTGGGACAAATGGTGAACAAATGCTAGTGAGTAATACTCACTAGACACTGTTGAAAATGAACTACACAACTATTGGGGCAAGAATCAGGAGGGAAAAAAGGGAGAAAATGGTGGAAGGGGTGACACTGTTCAAAAATTAATGTACTTATTACCTGCCTTATGTAACTGTAATCACTTTGTACATCACCTATTCAATAACAATGAGAAGTGAAAATAATAAGAGAGTAGTTTATTTTGAGAAGATCAAGCAACAAAAAAATTAGGTCCTAACCTTCCAAAATAGGGTACAAAATCTTTATTATTTTGTTTTTATATTTTTTAAGTTAATAACAAATTCATGATTCCATTTGACTTCCAAAAGTGGTCTGACAAAGTGGCATTGAGAAATAATAATAATTAATGTGATATTCAGGATGAAAAAGATTAATTATCTGATAGTTAGATTACAATGTTGGCTGTATTGTTGTGACATAACTTGATATAAGTTGTTATAAAGATCTAATTTCCTGAAGAAAAAAAGTTGACTACACAAAAATAATAAATGTTTAAGTGATGAATTAACTTGTTAATTACCTCCTTTAGATCATTGCACAATGTGTACATATACAAAAACATTATATTTTACTTCAAATTAGATTTTACTGTGGGAATCAGTAATATTTTAAAAATTTTAATGACTTTATCCTATAAAATTAATTAGCCTTGCATCTTCTATATAGTTTCTGTAATTCAGGTAGGGGAAGGGAAAAAACAAAATGCTTAAGAATGGATACAAGTTGACCCATTATAACTGTGAGATATACAAGACACTATGTTTAAAACAAACTTTACAACTTTGGCGGGGGTGGGGAGGGGGTAGTTGTGGAGGTGGGAGGGAAGGGATGGTAATGGAAAAACAAAGGAGGAGGCAACAATGCTTGATAGGAAATGTACTCATTAACTTGCTCATGTAATAGTAACCCCTCTGTATAATATTTTTACAATGAAAAACATACTAAAAATCTGATTTGACCTACAGAAAAGTGTTTTCTCTTTATTGGATGACTGCAAATTATTAACACAATATGAGCTACAAAAAAGTACAGATGTATATTCCTTGTAAGTCATAATAGGCATTGTGTGTACTGCTTGGAATGAGCAGAAATACAGAGAGTTATGGTGTGAGGATGCCTCCATGACTTTTCCCCAATACTTTCCCATGATCTCAAAAATCTGGCTGCATCTGAGAAGCTCTGTCAGCAGGTGGAGGCACCAGGAAGAGCAGCTGGGGCAGCCCAGCCTCTCACTTCTGCTTCTCTGTGAAGTTTGTTATGACTTGTATTACTGTAGAATGGTAACAACAACTCTGTTGATAGTAATACAAAAAGAAAATAAAAATAAAAAAGTAGCAACATCTTCAGTCTGCAGGTTGCTGTTTCTGAGAGTGAACTGTATCCCAGACCCATGCCACTGAATCTTAATAGTACCCCAGATTGCATACCAGTTGCATAAAGGTTCAGGACCTTTGGAGATTTCCCTGGTTTCTAATGGTGCCAAAGTAAGCTATTGCTAAGGCCCTGACTGGCCCTGTAAACGATGATAACTATGTCTTCCAGAAATGTAGACAGGGGTGTTGCTTGTGTCAACTTGATGTCACATCTGGCACCGGACAATGGATATATGGAGAACATTATCTGTTTAGTTAATTCTACTATCCAAATATATCCATGAAGAGCCCAGCAGCTCTGTTAACTCTGGATGAGAAATCCTCAGTATTATCTTTCCTTACCTGGGAGCCAGAGGATCAAGTGCCTCTGTTGTTGAGGAAGGGCCCTCATGTCTGTTCTGTGTGCTGATAAAACCTCCTGCTGAGGTTTTGAGCAGCATATGAAGAAATGGACTGTGCTTTGGGCACATGCAAATCAGCAGGGCTGGGCAGGGCTGGTTGGAGTTTCAGGCTGGTATATCTCAGTGACAAAGAAAGGACGTAAAGATCCCAGATTTCCACTTTGTTTCTAGAACATGTGTTTGACTCTGGTGAGGAAAAAACAGATGTGTGTCCTGTTAGCAGAATAATAATATAATGAACATTATCTAAAATTTGCTAGTTTTTTTTCTAAATGTAAGTCACTCAGAAATAAACATTTCCAAGGCAAGTTAATTTTATAATACCTCTACATTTGGTATCAGTGGATTTTATAACACACAATTCCTAGAATATGATTAATAAGGGTCATTATTACCCAGACACAAGTGTTATAAAAGTGATAATGCACATGGAGATAGAAAGATAGTCAAGAAATTGTATAGGTAGATAAAGAAAACTATCAAAATTCTTAATGAAAGATAATACTTCAAAAGTATATTTGAATTTGTATTGTCAAAGCTCATAGAGTTCACAAACTTTGTAGACCATGATAATGACAATTAGCCTTGTGTAGGTTAAAAAGTTTGTGACTTAAACTTAGCATCACTATTCCACAATACTGTGAAATTTATGTAATCACCTAATCTCAATTTTAAAAATTAGTGAGAGCAGGGTTGGGTTAGGGGGGATGGGTGACAATGTTGTCAGACACCTTGTTCTCATAGACTGTTTTGTAGAATGAGAACTTCTTTGTACAACTATTTAAAGATACAATAATAAAAATATTGAAAAGGAGTTAATCCATACATAATTGGGAAAATGCTAACAAAAAGTATATGTGCAGGGGCTGGGAAGATGGCTCAGTGGTAGACTGCTTGCCTTGCATGCCTGAGGCCCTGGGTTCGATTCCTCAGCACCACATAAGCAAAAAGAAAAAAGCCAGAGGTGGCGCTGTGGCTCAAGTGGTAGAGCGCTAGCCTTGAGCTGAAGAGCTGAGGGACAGCGCCCAGGCCCAGAGTTCAGGCCCCACTACCGGACCCCCCCGCAAAAAAAAAGTATATGTGCAATCATGTTTCATGATCTGAGGTGCGTAGACTATCTGCTGTTGTTTGGATTGGTGCCCTGTTCATTACTTATAAATAAGTTGTTTCCTTTTCTTCTGAAGGCTCTTCATCATCACCCCCTCTAGGACAGGACAGCTCACATTAGACATTTCCCACTTATTCTTAGGAAGATACATAGTATCATAGCCAGCATCGTGAGCATATGCACTGTAGTGCTAGATATTTAATAAATTTTTAGAGGACGTTTATCTGAATGTTATCTTAATGAAAATTTTTCCCTCTCAGATGCTGAGGTATTCTCTAACTCAAGGGCTCAACTACTTTAAATTCCCTGTGTTCCTTTAGCTTAAAAATCTTTCAAGTTACATTCTTAGGTCCTCAGTAAAACAATATATATATATATATATAATTTTTTTTTGTTGGTCATAGGACTTGAACTCTGGGCTTAAGCGCTGTCCCTCAACTATTCTGCTCAAGTTGAGTACTCTACCACTTGAGCCACAGTGTCACTTCCTGTTTTCTGGTGATTTATTAGAGAAAAGAGATTCATGGCTTTTCTTGCCCCGGCTGGCTTTGAACCATGATCCTTCGATCTCAGCCTCCTGAGTAGGTAGGATTACAGGCATGAGCCACCTGTGCCTGGCTACTAAAGAAATATTTTGCGTGCTAGGACTGAAGATTTAACGTGGGGTCTAAGAGGTTTCCTGAGCTTTTGTGCTCATGGCTGGTGCATTCCCACTTGAGCCACAGCTTCACTTCCAGATTTTTTGGTAGTTAATTGAAGGTAAGGTAATTATGGACTTTTGTACCAAGATTGGCTTCCAGCCAAGAGCCTCAGATCTCCAGTTTCTGTGTAGCTGGTGGTACGGGCATAAACTACCACCAATAGACAGTAACGCAGTTTTTAATGGTTGTTTTGGACCATAGGACCCAAGAAGATTCAGAAGGTATAAAATACACTGTTGTCAAGGGTGAGGAAAATTAACTGAAGCCACACAGTATGGAGATGGCATCTTCATCCTGGGAACAACAAACCAGAGACAGTGAAACTATAGTGAAGTAAATAGCCCCCACAAACATGGAAATCAGCATGAGGGGCACATCACCCCATACTGCAGGATTTCTCTTCAATATCATTCACTAAATAATCTGCATCTGAGTTGTGTTTGGATCGTCCTTAGCTTCTACAACATTGCTGCTCTCTGCAGTACATACTAACATAACTGATCCAAGAAGTACTTTGCAATGTTCTTTCCAGTTTGAAAGATGATTTCATCCTACCTGAAAGATTTACCCATCCCTTTCAGTCCTCTGATATTTCACGTCTGATCTTCTCACATGGTTCCCCAAGTAGATGCTATTGACTTTAACTCTACCATGCATTGCAAGACAAAGTGGGTACTCAAAAAACAAGAAGAATGCAGCTGGTGTTGGCTAAGAGTGAAGCCCACCTGGTAAATTATAGGGGACATATTAATAGGATGAGGAAGGGAAATCCCAAGAACATCTATTTGTGTGGACTGGAAAGAAGCCAGGCTTAGGCTGGGAAGGTGGCTCAGTGGTAGAGCGCTTGCCTTGCATGCCTGAGGCCTTGGGTTCGATTTCTCAGCACCACATAAGCAAAAAGAAAAAAGCCAGAGGTGGCGCTGTGGCTCAAGTGGTAGAGCGCTAGCCTTGAGGTGAAGAGCTGAGGGACATCGCTCAGGCCCAGAGTTCAGGCCCCACTACCAGATCACCCCCCAAAAAAAAGAAAGAAAGAAACAGGGCTTTAAAATCTGGAGAGCCTTGTAAAAATTCTTGATAGGAAATATTCACTACCTTACTCATGTAACTGTAACCCCTTTATACAGTATTTTTACAGTAATATACATTATATTATATATTTATATATACATAAATATATATGTATATATATATATGTATATATATATACATATATATACATATATATATATATATATATAAAATTTCATGGGCCATGCTCCAGGGCTGGTTTAGCAAGTGTGGACTTCTGTCTTGTGAATTTCAAGTCCACACAGACTTCAGGCACTGGAATACATGGAATAATGGTCTCAAACCAGAATTGTAGTTTGGCTTACCCTGACCTTGGTTGTGAGGGAAGGTGCTCCTGGCTGAGAAGCGAGGGTAAGGATGTGGGAACAGAAGGAGACCAAGACTGCTTTCTATGAGGCTTATTGGCAAGAAGGAAGTGCTTATAGGCTGAGACATGAACCTGAATTACGTCTGGGACCTTGGTGAAAATCTGAGAGACCCAGAATTCAGGAAGGCCTGACATTGTGGGAAGGATGCTGAGGGTGGAGGAGGTGACTAAGATAAGGTGGAAAGTCTTCAGTGTGGTCAGGATGGTGCAAAATCCACTGGAGCCAATTTCCTTATTTTTATTGTGAAAATACCATACAGAGGGTTTCAATTACATGAGCAAGGTAATGATTATATTTCTTATCAAGAATTGTTACATCCTCCTTTGTTTCCCCTTCCCATCCCTGCCCTTCCATCTATGCCCCCCACCAAAGTTGTAAAGTTCGTTTTTCGACATAGCATCTTGTATATCACATTGGTGCAATGGGTCCACCTGTATCCCCATTTAAACAATTTGTTTTTTCCCTTCCCCTCCACAAATTATACCAACATCAAATATATTGATAGCAGGTGTGATACTGTGGGGGATGGACATACAAAGCAACAAAAAAATCATCTTATAAATATGCTAGAAACAATAGCAAGAAAGAAAAACCATTTGAGTCCTTATCTTGTGGTTCATTTTGCCTGTTTCTGCTTGTCTCAGACATATACTAGTTATTGCAAATAAGGGAAACCATGGGACCTATGTTTCTTTGAGCCAGGCATAGTTCACGTAATATAACTACCAGAATAGAAAGGAGGACTATTGTTTAAATGGGGCTACAGGTGGACTCATTGGAGCAATGAAATATACAAGATGTTATGTCGAAAAACAAATAATACAACTTTTTGTGTGTGGGGAGGGGAAATGGGAGGGCAGGGATATTAAGGGGAAACAAAGTAGGAGGCAGCAATGCTTGACAACAAATGTACTCATTATCTTGCTCATGTAATTGTAATTCTTCTGTATGGTATTTTCACAATAGAAATTATTAATAATAAAATGGAAAGGAGGATTTACATATAAATGAATGCAGAAGGTATATGACTATTTCATATATAATAAACTAGTTAGTATATTCATAAAACTAATTTTAATTGTATAACCAATCATTATAAATTTTGCTCTGAGAAAACCCACTAGGGAACAATGGATAGTCACCACCACATGGCCTTTCCTCACTCTTATCCTGAGCATCATGAAGATCAGGATGCAATCTGTATCCTTGAGGACAAGCAGTGACCTGCTCACTGCAGAGGACTCTGGGGACCCACTAGGGTCAGCACTGACACTGCAGCCTCTTCTCATCTCCCACAACTGAGCATGGTGTATGCATATGTTCTCATGAGAGCTGCATATCTGCAAAGTCCACCCTCCTTCCCTCACCTTACTGACCTGTATGTAATGAGCTCCCCATAAGAATCCGGGTGGAAGTGTCAGCCTTGTAAAGTGATTACAATTCACAAAATAAAATATGGAATAGTCAGCAACCTGTACATTAGGAAACATGACACACACACTCCCCCTGTAATTATAGTCCCAGTTGCCATGAGTGTTATGAAAGCATGGCAGAATGCTCCCCAGCTTCAAACTCCTTTTTACAAGGAGGCAGCATCACCCATGCTTTCCCAGGGTTTCTAAATCAAGGATCAGTTTTTTTCTCTTTCTGGGGTTTTATTTCCCACTAGTGACAATGTCATGACATAACACCTGACAAGATTTTCATTTGAAGTTCTGGTTTTGTTTTGTTATGTTAAATGTTTATCTCAACAGAGATATGCAAGAGTGTGTCAGTAATTTTATATGCAAAATTATGCCATTTCATTTATATTACATTTAGATTAAAGCAAACAGAAGTTTTTCTTGATGTCAGCTGATTCCAGCTTAATTAACTACCAGTGCCCTGACTGTTCCTGAAAGTGATGACTCTGTCTCCTAGAGATGCAGACAAGGATAGAGAGTGGGTCAGCAGGATGTCACATCTAACACCTGGCATTGACAACATTAAAAACAACCTATAATTATGCATTACTTAGAGAACTTCCTTGAAGCAGTGTTGGTTACAGTGAGCTGGGTGAAGCTATGCATTTTCTTCCCTTACATGTGAGTCAGAGCAGCAGGAGCCCAGGACCTGAGCAGATGCCTTCCTGTCCATGCTGTATGCTGATTGGGAGGATTGATTTCTGCATAGGTGTGAGCTGCCTTACAAGAAGTGCTCCAGGCAGGGGGCTGTGCTCTGGGCATGGGCAAATCAGGGTCTGGGAGGGAGGAGCGCAGCTGCAAGGCTAATTGACTTTAGTATCTCAGCACAGACCTGTATTCTTCAAGGTGCCCTAGACATGACCAGGGTAGCCAGCTGTGCTTGCAGAAGACGTTTTTCCATGGAGTCCAGAGAACCAACTGAATTCATATCCTGCAAATAGTGTAAATTGTGATTTAATTGTTGTTCATGACAAGCTTTTCTTACTTTTTATTTAAGCCAATCTTTTCAGTTAAAAATAGATCCAGAAATGTATAATTCATTATTTTGATTAAATTTCTTATTTAAATTGTTTCTATAAACTTTTTAATTGGTAACTATGAACACTATTATACCTTTTCCCAGATATGGAACAAGATTTAATACTTATGATAGCTAGCAAGCTAGATAGTTATTCAGCTAATGAGGTAGATGGATGATGGATGGAAGGATACATAGTAAGATAGACAGATAGATAGATAGATAAAAATGATTATAGAAACCTAATTATTTTAAATTGAATAACAATGAAAAGTATAACAATATAGTATGTGAGCTATAGTGTCATGGTCTGCAATTTATAATTTTCCTAGTGTATATCTGCTATCAACTCCATGTAAATGACTTGCTGTCTTCCACTCCTGAATGGGCTTTCCCACCACCAAGGTCTAGGACAGTTAACATCAGATATTTACTCTGTTAGCCCAGAAGCTTCCTCTCTCGTGGCTTGGCATGCTTTTTCCCTCCTCAACACTAGGCTCATGTAGTAAAGGCAGTAAATGATTAGCCCCAACCCCCTTTCCCGGAGAAAGCGCTCCTTCAGAATAGATAAAACCATAGAAGGCAGCAAAATCTCCTAGACCTCATAGGTTCTATGGTCTTCTGAGAACACTTTTTTGCTAGGTTTTTATCTAAGCAAATCTTACAGGAAAAGACAGCTCCAGATAAGTATAAGTAATTATTTTTTTACCAGATACCCTGACTTATTAGCTTGTTTTCTTTTATTAACAAACTTTATTTAGTGATCATGAATAGAATTGCCCAATTACCCAGAGATAGAATGAGACTTAAGACTGAAGATAGATGGAGAGATAGAAAAATGATTAGAGAGAAACCAGAAATATTTCAATGAATGATGAAGACATATGTGAAAATATACTTTCTGAAATATATTGTTAAATTCTGCAAAGTACAGTCTACCACATACCACTCTACTCCTTTTCCATAACCAGGATTTAGACAGTTAATATCAGACTTGACTCTCTGTATTCTGAAAGGACATAGATTCATAAACAGCTTTGTGATCATTCCACATGTCTGAGCTAGAAGTCTCCTACACCTTTGGATGACATTCATGTTTCTGTCCTTTCAAATTGTTCCCATTCAGAAATTGAGCTATTCTTTATCTTACAAACTGAAGTCTACTCAGATTACTCTGCTCTATAAACATGTGCATTACTAAGTTATCCATCTCTTTTAGTGTCAAACTGAAGAAATCTTTAGTGACTGAACTACTGTCTGGGCTTGTAACCCAGACAAGCAGAACCCCAAAACCTTACTTGAAATAAATGACCTTAAGCAAAAAGATCTGGATATGTTGCAGCAATAGAAGGGTCCTTATGAAATCTTGAGTTCAAACCTCAGTAGCACAGAAAAAAAAACACAAAAAGAAAGACCAGCATCTTAAACTAATGTTATATATTTTCATGTACAGAATACCCTGGTGCTGACAGGAGTTCTGTGTGGCTGCCCTGCAGAACACTAAGATGATCCCCCTATTATATCTGAGCTAAGGCTGAAGAACCATGAACACTCAGATCCCAATGTTATGATGTCATTTATAAATGTGAAAATTTCCCAACCCAGTGACTATTCAAGGGGTAGAAGTGAATGCATCATTATGGTACTGGCAAGTATTAAGTTCATTATTCTTTCTTTGAGGACAGTAACTTCACACATTTCCAATCTACTTGTCTGTTAATACACATATATTAGCATATGGACAGGCACTACTAACATTTCGATGTGCTTTTTCCACAAAGTCTGTGTAAGAAACATTTTCCTCAGTGGACCTCTGTGTGTTTATGCTAAGAGCTAGAAGACCTCAAATGTCAGTGACTTGGGGAAATTGCTTAGATCACTGAAGGACTCTTAAGAGTCAATTGCTTTGACGTGAAGACAACCAAATAATCAGCCTCTTCAACATGTGGCTTTTTAATAACACACCCATCCTGATACAGACATGCAGATGCACATCTATGTGTGTTTAAGGGTTAAATAGACATGTTCTTAAATGGGGCTAATAGAGAAGTAAGGAGAATCTCTTATCCTTGATACTCATCCTGTAAACACAGGTGATATTTTTTCTTCCAGTCCTCATGCTGGAATGCAGGGCCTAGGCCCTTTTCTTACACTATGTGTACTCAAGACAAGTGCTCTACCACTTGAGTTAGAGCTCTACTTCCAGACCTTTTTGGTTAATTAGAAATAAGAGTCTTCCTTTCCTGTCTGGGTTGGCGTTGAACCACAATCTTCAAATCCCAGTCTCCTGAGTAGCTGTGATTACAGTTGTGAACAACCAGGCCCTGGCTTGCACAAGGCTTCTTAGACCTAACAAGGAACACTGGTTATCTTGCTGAACTGAATATTCACATTCAGTAGATTTGAGATGGTGTATAATTTTGCCTTTGTCACATGGTCTTCATGATATTGATGATGTTGAATTCTGTACACACTCTGAAGGGAAATACTGCATCCTTATTTAGTTGTTTGCTTTTTATATTGTTAAGAAAGAATTTGGTTTGCTTGTGAAGAGATTCTTACATATTTCATGCAAAAATGTCATTTTCCACTGATCTGTGACTTAATGAAACTTCCTTGCTTTGCTTGCAATATACTGGTGATACTTAAAATCAATGTGGAAATGTTCTTGGCTAATGAAATCCTCATCAAATCCTTGAGTTTTGGGTCACATGACCATAAAGCTCTCAACTTCTATTACAGAGTTTCTACAGGTAGTGTATTTCCCAGAATCATTTTCCCTCTCTGTTTTCCTGTGGATATACTAAATGAGGGCCTCACATAGGATTCTAGGCCCTAAGATGACTCAGTCATATCCATCCATAGATATACACAAGGAAATAGTTGAGAGCTATAGGCAACTGAGGACTTCATACATTTTTACATATTTTATATGTATTGGATATGTTTTATATTTTTATTGTGCAAATACTGTACAGAGGGTTATAGTTACATGAATAAGGTAATGAGTACATTTCCTTTCGAGCATTGTTACCTCCTCCTTTGTTTTGTTTCTACCATCCTTCCCTCCTCACCTCCCCAGCTCTTCCATCCCCCCCAAGTTGTTCATTTTCAACATAGTGTCTTGCACATCTCATTGTTACAATGGGTCAACCTGTATATTATATGTTTTTACATATTTTTATGTCTATGATTTTTCTGTTAACGTATTAATGTATATATCTGACTATTAGTAAGTTCATATATGTAAGCCCATTTCTAACTCCTCTGATATTTATTGATGTTCATGAGTCAATTGCAAATTAATTGTTTTTTTCCAGAAGGTTCTTTGGTAGACTCAACTGCATTACTTTTATTTACATATTCTCATATTTGTCTCTGTATTCTATCACTTTATATTTATTATACAAATACTTATATTATGTAATCAGTTCTCATAAAATGCATCTTCTATGTGTTTATGTTTCATATATAACCAGTCACTATTTCAACAATAATAAAGTCTAACAAACTCCTCTAAATCTAGGGCCTTGTAACACAAATCATTTATGTTAGTCTTTGCACAAATCATTTATGTTAGTGCAAAGACTAATTCACAATTGCACTGATATGCCCAATCCAGGCAGGGCTTAGCTTCTTCATTTTGTTGCGGGTCCCTTGTCTTGAGTCCACTGTGTGGATTTGTTTGATCTGGAACAGAGACATAAGAGGAAATGACCACTTAGGATTATATACATGCTGCTGTGGTCAAGCTATTGTCACAAATTTATGTCCAAATATCCCCAGAACAGGACCATGCATTTTAAACCATTTGTTTTATGGCTTATCAAAATACTAATAAACATTTATTCCATTATACTTTCATAAGACTGGATCATATAACTGAGAAATAATTATGAATTTGCAGTTTGGCATCCAAGAAAAAAAATTAGTTGTTGTTAATTAGACAAAGATGTAGTTGTGTTGCTACCATTTTTTTTTCTTAAAAGGTCTTCATTGAGGTCAAAATCTCCTAAAGCTTGGATTCCAAAACATCCCATGGAAACCTGTTAACTTGTTGAAATGCAGAAAGGTGGATCAGCAATTTTGCATTTGGAACCAGTGCTCTGGGATGATGAGGACATTTCTGGTTTCAAGAAAAGAATGAGTAGAAATGCTTAATTATATATATTTAGGTAAACACATATTCCTCCATTATATTCCATATATGTGTTTGTCTGTGTATGTGCTTTTCTAGAAAGCTATTCCACTAGCTGACAAATGTTGATTACAAATATTTAATATAATTTCTCATTTTGTAATTACCATTATTACAATTAATTTCTGTTGATATGATAGTAGAGTCAATAATAATATCTGTAAATGACTCCACGCAAGCTCCATTTGCAGCTCTTAGATGGGAAGTAATGATAACAACTGACTTGTCAATCATACAGCAAGAGCAGTGTGTTGGAGGCCCCGTTATAATTATTTTTTTCTGATGACTTGTGAGAGACAATGAGTAGCCCAGGTGAGAATTAGAAATCTGATGGGTACCCCTGTATAACCTGTTAAAATTCCTAAGCAGAGAGGAGAACTGAGATTCAACTCTGACATTTCTGTCTGGTCTTCCACAAAATGCTACAACTGTAGATAAACATTGCATTAATTGTTTCTGTTAAGACGATTCCTTAAGTAAGTTAAAGGTATTCCATTAGTTCATATACATTCCAGACCTATACTTCTCCTATAAATGATACCTTGATGAACTCAGAGCATTTCCAACTTCATGCCACTTTTTCCCAGATGGATTAGAGAGCATCATGGTGAAACAATTTATAGCATCAGAAGCAGATACACACTGGACACTGGTGGAAACTTGAGAATTCCCCAAGTCGTAGCCTGTGAGATATCATAATTCCAGGTGTCTAAGGTGATAGAAGTGGATACAAGACACACAAGATTAATGTTGCCCTCTTGAATTTTTTTTTTTTTTGTATAAAGACACAGACGTTGAACAGATGAAGATAGCATCCTTTGAAAAAGGTTTCAGTCTCAGACTTCTGGGAACTATGAACCATATTACAGGGTTTCACCACACACCACTCTCTTAAGTAGAACCAGAGTCCCAATACACAGAGGCAGAGAATATTGTGTTTTGTGCAATTTTGTATTTTCCCCAGGTTGATCCAGCCAACAGACATTGATCAAACTCTGATAATGGCTTTATGGTCAGGCAGGTTTAATGAACACACAGAGCAGAAACTAGAAAAGGCAAACTTGGGTTTCCAGGTTCTGAACAGAAAGCATGGCAAAAGTTGTAGGCTAGTATGTGTTAAAATGAAGTATTACAAGTTTCATCACAGAGAGAATAATAACCACAGCAGACATTTGATTTTTAGATTTCTGGTTGGCTATAATATTACTGAGGAGAGACTTGCATTTTTCAATAAATACCTAATGGTTTATCTGGTATTTATATTCAGGTAATTATTCTCCTGATTGTTATAGATTGCATTTTGTTGTATTGTCATATACTCTTCACCTCTACTCAGAGTGACTCTAATATAGACCTCAATATCTTCCTCCTAGGCAGACTCACACAATCTGCTGGGCTGCTCCCCATACAAGCCAGCCATGAGGGCAGCTCACCCAGCCAGATGGGAGGTTTTTGTTCAAGGCTGTATCACTGTGGGAGGGAGATACATACTTTGAAAACAGTAATAAACTCCAACATCCTCAGCCTCCACCCTGCTGATTGTCAGTGTGAAATCTGTGCCTGACCCACTGCCACTGAATCTGTCTGGGACCCCAGATCCTCGTTTGGAAACCAAATAGATCAGGAGGTGTGGAGACTGGCCTGGCTTCTGCAGGAACCAATGCAAATAGGTGTTTCCATTGCTATGCAGAAGGCTCTGACTAGACCTGCATGATATGGAGGCTGGCTCTCCCAGTGTGACAGGCAAGGACCTTGGAGTCTGGGTCATCACAACATCTCCACTGGATCCTGAAATTAGAATGAGGCAGAGAGCAAGATTATATATAAACATAGGGAGCAATGCATGCATTACTTTTATTTAGATAAATGTTTCCCCTTATTCATATTCATGATTTGATTTTTAATTTAAAATACTAAGTATTAAAAGTGATATTCTTGCAGCAGAAAAGTGTCTCTAGGAGTCAAGTGCAGTAGTCCCACCTAGCAGAGTCTTAACTCAAGCACAGGTTCTAGCTTTCTGGACTGTTCCTCACTCTCTCAGACCTAAACCTCATTGCCCTACCATGAACATCTAACACATGGATAAGTTACCAATGGTCCATGAGAGCTCACCCTCCCACCCTCTCTGATTCTTCACCTCCCACTGCCCTTACCATGGATCCAGAGCATTAACAGCCAAAGGATCTGAGACAAGGACTTCATTTTTAGGAGTGAAATGAGGAGTCTAGACAGGTCAAGGCAAGATCATAGCTGAGCCTTTATTTCAGACTTAGAAAGAAAGGTCCTCCTTAGGGAGCAATATGCAAATAGCCAGATGGGTGCAACAGTGTAAGAAAAGAAAAAGGAACAGTGTCTATTGGCCATTCTTATTTCCTCTTCAGAGAACATTCTCTTTAAGTCTTTAGCCCATTTATTTCTTGGGCAGTTGTTTCTTTGAGAATTTGTTGTTGGGGGATTCAATTTTTCATGTTCTAAGTATATTTTAGGTATGTGACCCTAATCCATTTCATGGCTAGTGAAGATCTTCTCCCTATCTGTGGGCTTTCTATTGATCTTGCTAGCTATGTCCTTTGCCATGCAGAAGCTCTTCAATTTCATGCAATCTTATTTGTCCAAACTTTCTTTGATTTGTTGTGTTTCTGGGTCTCTTTTAAGAAATTTTTTGTATGTACCCAGGAGACCTAGGGTTTCTCTGATTCCATCCTGTAATGTTTTCAGAGTGTCTGCTTTGACTTTGAGGTCTTTGATCCATTTGGAGTTGCTTTGGTGCAGGGTGATATATAAGGATCTAGCTTTAGTTTTCTACAAGTGATTAACCAATTTTGCCAGCACCATTTACTGAAGAGGCAAGAACTCCAATAACAACAGATGCTGGAGGGGATGTGGATAGAAGGGAACCATAATGCACTGTTGGTGGGAGTATAAACTCGTTCAACCACTTTGGAAAGTAGTATGGAGTTTTCTCAAAAGACTCCACATAGAGCTCCCCTATGACCCAGCAACCCCACTTTTGGGCATTTACCCAAATGATCACTAAAGCTACCAGCACAACTATGTTTAAACAGCATCATTTGCCACAGCTAAGATATGGAACAAACCCAGATGGCCCTCAAAATATGAATCAATCAAAAAAATGTGGTTATATACAAAATGGAATTCTATGCCTCCATCAGAAAGAATGACATTGCCTCATTTGTTAGGAAATGGAAAGACTTGGAAACAATTATATTAAGTGAAGTAAGCCAAGCCCAATGAAACATAGGTCCCATGGTTTTCCTTGTTTGCAATAACTAGTATATGTCTGAGACAAGGAGATGCAGTCAGATAAGTTGATGTTAGGTGAAATGAACCACAAGATAGGATTCAAATGTTTTTTTTTCCTTCTTGTGATTGTTTCTAACTTACTTATAAGATGCTTTCTTTGTTGCTTTGTATGTCCCTCCCCCACTGCATAACCCCTGTTTTCACTATTTGATGTTGATATAATTTGTGGAGGGGAAGGGAAGAAAACAACTTGTTTAAATAGGGATACAGGTGGACCCATTGCAAAAATGAAATGTACAAGACATTATGGCGAAAAGCGAACTTTATAACTTTGGCCGGTGGTGGGGGTGGTTGGGGAACTTCGGAGGGACGGGGAGTGGTGTGGGTAAATGGGAAGGGACCAGAAGGTGAAATAAAGGAGGAGGCAACAATGCTTGATAAGAAATGTACTCATTACCTTGTCCATGTGATTGTAACCCCTCTGTATGATATTTTCACAAAAAAGCCTCAGTGCATGTATACATATGATCAATTAAAATTATGGTTTATTCTTTTGATTTTTGCTTTTTATTTTTTATCTTCTTTCTGGCTGGTTTTGTTTTCTGTACCCTTGTCTTGTATATAAATTTTGTTTTGTTTTATTTTGAAGAGAGTAAGGGGTACCATAGAAATGGTGGGACAAATGGTCAACAAATGCAGCAGTAATACTCACTAGACGCTGTTGAAAATGAACTACACAACTTTGGGGGCAAGGATCAGGAGGAAGAAAAGGGAGAAAATGGGGGAAGGGGTAACACTGTTCAAAAATTAATGTAGTTATTACCTGTCTTATGTAACTGTAATCACTTTGTACATCATCTATACAATAACAATAAGAAATGAAAAATAATAAGAGAGTAGTTTATTTTGAAAAGATCAAGCTAAAAATGTTAGATCCAAATCTTCCAAAATGGAGGTACAAAATTTTTATTATTTTGTCTTTATGTTTTTTAAGTTAATAACATATTCATGATTCCATTCGACTTCCGAAAGTGCTCTGACAGTGGCAATGAGAAATAATAATAATTAATGTGATATTCAGCATGAAAAAGTGATTAATTTTCTGATAGATTGCAATGTTGGATGTATTGTTGAGACATGAATAGAAATAAGATGTTGTAAAGATCTAATTTCCTGAAGAAAAAAGTTCACTAGTTCACTATACAAAAATAATAAATATTTAAGGTGGTGAACTAACTTGTTAATTAACTCCTTTAGATCATTGCACAATGTGTGCAAATACAAAAATTATATTGTACTTCAAATTAGATTATACTGTGGTAATCAGTAATTGTTGTAAAATTTTTAATGACTTATCATATAATATTATTTTCAAAAATCTTTTTCACAAGCTATTTTGTATTAGCCTTGCATCTTCTATATACTCTTCTGTAATTTGGGTAGGGGAAAATACAAAATGCTTAAGTAGGGATACAAGTTGACCCATTGTAACAGTGAGATATACAAGACACTATGTTAAAAACAAAATTTACAACTTTGGTGGGGGGAGGGGGGGGAGGGGAGTAATTGTGGAGGTGGGAGGGAAGGGATGGTAGGGGAAAAACAAAGGAGGAAGCAACAATGCTCCATAGGAAATGTGCTCATTACCTTGCTCCTGTAACTGTAACCCCTCTGCACAGTATTTTTACAAAAGAAAGTACAAAATATATTAACATGTCACTTGAAATAACATTTTTACTAAAGTGTTTGATTAACTGAAGAAGAAAATCTTTGACTACAAGAAATCAATGTTTAATGTAATGAATAAATGTGTTAATTACACTGTTTAAGTCATTGTAAAATATGTGAACATACCTAAACATCATATTGTACTTCAGACACAATTATACTTTGGCAATAAAACTTATCTTAAAATTTTAATCACTATTTTTTCTTTACAAAATCTTTCCAAAAATCTTCAAAAGCTATATTAACTGACTTTTAAATACCTGCTATGGGCCAGGTGTTGGAGGTGCCATTGGAGCCAGCTTGGCTTGTAAGCCCTGGTGAGCAGCTGGAGAGGGATAGATTTCAAAATGTTTAATGGAAGATAAAATGAAATATATGCAATGAAGTAAAATGCTCTGAGTTTTATGGACTGTCCACTGGTCTTTGCATTGGTGTCCTGGGCACTGTTTATGAATGTCTGCCCTCCTTCTATTCTGAATACTCTTAAACTTAAGCATTATCTCCTTCAAGGACAATTCACATGAGACATTTTTTCTTAATACTTAGGAAAAGACATGTCTCCTCATCTAGTTTTGTGTGCATCATGCATTTCTGTGCCAGATATTTGCTTTTGAGGATATGTGTGTGTTCTTTCTTAATTACTGGAAACACTTCCTTCTCAGAAGCTGGAGTGTCCTCTAAACCAACATTCATATCTTTTAGGTCCTAAATAAAGCAATATTTTGTGTGTTCTGCCTGGGGCTTGAAGTCAGTCCCTAAGATTTTTGTCTCAAGGAACATAAACCACAGCTTCAATTCCAGGTTTTTGGTGTTTAATTGGAGATAAGATTATCACAAGAAATGCACTTCCTACTTTATGTATATAATTGTAACCCCTCTGTACCTCAACTTGACAGTAAAAGTTTTAAAAAGAGTCTCATAGATTCTTATAACCAATGCTGGCTTCAAACCACAATCCTTAGATCTCAGACTCTTGTGTAGCATTATAGGCATGAGCTACAAGTGACCAACAGGAAAGCAGTTTTTACTTTGTTTAGTCTATGTGATCCAGATACAGAATGAATACAATGCAACAAGGTCAAAGTTGGGGACAGGAAGTAGATCCATACAGTGTGGAGAGAACATCTTCAACATAGAGAATCAAGGAAAAATGACCACAGATTGTGAAGCTAGAGTGACATGAAGGTGTGTTCCCCACATGGAGAATAGCATGTGGACTAACTTCATCCCATTGTGCACAATGTCAGAACTGGAAATGATGAGCAGAGTACTCTCATGGCACATAACAAAGCCAAGACAGTGATGCTCTGCTGTGGTAGCACATGGGCAAATCATTGGCCACTCAGGGGCCTCTTCAAAACCATTCATTAGAAGAATGCCACGAGAGTAGTTATTTCATCACCTCTACCTTCTTAAACATTAGCGCTCACTGCACTACATGCTAGCATAACTGTTTCAAGTTTTCTACAATGCTCTTCTTTCTTCTTTTTACAATGATGTATAATCTTGTCAACAAGGTTTACACATCCTTGCCACTCCTCTGAAATTTTACTTCCAATCATATCATATGGTCACTGTGTATCTCCTACTGCCTTTGTCTGGGGGAGATTTGCTCTCTCCACTATGCACTTCAGGACAAAGCTGATACTAAAGAAAACAAGGAGAAGGCAGATGTGAAGACTCCCTAGTACATTATAAGGGACATATTAACTAGATGAAGAAGAGAGATCCTGAGAGCCTCTACTCTTTTATGGTTTAAAGAAGCCAGGCTCTGAGGATACACATTAAATTCCCATGATCCACGCTCCAGGGCTCACTTCAGCAAGTGTGGACATGTGGCTTGTGAACTTCAAGTCCACACAGACTTCAGGTACTGGAATATATGGAAGAGTACAAATACTAGACTCAAATCAGAGTTTTGGGCAGGCGTACATGGCCATGGGTTATGACAGATGGAGCTATCTGCCTGGGAGATGAGGCTGAAGGCCCCGCTGGCGGGGAAAACCAGCAGACATTTCCATGCATCTTTCTGGAAGAAGAAAATACATCCAGGAAAGGAAAGTGCTTATAGTCTGGGCCATGAACCTGAATGAAGTCTGGGACTAAGGTGAAATTCTGAGAGACCCAGCCTTCAGAGCAGGGCTGAATCTGTGGAAGGATGATCCAGGGCTTTTCTCACTGATTCTGAGGGGCTGGGATAATGTGGAAAGTTAGCAGGGCCCTCAGGACAGAGCCTTAAATCCACTGGAGTTCCTTCTTATCAGAACAGAGAGGAGCACATCACAAATGAATGCAGAAGTTATACATGTATTATATATATGTAGTAAATTACCTGTTAAATTAATACATTAATAAACATGATTTTAACTGTGTAAGTCATCATTTTGAATTTTGACACTGAGAAAATTCTCTAATGCACAATATGCATGTCACCATGTAGCCCTTGCTCACTCTAAGCCTGAGCATCATGAAGCTCAGGACTAAATCTGTGTCCTTTAAGAGTGACCTGCTCATTGCAGAGGGCTCTGGGGACCTGCTGGGTACAGCACTGATACTGCAGCTCCCTCTCCCCTCCCACATGGTGTATGCATATGATCCCGTCAGGGCTGCATATCTGCAGGGTCTCCCCTCCTTCCCTCACCTTTCTGACCTGCACTTAATGACTTTACTGTAAGAAACCTGGATCAAGTGTTATCAATGACAGGTATGATTACACTTTAAAAAGTAATATATGAAATGGTCAAGTAGTGGCGCTGTGGTTCAAAGTGGTAGAGCTCTGGCCTTGACCTGAAAATCTCAGGGACAGTGCCCCGGCACATAGTTCAAGCTCCCAGAATGACAAAAAATAAAGAAAGAACAGAAATGGTCAAAAACTCTCATATGGGCAGACATGACCCCCTCTAATATCATGATCCTAGATTCTATGTATGCCACAAAAGCCTGGCAGAGATACTCAGATTCAAGCTCCTGTTTACAAAGGGAAACAAACAGGCAGCATCCCCTCTCTCCCAGAATGAGAAAACTTTGATTCTGTGTAGGATGCTGTTAATCATCTTGCTGATCACCCACATCCTGGGAAGCAAGGAGGAAAGCCGGATATAAGGACCACATAACTTGTTCACTGATATCTAAGTGTGAGAACATAAATCAATACTGATCAAGCAGGCTATTTAGTGAATGTCATTCTGTTCAGATCAAACAGGAAAATACCTTCATTCACAAGGATACAGTCAGGCTCAATGCAGACACACTGGGTCTGGAGCTTCAGTAGTCCTTTCTTACCAAGGTCAAAGCTTCAGGATGGAGAATAATAAAGTTAGGGTTTCTATGTCCCAAAGTCAACTCCTAAGGCTGATCCTGCTCAGGCAGAGCTGGTTTTTGGTATATTCGTTTGCCTTGTGTGCAGTAAGGAGCCAAAATACCTGGAGCAAGGTTTATTAATCAACTGGGATTAATTTTCTAGAAGTTGGGTAAATACAAGATTCCTGACTGTCCTGATGATTCACATTCTTGTCATGTCCTTACAGGCTTGATGCCTGTGAAGAAGGCTAAAGAAATTCATATTGGTGATATGGAAGTCACTCTTTTTTTTTTTGGGGGTCCGGTCGTGGGGCTTGAACTCTGGGCCTGGGCGCTGTCCCTCAGCTCTTCAGCTCAAGGCTAGCGCTCTACCACTTGAGCCATAGCACCACTTCCGGCTTTTTTTTTTCTGCTTATGTGGTGCTGAGGAATTGAACCCAGGGCCTCATGCATGCAAGGCAAGTGCTCTACCACTGAGCCACCTTCCCAGCTCTGGAAGTCACTCTTCACTATACTTCCTCTCTTCTTAAAATTATCTGTAAGTAGTTGTACAAATGTGTTGTCATTCAATAAAGCAGTTGATGAACACAATTCATCTTATTCAATATCACCCTTTTCATAATTCTTTCAACCCCTTTCCTCAGTTTTCTTAAGATTTAGGACATGCATTGGATGTTATGCCTGCGTTCTTAACATTCATTTCCTCCTTGCAGGTCACTCTCCATAAGGACACACACGGGGGACACAACTCCTTCCTTTAGAGACAGCTTTGGTGCCATACAGAATGCAGGGATAGAGGCAATGCCAGACTTCCAGTCTCAGAATCAGCAAGGGCAGAGACTTTCACCCCCAAATCCATCCTTCTAGGAGAAGCTACTTAACCGTGAGTTTATGTTTGGGGCTGTTGTTCTGTTCAGAGTTCCAGTGGGTGTCACTAGTGACAGCAGACATAGTTCTCTTATTTCCTCTCTAGTATTTCTTATTGGGGGCTTTGTGTGAGCAGTGTCAGATGTGCCATCTAATGGTCATACTGTAAAATTGCTTCTTGTAAGATTAGAGTAACTAGATTTTATGAATCCTCATTCCCTCCTCTTCTCCCATTTCCTCTCATCTCTCTTTGCATATATTACCTGTCCAAAAGAGTTCATTTTTAAACCTCCATACATACATGCATGCAATTTATTTGCTCATACTTACCACTGGATATTTTATTCCTTTAATATTTACTTCTGATGTTTTATACTGATGATGTTCATATTCTGTATTTCAGTTACAATACCACTATTGCCATCTCCTGTCCTCTCCCCTCCTTCTGCTTTCCGTACCTAAAGGCACAGTCCCTCTTTACATTCATTGCAGTGTCTCTTTCCATCCTCACCTTTCTCCATTTCCCCATGTCTCCCTTCACATCTGTATGCACACGAAAGTGCACACACATACATGCACACATACTATAAGTCTCCAGTGTTGTTACAAGGTTTATCTACCCAGAGAGTGGGAAAGATATGAATCTTTATCTGGAACACTAAAAGATCAAATTAATATTTCTAGGGATAGGGGAATATTTGTTTCTGCCAGGATAAAAATGCTTATTTTATGCAATTGCATAGTTATATGTTTTTTTTCTTTTTTTTTTTTTTTAGTTTCAACCATTTCTTTTTTTACTGTGAAAATACAGAGGGGTTATAATTACATGGGCAAGGTTATGAGTATATCCCTCCCCTATGGTATAACACCTGTTTTCACTATATTTGTTTGTTTTTTATTGTCTTTAAGTAGTTATACAAAGGACTTGCCATTTAACAAGCAGTTAATAAATACACTATATCTTTTTATAATATTTTATTGTTATTGTAGGGCTGATATATACAGGGGTTACAGTTACATGAATCAGATAATGAATAATGAGTACAATTCTCTGTGAACCATGTTTCATTTTTTGTCACCCTTTCCCAGTCTTTCCCTCCCATCCCCACCCATAATTTATCCAGTTCATTTTCCACATAGTGTCCAGTGTGTATCATTGCTGTATTTGTTTATCTTCATTCCACATTTTATGTGTCCTCCCTTACTCTCTCAAATACAAGCAAAACAAAAGGAAAAGAAAACAGAAACAGCAACATATATCTTGATCAATGTCATCTCTTTTAACATTCCCATTATTCTTTGTTCATACAAAATTGTCATTCCACTTACGGGCTGTGAGCAGTTACAAGATCCTACCAGAAGCATACATGTGTCAATTGTCACATATTAAATTGTGTTCTACTCTTATCATCCCTCTTAGGTGGATATTCTCTACCTCTGTAAATTAGGCCAATATCTTTTAAAAAAATGTTCTGCTATGACAATGCCTATATCTGACCTGTCTAGTACAGCAGTCATTAGTTGCATATGGCTATTAAGCAGTTGAAATGAAATGAATGCAACTGCAATGTGTATAATTTATAATTAGAGTAAAATTTAAATTTAAACACACATATGCTGCTGGTATTGGTTATGTGAGACAGCACATTTTAACAATAATATTCATTAATATTATTATGATGATCAGGATGATAATTATTAGCATAGTCTGTCCTACAGTCCCTGGATCTCCAGGCTGCTGCTGCTGCTAAGAGTGACATCATTGTTTAACCACTGTCACTCAGTTGTGAGGGGATCTGTGCCTGAAGATCCAAACCCGGTAAATACAGTGTTCAGGTGGTTTTCCCAACCTTGTTACTTGTTTTAATTTTTGTGCCACCACTGGTGCTATACTTTAGCTTTTTCCCTCAAGGTTGAGCCACGTCTTCACTACCAGCTTTTTGATTGTTTGTTGTAGATAAGAGCCTTACATTCCAGTGGATCCCTTGTAATCCTTGCTGTTCAGAAGACTAAGATCTGAGGATTGTGGTTTGAAATTAGCTTGATCAGGAAAGTTCATGGAACTCACAAGTGGACATGGAGCTGTGGTTTAGGTGGTAGTGTTCTAGCCTTGAGCAAAAAAGCTCAAGGACAGCACCTAGGCCTTCAGTTTAGGCCTCAGGCCAACAACCCCTTCCCCCCACCCCCAAGCCCCCCCAAAAAAGATTCCTATGCATTTTTTTCCTGCCTGAAGTTGGGGTTGGCTTCAAAATGCCATCCTCAGATCTCAGCATCCAGAGTAGTTTAGGATTACAGGTGTAAACCACTTGCTCCCAGCTAATTTTTGAAACTTTTGTAGATATTGTAGGTGTTAATGATTCTTGCAGCATGAAACAAATCTCAGCTATTACGAAGGTGAGTTTGTTAAAGGAAGTTTTCCAAATATAAATTTACTTTGAGAATTCTGTTATTAAGTATGCTGTCATGGTTATACATTTTTACTCTTACCATATGTTTTTGAAGCTCATAAGTTTTAATATTTTATTTTAGCAGTTGCATTTTTTGACATGATATTTTTAATATGCCTTTTGATTTCTTCTTAGACCAACTTTATAAATCAGATATACAGGCACTGCATGAAAAATGTAGTCTTTACTTGGCTTATGTAAATGTAACCCCTCTGTAAATCATTTTTACAATAACAGTAAAAGAATAAAATAAAATAAATGTAATGCTTGCCCCCATTATATTTGTAAAAATTTCAGGTTTCTTTTTTCTATTGATTTGTTCTTTCATCCTTTTTCATCAATGAAAACAATTTGACTCTTTGTTTTTAAATTTATTAACAATTTTTAGTAAATACACATAATTATTAATGAAAATAAATTTTGCATAAGAAAAATACATTATGTTGTTGTTGGTGTAATGTATTTTATGTCTTAAAGATATGATTTTTTTGTACTTGTAAATAATTAAAGATTGAATCCTTTTCATTAGTGATCTTCTATGTATAGTCTGTGTTATTGAATGTAGCATAGTAGAATATGCTATTATTTTTGTAAATCTATTTCTCCCATTCAGTCACTGCTTATTTCCAGTATTCTGAAGTTCTAATGTTTGGTTCATCTATGGTCACAATTGATCTCCTTGTAGGAGAGTGACAGATACCCAGAACAGGCATGAGTTAGTGCCCTTAATGGACCAAATAGCAGCAGTGATGTCAGGTCCCCTCCGGAGGTCATGACAGATCTTCCCTGTTAGCGATGTTAGCAATGACATTTAAAGAGAACTTACAGCCATTTCCTAGTAAAATGTGTTCAAAATAGACTCTTAATATAGAGGGAAGAAGAGGCTACCTGGTTATTTTGGCCAAGTATTGGTTCCTGTGTTTGCATGAGGGCTGCCCAGTGCTCGTGACAGGCTTCCCATGACTCTTTCTCAAGACTCTGAAGCCATTTGCCCCTGAGCCAAGTCTGTTTCCCTGTAGTCCTCTGAGCTTTGCAGATGATGCTGCTACATTGAGAATCTCAGGCTATACTGGGAGTTTGTGTTTGGGGCTGTCACATTGTTTAGGGTTCCAGTGAGTGTCCAGCTCAGAGCTGTGTGTGCAGGGTCATCACACTTCATAGCGTGTTTGTAGAAATATATATATTCTATAACTCTTCTATTGTACTTGTCATGTCTTACAGATTTAATTAAACAGGAAATCACATATTTAAAAAAATGTTCTTATATTTTGCATGTAGTGAAAACAATGATTTCCTAAGGTAATTCAGGAATGATTTACCTTTACCTATAAATAAACACTTGTTTTATTGGAGGAACATTAAAGCTGTGATATTTGAATGCAAACTAGGAAGTTTCTACCATCATTTTATGTATCAATTTGCCTAAACCCTAAATAAAAGGGTTCTTCTTTTTAAATTCTTTTAACATAAATCAAAAACCAATTTGTGTATTGCTTAATGAGTAAGATTTTTGAAATATAAAAAAACAAAATATATATTCTAAAGAGTTGTGTTGCCAAATCCTTCCTGTATGTTTTTCTTTGTGTTTATTTTGTGAACAGGTATACAATGATACTGAAAATTAGAATCTATTTCCTTGGCATTAAAAAATCTGACTGAACAGATTATTTCCCTGATTATTTAAATATTCTTTTACTGTGAATGGCATGATATGTAATTGCAATGAAACTAACTAGTTCCAGAAATTTTGATTATTGTTTTTATCAGAAACTAATACACAATACAAAAGCGGTTCTTGTGAAAATATAGAAATAAGATTAAGTTTCGGTAAATGGCAGTATCATGTCATACTTTGGCAAAGTAGCAGGGTATAAAATTAACCCTCAAAAATCAATGGCTTTTCTGTATGCCAACAATGAGAAGAGCTTGTCTGAAATCAGGAAAGCAATTCCTTTTGTAATTACCCTACAAAAAATAAAATATCTAGGAGTTATCTAAAGAAGTGAGGGACCTCTACAATGAAAAATGAAAAATCTGAAAAAGGAAATTAAAGCAGAACTAAGGAAGAGGAAATACCTTCCATGCTCCTGGATTGGGAAGATTAACATCGGGAATATTGCAATACTTCCAAAGGCTATCTACAAATTCAATGCGATACCTATCAATATTCCAACCTCATTCTTCAATGAAATAGAAGAAGCAACCCCAAAATTCATATGGAACAAAATAATCCTTAGAAGGAAGAACAGAGCTGGAGGAATATCAAGTCCAAATTCCAACATTTTTCCTAAAAGGTTTCATTTGCTGAGGTAAAAAGCTCCTACAGGGTGGATTGCAATACATTCCCTGGATACTTTCTACCTTGTTAAAATGCAGACTGTCATTCCTGGGACTAAGAAGGGTCAGCTATCTTGAATTTGTACCAAGTGCTCAGTGATGATGAGTGTATTTCTGATTTGGTGGAAAAATCAGTAGCAATGCTTATATATATTTAAGTAAATGAACGTTCCACCATTATATTCACTATGTGGGTTTATCTAGGTATGCGTTTTTCAAGAAAGATTTTCCACTTATCAAATGTTGACTGGAAATATTTAATGTACTTTCTCATTTTTCCATTAATATATTATGATGAAATTTTGTTGAGAATATCTGGAAATACTTTCAAGTGAGCTCCAGGCGCATCACCAGTTGGCCAAGAAATGATGTTGGAAAGTTGGAAAGTAATGATGGCAGCAGACTGCCAATCCCTAACATCAGCACCACATGGGAGGCACAGTGAACATTTACTATTGCTTTCCTGCTGACCCACATATTTGCACAATGTGAAGCCATGACAAGATTAGACATAAGAACAGTGCCACTCTGAACCATTGTAAAATGGCTGGACAGAGATGAGAACAGAATCAACTACGACATGATTATGATTAGTATTCTACAAAATGTTACAAGTATAGATAAATGTTGGGTTAACTATGCCTGTTAGAAGTTCCATACATGATTTAAAGATATTCCATTTGTTCATATACATTCCAGACCTATATTTCTCCTATTAAGATATCTCAGTGAGCTCACAGCTTTCCACCTTCATCCTTTGGTTTCTCAGATGGAACTGAGAGCATCATGGTAAAAGACTTTATGCCATGGGAGAGAAATGCACACTGGACACTGATGGACACTAGAGAATCTTCCAAGACCTACACTGTCTAATGTCATAGTTCTAGGCCTCAGAAAGGCTCACTACAACAAAGCAAACAAGGTTATAGACCTCAATACAAGATTCACTTAAGCATTAGTAATGTACTCTTGTCATTATTTTTCAAATGAAGTTACAGAGGTTGATCAGGTAGGGCTGTGAATATTGTTCCACTTGAAAAAGGCCTCAGTCTCAGACATTTGGGACCTATGAACACTATTACAGGGTTTCACCACACTCCACTGTCTTTTTTTTAGTACCCCATGCTGGTTGACAATGACGTGGAAATTGTTAATGCTCTGAATCAACCTCACAAGGTCAGGGGTATACCAAGTGGTCCAGGGAGAGGAATATGTCTACCTGGTGATGGAGATGGCCACCAAGGGAAACCTCCAGATGTGGATTGAAGCATCTGGCTGCATTTTTTAGAATGAAGCCTGAAGGATTCTAAAGCAGATAGTAAGTACTATGCAGTACTTTCATCTGAATCAGATTACACACCTCGACCTAAAACTTGACAGCATCCTACTGTATGGAAATGGCACTGCCAAAGACAGGCATTGGGTTAAGCATGAGGATTGCCACAGGTCAGTTGCTCACAGAAATTCGTGGTGCCTATGTGTATACCATGCCCCTGAAATAAACCTGCAAAAATATAATGGCTTTAAGGTAGCTGTCTTGTGCCTGGGCACTAGCTTGTGGTTTATGGTTAGAGTAAATTTCCCATTTAAAGGGAACGCTTCCAATCAGCTATGTGCAGAAATTGTAGAGGGCAAGTATAATATGCCATCTCACCTGACTACCAAGGACGTAACATCCTTTGGCAGCTCTGAACAATAGACCCGCAACAGAGGCTGGATATACATCAAATCATGGTACACCCGTGGTTTGATCAAGTTGAGGAAGACTGTTTGTATCTAGAATATCCACTGCCAGACCAGTTAGACCCAACAATTGTCACTAGAATGTGTGGCATGGGATACAACAAACTGCAGATCAAAACATCAGTACTGCAGAGAGCGTTTGATGATGTGATGGCCACTTGATGATTAAAGATGGCTTAGAGCCAGCAAGGGTCAGTCAGGCAAAGGCTAACTCAGTGCACTTGGGTTTTTGAATACACTCAAGTGTCACAAAGCTTTCTGCCTTCCCTCTTGAGGGAAGAGCAAATAAACCTTCCCTAATTTTATTCTTTGCCATTACCATTTTAGTTTCTGCTGACTGTGATGAGAAAGAGTGGATAGGCAGAAGTTCCTATCAACTGTCTTAACTAGAGCCAGAAAGCCAGAGACCAGAGTGCAGAGTCCAATAGTATATCTTCTTCAGGGTAATTCAGCTAAGAGACAGTACCAAACACTTCTAAGAGCTTGATGATCAGGTAGTTTGGCGAATAAAGAGTAGAAGCTAGAAAAGACACAACTGGATTTTCAGCTTCTGAACAGAAATAACAGTATGCTATATAGTTGTGGAGCAGGATCACATCTTGATGGAAGTATTTTAACTTTCATTACAAATGAAAAATAAATCACATACAACATTTGATAACTATAACCTGGATAGCTGTAAACAGCTATAAATATAATATATAATAAATATATAAATTCATATATGTATAATTTATGTTTATATGTAATATTGTATAATTCTAACATTATCTTATAATTATTATAATTATAATTTATATTTAAAATATAAATAAATAGCTTATGAAACAGTTTTTTCATTAAATACCTAATGGTTTATCTGAAGTCTCGATATTTGTACTTTTATGATTGTTCTACTAGTCGTTGTAGATTGTATGTAGTATAATTATCAAATTGGTTTCTTCTGGACTCAGTCACTTTCATTGTAACAACACAATTTTCTTTCTTGGTAGACTTACACAATCTGCTCTACTGATTTCCCAGAACAGCAACACATGAGCACACCTGTCTCACTCAGAAGGAAGGTTTTAGTTCACGTTGTATCAGTATGGGAGGACCATGTGTATGTTGAAAGCAGTAATAAACTCCAACATCCTCAGCCCCACCCTGATGATTGCCAGTGTGGAATCTGTGCCTGATCCACTGCCACTGAACCTGTCTGAGACCCCAGGATATTGGTTGGAGATCCTATTGATCAAGAGTTGTAGAGACTGGCCTGGCTTTTACAAGAACCAAGCCAGATAGGTGTTTCCATTGCTATGCAGAAGACTCTGACTAGAGCTGCAGGAGATAGAGGCTGGCTCTCCCAAGGTGAGGGTCAGAGAACCTGGATTCTGAGTCAATACAGCATCCCCACTTGACCCTAAAATAATGAGAGAAGTGAACATAGTTAATTACAAGCATCATAGGATATTTTCATAAGCATCTTTTTTATTTCATACTATAATTTAAAATTTTTGTTTTATGCCTCAAAATGTTCATAAAATATACAATGAACACACACACACACACACACACACACACACACACACACACACACACAGAGAGAATTTGATGCTTCTAAACCATGCCGGTAAGGGACATCTATAATTTGCCAGCACCATCCCACTATCTAGTTGTAACCAGAGCACAGGTCCTTGTTCCTTCAGGAATCTGCTCAATCTCACAGATACATATGTCACATTTCCATCCAGGAGGACAAATCTGCACATCTCACATGTGGATACAACAAACATGGAGAGCAATGGCAACAGAGTTCGGCCCCTCCCTATCCTTTTCCTCAGCTCTAGTGAGTTCTTACCTGGGAGCCAGAGCATGAGTAGCCCCAGGAGCTGAGGAGGGCACCTCAATTTGAGAGTAAGGAGTCCTGGTCAGTCCAGGCAACTTAGAGCTGAGCTTTTATATTGTACTTGCAGGGAAGCTCCTCCCTAGGGAACAATATGCAAATATCCTGGTGGGTGCAGTGGTGAGAAACTGTCAGATGAGACAGAAACAGAGGGTGAGCCCTCTCCTGTGAGCAAATGACATTAACTGTGATCAAGGAAAGGTCAAAAGCTATATACATATAACTAGATAAGATGCAGTTAAGCACAATGAAGCCCAAGATAAGGACACAATTGGTTTTTTCTGAAGAGTTAAAAGTGGCTTCGTTTCGAAGCAGTGGCCATTCTGCTGTTCATATTAACTCAGGGCCCACCTGAGTTCCACGAGCTGACTTGTTTGTGCTGAAACTGCTCTGAAGTCAGGCCCCACTTTGTACTATAGCTAACCTTAGACCCCCACAAACTCCTGGAGATGACTAAGCTGGCCCAAGATAAACAGACCCTGTGAGAAAACCCAGACCAGCAATTATCCCAGCTAGCAGAACAGCTTATCCGAATCCAACTAGCCAGAAAACTCCCTGCTAAACTTTAACTGCTCTGAAATGTCCAGATGGCCCTTATCACCCTGGAATGTCCTGCATCTGGTTGCTGTAACCTTGTGATTTTTGCCTTCATAAGCCTTGTAAAATTTCAGCTCAGGGCTTCCTCCTAATCTCTGCTGTGTAAGTGTGAAGGACAAAGCCTGAGCTGCAGCCCATCTGAATAAAGCCTTGCTTTTGCATTTCGGAACTTCTGACTTTTCTTTTTGGTGGAGGTCCTGGGATGGGGGCACAACATTTCTTTCTTGCTCTTGTTTCTAATGGATTTACAAGTTACCATGTGATTTTTTGTTGCTTTGTGTGTCCCTCCCCCACTGTATAACCCCTGTTTTCACTGTATAAAATGTTGGTATATTTTGGAGAGCGGAAAAGAAAAAACAAAATGTTTAAATAGGCATACAGGTTGACCCATTGCAACAATGAGATGTACAAGACACTATGTTGAAAAAGGAACTTAACAATTTAGCTGGGGTTAGGGTGAGGGGTGGGGAAGGGTTAATTGAGGAGGTGGGGGGGAAGGTATGGTAGGGGAAAATCAAAGGAGGAAGCAACGATGCTTGATAAGAAATGTACTCATTACCTTGCTCATGTAATTGCAAAGCCTTTGTACAGTATTTTTACAATAAAAAACTTATTAAAAATTTACTCCATGGCTATATTGAAGTTTCCATGTGTAAAAAGGCATACCATCTTTTTATCTGTTTTCTGATTCTGTTTCAGTAGAACTCTTCTATGTACAAATGTATATTTTATTTAAGAGTTATTTTTTCAAATATTTTTGCTTAGTTCTGCCTTTTCCTTTGTAAGTTTTACACATAATCTTCCAATGATAACTAACACATTAACCTATATGGGTCCATTCTTTTTTGTACGTTTTATTATTGTAAAGATACTGTAGAGAGGGGTTCCAGTTACATGAGCAAGGTAATGAGTACATTTTCAATTAAGCATTGTTGCTTCCTTTGTTTTTCCCCTACCATCCCTTCCCTCCCATCTCCACAACTACACCTCCTCACCATCCCTTCAGAAATTGTTAAGTTCGTTTTCAACTTAGTGTCTTGCACATCTCATTGTTACAATAGGCCAACTTGTATCCCTATTTAAGTATTTTGATTTTTTCCCTTCCCCTCCCCAAACTATAAAAGGTGCAGGGCACCAACATCAAATACAGAGAAAACAGGGGTTATACCATGGGGGAGGCACATACAAAGAAACAAAAAACATCACATGGTACATTATAACAACGATAGAAACAATAGTAAGAAAGAAAAAAAAAATCACTTGGGTCCCTATCTTGGGGTTCATTTCACTTACCATCATCTTATCTGGTCATATGTACATAGCTTTTGACCTTTTCTGCTTGTCCTTGACATAAGCTAGTATAGGTCCATCCTATGACCAAATGGGTAGAGGCATCCTGGAGATTTATTTTCTCTGTAGCTTCAGCATTAGAAGGATACACTATAAACTAGAAGGATATAAATTTAGAATCACCTTCCATGGCTGTTATTCTTTACCATGACATAGCATCCTGGGGTGTTTTTCAGGAATAATCTATGTAAATGAGATAGTGAGATATAGTTTTCCATTAGGTGGTAGTAGCCTCTGAATTTGAATTCTACCACCATGTCTAGCATTCAAAGGCCTCAAAATCCTCGGTGCCAATCCTCCCTAGGTCTCACTGGAGAGACTTCAGTGTCACTGGACTTAAAGCCCTAGAGATTCTGTTAGTCTTTCTTGTGTTATACTTTCTGTTTAGTCATTGTTTATGAGCTATAATAAAAGTAAAATTGTCCTAAATTTTAAAAGACAGAAGAAGAAGAAGGGAAAGACAAAGGAAGTTAATCAATTAAAATCTACAAGTCCATACCTAAATGATCACAAACAACACCATACTAAAGCTACCAGCACCACTATGTTTATTGCAGCATTGTTTGCCATAGTTAAGATATGGAACCAACCCAGATGCCCCTCAATAGATGAATGGATCAAGAAAATGTGGTATAGATACTCAATGGGATTGTATGCCTCCATCAGAAAGAATTACATTGCCCCATTTGTGAGGAAATGGAAAGACTTGGAAAAAATTATATTAAGTGATTTACTTGCTCTTAATTCACCTTTTTGTATACCTTTTCCTTAATATTTAACTCATAATATTTAGTAGTGGCAAGTTCAACACTCACAGTAGAAACTCCTTCAGAGTGAGTTTTCCCCCAAGTAATTCCTTATGATTAATTGGATATATTTCCATGTAAAGTTATAATCTGTAGGACAATATTTCATAAAATGGAAGAGTTTACCTATACATTGGTTAAAAAATATGGTAAGTCTTAAGACGATACATAAATGACATAGCATATAATAACAAAAGAATGTGACAATAATACTTATTAGACAGTATACTGGAAATGAACTTCACAGCTTGGGCTGAGAGAGTAGTTGGCAGGGTAGACATTGGAGATAATGAGGGAGAGGGTGGCACTATTCAAAAAGAAATCTACTCATTACCTTACATTTTTAATTGTAACCCCTCTACATATCAACTTTACAAAAAATGTGAAAACAATAAAATAGGGAAAATCAGAAAAATCATAGACTAATATCTAATAATACATCATATATACAAAATAACACATAATATATTGTATATAATTTATATTTAATTATTACGTACTGTATCTCATATATTAGGTATATATACATAAATATGATACATAAATTGCATGCATATGTTCACTTGTCAATCTGAGAGTCAGAGGGATTCTGACTTAAGGAAGATCTGCTTTATCTTGAGGTTTCTCCATTTTTATTTTTATAAATAAAAGATGTCAGTGTTGTTCCTCTGACTGTCAAAGATTCCTTGATTCTTGAGATTAAAACAGAGAAGATTCAGTGAGCTAGGAACACTGCTGTGATTCTTGGTGGGAACTGGTCTGGAGGACAGAGGGACTAAGCTCAAGAAACATCTCACCTTCAGTGTACCTTGCAGGGGAGAGCACAGGATGGCTGGATACCAGTGCCAACAATGTTGTTTGTATTCAGTGTTTCTCTTGATAATTTCAGCTTGATTGATAAGTGGGACTGGGATTTAGAAAATAGAAATAAACTAACTTTATCCTCCTTTCACTCCTCCCTTTCTCTCCTTCCATTCACACCATCTCCTACTTCGCTTCTCTCTCTCTCTCTTTCTCTCTCTTTTTCACTCTCTCTCTCTCATTTTTCTTATTTTTCTCAGCAATGTATGTTGATCAAGTCGAATATATTGCACAAGTATAAACTCTTTTAAATTAGATAACTTATCTCTGCAGTTCATCATTCTAATTGAGTTAGAGAGGAAAGGTATAGGCTATATCCATTTATGTGAAAAATATTTCTAATAGAGTCAACAGCTATCCATGACATAACAGCAGGCCCAGAATAATGGAAAATACCTGTTTTAATAAATAGGAAAACTCTGAAACAAACTTTGTACTCATTGATATAGTTATTTAGCATTTTAACACTTAAGTTGTATTAAAGTATGAAATGTTCACTATTATCTTCTGTACCTAATATTGTACTGAGGTTCTCCAAAAGAAAAGCTACAACTAATTGAAAAAAGCACAAAAGACCTGAAGCAGAAAAAGGAAGTGGCAAACTGTCTTTACTTGCTGATGAAATTCATGCATGAAGTATTGAAAAATCTCAAAATAAAAGTTTTGAAATAACTTCGAAGTGTCTCTGTGCACATTGTGAATATCTATTCAAGATTTAAAAAACCTGAATAAAGTCAGAGTATTTACATGCTTATAGTCTGGAATGTCATTTTAATATTTCAACATTCAGCCCAGGGCCATTATAGCACATCTATAATTACACTTACTCCAAAGATTGAGACATAGAAGCTCGCTGGTCCAGGATATCCTGGGCAGGACTCATGTCCCATAATTCTAGGACAGCTCTTGCAAGAGGAAGCATGAGGAAAGCATCTGGGACAGCCCAGGCTCACACTTCTGCTTCTTGGAGGTTTATGTTATGGCTTGTATCACTGTGGGTGTGTTATCATAATACTGTTGACAGTAATAAGTGGCAATGTCTTCAGGCTGCAGGCTACTGATGGTGAGAGTGAACTCTGTCCCAGATCCACTGCCACTAAATCTGGAGGGGATCCCGGATTGCAAATTGTTTGCATTATAGATCAGGAGCTTTGGAGCTCCCCCTGGTTTCTGCTGGTACCAATTTAACCCATAGTGAATGCTCTGACTGGCCCGGCAAGTGATGGAGACTCTGTCTCCAGGAGATGCAGACAAAGTGGATGGAGACTGGGTCATCTGGATGTCACATCTGGTACCTGCCATTGGAAAAGTAACAAGTATACATAGAATCAAGCATGTTATAAGAAAGCTTCATAAACAGCCAAGCATCACTGACTACAGCAGACTGATGAGACCCTCAGCGTAGTCTTTCCTTACCTGTAATCCAGAGCAGCAGGAGCCCCAGGAACTGAGCAGGGGCCTTCATGTCCATGTTGTGTGCTGACTAGGACTGACTTCTGCCCAGGGTGTGAGCAGCTTTCAAGAACTGCTCAGTGCAGTGGGCTGCGCTCTGGGCACATGCAAATCAGTAGGGGTTGGAAGGGGCCAGCACAGCTGCACCAACATGCCAGATTTCAGTATCTCAGCCCAGACATGATGCCCCAGATACAAAAAAACAAACCAGGGTAGCACTGTTGTACCTGAAGAGCATGTGTTTCTCTCTGTGTTTCAGGGGACACAATGCTTCTCTGGTTAAATACAATGAACTTTAATTTATACATGGGTCATGACATGCTTTTCATGATAGCATTTTATCTAAGTCATTTTTTCAAACAAAAATGGTCCCAAAATGTAGAATTAATGATTTAGATCAGATTTTCTAAGTCTTTGGTTTCCTTGAACCCATTTGTTAATCATAGACACAATCAATCAATTACTCAGCCTACATGGGTATGTAGTTGATAGAGAGAGTGGTAGTTAAATAAATAGATGATAAACAAGTATCAATTAATACTTAATGAAAGACAATGAAAAGTATGAAATTCAAGTATGTGCAGTATTGTGCTATGGTGTACAATGTACAGGCTAGCCATTGAGTTTTGCAATCTACTCCAGGTTGCTGTCCTATGTTTCTGAATGTACTTTCCCACCACCATCATGCAGTAGACTTAATATCAGACATTGGCTCTCGGTATACTGAAAGGACCTGGCTACAGGCATAACCTTATTATCATTGTACATTTCTGAGCTGCAAGTCTCCTAAAGTCTTGATGACATTCATGCCTTATTGTTCTTAATCCAAGTTATTCCTCCTCAGAACCTGAGCTATTCTCTAAACCAAGGCTGAACTACAATTTACTCTGCCTCTTAAAACTGTAAATTCCTATAGTACCTCCCATTTAATGGAATTTGTAATTAAAGAAGTTTTCAGTGATTGAACTCATAGTTTATGATATAAACAAGCTCTGAAAGGATGACATGTAGCATAGTGAAGTGTGAAGTGGGACACCGGAGCTGCAAAGCCCAGAGAAGACAAGGGAAAATGCCACAGGTGATAAATCCAGAGTACGATGAGGGAGGCTCCCACCTGGAATCCAGCATGTGAGGAAGCTGTTCACCCTAGTGCTGGATGTCATAACTGGAAAGACACGGACAGGACATTTGCTTGACAATGAATCCACCCTCTTATTGTGAGTCCAAGCAGTTGCTTCAGGTGCACAAAGATAACATTGCTCCCCAAAGGCCAGTAGCTCAGAGACCAGGCATTGCCCAAGTCAGAGTCCATCTGTACCAGGCCCTACATGACAGGTTCCTATAGCAACCCTGCTCACTGAACTATTTCACACACTATTGGAGCAAAGCAGAGTATAGAAATAAATTCATGTTTTCCTCTCCCCCCTCCACATAATGAGTAGAGCTTAGATGCTGGACCTGGCTTATGGTAAACATGCAGTCCTGGTGGAGACAACGTCTCTAGATTATCATTCTCTGACGTGGGTTTGAGAGAAGAACAATTAGAGGAATAGCTCTCAGTTGCAGGTGGAAGAAGAGTGTATATGAGGATGGAGAAAAAATCACCCCACTAATTGTGAAATAAGACAGTCAGTCCTGGGCTGGGAATGTGGCTCTACGGTAGAGTGCTTGCCTAGTATGCATGAAGCCCTCGGTCCAATTCCTCAGTACCACATACACAGAAAAAGCCAGAAGTGGTGCTGTAACTCAAGTGGTAGAGCACTAACCTTCAGCACAAAGTGGCTCAGGGATAGCATCCAGGACCTGAGTTCAAGTACAGGACTGGCAAAAAAAGACAATCAGTCCCAGAGACCTAAGGTGGAGTAAGCCAGACCAAAGGAAATATTGGTCCCATGGTTTCCCTTATTTACAATAATTAGTGTATATATAGAACAATTTTATCAGATGAGCAGAAAAAGCTCAAAAGCTATGTACATATGACCATATAACATGATGCTAAGTGAAATGAACCCCAAGATATGGACACAAGAGGTCTTTCTTTATTGTTGTTATTTTTAAAGTACTGTGTGATTATTTTGTTTCCTTTGTATGTTCTTCCCCCTACGGTATATCCCCTGTTGTTACTGTACTTGATTTTGATACACTGCATCTTGTATATACATTTGTCTAATTTGGGGAGGGGAAGAGCAATCACAAAATTGTGAAACAAAGACATAGGATGACACATTGCAACATATCCACAAGAGATTATATTGGGAATGAACTTTATAACTTTGGGGAAGGAGGAGGAGAGGGAAGGGGAGGCTGAAGGGATGAGGGTGGTGGGGGAAAAGGGATAGAGGGAGAACAACTAGGGAAAGGGTAACAATGCTCGACAGGAAATGTACTCACCGCCTTCCTCATGTAAAACTAACCCCTCTGTACAGCATTTTTACAATAAAATAAATTTTACCAAAAATAATAGAAATGTTTTATTGGATCTAATAAACTAATCAGAGTGGTAATGGCTGAAAAAATTGACACAGAGGAAAAAGCCCATTTCTTATAGTTAGTGAGCTCATAACATTAAAAAAAAATAAATTGAATAACAGCAGAGATGTTTATACCTAAAAATGGGAATATAAAACTCCATGGAGGTATTTTTACAATCTAAGTAGGAAACCTAAATTATTTCTTCATGATAATTGGGCACTTAATCATATTTCTATTTCTCTGTATACAATGGGACAGAATGACTAATTTTCTGATGAGCAAAATGTGATCCTGTCAAGGTGTATAGCTCTTAGTGAGAACCTTACTTCATCTCATCCCAGGCTGTATGTAGAGCACCCACAACAAGGAGTCCATAGTTGAAATGTAGATTTCCCAGATTAAAACACAAGAGTAGATCCACTGTTCATTTGTCTCAATGCAATGGCTGAAATTTCACTGGACCTTCATCAAAACCTGCTGAAGAACAGGATGCTTTGTCAGAGCTGCACAGACACATTATTTCCCCTTCCAGCAATCAAATATATGACAAAACAATTCCTATCTGCTACTCTGAAAACTAAAATTATGAAATTTTGTTATGGTTGCCGCAACTATTAATACTGTAATTATCCAATATGGAAACTTTGACTTAGGCAAAATGAAGAAGCAGTACAAATTCTGTCATGAGCTCATAGAATCAAAATATAATCATGAAAACATTTGTCATATATCAGTGTCTCATGACTATATTCCTAACCATACAGGAGCATGGATATCTCAAGGATCATGATCAAATCCCAAGTAACATTCAAGAAGGTGGACTGGAGGTGTGGCTCATGTTATAGAGGACCAGGTGAACAAGCATGATGATAAAAATATAAATAATATAAAATAGGAAGGGATAGCGGGAGAACAATAAGAGAAAAGGTAACAATGCTCGACAAGAAATGTACTCATTGATTTACTCATGTAACTGTAACCGCTCTGAACAGCATCTTTACAATAAAATTAAATTTAAAAATAAAAAATATAAAGTACCATTTTCACAATGTCGCCTCTGACGTGCCTCAAATTCTTAATCCTGTTGTTTTTTTGTGGAAGTAGTTGTCCCCAAGTGCCTAGGATCTGGCCATCATTAAGGAAAAGACTGAGGCAGGTGCACTGCCTTGTAATGTCCATTGTGTTGCAAGTGCAATTGTTTGGGGCCAGGACACTGTCTGGCTGCTGCGCCTCCTGGGCCTTGGAAAACTACTTGTTGAGGTAATTCTTTGCCATCCCTGGAGACCAATGTTTGAGGACAGATTAATTCTCACAGAAACAGTTCCCTTCCAAGGCTGAAATGGATGTTTTCTGTGATCAAATGGGGAGTGTTTGCGTAATATAAAAGTGATGTCTAGTCACAAAGCACAAAGCATTACTCCAAGCTCTGGGTTGATGGAATAGATCCTTGAATCTCAGGGCATGTAGAATTGAACCTGCTTGTTTATTTCTAACTAGCTTCTGAGTTTGAAGTCTCTTATCCCCTAAGTAGACATTTCTTAACATTCTTCTCTACATCTGAATCCAGTTTAAAGGTAACATTTTGCTCTGTAGCTCTCTCCTGTGCTCCATGAATCGCCGGCTAGAAGGGCTATGCATCCTATTCAGTGGTTGAAGACCTGACTCTACTTTCAAGGAAAGAGGCAGCTAAAGACCACATCTTGGAGTCCCAGTAAGATGGCAGCAAAAGGTGAATATGAGTTTAAAATAACACAATTGGAAATGCAATCCTCCAAACCTTACCAGCCCCCCTTCCATAGCTTAGGATAAAAGCTACACAGCACTGTGTACAGCACTATCAGCTTAGAAGGGGTCTTGTGAACTTTTTGTCCAGGATGGCCCTCAAATCACATATTCTCAACCCTCAATTAAGTAGAATTAAAGTTGGAGCCATTGAGGCCTTTTAAAATTTTATTTTATTGCAAAGATACTGTGTAGATGGGGTTATAGTTACATGAGTAATGTAATGAGTACGTTTCTGTCGAGCATTATTAGCCTCTCCTTTGTTTTTCTCCTCCTATCCTTTGAATGAAGTCTGAAAAATTTAGTCCAGAAGTTTTAATGAGAAAAATGTCTATAGATCTAACACTTGAGTGACACCTACTGTTTTGCTGGTATAAGGATCAGATGATTGTAAATACCATTAAATTCAGGAAGCTCTACTGTCAAATTCCACTTCTTCTCAATTACAGTCAGAAGGAATTTCCATTATCTTGAAATATTTCTCTAAACTAATTCACTCTCTTGACCAAAGTCCTCTTTATCTTACCTGGTGATGGAAGTGTTCTTTTACTTTCATTATACCATGTAAATGTTTGAAATGAAAAGCATTATTGAGAGCTCGTCATATAGCACTATTTTCAAAGAAATCAAATGGAAAGCATGTATTTGCATCAGCTCCTACCAAATAAACTAGTCATATTTATTTTCAAATTCAGACAGTAATATTGTCAGAATAATGTATTGATATATTGTTTGATTACATTTTTATTTTTGTGATGATCATAAAAAATGCTATCACTTTAAAACCTTATTGAAAGAGATTTCTAACCCCCTTACAATGCTGTCATCATGGAAGTAGCAAATAAGTACTCTGCCTATACAAACTATTTAAAGAATAAAATAAAGATGTATATTACTGTCATCACAATAAATCAGAAGAATAAGGACCAGTGAGTATAAGATATCACAGTAAACACCATTCGTTCTATTTAGACTGATGGTCACTAAGTTTTATTTTCCCCCATTAGTTGATAAATTTGTATTTGACCAAATTTTACATTTGGTGTGGAAACTTCTAGGTGGAAAAGGTAAAAGAAATGAGCCACAGGGTAATCCAGTACATGCTCTGTTACAGAGTCAGTGTCTGCTTTTGGATATTAGCTAATGACTGAGTGTGCAAGAAGGCTGCTGGTGGTTATGGAGAAAGATAGAATCTTGCACAGGCTCAGGTGTCTTTGCTTCTTATGGCTACACAGAAAATTCCTAATGCAGATCTGACTGATGAACATGGATTCCTACTGCCTCTGCTCCATGTTGGGAGAACCCTGATGGATCTTTGGTTATCATGTCACAGCATGCAACATGTTCCTAAACCCAGCTGTGCTAGTCTACCCCTTGGAGCAGAAAGCAGTTTGGAAGCTCTTTTTACCTGCAATGAGGGGATTGACAGAGCATCAGATTTCTTTGCAGGGGATCAGCACAGGACATTGTTAGCTACAGACAATGCATTACACTCCTGTGAATCTTGCAGATGTTCAGACACTATATGAGAGCTAGGCTACTGCCTCTTCATCATTCATTGCTCACAAGAAATAGCCTAGACCTCTTTTTGCACTCATGTCATTGACAGCCATCACATTCCCACCATAGCCCACTGACTGAAGGCATGAAGTCAATGGTAGCTAACACCTCTGCATATCCTACATGCCAATCTCTGGCATTCTAGGGAAAATGAAAGGGGGGCTTTGCAAGACCAGTGCTGTTGGAGCCTCTCCCTCTTGATGTATATAATGTGGTGTGGACAGTGGTGGTTGCTTCAGGTTTATCAAGCACCTGGAAGTAATGTCCATCCACACCTGTGCTGATAAAGATGGTGTTCAACTGCTTCCTCCTCCTCTTCCCTCTGCCCCCCCAATGCTTCCTGGTACATGAAGTGTTGGTTTCTCAGGCAACCTGGCTATGAACCCATTGGCTCCAGTGTGCCTCTCCAGCTGCCTCACCAGACGGAGTGCAGGTAGAGGGACACCACCTGTGTCTCTCAGCATTTCCAGGAATCATTTTTCACCTGGCTATTCTTAAAAATATTAAAACCCTTTTTAATGTACAAGATTGTTCATAAAATTTTTAATTGTCACTATTTATTTGTTTGGCTCTGGTCCTGGGGCTAGAACTCAGGGCCTGGTTGCCCTTGTTGAAGTTTCCTTCCTGAAGGATAGTATTCTACCACTTGAGCCAAGGCTCCACTTCCAGCAATGATTTTAATGGTGGGATGCCTTTGGGGAAGAGTAGTTCAGTGGAGATGACAGGCTCCTGTACTTTCCTATCTGGTCTTTTTGGAATCGTGGTCTTCTGATCCCAAGCTCCTGAGTACCTAGGATAGAAATCTTGAGTCAGAGGTCCTCCAGCTCTTCCTCTCTTTGGAAAACATGTGATTACTTTTCCCTATCCAGAGACCCACTGAGTAGTCTCTGCTTTATTTGAGCCTGAAACACATAAACACACTGATTGTGTGTGTTTGTTGTGTACATATGTGTGTCTATTCTTTGCTCTATACAGATGTTCCTTGTGACTTGAAATCCCCCCACAGTATTGCACTTATGTATTTATATATTGGTATAAAATTAATTTCACTGATATTGACCATGTTTGAGTGCTTTCCCTATCCACAGCTGATTTGCACAATGTGTTCACTATGTGGGTCTGTGTGGGGGCTCATGCTGCATCTTCACACAGCTGTTCCCTATGAATGGGAGAAAAACCCCTCCCTCCCCAAGAGTATTAAGGAATAGTAATGTATATATCTTCTAAACCCAATCCACTGAGAGATAACTTTTCCTTAGGACATCTTCCTTCAATTGTATAAGGGTGGGAGTTAAGGAGGGAGGAGCAGCCATGAGGTACTCGGGTCCCAGGAGTAAGGTAAGAGTGGACATATTGTGAGACTGTGACTCTTGCAGAGGCATGAGAAAGCCAGTGGGCAGTGTCCTTTGGATATCTCCCCGTTATTCCAGGCTTCCAGAGCTCATTGTCAGGGGAACTTGCCATTGCCTTGGTTGTCCTCGTGAATAGTCTTGACCATAGCCGGACAGTTCTTATATCAACGGCCTTTCTGGAGTTCCCCATGGGCCTGGAGCAGCCATGGTGATAGCAGAAGGGGCACAGGCTGTTGTCTGAGCTTGTGGATGAAACATCCTGCCTTCCAGACCACTCGCTCCTCCAACCCCACAAGCACTAGCAATACTACCAGCACCCCTTCCTCCTCCTACACCTCCAGCTCCTGGCTGACCAGTACTGCCCACCCACGTGCCAGGGGGTTGGCAATGTGCACACTCACAGTGTGAGCCAGTTTGGGTATGACCTTGCCTCCTCGGGACATGGCTGGCTTTACAGTCTGGCCAAGAAGCTTGCACCAGGGCCAGGAGGCTTTTCTGGAGGTGGGTGTAGAAGCTTCTGGACCTATTTCCCTCTGCTCTTCTTAGATTGGGCAAGCTAGACCCTGACACTCATTGCTTGCAAACCCTGGGGTGAGTGTTACCTTGATGTTGGTGCGGAAAAGGGGTATAAGTCCTGGAAACCGGTGCGAGGAGAATGCAGGGCGGCCTGGGACTGGCTGGAGCGCTGTGTTGCAGGAGGCCCTGGAATTCCTGGGTGTGCCAGGGAGAGAGGGAGCCGCGCTTTTGTCCACAGTACAGAGGCATCTACAGGACATTCTGACAAAAGGCATGGCTGTCCCTTCCCCTCCCCCTTTCCTTCTCCTTCTTCCACTTTCCAGGGCAAAGGCTCCAAGCCCAGGTGGAGGGAATGGGGACATCCACTGCAGGTCGGGCAGCCCACCCGAGTGGCCTGCAACCCAGGGAAATTAGGGGATTCAGTGCTAAGCGGCACCATTGACACCCTGGCTTCTTGTGTGGAATTGGTTACACTGGCTGTATAGTTGGCTGGGGCTGGGGCCAGTTGTCCCGTGCTCACTCTCGAGACTGAGCTATGCACTGAGTCTGAGGGTCTACTGGGGCCATGGGAGCCATTCCCTTTCAGACCTTCTGGAGCTGAGGCAGAAGCACGAATCCTGCCCCTGGTCCTCTGTCTCCATGGCACCAGCTGGGTCTGGTTGACGGCATCCTCAAAAGATTGTGGAGGTGCGCGGAATTCATGCTGTGGCTGGGATTTGCTCTGGTGATTGCCCCCACACAGCTTCTCTGGGTTGCCAGAGGTCTGACCTTAGAGGGCCTAATCCTCCTTTCTCTTCCACAGAGGATCAGCACCCTTCTTTTGGTCTGGTACTGCCCTGTCCCTGGGGTCCTCAAGAGAACCCCTTTTGTAAGCACCTTGGTGAGTCCTGGACCTACGGTTTGGGAGGGCACCCGATGCCAGCTATGCACCTCCCCCCCCCCTCGTACCAGTGGGCCCAGGGTCCTGAGGGCCTCTGGAGCTGTTCATGGACCAAAGATGAGGACTGATGCTGCCCCCAGAGGATGCTGGGGTCACTCCGGGATGCTTCTCCCACCTGCTACTGGGTCAAGGGCTGGCAATCTGCTTGCCAGGCCCCTGGAGCTCACACAGCTTCCCAGGCCATGGGGGCTCTGGCCCAGAGCTGGGGCCTCCCTTCCTGGGCACCATGGCTTTTCCCCCGGAGCCACAAACTACACGTGACTCTTTCAACTTGTCGTTTTTCTCCCACCCTGACTCTGACAGCACAAGGGCCTCTTTCCTGGGCTCTTGAACACCATCCTGTTCAGAGACCTGGTGTAGAAGCATCGGCAGAAGCGCTGGGTCTCCCAGTGTGTGTCCAGCTCCTTTGCCATACTGCCCACCAGCGAGTGCTTCCTAAAACCCTTCATTATCTCTCTGACACCCGTGGCGCCTAGGATTTCTGCCGTGATGAGCAAGACTGAGAGCAGACTCAAGGATTTGCAGAGCTCCTCCGAATGTGTGCTGGAGGCCAGGTGCTCTTGTAGCAGCCGCACAGCTCCCCACACCCACTCCGCGGTCTGCGTCCCCATGCCACCCCTGGCCACGTCTACAGAGACGCGGGAACCACACACCTGGACTCCTCCATCCAGGGCTTCACTCGCCCTGCTCTGAGAGGACAGATCCACATTTGATGCCTTCAACATGTCCTCCTGCTCCCTCTCACCATCCTCCACCTCTCTCTGACCTCCCCCTGCCCAAGATCATACTTCCTGGGCTCTAGACCTCCATCCTGGTCAGGGACCTGGCTCAGAGCCTCTGATTTGTGGCTCAGCACAGCCAAGGTCTTCCCATGTTTGTCCAGTTCTTTGGCCAAACTGGACACCTGTGGGTGCTTCCTAAAACTCTTCACTACCCTTCTGACACCTGTGGTGGCAAGGATTTCTGCCGTGATGGGAATGATTGAGAGAAGACTCAAGGATTTGCAGAGCTCCTCGCCATCTGTGCTGGAGGCCAGGCACTCCTGAATCTGCCTCACAGCTCCACACGCCCACCTGGCCACCTCCATCATTTGCCAACCATGTCCACATTTACATAGGTGCCTGGGCCACTCACCTGGGTTCCTGGATGTCGTGGGTCACTCACCGTGCTCAGAACACTTGTCTCTGGTTCATCACTGCGAGGCACATGACACTGCCCGGCAGCATCTAGAGTGATTCTGTCTGCCAGCTGCCTGCCTTATATAGTCCTCTGGCTGCCCCACCTCCTCCCACAGTTCCTCCTCTAAGCCCTTCCCTGACTCATGCCTGTTAAGCCCTCACATCCTAATAGGGAGTCTCTCAAGATGCACTTTGCATGACATTCCACAAGTCCCGTCCCCACAACTGCCCAGGACATTGGCCCAAAGCAGGACAGACAAACTGGGGCAAGTCTGGTGTAGAAAATCATTCAAAGACTAAAAACCAGCAGAGGGCGAGTCTTGGCGAGAGCTATACCTGTGACTTTGCCAACACCAAGAATGGCATCTGAAAGCTGTGAGTGCCAGGATCTGGGCTGCCCAAAGCAAGATGAGCCAAGGCCGACAGGCCCAGATGCTCCTACACAAACAACCAGAAAAGCCTCCTGGCTCTTGCACAAGCTTCTGGGCCATGACCACAGGGGCACAGTGTCCCGAGGAGGTCAACTCCAGCCCGACCTGGCCTACACTGGGAGTGGCCACATCTCTGCCCACCTACCAAGTGTCATGGGCAGTGCTGGTCAGCCAGGAGCTGGAGGTATAGGAGGAGGAAGGGGTGCAGGTAGTGTTGCTAGTGCTGGCGGGGTGAGAACAGGGGTGGTCTTGAAAAACCCCAGACTCACTGGGATGCTTTCTTCAACGGGAGGGCACCCCAAGAACCAAGACTCCAAACCAGCAGATGCAACAAGCAAGAGGATTTTATTAGGCGTTTGCGCAAACGGGCTCCCCTTCCAAGGCAGACTGGAAGCCCCAGCAGTGGTTACAGGCACTTTTAAAGACAAAAACCACAGGATTAGCATAAGACCCCAGGCTCCCCAGGATTGGCTCAGGTTAAAAATTATCATATACTCCAGCAATCATTTTGTTGTGTGGGAAGTCTTGTAACACTAGTGGTAAACTGGTTGGCTCTCTAGGGGGAGGCTTCCATGGGGGGAGGGCGGGGGGGGGGGGGGGGGGGGGGGGGGGGAAGTCCACATAGTTACAGGCTCGTGATTGGTTGACATTTGACTTAGTTTGCTGGGCTTGCCAGATGGTCCTTGTCTTGAGCCCCTTGCTGAGAGTTTCTAAACAGGAATTTAGAAGAACATACTCTTTAGTTCTTTACCTATGTTTGCAGACCTTGTCCCTGGGCCTGCATCTGGACTTTGTAACTTTTTAACTTATTTCTGGGAGGGGAAGAGTCAGTGTTAGCGCAAGCAGGTTTACAGAAGCAGAATTAGCAGTTAGCATATTGTAAAATGAACATAGCCCCAATTTCAATCTTTCAGTCTCAGGGGAAGGAAGTTTCATCTAAAGCCCAGACAACAGCCTGTGCCCCTTCCAGCACCACCATGGCTGTCCACAGGCTTATGGGCAACACCAGAAAGGCCGCTGGTATGAAAACTGCCTGGCTCATGGTCAAGACCATCTGTGAGGACAACTAAGGTAATGGCAAATTCCCCTGGTGATGAGCTTCAGAGGCCTGGAACACTGGTGGGATGTCCAAAGGACACTGCCCACTGGCTTTCCCATGCCTCTACCAGGCCACAGTCTCACAATATGTCCACTCTAACCTTACCCCTGGGATCCTAGCACCTCATAGTTACTCCTCCCTCCTTAACTCCTGTCCTTATACAACATGAAGGAAGATGTCCTAAGGAACAGGTATTCCATGTGGATTGATCTTATAAGACACATACATTAATAAGTCTTATTACTCTCCGGAAGGAAATGGGTTTTCCTCCCATTCACAGGGAATAGCTGTGTGGAGATGCACCATATACCCACACATAGACCCACAAAGTGCACACATTGTGCAGACAGGCTGTGGATAGGGGAAAGCAGTCAAACGTGGTCAAAATCAATAAAATTAATTTTATACCAATATATGAATGAATATGTGCAACACTATCGGAGGATTTCAAATCACACGGAATACCTGTATAATGCAAACACTACACACACACACACAAACACACACACACATACAACCAAACACACACACATATATACAAGCAAACACACACAGATATACAAGCAAACATATACATAATATCTGTGAGTGTGTGTGTGTGTGTGTGTGTGTGTGTGTGTGTGTGTGTGTGTGTGTGTGTGTGTGTGTCTCAGACTCAGATCAAGCACAGACTACTCAGTGGGCCTCTGGACAGCGAAAATTAATCAGATTTTTTTCCAAACGGGAAAAGCTGGAGGACCTCTGATTCAAGTTTGCCATACTAGCTACTCAGAAGATTGGGATCTGAAGGCCATGGTTGCAAAAAGACCGTGCAGGAAACTGTCCTACCCACTGAACTACTCTTCCACAAAGTCATCCCCACCCTCCCCCGCTTCAAAATCATTGCTGGAAGTGGAGTGTTGGCTCAAGTGGTCAAGTGGTAGAACACTATCCTTGAAGAAGGAAACCTCAGGAAGGGTAACCAGGCCCTGAGTTCAACCCCAGGTCCAGAGCCAAACTAATAAATAGTGAAAACAATTATGCGGGGTAGTTGTGGAGGTGGGAAGGAAGGGATTGTAGGGGAAAAACAAAGAAGTAGGCAATAATGCTCGTTAGGAAATGTACTCATTACCTTGCTCATGTAACAGTAAACCCTCTGTACAGTATTTTTACAATAAAAAGTATTAAAAATAATGTATTGCATGAGGTAACACAAGAACTAATACTTCAGTTATCTTTGTAATTTCCTATTCTGGTATCTCTCAATTCACCTTTCATATTGTGTTTCTACTGAAATAGTACAGTTGATATTAAAATAATTAACTACTGGAAATTCTTGAAAACTGTGCATTTAAATTATCTTAACATATAGTAAGTTCACAATGACAATTGCTGCAATGGTTCCATTTTTTAATTCCTTTCTAAAAGATTCCACATTTGCTTATTTCTTTCACACCATCTGATCACTTACATGGTATCCTTGGAACCAAACCTGGCTACTTAGAGTTCTGTTTACAATTAGCTTCTTCAGGTGCAAGTAGTTTCTGAAGAAAGATAGTACATTTGAGTCCAGATTAACCAGCTTTTGGAGCCATTTTTGCCTACATCCCTTCACTTCTGAAACATGCTCCAGACAGCAAACAAATGCTAGAGGAAAGGGTTTTACAGATTGTTGCTGGAAGCAAAGATCAAGCTAGTATGCCAAGCTACTTGGGAGGGTGAGATCTGGAGAATCTGGGTTGAAGATCAGTACATGGTCACAAAGGGTCACAAGTCCTATCTCCTAAATAACTACCATCAAAGAATGCTGGAGGAATTTTCCAAGGAGAGAGGACTATCCAAGGTTATATAAGGCTCCATGTTCAACTCAGCAGTTATAAATAAATAAATATCAAGAAAATATACTTTTATATAATTTAACCCAAAACCAAGTAATAAAATGTAATCTTGGGTAATAAGCCCAAATTAAACCCAGTACTTTATTTATTAAAACATCCAGAAAACAAATCATTTCTAGATTTGGTTCTGTAAGAAAGCTAAGTTTGAAATGTCTTCTGGAAAATTTAGCTATATATGATGCCTTAATGCCATTACAAGAGATAAGAGTAAAAGTTACATTGGCTTTGAATGTTGAATTCAATGGGATGATCTCTGTAAAGGACAACAAATGATGATGAAGGTGTCACATTGGAGTAAATATTTTATGTTTTCATAAAGATATTATTCTTTTTTAGTATAGTTTGTAAGGTTTGTGGCATTTTTTTCATTTAGGTCAACTAAGAAAAAACTGATTATCATTCTCTGCATATATATATATATATATATATATATATATATATATATATATATCACATTTTCTTGATCCATTCATCTGTTGAGGTGCATCAGTGTTGGATCCATATCTTAGCTATGGTGAATAGTGTTGCAAGGAATACAATTGTGCTGGTAACATTAATGTGGCCTTGTTTGTGGTCACTTGAGTAAATTCCCAGAAGTGGGATTGCTGGATTGTAGGGAGTTCTATGTTTAATCTTTTGAGGAACCTCCATACTGCGTTCCATAGTGGTTGAATCACGTTATGTTCCCACCATCAGAGTAGTATCTGGCCTCATCCCTGCCAACATCTATTATTATTTGTTTTCTTAATAATGGCCCCTGTAACTGGGGTGAGGTGGAATCTCAATGTGGTTGTGAATTGCATCTCTCTTATGGTCAGAGATGTTGAACATTTCTTCAGGTGTCTATTGGCCATTCTTATTTGCTCTCCAGAATAGACTCTTAATTCTTTAGCCTGATGATTAATGGGCTGGTTTTTTCTTTGAGGATTTTTGAGGAGTGTTTATTGAGCTTTAGGTATATTTTTGATATGAGGCCTTGTCTGTTGTATAGCTTGTGAATTTCTCATCCCAGTCTGCGAGCTTTCTATTTATTTTGCTGGCTATGGCATTTGCCATCCAGTAGCTCTGCAGCTTAATATGATACCATTTATCCATCCATTCTTTGATTCATTGTGTTCTCGATCTTTATTTAGAAAGTTTTCTCCTGGGTAAAGGAGCCCTACAAATCCCTTTGCAAGAAAATGGAAAGATTTAGAATAAACCATATTAAGTTAAGTAAGCAGATCAAAAGAAACATAGGCTCCATAGTTTCCTTCATTTGTAATAATTAGTATATGTCTAGTATAGTCCTTGCAGAGGATCACAATAGATCAATAGCTATGTACATATCACCATATAAAATGATGCTAATACAAATGAACTCCAAGATATAGAAACAAGAGGTCATTTTGTTGACTTTGTTGTGGTCTCTATACTGTATCAAGTTCCTTCTTTTTATTTTATCTTTTTTTTTTTGGGGGGGGGGGGTCCAGTCCTGGGGCCTGAACATTGGGCCTGGGCGCTGTCCCTCAGCTCTTCAGCTCAAGGCTAGCGCTCTACCACTTGAGCCACTGCACCACCTCCAGCTTTTTTCTTTTTGCTTATGTGTTGCTGAGAAATCGAACCCAGGGCCTCAGGCATGCAAGGCAAGCACTCACTGAGCCATCTTCCCAGCCCTATTATATCTTTTTTAACTTCCCTTTGGCTTATTCCCTGTAGTCACTGTTTATATTCTGGAACCATGTATCTTTTATACACATTTCTATGACCTGAGAGGAGAAGGAGAATAACAAAATGGTGAAACAAGGACAAAGGGTGAACAATGCAACAGTGATACTCACAGGACACTATGTTGGAAATGAACTTTATAACTTCGGGGTGGGTGGGTTGGGTGAAGGGATAGTAGGAGATGAAGGAATGGGTAACAATATTTGACAAGAAATGTTCTCATTACCCTGCTTACGTAACTGTAACCCTTTCGTACAGTACCTTTACAACAAAATTAAATTAAATTAAAAAGGATAAAAGAAAAATGTTATAAATTTTTACTTCAGTGTAATGAGTTTTAAAATAGCTTATCTATCCTGTTAATCTTCCACACTGTATTTACACAACAAATTGCTCCAGAATTTCTTAAATCTTCCCTCTAGAGAGTAAAGGAAGAAAGTGATCAAGATGTATTCTACTGCTATACTGACAGGTTTTTAACCTCTTTTTTAAACTATGTAAAGGCAAATATAGGTATGTAATTCTGGATATCTTTAATTAACATAAAATCTTATAATGTCTACCTTCCCAATCTATATTAAACAGTCTCTGCTTATTTGTCACAGAGATTTAAATCCCTACTTCTTGTCTCCATGGATTCTGCTCTATCATGGGGCAGAATATCACATGGTAAGAAGGAACACGTGGAGAAGGAAGTTGGTGCTGATGCTCCAGAAGACCCCACATGGTCATCTGAAGAGCATCCTTGTGGGAAGTGATTAATTCATTGGAGGTCCTATTCTCAGAAGGGCTATATCTTCTCTCATGGAGTCAGTCAGTTCTCACAACAGTTGCTTCTTACAATCCATATGTTTGGACTACTCTAATTGCAGCTTGTTTTATTTATTTTTTTTTTTTTTTGTTTGCTTAGTTGTGGGGCTTAAACTCTTGGCCTGTGCACTGTCCCTCAGCTCTTCAGCTCAAGGAGACTGCTCTACCACTTGAGCTACAGTGTCACTTCCAGTTTTCTGGTGGTTTATTGGAGATAAGACTCTTAAGGTCTTTCCTGCCTGGGCTGGCTTTGAACCTTGATCCTCAGCTCTCAGGTTCCTGTGTAGCTAGGATTATAGGCGTGAGCCACCAGCGCTTGGCTACTACTTGTTCTCTTTACATTAATACAGCAAATTGTTCAACAGACAGGACAGGCCTCACCTGAGTAGAGGCAGATGAGACTACTCCATCTAGAATTTTCTGTATCTAAAACTGAGTTAAACATTATTCAGAGCTTAAGTCAGTTGACTGATAAAGGGGTGTGTGTGTGTGTGTGTGTGAGTGTGTGTGTGTGTGTGTATGTGTGTGTGTGTGTGTTGGATGTGGTTTACATAGAAATGCTCTTTAATGGGCTGATTGAGGAATAAAAAGCATCTCTCTACCCATGATACTCCTCTCCTCTCATAAACAACATCCTAAACCTTAAGGAAGCATATTCAGATTCCTAAGAATCAGTGAGGATTCACTTTCAGTAGATCTAAGGTGTTATTTGTAAGATGCTCTCAGGAATACTGATGATGATTCGGAATTCTGGACATATTCTGAATAGGAAAGAAAATAATATTTCATCCATGTTTAGTTGTGTTTGATTCCTTTGTGTCAAGAAGTAGTTTTGCTTAAGTGTCCCTAACATATTTCATGCAAATTTCTCATTTTCTGTGGACTGAGTCTTACTGAAATTCTTGCTATGGTTAAAAGTTGCTGATAAGAAGAAGCACGTGTGAACATGGTCTTGTGCAATGCCTTCCTGGATATATTCTGAGAGTGGCCCTGACCTCACCGGGTCTTCAATTGTGAGCTCCTGTGATCACAACCTTTTCAGGAAGTGCATTTTCCAGCACTCTATTCCTTCTCTTCTTTACTGTGGTTATTCTGAATGAGATGAAACCTCTTCTAATTGCATATGAGTTTAGAAGCCTTAAGAGTCTCAATTCAGTCCATCTACAACCTGCAAAGAATCATGTGGACAGAGATGAGAATGTGGACAACTGAGAACTTCAGGCATATTTCTGGTTTTGAATTATATATTTGTTATATATGAGTATTACATAAATGGTACATTAAACATGGCAGTTTATAAATATAATGCATCTTGATCCATATTACCATTTCATCTTTCTACCCAAGTCCTCTCTATCCAATCCTTTTTTTCTATACATATTTCCATATATAAAATATTTTCAGTTAATAAATGTGAATTTATGACCCTGTAAAACTGTATAGTATATGTAAGATCCCTTTCTCATTACTCTATAGTAAATATTGATATAATGGGTCAGTATGTATCTGAACCTATTAAATATTGTCTTAAATATAATTTATCTATTCCCAAATTCTCATATTTTATTTTTCTTTGTGTGTATTTATTTGAACCTAGCCATAATCCAAGGCTGCCTTGACCTTCTGAACTCTGAATAATACCTTGAGGTCTAGTAACTGAAAAAGATATATCTATGTCCAAACTTTCCAAAATTGGGTAACACATTTTTCTTAGTTTTGTCTTTGTATTTCCTTAAGTTATTGTAATGTCATTGTTCTATTCTACTTTCAAGGGATGAGACCATGGCATTGACAATTAATAACCAATTTGATAATCACCATCAGAAAGAAATTAATTTTCTGATAATTAGATCGGATGTTTTGTTAACATGAGTAGAAATAAGGGAGATTTTATTTTTGTTTTGTTTTGTTTTTGTCAGTCATGGGGACTGAACTCTGGGCTTGGGCACTGTCCCTCAGCTCTTCAGGCCAACTCTGGCGCTCTACTCCTGAGCCACCTTCCCAGCCCCAGAAATAAGTTCTTAAAGACATAATTAGCTGAAAATATCCCATGCCTATAAGAAATTGATGTTTAATGTGATGAACTAGCTTGTTAGTTCAAATGTTTAGATCATGGCACAATAGTGTACTTCAAATAAAATTGTATCACGGCAATCAAAATTGTTTTTCAATGACTATTTTTTCTTTATAAAATTACTTTTCGAAAATGTTTTCAAATGTGCTGCTATGAGTTGCTTGATGGTTAGAAGCTTGCATTTAGAATTTCACTGATGGAGCATTCATGTTGTATAAACAAATTTACTGTTCAGATAAATAGGACATGCCAGCATGACATGTTGCCCAATGACATAATGGAGCTTGTCCCTAAAAGCAATTTGTTGTCTGAATCTGCAAGGAGGAATCTTGGTGTGCAGCAGAGTCGGTATGGGGTCATTATAGCATCCATAAACCAGAGCCTCACATCTTGCTGTTCTGGAGGCTACTAACCAGCAAGCCAAAGAAATGATACTGGAGAACCATTTTCAACCTTAAGCTTTATACAACTGTCCTTTCTAACCTCTTTCTCAAAGCATGCTTTTTTTTCTTTCTTATTTCACACTTTGATATTCAAAGGATGCTCAACACACTGTTTGAAAGTGTGTTGCTTTGCCTGACTTATGTCTCACTTAGGTCTGAGCTTCATGTTATTTTAAGGAATATTAAGATGTTTCTATTCCTCTATTAACTTATTTCTTTTCTTTACCTCCTTAAGCAATGACAGGAGCAAGGCTTTTATCTTGTTCCTTTCCTATTTCTGTTTTTCTTTACCTTTCAATATCTTCAAACAACTCCTTTTTTTAAAATAAGGATTTTATTATGAAAATACTAATACAGAGGGGTTACAATATAACCAAGGTAATGAGTACATTCCTTATCAATCATTGTTGCCTCCTCCTTTGTTTTCCCCTACCATCCTTTCCCTCCCATCTCTACAACTACACTCCCTTCTCTCTTCCCTCCACAACCCCCCAGTCTAAATTGTAAAGTTCATTTTTCAATATAGTGTCTTGTACATTGTTGCAATGGATCAACCTGTATCCCTATTTAAACAATATGTTTTTTCGCTTCCGCTCCCCAAATTAAACCAACACCAAATACAGGGAAAACTGCTTCTTGAGTAGAGCCACCAATACAGACCTGCAAGGGGAGAGCTTTGTGGGCTTTAGGCCCAGCGGAGTGGGGTCTCAGAAGATATGCTCTGCTCGGTATCCTCAGAGCCCTTGGCAGATGGATGAAGTACGTTATGAATCAGACCATGGTTGTAACAGGAATTGTGTAAATTTGCTATCTTATGTATTGCTACTGGCATATATATATATATATATATATATATATATATATATATATATATATATATATGATAACTCATGGATGTATCTCTCAGTGAACTGGAAATTTTCCATTTTAATCAAGAAATTATATTTCAAGACTTGATGAAGAATTCTTTATAATCTGAAAACAAAACCTGTTTTTTATTATTATAAATTTTAATTGTGAAAATACCATACAGAGGGTTTACAATTAGATGGGCAAAGTAATGAGTACATTTCTCATCAAGTATTGTAGCCTCCTCCTTTGTTTCCCCCTAAAATCCCTTCCCATCCTCCCCCTGCCCCTCCACCCACTCCTCCTACCCCTCTCCCCCCACCAAAGTTGTAAAGTTCATTTTCGACATAATGACTTGTACATCTCATTTTTGCAATGGGTTCACCTGTATCCCTATTTAAACAATTTGTTTTTTTCCTTTCCCTCCACAAATTATACCTACATCAAATACAGTGAACGCAGGGGTTATACCGTGGGGAAGGGACATACAAAGCAACAAAGAAATGATCTTATAAATGTGTTAGAAACAATCCCATGTAAGAAAAAACATTTGAATACATATCTTAGGGTTCATTTCCCTAACATCAACTTATCTGACCTTTACTGCTTGACGCTGACATATACTAGTTATTGCAAATAAGGGAAACCATGGGACCTATTTTTCTTTTGGTCAGTCTTACTTCACTTAATATAATTTTTTCCAAATCTTTTCTAAAGCTTTATTGCCTTGCTTAAAACCTGGTTTGATAAACCTAAAATGGCTCTTTCTTTTGGGTGGCTGCAAATTGTTAGCACAATGTAAGTGAAACATGAGTATAGATCAGTGATTTTTAAAGTCAGAAGGTGTGTGCTGCTTTGGATGAGCAGGAGGACAGAATGTTAGGGTGTGCAAATGCCTCCATGAGCTCTCCCAATACATTCTAGTGACCTTAAAGTTTGGCTGCATCTCTGAAGTTGTGTAGAGTAGAGGAAGTTGTGTAGGTAGAGGCCCCAGGAGGAGCAGCTGGGGCAGCCCAGCCTCTCACTTCTGCTTTGCCGGGAGGTTTTTGTTATGACTTGTATCACTGTGGGAGGATAATAATGACTCTGTTGACAGAAATAAGTTGCGGCATCTTCAGGCTGCAGGCTGCTGATGGCAAGAGTGAACTCTGTCCCAGATCCACTGCCACTGAACCTTGTTGGGAACCCAGATTGCAAAGCAGTTGCATAACTGATCAGGAGCTTTGGAGCTTTTCCTGCTCTCTGCTGGTACCGATGTAAATAATTGGTAATGCCCTGACTGGCTCGGCAAGTGATGGTGACTCTGTCTCCCTGAGATGATGACAGGTGGCAGGGTCAACTGAGTGTCACATCTGGCACCTGACATTGGAAACATAAAAGCCATTAGCAGTTTAATTAATTCTGCTGTCCAAGTACTTCCATGAACAGCAAAGTAGCTCAGTTGAACACTGGATGAATAATCCCCAGTATCATCTTTCCTTACCTGCAATCCAGAGCAGCAGGAGCCCCAGGAGCTGAGCAGGGGCCCTCATGTCCATGCTGTGTGCTGACTGGAACTTCTCCTGCACAGAGTGTGAGCAGCCTATGAAGAAGTTCCCAGTTTAGTGCGCTGAGCACCGGGCACATGCAAATCAACATGGCTTGGGCAGTGGGAATCAGAGCCGCAGGCTAGCAGATCTCAGTGACAAAGCACAGTCCTGAGGAACCCAGATGTCCAATGTGCTTGTAGATGATGTGTTTCTAGAGACAAGAAAACATTATGATTCTGTTGGCCTGTGATAAGAATAGATTTTTTCCAGGTCTGAGGACTGAACTGAGGGCCTTGCACTTTCCAGGTAAGCACTCTTCCACTGAGCTCGATTCCCAACCCCAAACAGAATTTTTAACATTTTCACCTTATCCATGACTTGGTATGATTTCCTTCACTAACATCAGTCACCCAAAGACAAACATTTCCAAGGGAAAGTAATTTTAGAATGCCCCTAACTCTGGTATCAGTGGAGTTTGTGACACAGAATTCTTAAAGAGTATTCAGGTTGTTTGCCTGAACCTTGTTATATGGTTTAATAATGACCATTAATACCCAGACATGTGTGCTATAAAAGTGATAATATATGTGTAGGTAGAAAGACAGATAGATGTATTGATAGAAAGAGAGAAGTGGACAGTTTTCAAAGTCTTTATTGGAAGGTCGCACTGCAAAATATATGTGCAACAAAGTGTCATGATCAGAGGTATATGGACAATCCATTGGTGCATTCATTGGTGTCCTGTGAACTCATATATTTGACTGGATTGCTTCCCTTCTGAATATTCTTCCCTAACGCCTTCCTCTAGAACAGTTCACCCTCAGGTATTTCTTCTTTAGTTTTAGGAAAATACCTGGAATCATATCTAGCTTTGTGGGTATTATGCATGTATGTGCCAGATATTTCTGAACTTTTAGAGGACATTTGTTTCTTCTATTAATGGAAATTTTTCTTTCTCAGAAGCTGAGTTATTCTCTAGTCCCAGGACTCAACTCTACTTGAACTTCATTATGCTCCTTAAGCCTGCATAGTCCTTCAAGTTACATGTCTTTTAGGTCCTAAGTCAAGCAGTTTTTTGTGTACTAGGCCTGGGGCTTGACTTAGTCCCTGAGCTTTTGTGCTCAAGGGTGAAAGTGTGCCAAATGAGTCACAGCTTCACTTCCAACCTTTTGGTGTTTAAGTGGTGACACAGACTCATAGTCTTTTGTGTCCAATATGAATTCCAACCCTAATCGTAAAATCCCAACCTCCTGTGGCTAGTATTATATGCATTACCCCAACAAAGCAGTTTTCACAAGTTGTATGTGGGAGATGTTATTCATATAGGTACAGAAATGACAAATTACAATGTGGTCAAGGGTGGGGTTGAGAAACTGGAGCCACCCAGTTTGCAAAGAACATCTTCCACCTGGGAAATCACAGACAGTGAAGCCAAAGTGAAATGAAAAAGGTCCCCACATAGAGATTAGCATGTGGACATGCTTCATCCCATTGTGTAGATTGTCATACCAGAGTTAAATGAACAGGATGATCACATGGAACTTACCACTGTAAGTCCAAGAAGATGATGTGTAAAGATAACACTGCTCTTTCAAAGCCAATAGACCATGAGTAACTCATTACCCAATCAGTGTATTCTTCAGTACCATTTACTACCAGAACTCCATCTGAGTCTTGATTTGATGACCTCCATCCTTTAAAAAATTAATGTTCTCTGCACTACATGCTCACATAATTCTTCTACAATGCTCTTTTTTCCTATTTTGATGATGATTTATATATTTCCCTAAAAGATATGCCCACCCCCTTCACTGTTCTGAAATATCACTTCTAATCTTATCACATGGTCCCCTGAATAGCTCCTACTGCCCTTGCTGGGAGGGATCTGGTATCTCTTACATGCACTGCAGGAGAAAGCTGGTATTAAATAAAACAAGGAGAAGGCAGCTGGCTGCTATAGTTGTGAAGGCCATCTGATAAATTCAAGGGTCCATTATAATAGGATGAATAAGAGAGACCCCAAGAGTATCTATTTGAGTGTGGTTAAAATCAGCCAGGCTCTGGGAATAACACATTACATTCTCCAGATCCACACTCCAGGGCTGCCTTCAGTATGTGTGGACATCTGGCATGGGACTTGTGAATTTGAAATCTGGACAGACTTCAGGTACTGAAATACATGGAAGACTTGGAATACTAGTCTCATATCAGAGCTGCAGATAGGCTTACACTGCCCTGAGGTGTGAGGAATGTAGCCAGCTGGCTGAGAGATGAGGCTGAAAACCAAGGAAAGAGATGAACACCAAGCAGGTCATAAGAAAACATTTCTGATCCATTCATCTACTGAGGGATCTGGGTTGGTTCCATATCTTAGCTATGGTAAATAATGCTGCAATAAACATGGTTGTGCTGGTAGCTTTAGTGTGGTCTTGTTTGTAAACATTTGGGTAAATGCCCAAAAGTGGGATTGCTGGGTCATAGGGGAGTTCTATGCGAAGTCTTTTGAGGAACCTCCATACTGCTTTCCAAAGTGGTTGAACAAGTTTACATTCCCACCAACAATGAAGTAAGGTTCCTTTTTGTCCACATCCCCTCCAGCATCTGTTGTTGTTAGAGTTCTTGATTTTTGCCATTCTAACTGGGGTGAGGTGATATCTCAATGTTGTTTTGATTTGCATTTCTTTTATGGCTAGGGATGTTGAACATTTCTTCATGTGTCTATTGGCCATCCTTCTTTCTTCTTCAGAGAAGTTTCTCTTTAAGTCTTTCGCCCACTTATTTATTGGGCAGTTGTTTCTAAATGTGGTATATATACACAATGGAATTCGATGCCTCCATCAGAAAGAATGACATTGCCCCATTTGTTAGGAAATGAAAAAACTTGGAAAAAATTATATGAAGTGAAGTAAGCCAGGCCCAAAGAAACACAGGTCCTATCGTTTCCCTTATTTGTAATATCTTGTATATGTATGAGTCAAGCGGAAAAGGTCAGATAATGTGATGTCAGGAAAATGAACCCTTAGATATGTATTTTAATGTTTTTTTTTCTTTCATGCATGTGTTTCTAACGCATTTATAAGATTATCTCTTTGTTGCTTTGTATGTCCCTCTCCCACAGTATAACCCCTGCTTTCACTATATTTGATGTCAGTATAACTTGTGGAGGAGATGGGGAAAAACCAGTTGTTTAAGGATACAGGTGGACCTGTTCCAACAATGAGAAGTACAAGTTGTCATGTCCAAAACAAGCTTTACAACGTCGGTGTGGGGGGGAAGGGGGAGGAAGAGGAGGATTGGGATTGGGGGGGAGGGGGGAGGCTGGGAAGGGATGTGAAGGGTAAACCAAAGGAGGAGGCTGCAATGCTTGGTAAGAAATGTACGCATTATCCTGCCTATGTAATTGTAACCCCTCTGTCTAGTATGTTCACAAATAAAATTAAATTAAATTAAAAGAAAAAAAAACATTTCTGGAGATCTTCCTGGAAGAAGAAAGAGCATACAGGAAAGAAAGGTGTTAATGATCTGGGTCATGGACCTGAGTGATGACTGGGTCCAAGGAAAAAGTCTATTCCTCTCAAATAGAGAGGAGCACTTCACAAATGAATGTAGAATTTATATATCTATTGTTTATACATAGTAAATTACCTAGTAAACTAAAACATTAATTAATATAATTCTAATTGTCTAACTCAGCATTTTAAATTCAAGCACTGTAAAAGAATGCTAGGAACAATGAACAGTTATATTTCTAGCCTGACATCATGAAGCTCAGGACACCATCTGTGCCTTTAAGGACAATCAGTGGCCTGATCACTGCAGAGGACTCTTGGGAACTGCTGGGGACAGCACTGACACTGCAGCCCCTTCTCACCTTCCACAACTGGACAGGGTGTGTGCACATGTTCCCTTCAGTGCTGCATACCTGCAGGGTCCACCCTCCTCCCCTCACCTTTCTGACCTGCCCTTAATAACTTCACTACAAGAAACTTGTGTGTTGGGCCCAGGCCCAGAATTCAGGTCCCACGACCGGACCCCCGCCCCCCAAAAAAAGAAACTTGTGCGTCATCCTTGTCAGGTTTGATTAAAGTTTACAAAGTGGACGTGGGGAGGCACAATACCCTCTGTAAACATGGTCCTACATGCCATGTGTGCCATGAAAGATTGAGATGGAACTCCCTGGCTTCAAGCTCCTATTGACAAGTTTAGGTTTCAAGTTTTTCTTTGTGAGATTTGTTTTCCATCTAGTGGCCTTTTTATGACATAGCAGCTGACAAGTTTTCATTTGGAGTGTTACCATTCTTGGTTAATAGTTGTGCAGATTCCCAGTAGTTTTATATGCATAATCATGGCATTTTATTTATTTTATTGTTGGATAAATTGTAATTGTCATATATTAACAACAGGAGGTTAGTTTGTGATGAGAACCCTACCTGAATGCAGCTTATTTTGAAAAATCCACCACCTCCTTTCTATTGCTATACTCTTCCTCTCCCACTCCCACCATTTTTCATACTGTGTAAAGGAACGTCATAACTCGAATGCACATGTGAGTATATGAATGTATATATTTATTTATATACCAATTCATCTTCTACACTTAGTGTGCTTTTTGTCCCTTTCTTTCACCTTCACCTGTCTCCCTTCAGATATTTTCCATTTTGGCATTCATGTTAAATTATATTATATTATTATTATTATCATCATCATCATCAATGCCATCATCACCATCACCACCATCATCACTACCATCATTTAAGTCTGGGTTCCACAAGTGAGCAGGACCAAACACTATTTTGCTTTTGCATCCTGACCTATGTCACGCAATATGATGATCTAGTTCCTTTCATTTTCTTGCGATTTACATGATTTCATTGTTCATCTCCCTCTGTCCTTACCAGTGAGCCAGAGCATTAGCACCCGAGGAGCTTACTAAAAGAATAATCTTTTAAGAGTCCTGAAAGGACAAGACAAGAGCAAGCTGAGCCTTCATCTCAGACTCAAAAGGGAAAGTCCTCCTTAGGGAGCACTATGCAAATTAGCAGGTGGGTGCAGCAGTGTAAAGGGAGCACAAGGCGGGCAAAGGCCTCTTGTGTGACAAGCTGCAAATTATATCCACCTGGATGCTATATTTCAGAGGCTCAGAATGACAGATCTGTGTTTTTTATAAGACACGAGAAGCATTATCTGGTTGGTGCTCCTGAGGCTGATGGAAGACAGACAGACAACATTGAGAGGGTTGTCAATACTCCTGTCCATTGCCATTAAATCTGGATGTCACCCCAGACTGTAAATGTGATGCCCAATAAATCAAGAGTTTAGGAGCATCACCTCGTTTCTGGTGATGCCACTGTGAATCACGACTAATCCCTAATTGGATCTGGAAGTGATGGAGACTGTCTCCTACAGATGCACACAGAGAGGATGGACACTGGGAAATGGGGATGTCACTCTAGCACCTGATATTGAAAACAGACACCAAATATCCACAGAATTAATTATGTTCTGGGAGTTTCCATGAGGAGTAAGGCATCACTGTTAACCTTGGGCTCAATAAATTCCTAGTACTGTCCTTCTGTATCTTTGGGTCAAAGCAGCAGGATCCTCTGAGCTGAACTGGGGCTCTCACTCATACTGTGTGCTGACTGGGACTGACTGCTACACAGGGTGTGAGCAGACCATGAAGAAGGGTTCAGGCACTTGGCTGTGCATGGACACATGCAAATCTTCAGGAGCTAGGCAAGACTGCAGGACTTGGGCATGATCCCTGAGATTTCTGGCTTGAGGCCCATGATCTAGGCATTCTAATACTAGGATGAGGAGGAGTGGAGAGATTGGGCATCCTCTTCTCATTCCTGAATTTAGAGGAAATGGCTTTAATTTTTCACCATTTAGTAAAATGCTGGCTGTACATTTGTCATATACAGCCTTTATTGTATTGTGGAATATTCTGTAGATTCCTAGTTTTTCCAGAGCTTTCATCATAAAGGGGTGTTGGATCTTGTCAAATGCTTTCTCTGCATCTATTGAGATAATTGTGTGGTTCTTATCCTTACTCGTGTTGAATTTTATAACTTGATTTGCATATATTGAACCATCTTTGCATCCCTGAAATGATTCCTGTTTGATTATGGTGTATAATTTTTTTTGATGAGTTGTTGAAATCCTTAGGCCAAGATATTGTTGAGAAGTTTTGCGTCAATATTCATCAAAGAAATGGGTTCATAGTTCTCTTTCTTTGATGAGTCCCTGCCTGGTTTGTATGAGGGTTATGATGGCTTCATATAAAAGAGTGTGAAAGTGAATTTTTGCTTTCAATATCATTGAAGAGAACGTTGAGATTCCACCCCACCCCAGTTAGAATAGCTATAATCTAGAAATCCAGTAACAACAAATGCTGGAGGGGATGTGAACAGAAGGGAACCCTACTGTTGGTAGGAGTGTAAACTTGTTCAACCACTTTGGAAAGCAGTATGGAGGTTCCTCAAAAGACTTCACACAGAGCTCCCCTATGACACAGCAATCCCACTTTTGAGCATTTACACAAACAAGATCATACCAAAGCTACCACAACAACCATGTTTATCACAGCATTATTTACCATAGTTAGGATATGGAACCAATCCTGATGCCCCTCAGTAGATGAATGAATCAAGAAAATGTGGTACATATATACAATGAAATTCTATGCCTCCATCAGAAAGAATGACATTGCCCCATTTCCTAGGAAATTGAAAGGCTTGGAAAAAATTATATTAAGTGAAGTAAGCCAGGCCTAAAGAAACATAGGTCCCATGGCATGTAGAGGGCTTAAGTGGTAAAGGAAAATCTATCACTATTCATGCATGCCATGGTGCAGATGGGGAGAACCAGTGTTTCCCTGTGAGCTAGTTTTTTTTTTCTTTTTTAATTGTAAAAATATCATACAGAGGGGTTACAATTACATGGTCAAGGTAATGAGTACATTTCTTATCAAGCATTGTTACCTCCTGCTTTGTTTCGCCTACCATCCCTTCCCATCTCCTCCACCACCCCAGTCACCACCCCCCAACCCCACCCTACGTCCGAGTTGTAAAGTTCGTTTTTCAACATAACGTCTTGTAATCTCATTGTTGCAATGGGTTTATCTGTATCCATATTTAAACAATTTGTTTTATTCTTTCCCCTCCACAAGTTATAATACCATCAAATACAGTGAAAACAGGGGTTATACCATGGCGGAGGGACATACAAACCAACAAAGAAATAATCTTTTTTTTTTCTTGGTCCAATCAAGGGGCCTGAACTCTGGGCCTGGGCACTGTCCCTCAGCTCTTCAGCTCAAGGCTAGCACTCTACCACTTGAGCAACAGTGCCACTTCCAGCTTTTTTTTCTACTTATGTGGTGCTGAGGAATCAAACCCAGCGCCTCATGCATGCAAAGCAAGCACTGTACCACTAAGCCACCGTCTCAGCCCCAAAGAAATAATCTTATAAATATGTTAGAAACAATAGCAAGCAAGAAAAAAAAAAAACATTTGAGTCCTTATTGTGGGGTTCATTTCACCTAACATAAACTTATCTGACCATTTCTGCTTGTTTCAGACATATACTAATTATTGCAAATAAGAGAAAGCATGGGACCTATGTTTCTTTGGGCATGGCTTACTTCACTTAATATATTTTTTTCCAAATATTTCCATTTCCTAAAAAAGGGGCGATGCCATTCTTTCTCATGGAGGCATAGAATTCCATTGTGTATATATGTCGCATTTTCTTGATCCATTCATCTACTGAGGGGCATCTGGGTTGGTTCCATATCTTAGCTATGGTAAATAATGCTGCAATCAACATAGTTGTGCTGGTAGCTTTAGTATGGTCTTGCTTCTGATCATTTGGGTAAATGCCCAAAAGTGGGATTGCTGGGTCATAAGGGAGCTCTATGTGGAGTCTTTTGAGGAACCTCCATACTACTTTCCAAAGTGGTTGAACAAGTTTACACTCCCACCACCAATGCAGTAGGGTTCCCTTCTGTCCACATCCCCTCCAACATCTGTTGTTATTAGAGTTTTTGGTTATAGCCATTCTAACTGTGGTGAGGTGGAACCTCAATGTTGTTTTGATTTGCATTTCTTTTATGTCTATTGGCCATTGAGTCCTGACAATTTACAAGGTTGCTAGTATTGACTTCTTGAAACCAATGTGCTGGGAAAGTATTATAATTAGAAGAAAAGCAGGCTGATACTCTCAGTGTGAATTCATCACTGTTAGTTACAGATGTCAAGTGCACTCATTGCCAATGGACTTTTCATGGGATGTGGATTTGTTCACAAACTTTTGAGAAGTCTTTTTTTTCCCTTTTTTATTGTGAAAATACCATTCATAGGGGTTACAATTACATGAACAAGGTAATGAGTACATTTCTTATCAAGCATTGTTGCCTCCTTCTTTTTTTCCCCTTCCCATCCCTGCAAAGGGTCAAAACTGTTTTAAGATTAAAGTTGTAAGGAGATGGGGACAAACAAGTCGTTTAAGGATTCAGGTGGACCTGTTGCAACAATGAGAAGTACAAAATGTCATGTCAAAACCAGCATTACAATGTCGGTGGGGGGGGGGTATGATTGGGTGGGAGGGAGGGGGGAGGCTGGGAAGGGAGGTGAAGGGTAAACAAAGGAGGAGGCTGCAATGCTTGGTAAGAAATGTATGCATTATCCTGCCCATGTAATTGTAACCCCTCTGTACAGTATGTTCTCAAATAAAATTAAATTAAATTAAAAAAAAAAAAAGATTAAAGTTGTACATGGAGCCTGTAGGGGGACACCTTGCCTCCTGCAGAGAAGAGCTGTCACTGCCTTCGTGCTCCAAGAATATGGCACCCAGATACCAGTGTTCTGAATCCACCTCCTAGCCTGCAGCTCTCCCGCCTTAATCACACCTACATTTCATCATCCTGAAGCTAAATAGATAAGTTCAGGATGTTGTTCTACACCATCTGCTTAGAAACATAGTTTCACACACTTATAAACCCTCTTTAAAGAAATCTACCTCACCATATTGTTATCTAACAAATTGGCAAAGTTTCCACTATAAATAATAGCCATCCCTCTCAACCCAGAGACGGTGATGCCAAATGCTCTTCAGTACACCATCCATCTTATATCATTGGTCAAAGTTAGTTAGAACATGTTATAAAGATGTGTACTTAGCGTTTAATTGCTGACAAGACCTTAATAAAAGCAACTTGAAGGGAAGAATTCTTTATTTCAATCTTAGATCAGAAATTTTACACTGCCATGTGGGCAGAGAACAGGGGAGCTTACATCATGTCACCCAAGAAGCACAGTGAATGTTCTCCTTCTTCCTCCTGGCTCTTTTATTGCATGAGAGACCTCATCCTATTGAAAGGAGCTGTGGACTATGAGGTGGATCTTCCTCTCACAGTCAATTCTCTCTAAAGAGTTTCTCAAAGACAGGTTCAGAAATACACTTTCTTAATCTGCAAGCAATCCTACCCATTTGACAATGCAGAAGTACTATAAAAGGTTCCCAAAGTATTTCTGTTTTCTTGAAACTTTCATGAGAATGGTAAGTGTAGAAATAAGATTATTTAGCAATATATAGGTTAGCAATATATATGTTTCCTCAGAGGTTTCCATGCTCTACATTCTACACTTCTGTCTTTAGGACAGGCTCTGGACAAACTAAGCTACCTTTCATCAGATGCCTCATAATTTGTGTTTGTGTATGTGTGTTTGTGTGTGTATCTGCACATGATGCATCTTTCTCTTGATATTTATAAATATACACACATATACATGTATGTATGCAGCAATAAATAAATCTATATGCATGTTTTAAAACCTATAGCCCATAGGGATATATGCCACTCATTTTTTAATTATGAACTTAATGATATTTGAAAAGTCTTTATTGTACATATAAAGTCACATTTTATTGTTCCATTTATATATTACCACACATTACTGTATATTATATTATATAATTCTGTAATACTGGTAATAGTACTAACTATTCCTTGGATGTTTCCATAAATGAAATAAAATGTATTCTATTCATTCATATATTTTGTAGATTTTTCTATTTCTGGTGTTTCCGATTATTTTTTAAATATCTATAGTGAAGCAATTGGTTTTTAACGAAAATAGTGTGCAATGAACCACTCAAAAACTTTTTGGCATACAACACAAGTACTTATATTCATCAGCAATTCATACTTTTTTTGGTCACTCATAGAGCTTGAACTCAGGGCTAGCACTCTCCACTTTGAGGCACATGATTGGAGATAAGAGTCTCATGAACTTTCCTGCTGACATCCTCAGATGTCAGCCTTCTGAGTAGTTAGGATTTACAGGCATGAGCCACCCGCTCAAGACTATTCACACTCTTAATGACTGTTGATCCAACTGGAGCTCTTGTGTTGCAGGTCACTCAGCTTGCCTCTGACATGGATTTTGTTTGATCTTCCTCAGTGGCCAAAGAGTCACTTCTAGAGTTCATAAGTGACACCTAGAGATCAAGGTACATAGACAAATTCAGGTCACAAAATGCCCAACACAGAAACACATTTGTAAAGGAATTGTAGTCCAAAGCCTTGAGCTTGCTAAGCAATTCTGTTTTATTTTTTTTTTTTCATTTTATTTTAAAGATGCTGTACAGAGGGGTTGCAGTTATATGAGTAAGGCGATGAGTACATTACTTGTCCATCATTGTTACCCATTCCCTTGTTGTTGTCCCACCATCCCTTCCCTCTGAACTAGCATATCATTATAAAATTTAGGAAAAATTTTCCATTAAGCAATGATGCAGTGTACATAGCAGAAGTTTGAAAATCATAGATGAAAACATTTAACTCAAATGTGACTTTTCCACTTGAAATCTGGAAATTGGAGAAACAATATATTTTGAGGAAAATTTCTTTTCAATTCATAATTGCATACTATCAAAATATCACCTTAATGAGAAGTGAACAACATATTTTACAATTTCAAATGATCTCTTAACTTCATATTTTTACAGTTTTGATCCCTCCATGAAGAGACCTGAGTCTAATGAAACACAACATTCAGGGAAGAGTGAGGCATGGTGCTTTTTTATTGTGAAAATACTGCACAGAGGGGTGTTTTTGTAGTCACAATTAGATAGAAACTAGTTATGTGACAGAGCTCAGTGTGACCCAGAAGCACTTTCCCATACTCCTGTCAGGATGAGATGCACAGCAAATCTTGCTGTGTAGACTTAAATAAAATTGAATGAGACGAAGTATGTATGTTTGGTACACACATCCAGCGAGAGACTTTCCCTGATGGATTCTTCCATGTAGTTAGTTATATCATGGACCTAGATTACACCTACTTCCTGTGATTCTTCTAATTAAACAACTTGTAGACAAAGAATATACACATATAATTTAATACCTAAATATAACTTTATTATGTTGTGCCTACTGTAGTTCTATGGTTATCTCTTACTGATGTACCTTCTACTTCCTCCAACCAAGTAATGTGGCCATGTGATTGGAACTAGACTTAGGATAACCCTAAAACCCCAGACTAATTCAAATCTATTTCAGAACAATGACACAAATGTAGGACAAAAGTCAGCATCACATCACCTGGGTTATTACCCTGAGTTCAGAGACACATAGAGGAAGAGAGTGAGGGCAGAGATGAAAAGTGCTGCCAGGAATCTAAGAACACCAGAAAGTCAACAGAGAACTGATGGATCAAAAAGGACTCTATGTAAAAGACAGTGTCTTGGTTCAAGTTCCCATCTTCTATTTCAATTAGGCCCTCAGAGTGTAAAAACAATAATCAGAGTTTCATACCTAACAGTCCCATGTTGATAACCCAGTAAGTATAAATTGCCACTTTGATATTTTCCTTTGTTCACCAGAAATTAGGTCTCTGGCATAGGTCTCCTTCAGACATTCTGAAAGAAAGGACAATTCAAGAATCAACTTTGTTTCATCATTTTGTTGTTCCCTTTCCCTTCCCTAATTCAGATAAATGTATATATAGTACACAGGGTACCAAAATAAAATACAGTGACAACAGGGGATAAACCATAGGGGAAAACCGAAAAAAAAAGAAAAAAGAGGTAATGCAAGAGCAATACTCACAAAACAATATGTTGGAAATGAACCTTACATCTTGGTGGGACATAATGAGGGAGGGAAAGTGGGAGGAAAATGGGAAAGAGAGTAACAATGTTCAGCAAGAAATGCACTTACTAATTTACACATGTAACTGTATCCCCATTGTACATTATCTTGACAATAAAACAGAATTTAAAAATATCAACTTTTCTTGAAGGGACAGGAGAGAATGACATTATTTTACTCAAAACCTGACTTGTTGAATGGTAATTTCTTATCTTATTACTTAAAGATAATAAAGATATAATTAAAACAGAATCATCTTTTTCAATCTTTATTACCCTCATGACCACAAACGTTTTAAACTAAAAATTCAAAGTTTAAATTTTATAGGCTCTGTGGCTCTCTTCCTCAAATCTTCCCTCTTGACCATCATTCCACGACAGGTCATCCATTCCCCAGATCCACAGGGGTCCAGCCCTGCTGCTTTGAGGAAGGTGGATGGATTCTGAATATGTGAACAGACAGTCCACACAAGAGTTGTTTTGTGATTTGTGTGGAGCAATGTGAGATGAAGGGTGGAAGTGATCTGCTGACTATTGGTAGAAGATCAGGACTTACTATTGCTAAATCAAGCAGAAGAATTGAAGGAGCCTAACTTCAAAACTGAGCTCCCACACAATTAAATTTGTGCCTAAAAAGTCTGAATATTTTTTATTTACATTCGTGTCTGGATGAACTAAAACACAAGACACATAAGTAGAAAAAACATTTACATAACATTGTCTTTTAAAATGAAACAGCTGGACACCACTGACTCAGGCTTGTAATCCTAGCTACTCAGGAGGCTTAAATCTGAGGATCACAGTTCAAAGCCAGCTGGGGCAGAAAAGTCCATGAGAATCTTATCTCCAATTAACCACCAGAAAACCAGAAGTAGCACTGTGGCTCAAGTGGTGAACGCTAGCCATGACATGAAAATCTCAGGGAGAGTGTCTAGTGTCCAGAGTTCAAGCCCCATGAAATACATATATATGTATAAGCATACATATATATGTATATATGTATGAAATACATATATATGTATTTATACATATATATACATACAACATGCATAAAGAATCATATAGTCTGCAGCATGATGGATAGAAGTAGAGAACACCTTGTTAACAAAAATAGTAAAGACAAAGAGCATTGTCTATACTCCTTCTCACTCAAGCAAAATTTAAAAAAATAAAATGCAATAGTTATACTATGGGGCTGACAAGGGCACAGGATCAGAGCGCAGGAGGTTGAACACAGAAGAAAGATGGAAGACTATGATCAATGCACATAATACACATATACTGAGAAACCCAGAATCCCATTAATGATTACAGATATGTACATTAATAAAAAAAATAGGCTATCAGAAAATAAGGGAATAAAATCTGAAGCAATGAATCCATTCTTTGTATTAGAGGCAATTCCTGATTAAATACCGTTATTTATTTTATTATTGCATAAATATCAACTGATACAATTCAGACTCTCCAAGTATTAACTGGCCTTTTCTGACAACATTCTGAGCAGGTGGAGGCAGCAGGAGGAGCAGCTAGGGCAGCCCAGACTCACACTTCAGCTTCCCTGGGAGGTTTTTGTTATGGCTTGTATCTCTGTGGGAGGGAAACTGCTATGCTGTTGACAGTAATAAGTGGCAACATCTTCGGGCTCCAGGCCACTGATCCTGAGAGTGAACTCTGTCCCAGATTGACTCCCACTGAACCTTGATGGAACTCCAGACTCCAAAATATCTGTACCGTAGATCAAGAGTTTAGGAGCTTTCCCTGGTTGCTGCTGGTACCAGGCTAAAGCATACCCAATGTCCTCACTGGCCCTGCAAGTGATGGTGGCAGTGTCTCCTAGAGACACAGACAGTGAAGATGGAGACTGGGTCATCTGGATATCACACTTGGCACCTGGAAGCAGAAACATGAAAACAAATATCCGCACTAATTATCAAGTTATAAGAAGGCATCCCTGAAGAGTAAACATCCTGGATCACACTGAGCTGTGTTAATCCCTAGCATTGTCCTTTTTTACCTGGGAGCCAGAGCAGCAGGATCCCCAGGAGCTGAGCAGGGGTCCTCATGTCCATGCTGTGTGCTGGCTTGGACTGACTACTGCCTAATGTGAGCAGCCTATGAAGAAGTCCTGAGCATACTGGGCTGTGCTGTTGGTGCATGCAAATGAGCAGTAGAGTTATACACAGCTGTCCAGCTGCCTCATCTCAGCAACTCTGCATTCTGAGTCTCAAGGGAACTAGGTCGGGCAACAGAATAAGTTTTAAACACAGAAGAGAATCCCCAAGTTGCTTTCCTGTGATGTGCGCACAACAATGGTAACTTTGAGGATCAAAGCTTTTTTTCGTCTTATTTCTTTAACTGAGTCAAGACTTGTTCACTGGAGTGTTAGTGCCAGAAATTTACAAACAAATATTCCACAACACAAATTTGGCATTTCTTTATTATTATGCAGGACAGAAAGTTTTACAGTAGCTCTGATTCACTGATAATCTGTATGTGTCAACTTATCAACACTGCTGTCCTGTAATGAATCCAATCCATGGAGGTGGAATAAGTGTAGCTGTTGTGTTGATAAGAAAATGCCTGGACTTCTGTACTGTGCTGTTCAGCCTTATTATCTCCTTCATCTCTGAGTTTTTGTCCCAGGTGATCCTACAAGCATGTCCTTTCAGAGCCTTTCTCCCTTCATGTCTGAGCAGCCTTTATAATTTTTACTGACCTAGAATTGTGTATCATTTTATATATCCATTCTGAAGGTTCTCATATTATTCCTTCTGGCTTTTAATCAGCTTCACCACAAGTACTATGTTCAGAAGCAGAGATAAATTCTCCTTAAAAGGGAGGATAAACTCGGACTGGGAAGGTGGCTGAGTGGTAGAGCGCTTGCCTTGCATGCCTGAAGCCCTGGGTTCTATTCCTCAGCACCACATAAGCAAAAAGAAAAAAGCCAGAAGTGGCACTGTGGCTCAAGTAGTAGAGCGCTAGCCTTGAGCTGAAGAGCTGAGGGACAGCGCCCAGGCCAAGAGTTCAGGCCCCATGACCGGACCCAAAAAAAAAAATAAAAGAAGGATAAACTAAGGTTATCTTGAAGCCTATTTTGTGGCCTAAACCTACATATGTCTCCTGTTCAGTGGACTCTTCTAGATCCTAAGAGAACACTGTGCTGCACACCTGGGTAAAAGATATTGGGCCCATGCAGAGTGAGTATGTTGGAAGCTCTGAACAGAATCTTGAAATCAATAGAACATGGAAATGTCATCCATATTAGGATAAGGCAACATGGGAGAACTGATTTTCTGTGCAAGGGAGAAACATCAATTTTACTCCATTTTAGGTGCTGAGATGGAGTGACCCAAGAGGACATCCATATGTGTTGGATTTGCCTGTGCAGTTGTCAGGGCTCAGGAAGTCACTATTGCATGGGATACAAAGTTGGCTCATCTTATCCATGTTATCACATTCTGAGGAATATCTGAACAAATCTGTGGGTGGGGGCAGGGTGTGTATGATCTGATCATGTAAGTGGCAGTAACACCAAGAGTTTCATATCACCCAGAAGAGTTGTTGATGATATGACTAAATTAATGAGGGAAAATTAGAGGCAATGCTCTTGAGGTAAAAAAAAAAAAGTAAGCTAATTAAATGAAAATTTCATCTAATATTAGTGACATATTTCAAAGATTTTTATACTGAATATTTTCTGGAAAAAAGAAAATCAGAAAATTTTTCTAAGAATTCATTTAATAATAACCTAATTTTTTGATGTGAGTGAAGTAATTACCATAAATTTACATATGTATGATGCATACATATGCATATATGAATGTGTACATGTAAATATATATACATATTCATGAATAGATGCACAAATGGATAATTTTTTTCTAATCTAGAAGTAATGATGCTTTCATTTTTTTTAAATTTAATTTAATTTTATTTGTGAACATACTGTACAGAGGAGTTACAGTTACATGGGCAGGATAATGCGTACATTTCTTACCAAGCATTGCAGCCTCCTCCTTTGTTTACCCTTCACATCCCTTCCCAGCCTCCCCCCTCCCCCCCTAATCCCAATCCTTCTCCTTCCTCCCCACCACCCTTCCGCCCCCCCCCTTCCGCCCCCCCCCCCCCCCCCGCACTAACGTTGTAAAGCTCGTTTTGGACATGACAACTTGTACTTCTCATTGTTGCAACAGGTCCACCTGTATCCTTAAACAACTGGTTTTTCCCCATCTCCTCCACAAGTTATACTGACATCAAATATAGTGAAAGCAGGGGTTATACTGTGGGGGAGGGACATACAAAGCAACAAAGAGATAATCTTATAAATGTGTTAGAAACACATGCATGAAAGAAAAAAACATTAAAATACATATCTAAGGGTTCATTTTCCTGACATCACATTACCTGACCTTTTCCGCTTGACTCATACATATACTAGATATTACAAATAAGGGAAACCATGGGACCTACGTTTCTTTGGGCCTGGCTTACTTCACTTAATATAATTTTTTCCAAGTTTTTCCATTTCCTAACAAATGGGGCAATGTCATTCTTTCTGATGGAGGCATAGAATTCCATTGTGTATATGTACCACATTTTCTTGATCCATTCATCTACTGAGGGGCATCTGGGTTGGTTCCATATCTTAGCTATGGTAAATAATGCTGCAATAAACATAGTTGTGCTGGTAGCTTTAGTGTGGTCTTGTTTGTAAACATTAGGGTAAATGCCCAAAAGTGGGATTGCTGGGTCATAGGGGAGCTCTATGCGAAGTCTTTTGAGGAACCTCCATACTGCTTTCCAAAGTGGTTGAACAAGTTTACATTCCCACCAACAAGGAAGTAAGGTTCCTTTCTGTCCACAGCCCCTCCAGTATCTGTTGTTGTTAGAGTTCTTGACTTTTGCCGTTCTAACTGGAGTGAGGTGATATCCCAATGTTGTTTTGATTTGCATTTCTTTTATGGCGAGGGATGTTGAACATTTCTTCATGTGTCTATTGGCCATCCTTCTTTCTTCTTCAGAGAAGTTTCTCTTTAAGTCTTTCGCCCACTTACTATTGGGCAGTTGTTTCTTTGAGGATTTGTTGTTGGGGTGTTTAATTTTTTGAGTTCCAAGTATATTTAAATATGAGACCCTTGTCCGTTGTATGGCTAGTAAAGATCTTCTCCAAATCCGTGGGCTTTCTATTGATCTTGCTAGCTATGTCATTTGCCCTGCAGAAGCTCTGCAACTTTATGCAATCCCATTTGTCCAACCTTTCTTTGATTTGTTGTGTTTCCGGGTCTCTATTCAGAAAATTTCGGCCTGAGCCAAGGAGACCTAGGGTTTCTCCTATTCCATCCTGTAATGTTTTCAGAGTGTCTGCTTTGAGTTCAAGGTCTTTGATCCATTTGGAGTTGATTCTGGTGCAGGGTGATATATAAGGATCTAGCTTAATTTTTCTACATGTAGTTAACCAGTTTTGCCAGCACCATTTACTGAAGAGGCTGTCTGTCTTCCATTCTATTGTTTTAGCTCCCTTATCGAAGATTAGATGGCTATAGGTCTGTAGGTTCATTTCTGGGTTTTCAATTCTATTCCATTGGTCCTGAGGTCTGTTCTTATGCCAATACCAAGCTGTTTTGATTACTATGGCTTTATAGTAGAGTTTGAAATTTGGTATTGATATTCATCCAGCCGTGTTCTTTCCATTGAGGAGCGTTTTTGCTATTCGGGGTCTTTTATTGTTCCATATGAATTTTTGGATTGCCTCTTCTATTTCCTTGAAGAATGAGGGTGGAATTTTGATAGGTATTGTGTTGAATTTGTAGATAGCCTTGGGAAGTATTGCCATTTTCACGATGTTAATCTTTCCAATCCAGGAGCATGGGAGGTTTTGCCATTTTTTAAGTTCTGTGTTGATTTCCTTTTTCAAGATTTTAAAGTTTTCATAATAGAGGTCCTTCACTTCTTTAGTTAAGTTAATTCCTAGGTATTTTATTTTTTGTGGGGCTATTACAAATGGAGTTGCTTTCCTAACTTCAGCCACACTTTTCTCATTGTTGGCATACAGAAAAGCCATTGATTTTGGGGGGTTAATTTTATAACCTGCTACTTTGCCAAAGTTTTGAATCAGCTTGAGTAATTTGGGAGTGGAGTCTATGGGATTCTTTAAATACAAGATCATGTCATCTGCAAAGAGGGAGAGTTTTATTTCTTCTTTCCCTATTTGGATCCCCTTTATGTCTGCATCTTGTCTTATTGCTGTAGCTAGGCATTCTAATACTAGATTGAAGAGAAGTGGAGAGAGTGGGCATCCTTGTCTTGTTCCTGAGTTAAGAGGAAATGGCTTTAGTTTTTCACCATTGAGTATAATGCTGGCTGTAGGTTTGTCATATACAGCCTTTATTGTATTGAGGAATGTTCCATGGATTCCTAATTTTTCCAAAACCTTCATCATAAAGGGGTGTTGGATCTTGTCGAATGCTTTTTCTGCATCTATTGAGATAACCATGTGGTTCTTATTCTTGCTCCTGTTGATGTGATGAATAATATTAATTGATTTGCGTATATTGAACCAGCTTTGCATCCCTGAAATGAATCCTGCTTGATCGTGGTGTATGATTTTTTGGATGAATTGTTGAAGTCGGTTGGCCAAAATTTTGTTGAGAAGTTTTGCATCAATGTTCATCAAAGAAATGGGTCTATAGTTTTCTTTCTTTGATGAGTCCCTGCCTGTTTTTGGGATGAGGGTTATGATGGCTTCATAGAATGTGTTCGGTAGTGAGCTTTCTCTTTCAATTTCATTGAAGAGTTGGAGGAGAATTGGTGTGAGCTCTGCTTTGAAGGCCTTGTAAAATTCCGCTGTGAAACCATCTGGTCCTGGACTTTTCTTAGCTGGGAGGTCTCTTATTGCTGTTTCTATTTCAATGCTTGATATGGGCCTGTTAAGATAGTTTGCCTCATCTTGGTTTAGTTTTGGCATGTCAATATTTGCTAGGAAGAGGTCCATTTCTGTCAAGTTCTCAAACTTATTAGCATAAAGTTTTGAGAAGTATTCCCTTATAATGTTCTGAATCTTGCTTGTTTCCGTGGTGATGTTTCCATTCTCATCTCTGAGTTTATTGATTTGGGTGTGTTCTCTTCTTTTTCTGATAAGATTTGCTAAGGGTCTGTCAATTTTGTTAAGTTTTTCGAAGAACCAACTCTTTGTTTTGTTGATTCTTTCTATAGTTTTTTTGGATTCTAATTCATTTAATTCTGATTTAATTTTGATTATTTCTTTCCGTCTACTGGATTGGGGTTTATCTTGCTGCTCTTTTTCAAGGAGGTTTAGATGTGTCATTAAATTGTTGGTTTCAGATCTCTCCAATTTGTTGATGTAGGAGCTCAGAGCTATAAACTTGCCTCTGAGTACTGCCTTTGCTGTGTCCCAGAGGAGCTGGTATTTTGTGTGTTCATTTTTGTTGAATAGCATGAACATTTGAATTTCCTTTCTAATCTCTTCGATGACCCACTCATGATTCAGCAGTGTGTTGTTCAGCCTCCATGTGATACCGGACTTTCTTTGGTGGCTTTTGGTGTTGAGTTCTAACTTTATTCCCTTGTGGTCAGAGAGAATGCAAGGTATAACTTCAATGTTTCTGAATTTAGACAAGTTTGCTTTGTGGCCTAAAATGTGGTCTATTTTAGAAAACGTTCCATGTGCTGCTGAGAAAAACGTGTATTCTGATGCTGCTGAGTGAAATGTTCGGTAAATGTCTGTTAAGTCTAGTTGATCTATGCAGCTGTTTAGATCTGCGGTTTCTCTGTTGAGTTTTTGCCAAGTTGATCTATCTAGTGGGGAGAGTGGTGTGTTAAAATCCCCAACAATTAATGTCTTTGGATCTATATGGGATTTGAAGGAAAGTAGTGTTTCTTTGATAAATTTGGGTGCTCCATTGTTTGGCGAATAGATATTTAGAATTGTAATATCCTCCTGAAGGAGAGATCCTTTAATTAGTATGTAGCGACCCTTCTTTATCTCTTTTCACGAATTTTAATTTGAAGTCTATTTTATCTGATATTAGGATTGCAACTCCCGCCTGTTTATGCGGTCCGTTTGCTTGGTAGATTTTGTTCCAGCCTTTAACATTGAAAATGTGTTTGTTTTTACGGGCAAGATGTGACTCCTGTAGGCAGCAGATAGAAGGGTCTTGTTTTTTAATCCAACTAGACAGTCTATGTCGCTTAATTGGAGAGTTCAGTCCGTTAACATTAAGAGATAGGACTGAGAGGTATTTGGGAGTTCCTGCCATGTTATCCACCTTCTTGGGGGCTGCGAAAACTGGGTTCTTCCTATGGTTCTTGGATTCTCAGTTTGGGTGCAGTTTCTTGGCCTTTATTGCGGTCTTGTTGGTTTTCTATGTGTAGGACATCTTTAAGGATCTTTTGTAGGGCTGGTTTGGTGGAGATGTATTGTTTCAATTTTTCTTTGCTATGGAAGGTTTTTATTTGGCCTTCAGTTATGAAGGAGAGTTTAGCTGGGTACAGTATTCTTGGTTGATAGTTGTTTGTTTTTAGGGCATGGCATACATCATTCCAGGCTCTTCTTGCTTTGATTGTCTCTGCTGAGAAATCTGAGGTGATTCTAATTGGTTTCCCTTCATAAGTGATTAAAGGGTCTTGTTTTTTAATCCAACTAGACAGTCTATGTCGCTTAATTGGAGAGTTCAGTCCGTTAACGTTAAGAGATAGGACTGAGAGGTATTTGGGAGTTCCTGCCATGTTATCCACCTTCTTGGGGGCTGCGAAAACTGGGTTCTTCCTATGGTTCTTGGATTCTCAGTTTGGGTGCAGTTTCTTGGCCTTTATTGCGGTCTTGTTGGTTTTCTATGTGTAGGACATCTTTAAGAATCTTTTGTAGGGCTGGTTTGGTGGAGATGTATTGTTTCAATTTTTCTTTGCTATGGAAGGTTTTTATTTGGCCTTCAGTTATGAAGGAGAGTTTAGCTGGGTACAGTATTCTTGGTTGATAGTTGTTTGTTTGTAGGGCATGGCATACATCATTCCAGGCTCTTCTTGCTTTGATTGTCTCTGCTGAGAAATCTGAGGTGATTCTAATTGGTTTCCCTTTATAAGTGATTAACCTTTTCTCCTTGACAGCTTTAAGGATCTTTTCCTTGTTCTGAGTTGATCCTGTGTGGATTATAATGTGACGGTGGGATGTCCTATTCTGGTCTGGTCTATTTGGGGTTCTAAAAGCTTCTTGTATCTGAATAGGCCTATCTTTTTGTATGTTTGGGAAGTTCTCTGCTAGGATCCTGTTAAACAAATTTCCTAGACCATTAACTTCTATTTCTAGGTGCTCCTCTACACCCATTATCCTTAGATTAGGCCTTCTGATGGTGTCTTCCAGGTGTTGGATAGATCTATCATACTTCTTGGACTTGTCTTGGATGGTTGTATGTTCTTTCTCTATAATATCTAGGCTGTCTTCAATCCCTGAGATTCGATCTTCTGCATGGTCTAACCTGCTGTCAAGACTCTCTACTTTGTTTTTTATCTCTTTCCTTCTAATTGGTCAGCTTTGATGGCTTCAAGTTCTTTGTTGAAGCTCTGTTTTAGGTCTTGTATGAATTTCTTTACTTCCTGAATTTGGTGTTCAGTGTTTGTCCTCAAATCACTTAGTTGATTGGTTATGGTTTCTTTGGACTCCCATTCCTTCTGTTGGGTTCCATTCAGCATTCCCTTTGTGGTCTCCCTGACTTCCTTCAGCTCCTTGTCAATGGATTCCATGAATGCCTTTAGTGATCTTTGTGTGTTCTCTTCCTGGTCTCTCAATTCCTGAATTACTCTTTGATTAGCTTCCTCCCGTTTGTGGGATTCCTGCAGTTCTCTTTCCTCTTGTTCGTGGGATTCCTGCAGTTCTCTTTGAGTGTTCTCAGCCTGCTCATGCCATTCCTCCCTTTCTCTTTGAGTATTCTCAAGTTGTTCACGCAAATCCTGTATCAGTTTTTGAGTAGCTTCCTCACGCTTATGATATTCCTGTATAAACTTTTGGGATACCTCCTCTCTCTCCCTATCACGCTCATACAGAGTCCTTTGTAAGTTGTCAAACTTCTCATTTATCATGTTTGCCACCAGTGTTTGTAGAGCTATTTGGGAACTCTCCTTTGGATTGTTCATTATCCGATCTGACCCCTGATTATCAAGATTGGGAATTGAGATACCCGGATTTGCCATTTTTCTTGTGTTTTTCTGGCTTACTCTGCCCATTTGAGATGAAAATAGCACCAGTTTTGTGCTAGAACACTATCTTAAGGCAACCATCAACCAACATTTGCATTTATACAGTCAATAGTCTACAGATACAATCTAGTTCAACAGATACATCTATTCAACATCAAACAACTATATATTAATGGGCTTCGAACCGCAGAGAAGAATTTGGAAAACCAGAAATTTTTAGGGTTAGAGAGAGATGTGGGTAAAAATTAGGAATAGATTGGTGTGGTGAGGCACAGGGAGAGTTAACTATGTCCTAATCTCAATGCAGGAAATAGGTTGGGTAGGATGCAAGTAGAGAGGGAGAGAAAAAGAAGAAAGGGAAAGGGAAATGAAAAGAGACCAGAAAAAAAATAGAAACGTAAAAATTAATATAGTTATGGAGATTGAAAGATCATCTATTTAGAGAGGAATGTGAATATAATGAGAAACCAGGAGGGAGATAGAGGAGATGTGAAAAACTTAAAAAATGCTTAAAATATTATATAGGTATAAAGAGGTAGTACTGCTATTAAGGAATTTAAGTCTCAGAGGTTTTGGATTGAGTAATAAATTTGTGGATTAAGTGTGTACACTATGGGGGATAGGGTCTACTAGTTAACTATGGGTTTATCTGAGGATGTGCAGGACAAGAGTTAAGTCACATACAGAAGAACAAAAGAAAGGAAAAGGTGAAAAGGATAAGAAAGGGAGAAAAAAAAAGATCAGAAGTTCAGTAGAGCTAGACAAAAAACAAAAAGATAATTAAGAAAGAAAGAAAAAGAGAGAGAAGACAAGAAAAGAAAGGAAAATGTACATTCACGTATTCCTAAAATAAAAATTATAAGAGGGAAAAAAAAGTTACTGGAAAACAATTATTTTTTCAAAAAAGGCAAAAATTAAAGTTTAATAAAAGTTTTAGAAAAGGTAAAAAAATTTTATATATATAAGGTTCCAAAAAAAAAAAAAAGACAAAAGAAAAGAAGAAAAAAAAGTCCTTTGATTTTTTTTTTTTATTTTTTTGGGAGGGGTGGGACGAATCCTGTATCCCCCTTTTGTTTGTAACCAGCCTCTTGTTGGAGTCTCTGGTCAGCTTGAGGTCCTGTGGCTTGCTTGGTTTCTTAAGTCAGTTTGTTCGAACAGGCAGAAAAATGCTCTGCTTTACCCAAGATTTTGAGATTCCCCTCCCAGGTTAGTTTAATGGGAGGGTGATCTGCTTTGAGAATCACAAAAGAGGGGTGATGAGGCTAGGTTCTGGTAGAGTTGAGGCCTTTCAACAAACAGTAGCTTTTCCCTGGGGCTATTTTGTGAAAAATTCACAGAGCCCACCCTGGAGCCATTCTCAGGGTTTCTGTTTTTCAATTGATTGTGGAGGCTGCTAGAGGGAGGGGCAGCCTCTGGCTCTGGTTACCCAGTGAGGAATGCCACTCCAATGGCTGGTGCCTGAGCTGGGTGACTTTTCCCTGGATGGAGCTGAGTTTGGCAGGTCACTTCGCCGTTAAGTTCTTGTGACCTGTTAAATGACTCGTTTTATTCCAAGGCCTGAGCTGGAGCTAGCAGCTCCTCCGAGCTTTGTCGGTATCCAAGATGGAGATCACTGGTGCTGCGGGGGAGGGGTGACCTTCTCTCCTCTGCTCCCTGAGAAGGAGTGAGGACGTCGGGCTTCTACTCACGCTGAGTCTTGGATCCTGGGTCGTCTCTGGTCTGCAAACTGCAGGATGAAGATGTCCGCTCCTTGTCAGCTCTTGCTGGTGTTGAGTAGAATCCACTCGCCTGCTGCATCTGGCTCCTTCGTCCCGGACTCTCTGTGTGAGCGCTCAGGTATGCCGCCGCCGCCGAGGCTGCTGGCAGGCGCTCAGATGTGTCTCCTTGTCTTGGCTTCCCCTCTCTTGTCTAACTCTCTGTCCTGTGATAGCACACTTGGTGTGATTCTCTGGCTTAGGACTGTTCAATGGAACTCTAAAACTGCTTTCTATGCGAGAGCTTGTTAAGATTCCAGCTTCTCCTCCGCCATCTTCCCGGAACTCCCCTGCTTTCATTTTAATAACAGATAGCACCTTCATTAATTGACCTCATTTATTCTCTCATAAATAAAACCAGTGACCTTTGCAGAACAGTTTATTTCTTTCTCAAAAATAGAAAAAGAGGAAGATGAGTTTGGATCATTTTTTGTCACAAACTACAAATTCATATTGGATGATGTACAGGAAAGAGTGGAGAGAAATCAGCTAACGAGAATGCCCACTCTCCAATTTTGAGAGTTTTTGAATCTTGAATAAATACCAAAGTATTCCATGAAATAAATTGTAAGTCCTTGGATTAGTAGTGATATTTTCACTAGGGATGTGATATCCATAAACCACCATATATTTCTCCACAAATCCTCACAATTTCAAAGGAAAAAGAACAACTATATAGCAGAGAAATCCAATAGCCAACACCTTTATCTAGAATTGAAATAAAGATCATCAGTAATGATGTCCTTATAGAACTTAGCCACACTTCTGGACTTTGCTCACATATATCCATTACTGAAAGAACTCTGAGGGGAAAAAGGCACAAATTTAATCTGAGAGACATTCATCCACATGATTAGTATGTGTTCACCACGAGCAATAAGAACACAAAATTTAAGACTGAACTAAAACCCTGTTCCTTGGTGGCTTGATTATTGGGATGTGGTCTGACTACTTTGTTCTGATTTAACTGGAACCATATTCCTACCATTCTCTAGAGGTTGAACTATAGGTGTGAACCATTATGGCCATCATGACCATTAAAGTATTCTTTTGTTTGGATTTTTTGTGTCTTGAGATCATTCATCTACAGCCATCTCTTCACAAGTTCATAAACATAGTATGTACAGTGACTAAGACTAAAGATTGAATTCACATGTCTGGTTAAGAGAACCTCAGTGATTTCAAACTGAAATCTTTTTGAAAATATAATGACATATTGAGCTATATATGTTAAAAAACAAACAAAACAGTAACACATACAATTTTTGACCACTGTTTTTATACTGCTACAGAATAAGAATAAATTTAATTTCTTTTTAAATTATATATATATATATATATGTATTGTAAAAATACTGTACAGAGGGGTTACAGATACATGAGTAAGGTATTGAGTACATTTCTCATCCAGCATTGGTATCTCCTCCTTTGGTTTTCCCCTACTGTCCCTTCCCTCCCCAATTCCCCAACTACTCCCTTCCCACAACTCCCCCAATGAAGTTGTAAAGTTTGGTTTCAATATAGCATCTTGTACATCTCATTGTTATAAAGGGCAATCTGTATCCTTATTTCAGCATTTTGTTATTTATATTACCCTGCCCAAAATAGAAAAATGTATATACAAGATGCAGGGCACCAGAATCAAATACAGTGAAAACAGGGGTTACACCATGGGGGAAGAATATACAAAAGAAACAAAACAATCACACAGTACATTATAAATACCTTAAAAAAACTGCAAGAAAGATAAATCCATTTGTGTCCCTATCTTGGGAAGCATTTTGCTTAGCATCATTTTATATGGTCATATGTACATAGCTTTTGAGCATTTCTGCTTATCCTAGACATACACTAGTCTTTGTCAGCATGTATTAACTGTACAAGAAGAGTTTCATTGTGACATTTCCACACATGCATACAATGTACTCCATTAACCTCACACCCTTGATCTCTCATCCTTATCCCCATATTTCCCTTCTTAGAGCAGTTGCATAGGTTTTGCTGTCCTTTTTCATATATTCCAGAGAAGCACTTCAATAATCTTCACGTTCATATAACTTCCTCCATTCATAGTACTCACTCCATAAAATGCCAACATAGCCTATTTCATTCTCTTGTCATTCATTTGTTTCATATATATATTAATTGTACCAAGGGCTTTCACCATAGTATCTCACCTGTGCATAAATCATATTTCCTTTCTGTTTTTTTTGCTGGTTCTAGGGCTTGAACTCTGGGAATGACCAATGTCCCTAAGTATCTCTCCAGCACTTACGCGACAGCTCCAGTTTCACCTTTTTTGTGGTTAATTGGAGATAAGAGTGTCACAGACTTTCCTGGCATGTTGATTTTGAACAATTATCCTTATATCTCAGCATCTTGAGTAGTTAGGATTATAGTAGTGAGCCACAGGTGCCAGGTTATATATCACCTTTTAATCAGAACAACCCTTTCTATTAATCTTGCTTTTGGAGACATCAATGGTATTTTTTAAAGGATTGACCTCTTTCCATTGTGTTCTTTTCCTTTTTAATTTTACTTTAAAATAAAATCGTTTAACTAGGGATACAGGAGGACACACTGCAACAATGAGATGTATAAGTCAATGAGATGTACAAGTCATTATGTCGAAAAACAAACTCTACAACGTTGGTAGGGGATGGGGGGAGAGTCAGATGAGGCGGCTAGTATTGGAAGGGATGGGAAGGGGAAACAAAGAGGAGACAACAATGCTTGATAAGAAATGTACTCGTTATCTTGCCCATGTAATTGTAACTCTTCTGTATGGTATTCTCACAATTAAAAAAATAGAATGCTTTACAGTTTAAAATAAATAAATAAATTAAATTAAATTAAATTTGAATCATAATTACATTGTGGATTTTTTGCTAACATCATAGGATATAAGATAAACTAGTCTTCCATTACTGACTAACGGTGATTAGAAATCCATGATCATTTGGCAATATTTCTTTGATAGTTGGCAGAGATTTCAGTTTACAATGAAGTGAACAGAAGAAACAGAAACAAAGGAAAATTCCAGAGAAGAATCACAAACTAAAGTTAATACAGAAGCTTACTTGTATACTAAGATATGATTTTTGCCTACTTCTCTCTTCTACCCTTTCTGTACTACTTCTGTATTAGGAGAAGGTTTGGGCTGGTTGCTACCCTATCCTAAGAATATGTATATTCTTAGCCATGTGCAGGCTTCTTTCTCATATACCACTATCATGTCATTTTTTTTCTCCATGAATCTAAGACCGACAAGGCAAAATCTTGGACAAATATTGAGGTGATCACAGCCAAGGGCATGGCTTCTCAGACAGGCCATTCAGCTTTCCTGCATATGTTCACTGCAATTGGTTTAGATTCAGTATCTTCCAAAGCAAACTGTCTACACACAGTCATAGCTATTTGGAGTGAGAGCTTCCATGTGTAATTGATGTATTGTAACAAATTGTTGCAAAAGATGAATTAATAAAGCAAACAGAAATGGCCATGGCCAATTTAAAGATTACAGGTAGAAAGTAATGCACAGTTCCAAAGAACTATCATTTTGAATCTGACTGACTTTATATAATAGGTAACAATTAATTTCTCTCCCTTTGCTTGTGAACAACTCAGCAAAAACAAAGGGAGACTGGTGCTCTTCACTAACAGAAATAGAAAAAATAGTAAAAAAATATGCTTTGCTACAAATGGATCCAGATTTATTTAATAGAGATTGAGGTGTAATTCATGGCTCTGATCTGTGTGTTTGGTGATTTCCAACTGCATATAAATGATGGAATGAAAAACTTCTATGTGTGTTCAAAAGATAGTTTGGTTAAATGGCCTTCAGTGAAATTGCATCAGAGGGATTTTTTTTTTTTTTGCTTTATTTTAAGAAAATACAAGTGGTCAAATATAACTTATCACCCTGCTCTTAACTCTAATCCTGTCAGGTGGTAAGGAGACAAAATGTGGCCTAGATGTCCACAGCTCATTTTTTTCAGTAATTGTGTTACTTGTGGTGAGGGGAGAAAGGGAAGGGTGCATGTGGGGAGTATCAGGAATTAGAGAATCATGAAAGTGTTTAAATATTTATCAACATTTAAATAAAAAGCTATGCATATATGTACATGTCTCAGCTTTTAATAATGTGATAGGAAACTAATTTATTCTTGTGATTGAAACACTTCGTTTTGGTAAAATAACAATTTATTATCTAAAACAGATTTCATTCATAATCATGTGGATTTGTGTGAGAGAAATCCTATATAATTCTTCATATTTTCTGTTGTATGAAGTAACTTGATGTTTTCCATGCTATAATTTCTGCTGTTTATTTTCAAATAGCATGACACAAGGGTGACTCTGATCAAGAAGCTCTAGACATCCCAATGAGCATTTTACATTATAATCTCTTGTACAACTCTTGCAATTCAGAGAAGAAAAGATTTGTGAGAATTATCCTCTGCAAATAGTTGATAAGGCAGAGGAAACATGTTGGTATAAGGACCTTGGGACTACTATGAATGTATGAGTGCATTAGATATTTCATAAAACTTCTCCTAAAGCCAGAATTGATAGAAGGTTTTCTATATCAAGGTGCTAAAAGGTAGAAATGACAATGTGAAGAAAAATAAATTAGTGATTATTACTGAAAAGAATGTTTGAAAAACATACAACAAATTATAAGTATCCAAGTGGTGCAAACTATTATGGCAATCCATCTGTATCAGCTGACCAGGTGTTATACCTGATGAAGTGCAGACCAGGAGGATCAGAGACAGGGACAGACAGAGATAGACACCATGACAGAGGCAGCAATCCCCATGCCTCATCTACTAAAGACCCTAGTACTATAGGGTTTGCTTCAGCCCCAGTGATCTCACATCACCTCACTCACTTCTTACAGGCCTCTTCCAAGTAAACGTAACTCAAGGGGGCATGAATCTTCCCTGAAAAGATTACTTTGCTGAGAAAGCAGGCATGAAATAGAGACAAGACGAAGTTTCCAGTCTCCAAATACCAAAGACAGAAGATTTTCCCAACAATCCAGCCTGCTGAGAGCTCCTCTTGAGTGTGGCTGGTCATACTCAAATGTCCAATCCTGCAGACTTGGTTGATAGTGAAACATTAACTCTATGACTTCCTTATTACTAAGACGAATAGCTTGTTTTCTACTGAGATTTTCTGCCCTCTAGTGGTAATATTTTAGCTTTATATCTTATAAAATAAGCTTTTCCCCCTAGAAATATTAATAAAATATATTCCAAAATGTCTTTTTGATATTTTCTATGGATTAAATTTTTATTATATATTGTTGGTGGTGTGGGGGGGGGTTTAATATTGCAATTTCTGTGTGTGTGTGTGTGTGTGCGCGTGTGTGTGTGTGTGTGTGTGTGTGTGTGTGTGTGTGTGTGTGTGATTATACTGATATCAGGGCCTGTATGTTGCCATTAGCTTTTTCTGTACAAGGCTGGAGGTCTACCATTTGACAATTCAACATGCAGGTGTTTTGCTGGTTAATTGGAGAAAGTATCAGAGGCATTCCTTTTCAGTTTGCTAGAAACTCTGGTCTTCAGATTTCATTCACTGAACCTAGATCTCAGTAGTACTGACTCCAAGTATAAGTATTTTCAGCAAGTCATTATAGAAAGAATACTCATTCTTAGTGCACTACTAAAGGAGTTATATAACTTTAACCTATCTTATTATTTCTGGTAGTAATAAATTCATATGGAAAAAGAAGCCCCTCTGGCAAAATTAACTCTTTAGAAGAGCACCATGATAGCTGCTTTCATACTTCTTCCTACTTGGTATTTTGCACAGTTTATTAGGAATATTCTATCCTGATTGTATCCTGTCTTTACTTAGGTCTTCCTCTTTTTCCTTAGGGATTCTATACTCAACTGTTATTCACTGCCTTACATTGTAGAGAGCTGTGGTTTCAAATTGATTGAATACCACTTTGTTCAACCTGAGGAGTAAATTGTAATTTGTGAGATAAAATTCTACTCTTTTTTATAGGGTGGTGAGGAGGGTGTCCAGTATTATGTTGAAAAAGAAGACCTAAGCCGGGCGCCAGCGGCTCACGCTTGTAATCCTAGCTACTAAGGAGGCTGAGATCTGAGGATCGCGGTTCAAAGCCAGCCCTGGCAGGAAACTCCGTGAGACTCTTATCTCCAATAAACCACTAGAAAACTGGAAGTGGTGCTGTTGCTCAAGTGGTTGAGCGCTTGTCTTGAGCTGAAGAGCGCAGGGACAGCACCCAAACCCCAGGACAGAAGAAGAAGAAGAAAAAGAAGAAGAAGAAGGAGGAAGAGGAGGAAGAGGAGGAGGGGGGGGAGCTAGTAAGTCCACACAGGGGAGGACACAGAAACAAGTGAAAAAAGCTGCACAGAGATCCCTAAATCCCTCCATTTGATACCCAGCATTTTACCAATTATGAATCACTGAAAGCATGTGGAGGGCTGAACTGGTAAAGGAAATACATCAGGATTTGGTTCATGGCATAGTGCAGGTGGAAAGAACCAGTGGCTCCTCTTCTGCTTCTCTGCCTTGAGTCCGGATGACTTACAAAGTTGCTAGTTGCTGGCTACCTGGAGCCAGTATGCTGGGTAAGGGTTATAATTAGAAGAAAACAGGCTGTTGCACTCTGTGAGGATTGGTCACTGCTCTTAGTTACAGATGTCAAATGTGCTTATAAAGGACTTAAAATATGGACGTGTTCACAAACTATTCAGAAGTCTTAAGGCAAAGCTTCTGGAGTTGGAGATGGGGCGGGGGGGTTGTAGTTGGAGGAGTCTTGATTGTCTGAGGCTCTATGCCCAGTTGCCTCCAGCAGAGAAGTGCTGCCCCTACCATCCTGCTCCAAGTAGCACAGCACCCAATCACCAGGGCTCAGAACCCACTGACTGGCCTGCAGCTCTTCTGTGATGTTCACTTCCACAACTCATCTTCCTAAGCATAAATCCATGTGTTCAGGGACTTATTCTACTCCCTCTGCATTACAGCTTTCCTTCACTGATAAATGTTTTCCCACATTTAAACTCTCACTTTGAAAAAATCTTCTGCAACAAATTACCAGTTTCCACTGAAAATAAATATCATCCTTCTCAACCCAGTGATGGGGACACCAAATGCTCTCAGTGTAGCATCCATCTTCCATCATTGGTCAGAAAGTAAGCTAGAACCTAGGTTATAAAGATGTGTTACTTAACTTGTCATTTCTGTGACTAAGTCCCCAGTAAAAACACCTGAAATCGCAGAATTCTTTGTTTCAGCTCATAGATTAGAAACTTTAGTGTACCATATGGGCAGAGTGCTCATATAATGGCAGCCATGTAATACATTGAATTGCTTACTCCCCCTTCCTTTTAACTTCATAAGAGGTCCTGGCATTTTGGAAAGGGCTGTGTACAATGGTGTGGATTTTCCTCTCTTAGCCAATTCTCTCTACAGGAACTCTCACAGATATGTCAACAAGTATAGTTTGTTCATCTTGCAGCAGTCCAACTAATTTGACAATGGAGATAAACCATCACAAACCATCATCAAAAGTACTTCTATTTTCCTAAAGCTTTCAAGAGAATAGTGAGTGAAAAAAGAATATTATTGAACAGTATATACATGTTTCTTCAGAAGTCTCCAGGTTCTGGGTTCTTACAAGTTTTTCTCTAAGGCAGTCTCTGGAAAGAATAAACTGTCTTTCACAGGCTCCCTAATTTTTGTGTGCTGAGATGGAGTGACACAAGAGGACATCCAGATGTTTGGGATTGGCCTGTGCAGGTGTCAAGACCCAAGGAGTCACTACTGTGTGGGATACAAAGTTAGCTTGAGCTAAACTAATAAGAGAAAAGAAATGAGCTATCAAGTGCTATTCAGTGATGAATTTGGATATCACATCCGTTAAAGAAATTGTAAATCCTTGAATTCATAATGATATTTCAATAAGGAACAGGCTATTTGTAAGATATCAAAAAGTTCTCCATGCATGCTCACAAATTACCAAGGGGAAAGAATAACTGAGCAGAGCAATCTACCAGCTATCCCCTTAGTCTAGAACTGGAAGGAAGACTGCTAGTAATAGTAATTCAAAACATGAACCTCCTAACAGACACCACAAAAAGAGCACAGCAGCACTTCTGGACTTTAGTCACATATATGCACCACTGAATATAAACCTGTGAGAAAACAAGTACAAATGTAATCTGAGAGACATTCAGCAACATGGTTACTTTTGGTCACCGATAGTGATAAGATCACAAAATTGGAGGCCAGACTAAAGAAACTGCTCTCTTTTTTCGACGTAACATCTTGTAAATCTCATTAATGGGTCCATCTGTAACCCTATTTAAACAATTTGTTTTTTCCCTTCCCCTCCACAAATTATATCAGCATCAAATATAGTGAAAGCAGGGCTTGAGGTACATACAAACAACAAAGAAATCATCTTAGAAATATGTTGGAAACAATTGCAAGAAAGAAAAATCCATTGAATCCATTGTAACCTCTCTGTACAGTATTTTCACAATAAAATACTTATTAAAAAAAGAAACTCTTCTCTGGTGGCCCAGTGAATGAGGTATGGCCTTACTAATTTTCCCTGACTGTCCTAGAAGCACATTCCTAACATTCTCTGTTTCCTTAGGAGTCTGAACTACAGGTATCAGCCATCATGCCCAATATGGCATTAATTCATCAATTTCTCTGTGTGTTTTGAAATCATTCACTTTCTACAATCATTTCTTAACAAGTTCATGACTATTGTATATATTGTGATTAAGATTAAAAATTGAATTTACCTGTCTGGGTAATGGAATTTCCATGACTTTGAGCTGAGATATTTTTGACAGCATAAAGAGAAAGTGACATTTTTCTGTAGAAAATAGCAACATATACAGTTTTTGACCACTGCTTTTGTACTGCTAGAAAATAAGAATGAATTTGTTTGTTTTTTAGCATATAAAAGTTGTAGAAAAAGTGTTTCATTGTGACTTTTTCACTCATGCATACAATGTATATCATCAACTTCATGCCGCTGATCCACAATGTATATCATCAACTTCATGCCGCTGATCCTTATTCATTATCCCCACCTTTCCCTTCTTAAAACATTTCAACAGGATTCACTGTTCTATTTTACATATGCCATTAAAGCACTTAAATCATATTCACCTTCATTTCCTCTCCTTCCTTCTCTGTCATTTCTTCCCAGAAATCCATAGAGCTTATTTTATCTTCCTTTCATTCATTTATTTAGTATATATTAAATACATGAAGGGCTTTCACCATGATATCTCACCTGTGCATGTCGCATATTTCTTGCTTTTTCTTTTATCTTCTCTTTTGTTCACTTTCTTTTCTTTTCTTTTCTTTTTGCTGGTCCTGGGCATAAACTCTGGGCCTGGTCTATAGCTCTAAATTTTTATGTTCAAGGCTATCCCTCTACTACATGAGCCACAGCTCTGCCAGTTATTTTTTGTGATTAATTGGAGAAAGACACAAATTCCTTCTGAGGATAGCTTTTAACAACTATCCTCAGCTTTCAGATTCCTAAGTAGCTAGGTTTACTACCAGCACCTGGCTCTCACATCATATTCTAATCAGAATGACCCATTCCTTAGCCTTTCTTTTAGAGCCATCAAAGTTAATTTTTAAGAAATGATTCACAAACTTCCATTATATTTCTTTCCTTCTTAATTTTATTTAAAATCAATTTAAATTGAAGTATAGTTAGATATTTATACTTGCATAGTAGGATGTAAGATAGAAATATTCTTCCATTATTGAAAAATATCCATTAGAATTCATAGATCATTTGACAAAATTTAAAGGAGAGTTGGCAGAGATTTCTGTTTACAATGCAGTGAATAGAAGAATAGAGACACAAAAGAAAATTCTAGAGAGGAAGTTCAAACAAACTTGATCCAGAAACTCATTTGTATTTTTCTTTGTTTGTTTGTTTTTTTATTGTCAAAATACTGTACAGAGGGGTTACAATTACATGGGCAAGATAATGAGTACATTTCTTATCAAGCATTGTAGACTCCTCCTTTGTTTCCCGTTCCCATCCTCCCCCACCTCCTACACAACCCTCCTCCCCCCACCACCAAAGTTGTGAAGTTCGTTTTCGACATAGGGACTTGTACATCTCATTGTTGCAATGGGTCCACCTGTGTCCCTATTTAAACGATTGGTTTTTCCCCATCCCCTCCACAAATTATAACAACATCAAGTAGAGTGAAAGCAGGTGTTATACCATGGGGGAGGGACATACAAAGCAACAAAGAAATAATCTTATAATTGTGTTAGAAAGAATAGCATGAAAGAAAAAAATTTGAATACATATCTTAGGGTTCATTTCCTTATCATCAACTTAAATGACCTTTTCTGCTTGACTCAAACATATACTAGTTATTGCAAATAAGGGAAACCATGGGACCTGTTTCTTTGGGCCTGGCTTACTTCACTTAATATAATTTTTTCCAAGTTTTTCCATGTCCTACAAAACGGGGCAATGTCATTCTTTCTGATGGAGGCATAGAATTCCATTGTGTATATATACCACATTTTCTTGATCCATTCATCTACTGAGGGGCATCTGGGTTGGTTCCATATCTTAGCTATGGTAAATAATGCTGCAATAAACATAGTTGTGCTGGTAGCTTTAGTGTGGTCTTGTTTGTAAACATTTGGGTAAATGCCCAAGAGTAGGATTGCTGGGTCATAGGGGATCTCTATATGGAGTCTTTTGAGGAACCTCCATACTACTTTCCAAAGTGGTTGAACAAGTTTACACTCCCACCAACAATGCAGTAAGGTTCCCCAGAAGCTCATTTGTATACTAAGATATGATTTTTCCCTACCTCTGTGCTCTGACTTCCTGTGTGCTATTTCTTTATTAGGAGAAGAATTTCCCTTGTTGCTAATCATTCCTATTATCCTTGGCATGTACAAGCTTCTTTCCTGACATACTACTAGGATCTCAATTTCTCAATATGAAGTCAAGCTAGGTAAGTCCAAGCCTTAAATAACCGAAGACATGGCTTCTCAGAACGCCCAATCTTCTTTTCTGCACATCGTCTTTGCAAAGGGTTTAGATTTATAATCCTTAAAAGCAAACACTCTACAAACAGCAATAGCTATTTGGAATAAGAACCCCAATGTGTAATAGGTGTATTGTAATAGGTATAATAGATGCATTAGAAGAGAAAAAAAAACATTGTCCATTCTTCCATCTGTGAACAAGGCTGTGAGTTAAATATTAGAGAAGGAAAGGGTAGTCAGAGTTCCAAGGAAGTATCATTATGAATTCTAGGGACATAATAGATAAAATTACATTCTCTCCTTTGCCTGTGTTCAAAACACCTAAAACAAATTAAGGTTGTCTTCACTGACAGGAATGTTGAAAATGGTCAATTATACTGTACTACTTGTGTCTCCAAGTATGATTACATAAGTTTCTCAGGGGATTTCTAATTAGAGGGACATGATGGAATGAATAACTAACATCTTTGATCAAAAGATGATTTGGTTAATCAGTGATATTGCTTCAGTGATATTGCTTGTAACTTTTTCCCATTCCTCTCCTTCTAATACTAAGAGATGAGGAGACAGTGTGGTCCAGGATACCAACAGTCCACTTCTCTTTTTTGTTTAAATTTTAATTTTTGTCAAGTTGATCTATATAGGGGCTACAGTTAATTACATAAGTTATGTAGTGAGTACAATCCTTGTCAAACATGTTACCATCTCCCCCATTTTTCTCCCATTTTCCCTCCAACAACAAACCACCCCAAGTTGTACAGAACATTTCCAACATATTGTCATGTGAGTATCACTGTTGCATTCATTCCCCCTTTGTCCTTTGTCTCACCATTTTTTGTTCCCCTTCTCTTCCCTAATTCAGACAAACATACAATCATTACCCAGGGTACCTAAATCAAATACAGTGACAACAGGGGATAAACTATATGGAGAACTAAAGACAGAAAAGGAAAAAGAAACACGTAGTACATTAAAAACTACAACAAGGAACCTTCTGTGTCCATGTGTTGGAGTTCATTTCACTTGCCATCATCTTGCGATTTGGTATTTGAATACTGATGTCATTGAATTTTTTTCACTTTTTATTTCAATGTATTGTTTGAATTGTTAATGGCTGACCTCTATCTACATAGCATGAAGGTACCAGCGATGGGTCAGGTTTATTACACACTGAAAGTTCATCCTACTTCTCCCAGTTTTGAGACTGCATTCAAACTTCAGCCAGGTCACATCAAGTCCCTTTGCTCCTGGCCTCTTTTGGGTCTCTGTCATTCACACATGGAGTGAGGGTTCAGAGAACAGCTCAGTGATTGAATGGTTTCATCATTGACAGGAATCAGTGAACCCTGGCTGTTCTGTAGTTTGCTCCCAAATTGCCAACACGTAGCACTAGCAAAGCATCAAATATTTGCTTATAGATTTCTATAGAGTCCTTCACATTTACTTGAAAACATGAAAGGATCTCACTCCATGCCACACAGAAACTGTGAAGGTTTGTGATGTCACAAACCATGACACAATGGTCATGACATCTGGTAGTTTGATGTAACAGGAGTCATGAAGTCCCAGTGGATTCTGATATCACATTTCATATCTGAAATATTATGAGGTCCAAAATAGAATATGAGCTCAGAAACAGCCTAATATATCACAATGGCAGCACGTCACAAAAGTTATGAGAAAAGGACAGGTTTGTGTTGTCACAGTTGATTAGTGGTATCATAGTGGCAATGTGATGTCACGAAGAGATTGTGATATCACAATGGTTATGTGTTCACAATGCATTTCTGATATTAACCCACGTGCCACATTTGAAATAATAAATAGGCATTCAAAATTGTTTATGACATCACAATGATAGTATGACGTAATAATTCTATGATGTCATTGTAGGTTGGTATTGTCAAAATGAGCTGATGGTATCTTAACGACTATATAATGTCACATTTATGATGATGTCACTGTGATGTTACAATGGCAGGTCTGACCTCAATTGTCCTTAGTTTACAACGAGGATATTGGTACACAAAGTGACTGTAATGTCACAAAGGCCATATGCTTTTTAAAGGTTGAAAGAGATCATAATAGATTTAGGATGTCACAATGTGATTGTGAAGTCACAATGGCAATGTAATTTCACAATGGTTTTGTGAGGTCAAAGTGGTGATGAGTTCACAATAGGTTTGTAATATCACAACCACATGTCCAATTTTAATAGCTGCTACTTCACAATGGGGATGCAAGTTCACAGAAGGTGCTTAAAGTCCCAAAGGCCAGGAATTTTCTTGAATGTTATGAGGTCATACTGGGTTTGTGAAAACATAATGGAACAGTAATACCACAATGGCAATGTGATGTCACAATATTATGACATAATAATCTTTTGATGTCATAATTATTAGGTGATGCTATATTGTGATGGCGTCACAATAGGTTTGTGATGTCACAATGGATTGGAACGGTTACAATGTCTTGCTGGATCACAATTGTCATTCATTCACAATGAGTATATGAGTTCACAAGGGGACTGTGATATCTCCAAAGGTATATGTTTTAACTAATGTGATGATGTCCTAACAAGTTTTGATGTTTCAGTGTAACACAATGGTCATGATATCTGCCAATATGATGTCAGAATTTTCATCATGTCACAGTGGATTTCTGATATCATATGTCATACCTGAAATATTATGAGGTCGAATACAGATTATCAGCTCACAAAGGGCCTAAGATATCACAATGGCAGCATATCACAAAAGTTATGAGGACAGGACAGGTGTGATGTCACAGCAAGTTAGTGATATCACCATGCAAAGTGATGTCACAATGGTTATGAGGTCACAATGGGTTTCTGATATCAACGACATGCCACCTTTGAAATAGCATGAAATCACAGACTAGGTGTTCATATTGTGTCTATGACATCCCAATAACAATGTGATGTCTTAATGGTGTGATATTGTAGTTTTATTATGTTACAATGAGCCGATTGTATCATAACAATGTGATGTCACACTGGTGATGATGTCACAAAGGGTTTGTGATGATACAATGGCATGTCTGATCTCAATGGTCATTAGTACACAAAATTGGCACACAAAGGGACTCTGATGTCACAAAGGCCATATACTTTTTCAAAAGTGCTGTCATAAAATATTTGGAATGTCACAATATAATCGTTATGTCACAATGGCAATGTGATGTCACAATGTGTTGATACAATGGCATGTCTGATCTCAATTGTCATTTGTTCACAACGAAAATATGGGTACACAAAGAGACTGTGATGTCACAAAAGCCATGTTTTCTCAAAGAAGCTAAGAGGTCATAATATATTTGGGCTGTCACAATGTGACTGTGATTTCACAACGGGAATGTGATGTCACAATGGATTTGATGTCACAGCTGTGATGAGGTGAGAAGGGGTTTGGGATGTCACAACACGTTTCTATTATCACAGTGACATGTCCCATTTCCACTGCTACTAGTTACCAATGAGCATACAAGTTCACAGAAGGAAGTTGAATTCCTAAAGGATATGAATTTTCTGAAATGTTATGAGGTCATAATAGGTTTGTGAAAACACAATGGGATGTATATCACAATGGCAATATGATGTCACACTATCATGTCATAATAATGTTTTGATATCACAATGTGTTGCTTATGTCCTACTAGTGATGAGGTCACAATAGGTTTGTGATGTCACAATGGGTGGGTGAAGTCAAAATTGTATGCCAGGTCTCAATTGTCATAAGTTTATAATGAATATATGAGTTCACAATGGGACTATGATGTCTCAAAAGGTATGTGTCACATATGTGATGAAGTTCTAACAGGTTTTGATTTTGCAATGTAACACAATGTTGATGATATCTGACAGTGAGATGTCACAAGGGTCATGATTTCACAGTGGATTCCTGATATCACATATCTTACCTGAAATAGGTCGAAAACTGACTGTGAGCCCACAATTGGCCTAAGATATCACAATGTTAGCATGTCAAACAGTTACGAGGTTAGAACAGGTTGGTGAAGTCACAGTGGGTTAGTGATAGCACAATGGCAATGTGATGTCAAAAGGGATTGCAATGTCACAATGTTCATGAGGTCAAAATAGGTTTCTGATATCAACACACATGCCACATTTGAATAGAATGAAATCAGAATAGGCATTCAAATGTGTATAGGACATCACTGTGACAATATGATGTCATAACGCTATTATGTCATTTTTATTTTGTGATGTTACAATGAGCTGTTAATGTTACAATGACACTGTAATGTCACACTCCTGATGATGCCACAAAAGGTTTGTGATGTTACAATGACATATCTGATCTCAATTTTCATTAGTTCACAATGGGGGATGGGTTCAAAAAGGGACTGTGATGTCACAAAGACCAGGTATTTTTCAAATTTCCTGAGGTCCTAATAGGTTTGTGATTTCACACTGTTTTTGAGATCATAATGGATTTGTGATGTATTAATGAGTTTGTAATACCACAATGGCATTCCAATATCAATTGTTACTAGTTCACAATTAGGATATGAGTTCAAGGTAGGAGCGAGAAGTGCCAGAGACCAGGAATTTTCTAAAAGGTTATGAGTTCATAACAGGTTTGGGAAAAAACCTATTATGGGCCTTTTGTAACATTACAGTCCCTTTGTGTGCTAATATTGTAAACTAATAACAATTGAGATCAATCATGCCATTGTAACATCATAAACCCTTTGTGATATCATCACCACTGTGACATCGCATTGTCATTATGACACCATCAGCTCATTGTGACTTCACCAAACTACAATGACATCATGGCATTATGAAATGACATCATTACCAATCACAACATCACAAGCCTATTGTGACCTCATCACCGGTATTGAATCACCAACTAATTGTGACATCAAAATGTTATTATGACATGATATTGTAACATCACATTGCCAATGTATTATCACTGTCCCATTGTGTTTTCACAAACCTATTATGTCCTTATAATATTTTAGAAAATTCATGGCCTTTCTGACTTCTAGCTCTTTCCTTGAACTGGTATCTTCATTGTGATCTAGTAACAATTGAAATTGGATATGTGATGGTGATATTACATTTTTGTCATGACATCACTATCCAATGGAGACCTCATCACCACTGTGACAACACCAACCCTTTGGGAGTCACATTGCCATTGTAACATCACAATCACATTTGACATCCTAAACCTGTTATGACCTCTTAGCACCTTTGAAATAACACATGGTCTTTGGGACATCACAATCTCTTTGGATAACCATATCATCATTTTGAATTAAGGACAATTGAGTTCAGTCATGCCATTGTACCATCATTATCCCTTTGTGACATCATCTCCACAGTGACATCACATTGTCCTTTTGCTTGCAGTAAGCACACTGATCTCCTCCTAGAGGTTCCCTACTGCCATTTGCAAATGAATTTTACTGTTTTTGCCAAGTGTTTCTTGATCCCTATCCTGGTGCTGCTACCAAAACTCAAACTCCCTTCTTAGGCTATTTTTCTTCCAGGGTGTCTCTGTTATCAAACACCCACTGAGCAACCATTACCAATGCAGATAACTCCTTTCCTTCAAAACCTTCTAACTTTTGAAGCTTTCTTCAAATATCTGGGGTTGATTCAGTAACAAAGGCCATATTTAGGGCTCTTCAATTCTCCAGGGCCTCAGGATCTATAGCCATATAGCTCCTAGGGGCCTCTAGGAGCCATTCCAGAAAAGCATTAGGGGACACACTGGGCTGTACAGTCTCACTCACCATAGATAAATTAGTTGGTTTCCTAGCCACTGCCTGTATCCCTGCTAACAAAGTGGTGATAATTGAAAAGTGCCTCCTTGCCTCAATCGCTTTTGTAGTACCAGCTTGGGCAAGTCTGAGGAAAGATTTGCTCCAAATGGACTGATTCATAAGTGGGGAAACCATCTGGCACATGGACTGACTTCAAGGCACTATGCTGGATTCATTCCCTTTCCTCCCAGGTAAAAAGCACCTGTAAATGTTGCTGACAATGATCCCAGGTGGGCTGATGAGTGAAGAATATGGTCTCTAATAAGGAGATGAGACCCTAGGGTTTTTCACAAAAGGACAAAATTTGCTGTTGCCAGTATACAGGTTGGTAGGGTTTTGTTATGTATTACGGTGGGAGGAAAACCAATACCATGTTGATAGTAATAACTTGTGATATCTTCAGGGTGCAGGCTGCTACTGGTAGAAATGAACCCTGTCCAAAACCTACTGCCACAGAACTTGAATGGAACCCCAAATTGTAAACTCATTGCATATTAGATCAGGAACATAGGAGTTTTCCCTGGTTTCTGCTGTTACCAGGTTAAATTGTACCACGGCTCCTACTGTCCCCACAAGTGATGGAGACTATTTCCTGGAGATGCAGATAGGAAGGATGAAGACAGGGGCATCTGGATGTCACATCTTGTATCTGACATTGGAAACATGAAAACAGAGTTAACATCATCCCAATAAATCAGTGGGCTAAAGACTTAAAGAGAAACTTCTCTGAAGAGGAAAGAAGGATGGTCAATAGACACATGAAGAAATTCTCAACCTCTCTAGACATAAAAGAAATGCAAATCAAAACAACATTGAGATACCACCTCACCCCAGTTAGAATGGCTATAATCAAGAACTCTAATAAAAACAGATGCTGGAGGGGATGTGGACAGAAGGGAACCTTACTTCATTGCTGGTGGGAGTGTAAACTTGTTCCACCACTTTGGAAAGCAGTATGGAGTTAACTCAAAAGATTCCACATAGAGCTCCCCTATGACCCAGCAATCCCACTTTTGGGCATTTACCCAAATGATCACAAACAAGACCATACTAAAGCTACCAGCACAACCATGTTTATTGCAGCATTATTTACCATAGCTAAGATATGGAACCAACCCAGATGCCCCTCAGTAGATCAATGGATCAAGAATATGTGGTATATATACGCAATGGAATTCTATGCTTCCATCAGAAAGAATGACATCTCCCCATTTGTTAGGAAATGGGAAGACTTGAAAAAAATTATATTAATTGAAGTAAGCCAAACCCAAAGAAACATAGGTCTCATTCTTTCCCTTATTTGCAATAACAAGTATATGTCTGAGTCAAACAGAAAAGGTCAGATAAGTTGATGTTAGGTGAAATGAACCCCCAAAAAAGTGTTCAAATATTTTTGCTTTCATGCAGTTGTTTCTAACATATTAATAAGAGGATTTGTTTGTGGCTATTTATGTCCCTCCTCCATGGTATAAGCTCTGCTTTCACTGTATTTGATGTTGGTAAAATTTGTGGAGGGGAAGTGAAAAAACAAATTCTTTAAATAGGATTACGGGTGGACCCATTACAACAATGAGATGTACAAATCGTTATGTTGAAAAACAAACTTTACAACTTTGGCGGGAAGGGATGGGAAGGGGAAACAAAGGCAGAGGCAACAATGCTTGACAAGAAATGTACTCATTATCTTACCCATGTGATTGTAACTCCTCTGTACAGCATTTTCACAGTAAAAAAAGTTAACATCATTACTCTTATTTAAGTTCCCTGATAGTGACCAGTACTGGCCACACTGGCCCAACATTTTTCTTCCTTACCTGGGAGTCAGAGGAGCAGAAGCCCCAGGAGCTGAGCAGGGGCCCTCAAGTCCATGCTGTGTGCTGATTGAGACTGACTCTTGCACAGGATGTGAAATCCTATATATACACCATGATTCAATATTTACAATATTTGGATACTCTGAGATAATATTTTCCGGTCTAATATAATATATGACTTTATTTTTTGGTAACTTGCCTTGGGGACATAAAACCAATGCTTAACTGAGCATTCTCATGGTCTTCTTCATAGTCAAGACCTCCAACCAACAAGAAACTCCTCCTGTATTCCTGCTAATGGAGAAATTTGTTTTTCATTGTTGAGAATGATAGGTTATCTAAATGGATCTAAGACACAGAAAGCCAGATGCTCTGGAACCTCAGGATATCAAGGCTCCATGTGCAGAGAAACTATGGGTGAGGAATTTACAATGAATTTACTTCCCTTGAATTTCCCATCACTCAGGGCACATACCTTGGTAGGATCTTTGTGGGCACAGAACAAAGAACTGCACAGACCTCTGTCAGCCTCCTCTATGAATGGCAGCAATGAGGGTTTCTCTGCTCTGCTGGAAATCTCTTCCTGAAAGGCTACAACTTCTCCATATGTAATCCTCTATCTATATAGCATTTCATTGGAAGTTTGTCAATAACCACAATTAACCAAGGAAGATTGTTAGAGTACTGTGGAGACACTAGTAAGCTAGAGTCCAATATCTGGGGAAAGCAGAACTGAAGCTCAACTCAAGAACAGCTATGTGAGAATGAGGGAAGAATTGGCTTGTGAGCATAGTGCAAGAGACAAGAGGAGTGAGAACACTTAGAAGTCCTCATTCAGAAATGCAGAGCAGAATCATTGGAGGTGTCCCTGTATGAGAAACAGAAGGATGTGGGAGGGGGTCTTGATGTCATTTCAGAGCCTCCACTCGAACACCTGTTCTTAAAGAAGTTCCCAGGCTCCCAGCTGCCCTCTGCATGGCAGCAGCTACTGTGAGATTTCCCCTTCTAGTAGTGACAGGAGGAAGTTCATGTGCCTCAAAGGCTATGGGCTGCTAATGTCTAGAGTGACCTATGTCCAGACTCCACCTTAACTCTGGTAGACTTGACCAGGCAAGGAATGTGCAGGAGTTCAGGATTTAGGCTTCGTTTCTGCTGATTCCTGTCTGGGATGCTCTTTATATTCTTGCTAGGACACAGGAAGGAGTCTTGAGACCATGTCCCTATAAGGTGTTCACTGACATCTGAGCAGGAGAAAAAAATGCATATGCATCTACAAACAAAACCAATGAAACACTGCATATAGTCATTTTTTCTCATTCTGATCAGAAAATGAAGCAGGCTCACACTTTTATTTCCAAGAAAATATTCTCGTTGAATGCAAGCATCCTCAGGATGAAGCCTCAGTCCTGCTTCCTCCCCAAGGTCAGAGCAGAGAGAAGAAGAGAAGCAAGGCTGTGACTCCATGTCCAGAAGTCAACTCCTGAGGGAGGCTGATCCTGTTCAGAGAGAGAGCTGTTTTGGTGCCTTACTCTGCCTGCATTGCCATGAAGAACATAAATATCTTAGTCTGGGCAGATAAATCAACATATTTTCAGAACCAAAATTCTGAAGGTTGCAAAGTCAGGAGCTATCATCTTATTTGGTCTTTCTAACTGTTCAACTTCTTGCAACATCCTGAGGCCTTGATACCTTTGACAGAGACAGAGACGGAGGCAGAGCAACCCAATGCCTCATCTCCTAATGGTATTAGTACTACGGGGTTTGCTACTGCTCCATTGACTTCACATGACCTCACACACTTCTTAAAGGCCTCTTTTCCAAGGACATATATCTCTAGGTAACAGGAATCAATCCTTAAAAGATGGCCTTTGCTGAGAAAGAAAGCAGGAAATAGAGGCAGGCCCAGCTTCCAGTCTCCAAATACCAAAGACAGAAGACTTTTCCCCACAATTCAGCTGCTGACAGCTCCTCCCGAGTGTCCCTTATCATAGTCAAATGCCGAAGTTCAGAGCCTCTTCATTGATGATAGAACACTAATTCTATGGCTTCCTTATGACTACTAGACATCATTTTTGTTTATTGTGTGGTTTCTCTACCATCTAATGGTATTTTTTTAATATTCCATCTTACAAAACCAGGATTTTTAAAAAGAAGACTTAGTTATACATTACATTTTAAAATGTCTTCTTATCCTTTTCTATAGGTTAAATTCAGATTGCTTGATTGGGGTTTATGTATGTGTATGTGTGTGTGTGCATTTGTCTGTATGTGTGTTTGTGTGTGTTTGTTCGTGAGTTTATGGAAGTACTGGAAGTCAAGGACTAGGTGCTTCCCTTAGCTCTTTTGCTCTAGGCTGTTGCTCTACCTATTGATAAATCCACTTAAACCTTTTTTGCTCGTTAATCAGAGACAGGGTCTCATAGACTTTCCTTCCCAAGTTTCTTTGAACTCTGATCTCAGATCTTATCCTCTCATCCTTAGATTTCAGTAATACCTGGATTAGATTGCATATTTTTTGAGAAAAGTAATACAGAAAGAATACTGTCAGTGTGCCACATCAGGAGTTACATAAGACTAAACTATCTTATTTTTATGATAGTAATGATTAGGAAAATGAAGTTCTTTTGGGCAAGATATATCTGGCATCATGGCAGCAGCTTTCATTATTTTTCCTATTTGGTTTGTTCACAGTTTATTAAGAATATTCTATTCTTATTGGAGTCTCTATCTTCTGTCTGTATTTTAGGTTGTCCTCTTCTTCCTCAGTGATTCTAAACTCAAAATTTTAGTACCTGGTATTACATTATAGTGAGTTGTGGCTTCAAACTGAATGGATATTGCTTTGTTTAACATGAGAAATGTTTAGTTAGATAAAATTCCACTTTTTTCCAATAGTATGTGTGTTTGAAGAGAGAGAGAGGGGCAATGGAGAGAGAGATAGAGAGAAAGACAGAGACAGAGAGAAAGAGAGTATGTCCGTGATTTGCCAGTAGGAAGTTGAATAGAGCTAGGAAGTCCACAAAGGTGAAGACAGAAAATGAGAGATAAAAGCTGCACAGAGATCCCAGAATTTCTTCAAGTCACCCCTGGGATTCTACCAATATGAATCACTAATGGCATGTGGAGAGCTGAAGTGATAAAGGAAAATCTAACTCTCTTTGTTGCATAACAGGTGCATGTGAGGAAAACCAGTGGCTCCCCTGTGCTTGTCTGACTTGAGTCATGATGTCTTACAAGGTTGCTTGTGCTGGCTTCCTGAAGTCAGTGTGCTGGGAAAGTATGATAATTTGACAAAAAGAACCTGTTGCTCTTCATGTGAGTTGTTCACTGTTCTTAGTTATAGATGTCAAGTGCCTTCAGCACCAATGGACTTATGAGGTATATTTTTGGCACAAACTATTGAATTCTTAAATCAAAGGTTCTGGAAACCACGCTAAGAGTGGAGCTGTAGGGGGAACCCCAGCTGTCTGAGGCTCTGTACTCACTTGCCTCCTGCAGAGAAGAACTGCCCCTCTCATCCTGCTCTAGAAATACTGTACCCAGACACCAGTGTTCACAACCCATCTGCTGTCCTGCAGCTGTCCTGTGCTGTTTATATCCACATCTCACCCTCCGGAGGTTAAATCTATCAATGCAAGAAGTTTTTCTACACCTTCAGCTTATTTTTCTTCACTGATAGTTATCTTTGCCCATTTAAACAGTCTCTTAAAAGTTTACCTCTACATATTGTTGCCTAACAAGTTACCAAAGTTTCCACTTCAAATAAGAGCTGTCCCTTTCAACTAAGTGATAGTGAGTTCAAATGCTCACAGTTTAGCATCCATCATCTATCATAGTCAAAGTAAGCTAGAACATGTTATAAACATAGGTTAGCTTTCCATTGCTTTGACTAAGATCTTACTGAAAGCAACTTGAAGGGCAGAATTCTTTACTTCAATCTTACATTAGAATTTGTAGTCTGCCATGTGAGCACACTGTAGTGGAGCTCACATCATGACCCCCACGAATAAGAGGGGATATTCTACTTCCTCCTCCCTCCCCTTTTCTTGCAGAAGAGACGCCAGCCTATTGGAAGGGGCTGTGGACAATGGTGTTCATCTTTCTCTCTTAGTCAATTGTCTCTAGAGAAGCTTTCACAGACAGGTGCAGAAGTGTACTTAACCTACAAGTAATCCCACCAATGTGACATCACAGAAGAACCACCCATGAGGTCATCAAAATTACTTCTGTTTTCTTAAGCCTTTCATGAAAATGATGTGTAGCAGTGTATTATATAGCAGTGTATATATGCTTACTAAAAAGTCTCCATGTTCTGCATTCTTACATATCTTTCTTACATATCTTTCTCTAGAAAAGGCTCTGGAAAAACTAGACTACCTTTCATCAGATCCCTCATAACGTGTGTGTGTGTGTGTGTGTGTGTGTGAATGTGTATCTGCACATGATGTATTTTTCTGACTATTTATATATATACATATTTTTACAGTAATAAATAAATATTTGTGCATTTTTTTTTTTTTTGTCGGTCGTGGGGCTTGAACTCTGGGCCTGGGCGCTGTCCCTCAGCTCTTCAGCTCAAGGGGAGCGCTCTACCACTTGAGCTACAGCGCCACTTCCGGTTTTCTGGTGGTTTATCGGAGATAGGAGTCTCACGGTCTTTCCTTCCCGGGCTGGCTTTGAACCGTGATCCTCAGATCTCAGCCTCCTGAATAGCTAGGATTACAGGCGTGAGCCACCAGCGCCCGGCTTGTGCATGTTTTTAAAATATATGATCCATAGAGAAACATACCCATATATGTATTAATATGCTGCCTATTAACTGGGCAACACTGTGAGCTACCTGCTCCACACTATTCATTTAAAATCCTAGCTACTCAGGAACCTGAGATCTGAGGCTCTCATTTCAAAACCATCTTGGGCAGAAAAGTCCATGAGACTATCTCCAGCTATAATCACTGAAATACCAGAAGTGAAACTGTGATTCAAAGTGGTAGAGACCTAGCCTTGAACAAAATAGCTCAGGGGCAGTGGTCAGGCCCTGAGTTCAAGCCCTAAGACCAACAAAAATGCATGAGTAGCTGACGAATATAACTGCTTAGGATTGTATGCCAAAAAGGTTTAGGGTAGCTGGATGACGGTGGCTCACATCTATAATTTTAGCTAACAAGGGAGCTGAAATCTGAGGATCACGATTCAAAGCCAGCCATGGCAGGAAAGTCTGTGAGATTTTTTTGGGGGGGAGAGGTCTGGTCGTGGGTCCAGTACTCTGGGCCTGGGAGCTGTCCCTCAGCTCTTCAGCTCAAGGCTAGCGCTCTACCACTTGAGCCACAGTGCCACTTCCAGCTTTTTTCTTTTTGCTTATGTGGTGCTGAGGAATGGAACCCAGAGGATTAGGCATGTGAGGCAAGCACTCTACCACTGAGCCACCTTCCCAGCCCCCATGAGATTCTTATCTCCAATAAACCACCACAAAACTGGCAGTGGCACCATGGCTCAAGTTTAGAGCACTAGCCTTGAGCTGAAGATTTGAGGAGCAACACCTAGACCCAGAGTTCAATCCTAAAGAACGACCAAAAAAAAACATTTTGGGGTGGTTCACTGTACTCTATTTTTGTTAAAAACCAGTTGATGAACTATGGATCTTTATAAAAACAATCGGGCAGGAATGAGAAAAACATCTACAAGATATATTAACAAATATAATACATTTTAGTTTATTTATTGAAATATCTGAGGAACACAGCACTAATATTACCCATATTGCAGTATTATATAATATACTATAACGTATGGTAATATATAAATAGAGCAACAAAAAGGAGACATTTCATCCACTGCCACTGAACCTGGTTGGGGTCCTAGATTGCAAACTAGTTGCAAAATACATCAGGAGCTTAGGAGCATTCCCTGGTTTCTGCTGGTACCAATGTAAATAATTACCAATGCCCTGACTGGCCCTGCAAGTGATGGAGACTCTCTCTCTAAGAGATGCAGACATGGATGGCAACTGGGTCAACTGAACATCACATTTGACACCTGAAAATGGAAACATAAAATCCATTAGCCATTTAGTAAATTATGCTTTCCAAGAAGAGCCAACTAATCCTTAGCATTGTCCATCCTTACCTGGGAGCCAGAGCATCAGAAGCCCCAGGAGTTGAGCAGGGCTCCTCATGTTCATGCTGTGTGCTGACTGGAACATTCTACTGAACAGTGTGTAAGCAGCTTATCAAGTCCTTGGACCTTGCTCTGGGGAAGATGCAAATCAGCAGGGGCTGGGCCAACTGCAGGGTGTCAGATCTCAGTGACCAAATAGAGACTTAAGGACACCATGTGTCAAATTTGCCTCTATACAGGTTCCTCTCTGATAATGGGAAAAAAGATTGATTCTTTTCATTTAAATATAAATAAATGATATAACATTAAACCTGGGAGAAGTAAACCAAAAACCAGTCCGTTTCTTCACATGGCACTGAGTAGCTGTTACTTAAGTTGCAAACTCCACAGCTAGCTACATGACAGATGACTCTGATATTTGTTCCTTTGTCAAAAGTTTAATTGTTATTAGGCTGGTCTCATATCCTTCTTTTTTGGACACCCCCTACTTAGACCATGTGTGGCCAGCTCAAGGCTCCCCCTATTGGCACAGCTGCTGTTGCTTGATGACTTACCCCATTCTCTCTGGAGTACCATGGGTAGTTCAAATAGCAGCATTCTCTTAGGGCAGGGGAAGCTGCAGAGGGAGCATCTGGCCAGACATAGCCACCTGTGATCCTGGGGTTATGGGCTTAACTGAAACTTCACATTATTGCTTAGTTGCACACTGGACACTGCCAGGCGCCTGCTGTTTGACCTCAGTTTAAATAAGGGACTTCAAGACTAGAAAGGATGGCTCTTTTCAGTTTATTGCATGAAGGAGTTATACTAGTCCAAGTTAAAAGCGGACCCCAAATGGTTACATTATGCAAGCTGTGAGGTTTTTAAACTTGTGACAAGGTAAAGAAGGGAAATTCTACTCATTGCAAGGAAATCCTCACTTAAGCTTTAGTGAGCTATAACCACTTAAAACCCATGAACCTTCAACTGATTGTCCTTAGCCTGTCCAAGCTCTACCAGGAACTGGCATATGTTCTTGTGCTGGTCACCCTGTAGCTGAATTACTTCTCAATATTCTGGATGCTTAATTACAGTACCATTGCAGGCAAATTTCTTCTTAAACACCTTCAGTAGTTTCTTTTTATCATAATAGTCAGTGATCCCTTGGACAGTAGTAAGGTTCTTCCTGCCTTTTCTCTATTGAATTCTTTATTTTTTTAAAATGCTTTTATTGTGAAAATAGTGTACAGAGGGGTTACGATTACACGAGCAAGGTAATGAGTACATTTCTTATCAAGCATTGTTGCCTCCTCCTCATTTTTCCCCCTCCCATCCCTTCCCTCGGATTTCCAAAACTACACTCCTCCCCCCAATAGCATCTTGTGCACCTCATTGTGAAATGTGTCCACCTGTATCCCTACTTAAACAATTTTTTTCCCCTTCTGCTTCCCAAATTATACCAATATCAAATACAGTGAAAACAGGGGTTATACCATGGATGAGGGACATACAAAGCAAAAAAAAAAATGTGGTACTTTATATATACATTAGAAACAATAGCAAGCAAGAAAGAAAAAAAACACTTAAATATAATCTTTGGAGAGAGCAGGAAGCAGGTCATCACCCTTACTTGCATCAGCAAAGGGATCGACAGGATGAAGGTTCTGAATAGCAGACAAAGGATAAGATTCCTTTTCCTAAATTATATTAAATGAAGTAAGCCAGGCTAAAGAAAAATAAATTCCATGGTTTCCCTTATTTGCAATATATAGTATATGTCTGAGTCAAGCAGAAAAGTACAGATAAGGTGATGTTAGGGAAATGAACCCTAAGATATGTATTCAAATGGTTTTTTTTCTTTCATTTGATTGTTTCTAACACAATTATAAGATTATTTCTTTGTTACTTTGTATGTCCCTCCCCCACAGTATAACCCCTGCTTTCACTGTATTTGAGGTCAGTATAATTTGTGGAAGGAAAAAAGCAAATAATTTAAATAGGGATACAGGTGGACCCATTACAACAATGAGATGTACAAGTCATTTTGTCGAAAAATGAACTATATAACTTTGGCCTGGGAGTTGGGGGGTGGGGTGGGGGAGAGAAATGGGAAAGAATAAGAAGGGGAAACAAAGTAGGAGGCAACAATGCTTGATAAGAAATGTACTCATTACCTTACCCATGTAATTGTAACCCCTCTATATGGTATTTTCCAAATAAAAAATAATAATAATAAAGAAAAGATTACTTACGTGAACCTAAAAAAAAAAAGCTAATGAGCCAGTTTGGAAAGAACTGTCCACCCAAGGGCACAGTGGGGCATTTCAAAGAAAAGGATAAAATAAACTTTAAAGACAGATGATCTCACTGGTAATCAGGAAATTCAAACCCCAGAAGACTTGACGACATACATAATCTGCCAGGACTCAGGGTTGGCAAGTCTGTGAAGTGATGGATATTTTCCTAGAGTTCTGGTGAGAACTGAAAATTGGCTTGAGGACCTTGGAAGAAACCAGCGCTGCCAGGTAAAGTGGGAGATGTACCTTTTGTACATGGGTTGCCACACAACCACTCCTCTCCTGGTTATACAAGCCTGAAACACCTCACTCATCATCTCCAGAAGAGGGAAACAACAGCCATCATCCAGAAACAAAAGACACTGGAAACATCTCAGGGTCTATCCCAGGAGAAATAAACTGTCCTGCATTCACAGAAATGGAATGCTCTATGTAACAAAAATGAACTACAGCCATATGCATTAATACAGGTGAATCTAAGAAACATAATGTTGATGTTCAATAAACCACTGAAAAATCTGGGAAGTATAATCCCATTTTTATAAACTTACAAGATGCATTATTTGTATTTATGTCACCCTAAAGAAAAACAAAGAAGATACTTATACTATTATTCTGAACAAGCTTTATTAAAGGGAGAAATCCAGACTTCAATGTTACTGAGAATGTTATTTCTTAGGCCAGGTAGTCAGTAAGTAATATTCACTTTATTATTTGTCGGTAAATAATACATCTATATCCAAGATTCTCATTTGTCTATAGTGTATAATCAATAAATATTTAAATAGCATTCTAATTTATTATGAAATGATGTTTTGGCTATCATTTACTGTTAAAGATGACCTATATTAAACGCTAAACTTATGTGTGACAACAAAGAATAAGGGTTCTGATAAAAATCCCTCAGACTTTTCGGTACATATTTAAATTAGCTTTGTGTTATGGAGCTGAAAGGTGTGCCAGAGAGTGAATCTTTTCTCTGCTGACTGCAGGAAGGTGTTCATTTTCTGTCTGGATTGAGATTGGCACCCTTTGGATGGGAAAGCATGGAGGACAGCATTCCTTCTCCATTCCCTTAAGTGGTGTGCTCCCACTGGCTGCTTGAAATCCTCTTATTTACCTTCTGGGTGCAATCAAATTGTCCTTGTCGGTAAGCAGGTCTGAAGAATTTTTGTGTATGTAAGAGGATGGGTTCATAGTTATTGGAAGAAAAGTTGAGATAGAGCATGTTAGGATTTTGTCCTTCAGACATCCTTTAGAATCTGTGAAGAATCCTATAAACACTGAAACATTAATCTAAGGAACACACCAGGTTAGGATGAATAGTAAGACTAATGTTCAAACTCTCAAGACAGAGAGACCTCTAGATCTTAAATTGTTGATAATGTTGACTACATTCTTCAGCAAACATAAGAAGTCTTACAGAAAGCCAAGTATGGTGGCCCATATATGTAACCTCAAGAAAATACTCCCAGGAGGAGGCAACAATGCTTGATAAGAAATGTACTCATTACCTTGCCCATGTAATTGTAACCCCTCTGTATGGTATTTTCACAATTAAAAAAAAAGAAGTAAACAAAATGAGGAATTCCCCCCCCCAAAAGAATAAAGAAAGAAAATATTCCAGAAAAGACAATAGAAAAGAGAGAAAGAGAGACAATGAAATAGAATTTCATTTGGAATATGATTTCTCTTGTTAGTAAGGATTTTGAACAAATAAACTATGGGGAATGATTATTTTCAAAGAAATTTTCTAACAACAGAAATGTGGAGGATGGAGAATGAGTAATTTCAGAGCAAGAGAGTTAAAAATAAGATCCTAAAACCTTCCTGTTAAATGTTGTTTGATAACATATTTCAAGTTTGGGATATAGATAGATAGATATCCACATATATATCTGCATATAGAGTGGTATATATATATATATATATATATATATATATGTGTGTGTGTGTGTGTGTGTGTGTGTGTGTGTGTGTGTGTGTGTGTGTGTGTGTATACTCATATATATACATAGGTAAACATATAAATGTATATAAGGATAAATGTATAAATTATATATATATATATACATATGTATATGGACAAGACAAATGGCCACTAGCTTCAGTTAGATTGGTGCAGAAGTGATCAGCAGTTCCCTAAACAATTATCCAATCTGAGAAATGAAAACTCACCTCAGGTGATGAAAGAAGTAGAGGAATCTCTGCCATCTACCCAAGCTGCTTCCCACTAAACCAGAAGGAAGAAGCTAAGATCAGAACACACCCTAACAGCAGGGAGGGTTAGGAGATGAGTGTTGATGGTCCACACCTGTGAGACAGTCTACAGGAGGCCAACTCACCGGGTTCCAAAGTTCACTGATCTTCCCAGTGGGACCCTGTCACTGAAACCCAGCAAGCAAATAAAATGGTTCCCCCCAAGCCAGAAGTCTCACAAGCCTACAAAGAAGCAAGAAAGAGGAAGGAAAAGCTGGGAAAAGACATTTAACTGTATACACACACACACACACACACACATATACGTGCAATATATGTATTTTTATTGGTTTCTGCATATGTATATGTACATTTATGTGTATATATGTATGCATGTGCACATATTACACAAGGGAAAATATACTTACATATACACTTATCTCTAGAAGACCGATAGCCACTGGCTTCAGTTAGATTAGTTCAAGTGTGAGCAACAATTCCTTAAACAATTATCCAACCTGGGAACTGCCAACACACAGCAGGTGATGGAGGAGATCAAGGCACTCTCTCCCATCTACCCACCTGCTTCCTACCATAACAGAAGCAACAAGCTCAGATCAAAACACACCCTAATCACAGGGGGTAGGAGCTCAGTGTTGATGGTCCACACCTGTGATCACCCTACAGGCAGCAGATTCACCAGGTTCCAAAGCACCAGTCCAACTTGGTCTTCCCAGTGTGACCTTTTCTCTGAGTCAAAGTAAGCAAACAAAACAGTTCCTTAGCAAGCCAGTAGCCCACAACCCCAAAAGGAACAACCAAAGAGGAAGGAAAGACTAGGAAAAGACACTGGCCAGTACATATTTCCATATAAATATATATTTATGTATGTATAAACTATATATAATTATATATAACTATATATGCTTGTGTATATATACGTATGTATAAATGTTTGCACATATACATAGGTTTAAATACACACATACACACATAACATACATATTTATTCATTCATTTATATATTTATTAAACTTGACCAGGCAAATGGCCACTGCCTTTAGTTGGATTGGTGCAGGCTGGATCAGCGATTCCCTCAGCAAGTGTTCAATCCTAGAAGTGCCAACGCACATCAGGTGATGAAAGACATAGAGATCAAATCGGCGACAATAGCCCTGGAGTTTGTGGAGAAATTACAAAAGTATGTCTAAGGTTATCGGTTATCTTTAAAGGTGGAAAATACAGGACCAGATAGAGAGGATCCTGTGAACAGGATGGAGACAAAGGGAGTGTTAGTGGAAGTTGCCAGTTGCACCATCACCTGGTCCCCCAGGTCAGAGGAATAGTGAGGGATCTCTTGATACAGGAGTTCCGGACAAGAAGGACAGAGCCGACACTTGGCCTTGGGAGTTGTAGGGAGGGGACTTGTGGAAGGTCAGGCAAGGTGCATCATGGGAGACCCCCTGCTAGGATGTAAGGGTGTGACAGGCTTGAGACAGGGAGGGGCTTACAGGAGGAACTGTGGGAAGAGGTGGGGCAGTAAGAGTTTATATAAGGCAGGCAGCTGGTGGGCAGGATCATTCTGGACTCGGCTGCAGAGAGGACCAGGAGGAAGCCTACGTGCCTCACAGCGACTGACTGGAAGAAGAGACCTAGAGCACGGTGAGTGACCCACGGCATTCAGGAAATCAGGTGAGTGGCCTGGGCATCTCTGTAGACATAGACGGGGTTGGCAGAAGGATGGAGGCAGCCCAGTGGGAGTGCAGAGCCGTGAGGCAGATTCAGGAGCGCCTGGCCTCCAGCACAGATGCCGACGAGCTATACAAATCCTTGAGGCTGCTCTCAGTCATGCCCATCACGGCAGAAATCCTTGCCACCACGGGTGTCAGAGAGACAGTGAAGGGTTTTAGGAAGTACCAGCAGGTGGGCAGTTTGGCCAAGGAGCTGGCCAAGCTCTGGAAGACCTTGCCTGTGCTGAGGCGCAAATCAGAGGCTCTGAGCCAGGTTCCTGAGCAGGATGGCAGTCAAGAGCCCAGGAAGGATGATCTGGGAGAGTTGGAGTGGAAGCGGATGAGGGAGCCGGAGCCGGAGGACATGTTGAAGTCCTCAAATGTGAATACGTTCTCTCAGATTAGGGCGAGTAACCCGCAGGATCCAGGAACCCAGGTGAGTGGGCCCAGCATCTCTGTAGACAAGGTCGGGTGTGGCATCGGGATGCAGAATGCCGAGTCTGTGTGCGGAGTTGTGCGGCAGCTCCAGGAGTGCCTAGCCTCCAGTACAGACACGGACGAGCTTCTTCATTCCTTGAGGCTGCTCTCAGTCATTCCCATCACGGCAGAAATCCTTGCCACCACGGGTGTCAGAAGGGTAGTGAAGCGTTTTAGGAAGCACCCACAGGTGGCTGGTTTGGCCAAGGAACTGGACAAACACTGGAAGACCTTGGCTGTTCTGAGCCACAAATCAGAGGCTCTGAGCCAGGTCCCTGACCAGGATGGAGGTCTAGAGCCCAGGAAGTACTATCTTCGGCAGGGGGAGGGGCAGAGGGAGGTGGAGGATGGTGAGAGGGAGAGGGAAGACCTGTTGGAGGCATCAAATGTGGATCTGTCCTCTCAGAGCAGGGTGAGTGAACCCCTGGATGGAGGACTCCAGGCGTGTGGTTCCTGCATCTCTGTAGACGTGGCCAGGGGTGGCATGGGGACGCAGACCACCCAGTGGGTGTGGGGAGCCGTGCGGCTGCTCCAAGAGCTCCTGGCCTCCAGCACACATTCGGAGGAGCTCCGCAAATCCTTGAGTCTCCTCTCAGTCTTGCCCATCACGGCAGAAATCCTTGGCGCCACGGGTGTCAGAGAGATAGTGAGGGGTTTTAGGAAGCACCCGCTGGTGGGCAGTATGGCAAAGGAGCTGGACACACGCTGGGAGACCTTGGCTCTTCTGGGCTGCAACCCAGCGCTTCTTTCGGCGATTCTACAGCAGGTCTCTGAACAAGATGGCACTCAAGAGCCCAGGAAGGAGGCTCTTGGGCTGTCAGAGTCAGGGTGGGTGCAAGAGGACAAGTTGAAAGAGTCAAGTGTGGTTTGGGTCTCCGGGGGGAAAGAAACGGCAGGCAGGCGGGGAGGCCCCAACTCTGGGCCAGAGCCCCCACGGCCCGGGGAGCTGTGTGAGTTCCAGGGACCTGGCAAGCGGTCTGCCAGCCCTTGTCCCAGGAGCAGGCAGGAAAAGCGTCCCCGAGTGGACCCAGAGTCCTCTGGGGGCAGCAGCAGGTCTCATCGTTGGGCTGTGGACAGCTCTGGAGTCTCGCGGGACCCTGGGCCCACTGGTATCCCGGACATGCCTGGCAACGCGAGCCGTCTGGTCATGCAGTCTCAGGATCCACCAGGGCTCCCACAAGAAGGTCTCCCTTGGGAACCCCAGGGACAGGCTGGGGCCAGACCAAAAAATGGGTGCCGATCCTCTGAAGAGGGGAAGAGAGGTTCAGGCCCCCTGCCCTCTAAGGTCAAGCAGACCTCTGGCAAGCCAGAGACGCAGGCAGCGAAGCTGCGCGGGCGCAATCACCAGAGCGAATCCCAGCAACAGCATGAATTCCGCGCACCTCCACAGTCTTTCGAGGATGCCCTCAACCAGACCCAGCTGCTGCTGAGGAGACAGAGGACCAAGGGCAGGATTCGTGCTGCTGCCTTGGCTCAAGGAGACCTGAAAAGGAATGGCTCCAGCGGCCCCAGAAGACTCTCGGATTCCATGCACAGCTCAGTCCCAAGGGCAAGCGAGGTCCAGGAAAACCAGGCAGGACAGCTGGCTCCAACCTCAGCCACCAATCCAGCCAGTCCCGTCAATTCCACAGAAGCAGTCAGGGTGCCAATGGTGCAGCTCAGCACTGAAACCTCTAAGTTCCTTGGGCTGCAGGTCTATTCGGATCGGCTGCCTGACATGAAAAGGATGCCCTCCTTCTCTTCATCTAGGCCAGGAGCCTCTGGGCTCTGGGAAGTGGGAAAAAGGGAAAGAGAAGGGGAAGGAGGAGGTGTTGAGGAAGGGGTAAATGGAGATGAAAGGGAAGGGGGAAGGGGAGAGGAAAGGGATGGGGGAAGGGGAGCAGAAGGCAAAGGGGCACAGGGAGAGGGAGGGGAAGAGATGGCCTTGCCTTTTGTCAGAAAGTCCCTGAAGATGCCACTGTACTCTGGACCAACGTGCGACTCCCTGGCTCCCTGGTGCCCCCAGGATGTCCGTGGGCTCCCGCAACACAGCACTCCAGCCACTGCCAGGCCGCCCTGCATTCTCCTAGCACCCATTTCCCAGACTTCTACCCCTTCTCCGCACCAGCCTCAAGGGAACACTCATTCAAGGACAGTGGCGCACAGTGGTACAGACAGACTGTGGCAAATCCGCTGTTGCAAAGCATTCAAGGACAAAAAACCAGCAGAGGGCGAGTCCTGGCGAGAGCTGTACCTGCGGCTTCGCCAAGAGCAGCGTGTGCAAGCAGCGAGCGCCTGCACAAGCCAAGAAGAGCCAAGGCCAACGGGAGCAAAGCTCTTAAACCAACCTCCAGAAAAGCCTCCTGGCCCTGGTAAAAGCTCCCGGGCCAGGACTGTGTTGGAAGGATGCTCAAGGGCCCTTCTCACTGCTTCTGAGGGACTGGGATAATGAGGAGAGTCAGCAGAGTCCTAAGAACAGAGTCTTAAACCACTGGAGTCTGTTCTTAGAACATCCAGGAGCACTGCATAAATGCATGAATGCAAAAGCTATTTGTCTATTGTGTATATGTAGTAAATTAGGTATTAATTTAATTGATTGGTAAACTAATATTTAATTGTATAACATATCATTTTAAATTCTGAAACTGAGAAGGAAATCTAGGGAATAATGGACAGTCACTGGGCTGGCCTTTGCTCACTCTTAGACTGGGCATGATGAAGCTTAGGACACAGTCTGTGCCCTTGAGCACAAGCAGTGACCTCCTCACTGCAGAGGACTCTGGTGACCTGCTAGGGACAGCACTGATCCTGCAGCCCTCTTTCATCTCCCACAACTGGACATGCTGTGTGCACATGTTCTCTTAAGGGCTGGAAGTCACAATATAGCTTAGGCTAATACTGAGCTGGTAAGTCCCACCAGCACAGCCAAAGATGAGATTTATTTGAAAAGCACTAATTTCTAATATTAACTATGCAATTTGTAGTGTTCAAATACAGTGGACAAATGATAGAGAAGAAAATGGAATCAGAATGAGTATTTATTAAACGATATGATGCATTATCATACCATCAGCCAAAGGAGCCATATGGCTGCCTGTGCAATTCCATGGCTTTTGCTGCAATATCCCTAAAGGGTATCAGTAATGCTTGCCTCAGAGAGCACAACAGTGACTTACTATCCTGACTTCTCTAGTTTCTTGCTCTCATATTCACTCAGAAAAGCTGTTGTGCAACTCCCAGAAAAGGCTACACGTGACAGTTCTGCTGCACCAGTCAGTGTGGTTTTTGTTCAGGGCTGTATCACTGTGGGAGGAACATGTGTGTGTTGAAAGCAGTAATAAACACCAACATCCTCAGCCTCCACCCTGCTGATTTTCAATGTGAAATCTGTGCCTGGCCCACTGCCACTGAATCTGTCTGGGACCCCAGAACATCGGTTGGAAACCAAATAGATTAGGGATTGTGGAGACTGGCCTGGCTTCTGTAGGAACCAGTACAAATAGGTGTTTTCATCATTGTATAAGAGACTCTGACTGGACCTACAGGAGATGGAGACTGGCTCTCCCAGGGTGACAGGCAGAGAGAGTGGAGTCTGAGTCAATATAGCATCTCCACTGGATCCTAAAATAATTAGAAAAGTGGACAGGGTTAATTACAGGCATCATGAGACATTTTCACAATTATCTTATTGCAGGCTATAATTTTTTTTATTTTTGTTTCATCCAACAAAATGTTCATTAAATACATGATGATATCACATACACACACACATCAGAATTTGTAAAACAGCATGATTCTTTGCTCCTTCTGGAATCTTCCTCACTCTCAAAGACACATATGACACGTTTTGCACGAGTGGACATAACACACATGGGGAGCAGAGCTCAGCCCTTCCCCATCTCCTTCCTCAGCTCTAGTGTGTTCTTACCTGATACCCAGAGCAAGAGCAGCCCCAGGAGCTGAACAGGGCACCTCATTTTGAGAGTAAGCAGTGCTGGTCAGTCCAACCAAGCTTAGATATGAGCTTTTATGTTGTACTTGCAAGGAGCTCCTCCCTAGGGAGCAATATGCAAATGTCCTGGTTGTGCAATGGTGACAGACAAACTGTCAGGTGAGATGGAAACAGACACCGGCAGGGTGGGGCCTCTCCTGTGAGCAAATGACATTAACTGTTACCAAGTAAAGCAAGAGAAATCTAATGTGTGTTCCCTAGAAAGGGAATGCCTTCATGATTCCTCCTGCTCTTGTCTGCTGCTTAATTCTTCAACCCTTTCTGGTATGCTTTACAGTTTTCTTGATAAGGATGCATTTCCATAAATATTGAGTCATTCTTATTTATTTTCTAGATATTTGTTTAAAAGTTTAGGTCTGGTCATTTTATTTTGCTTAGTATAAATTATATGTAATGTAGAGAGCAAAAATAAGAAATGGAAAATGTTTAGCACAGATATACAATTCAGACAAACCATGGAATTCAGTATCAAGTTACTCAAAGGCCCCTCCTCCAGTCCATAACAGAGGCTGTAATATACCTAGGTGACAGTCCCAGCATGTGGCATTATAGTTTGTTTCCTAGACTTAACCATCACATGTGTTGAAGAGAGAACTTTTATTTGGTTTCAGCTTCTTGTTTCTGAAATCCTTTTGAGGTCTTCTCCCCTCATAGGTTCTGCACACTTCCTATCACTTCCATGGTTCTAAAAGGCTTCTAGTTCTGCCAGAATATGTCTGCAGATACCAATTTCCCTTCATTTGCAGTTAGAAAAACAATGTTTTTTTTTTTGCCTTCAATTTTAAGGTATGGGGTCATGAATACAGTATTCTTGGTTGGCTTTTCTTTTCTATTGATTGTGACATATGCCATTCTACTATATTCGAACCTCAAATGTTAATGATAAAATTAATCCAGGACTTTATTGAATTTTCCTATGCAAATAGGCATAATTTTCTTCAAGATTCTCTTTTCCTGGATAACAGCTTTTTATATGTGTTTACCTGATTGTGATTCAATAGAATTCTTTAATGCAAAAATAAATCTCATTTTAAGAGTTATTTTTCAAATATTTTCAGCTTATTTTTATCTTTTGCTTTATAGATTTTTATACACAGTCTTACCATAGTAATCACTAAATTAACCGATAATTCTGAGGAATTATCTGTTCAATTTTCATTGATTTTTTACTAAAGAACTTATATGGTTATATATTCACTGATTCTTCTGCCATAATCAAGTGCTAACATATCTATTTAGTGCATTGTTCTGTTGGGTTCTAGAATTCCCAAACCTGATTTTTACAGCAATGTAAATTTTTGCCTTACTTCTCCTCTACCTGTCCTTTCCCTCCTCTGTATTCTTCCTAGGCATTTTGTATTACTGGAAAATTTGTATATTTAAAAATTCAAACTTGCATTTGTTTCCCCTTTCTCTCTCACATGCCCATGATGGGGAAAACAAGTTTAACATACTTTCAACCCAAACAGGCAGTCACCTCTCATCTCTCCAACCCAGGAAGTTATTAAATCTCTGTCAGACAAACACAGAACTAAAGAGATGTGACAACAGTAAACCAAGAGATAAGAACCAATTGTGCTACCATTTAGTCTTGGGATGGACATCTTTCATGTAGCCTGGAGCAGACCCCTTGAGCAGCCTCTTAAAACTGGGACCTATTCTCCGATTAGTAGGATAATAGAGCTTTGATTTCAAATCTTCACTATTCTTCTCATTTGACAAGTGACAAATAATAAGCCTTATTTTCTTTTTCCTCAACACACTGCTGCCATTTTTTTGTGAATTAGCTTTGTGAATTCAGGGGACCAAACTTTGGAAACACAACAAAATAGAAACTCTTTGAGAGAAAGAAATAACTTAACAAAAAGATGAGTGATAGTGTAAACCACCAAAATCATTTTGATACATAAGCAAACATTCCAAACACATGAGCAATCCTTGGGAAAATGTGTCCTTTCTTGTGGTTAAGTGGGAAGAAGCAACCTGAAAACTTCCTTCCTCATTGTAACAGCATTGGAAGGACACAATATAGATTAGATATCCATCATCTATGGATGTCATTCGTTATCTAGACATAACATTCTTGAATGTTTTTATTCTGAATAATCTAGGACTACGGCTGAATGAGTTAGTGAGATGTAGTCTTCAGTTAGATGTTAGTTACTCTGAAATGGAACTCCACCACCATTCCTGGAAATCCTCGATGCCAATGCTCCCTAGGTTTCACTGGAGAGACTTCAATGTCACTTGAATTGGGGCTCTAGAGATTCAGTTAGTCTTTATTGTGCTAGATTTTCTGTTTACTCTTTGTTTATGAGGCATGATAAAAACAATCATCCTAAATTTTGAAAGCTGGAAGAAGGGGAAGGGAGAGCTAAGGGAAGTTAATCACTTAAAAGTAAAAGGCCCAAAGAATGAAAGTTTGACAAAAGCTTTCTGAAAGTTAATTGAAATACTAAAACTTGAGTAGCCACTCACACATAAATTAGAAATCTTTAGTAACAATGAATTTATAGACTGCTAAGCCCAATCATTCCCTAAACACCAAATACATTGTTTACAAACAGCCACACTTGACCGCTGTATGTACAATCTAACTTGTCTCATTTCTAGCTAATATAGAATTACTGCAAGAACTTTTCGTGAAGGCTGACAAAAATGCTCTTGGTGTTTAGATCCAGAGAAAAATGGTCCTACTTCTATTCAGTATTTTCACTGATGGATGTAGGAACTTATCCTAGGACATGATGTTTTTCTTTTGTTATGTGTCATGACTCAATAAACCATTTGATTTCACAGAGACTAAAGTTTTCACAGAGACAAAAGCTTTAAAGCTTTAACAGGCAGTATCTCTTTTTCTGGCTAATGTCTTCCCTGGTCATTGTTGGGATGTATTGGGTAGAAAGAAATGATAGTCAAAGAGGAAAGTTTGTCTTCAAATTCTCATTTCCAGTTGGATCTCATCTTCTTCAATTGTTAATTTCCTGGGATCTGGGAAACACCTGCTTCACGATCATAGAGGAAGGAGATGCCCTGTTATCTTCCCTAAACCATTGATTTCCTAAATCATGTACTTTCATGATCTTATTTGAATAAAAAGAAAACCCTTTCTTTTGTCATGAGATGAGCACTATGTATGAAGATGACAATGGTGCTTCACATAGTATTTTGCTTCCTGGTTCCAAAAAAGGAAAGAATACAAAATGTTTTAGGAATTCTTCAGTGTTCTTATGATGTACTATTTAATGTCTCAGCTCTTTTGCCTCAATCACATTTCTGGTCACAGAGATCTGGGGTCCTGTAGATGAAAATTGTATGATTGGTGCTTCTTTAATTTATAATTTTAATTCATTACTTGAGAAACAAAATTCCAAACTTCAGTGTATCAAATTATGTTCACCTGGATATTCAAGAATTATATTTGCATATTATTTTTAATGCATTATCTACTGACCTGACTGTATGGCTAACTAATCATTCAGGATAGTGGATTCTCTCAGACTTTCACATTTTCCTTTTCCTCTTAAAGAATCATAATTTCACCTTCCTTTATTTTTCCCATAAGCTATTCCTTTTGTATATGTGTAAGTTTGATATTGCACACCAAGTGAGAATTAACAAAATGAAGGAAGTCATGCTCAAAGAAAAATCACATCTCTAATCCTTCTGTCACATTGCTGGGTATCACAGGTACTGGGTATCACACTCAATTGCTGTATGCTTGTAGTTTAGGTTTTTTTCCCGCTTATATTAGAATATCAAATCGTTTTTCTTCTTTATATGAAATATATTCCAAATAATTATTCAATTTATTAACAATATACACTTGTATCATCCGTTCACAGAAAGCATCCTTCTTTTGCATTGGAAAAAAAATCCATTGTGTGTGTGTGTGTCTATGTATGTGTGTATATGTACATGTGTGTGTGTACAGGTGTGTGTGTTTATGATCAGAGAGAAAGAGAGAGCGAGAGTGAGATGATTGTTCAGTCACACCTTATGTACATGCATTGCATTTTATTTGTTGCCAATATTTTTCCTAGGGTCGAGAAGTTTATCTTCAAGGACATTTCTTGCAATATATGGGATATATGTTAAATGATAAAATCATGCTGCTTTGTAGATTTTGTTATGTTTTATTTATCATTTTTAGGATTGTCTCTTCAGATGTTCTCTCTATTATTTCCATTCTGTGCATTAACTCTTTAAAAAGTTGCTGCAGGTTAACATGTAAACCAAGAGAGTCTGGAGGAAGATGGCAGAGAAGAACATGGGGGCTAAATAAGCTCTCAGGTAGAAACCAGTTTTACTGTTCCAGTGGCAAATCTAAGGCTAGAGTCACACCAAGTATGCTATCATAGTACAAAGAGTTTGGCAAGAGAGGAAAATTTCAGGCAGCTTGGTTCCAGAGACAGATTCAAACACTGTAGGGTCTGTGGTGGTGGCAGCAGCAGCTGCTACCATAGCCACCACATCTACAGAAGGAGTCCAAGACAAAGGGACCAGAGGCAGTGTAAAAGCAGATTCTATCACCACAAGCAAGAACTGACGAAAAGTGAAAATCTTCATCCTGCTGACCATAGATAGTCACATACTGTAGGTGGCCCAGAAACCAAGGGAAAGGTGCTAGTACCCTCAAGATATCTTCAGTACTTCTCATAGAGCAGCAGTGGAATGGTAACTCATCCCTCATCCCTGGAGAAGAACTCCATCTTTGATATTGAGAAAGACCAGGCCAGAGCAGCTAACATCTAACTCAAGCCTTAGAAAAAGGAGCCATTCAACAGGTCATAGGAAACTAACCTGTGGGGCTCAGCTCCACCCCTGGGGAAAGTTGTCCTTCCCAAGCAGAGGGAGCTCCACCTGGGCAGGGCAGACTGTCCTCAGTGGGTATATAGACCCAGAGACTCACCTACCCATGCAGCATAGGCAGCAACTCCAGCTGCTGGAGGGTAAAAATAAAACAATTAGAAACTTGTTACATGTAAATCTTGAGAATAGCTCCAGGCTGGCCTGCTTGACTCTCTCAGGAGATAGTCCGTCCGGGAGAAAGCTACTGATTGCTGACTTTCCACAGCGCTGCCTAGAACCTTGCTCCCGCACAGCAAGTCTAAGCTGGAGAAATCAGCCACATGCCTCTTTTGTGATAGTCAAAGTAGATCACACTCTCACTGAACCAGCCTGAGAGGATTGTCCTAAAGACCCAGGTAAGGCAGAGCTTCATTTTGCATTCTCAAACAAGCTGATTTAAGAAACTAACCAAACCACAGGAAAACCAAACACCACAAGCATAACAAAGACGCCACCAAGAGACTGGTTACAGACACAGGGGAGACACAAGATTTCCCCCCCTCAAAAAAAATTGAAGAACTCTTTTTTCTGCCTAGTTTCGTTAAAAATTTTTTTTTGGTTTAAAAAACTGTTGGTTGAATATTATACTTAATGGGGAAAAACTAAAACCAATTCTCCTAAAATCAGGAACAATGCAAGGATGCTCACTGTCTCCACTCCTCTTCAATATAGTCCTGGAATCCTTAGCAAGGGAAATAAAGCAAGAAAAAGACATTAAAGGGATCTGCATAGGGAAGGAAGAATTTATCCTATCCCTTTTTGCAGATGAGATGATAATCTACTTTCATGATCACAAAAACTCCATCCCCAAACTCTTAGAAATTATAAACCACTTCAGCAAAGTAGCAGAATACAAAAACAACCCACAAAAATCAGTCACCTTCTTGTACACCGACAATGTACAAGCAGAGAAGGAAATAAAGGAAGCAATTTTATTCACAATAACACCCCCCAAAAAATATTTAGGATTTAACCTAACCAAAGATATAAAAGAACTATTTAATGAAAACTATAAAAACTTAAAGAAAGAAATTATAGAGGACACTAAGAAATGGAAAGACCGCCCCTCACACACACACTTCCTTTACAGCCATGCCTTTCCACCATATATGGCGGGGCAGCAATTCGGGAAATAAACTTCTGCCTGAATAGCTTGTGGTGTACTCTTCATCTGCTTCCTAATGAAACCTACCTATTTAATATGTCTTATATATGGTGCCGTGACTCGGATGGGGTTTTTGAGTTGGAAATGTTAGAATTTCCTAACCACCCCTTCTCTGTGAACCAAACTGCCTGGAGATACCACACAAGACTTTTCACCAACACCATGGCTGGCCTTCACATCCACATCCACACCACTTTTCTACTCTGCTCTCCTAGCATTGACCATGTGGTGGATGCGCCATCTTGCCATCATGGGAGAAATTTGTTAAGTTTGGAATTGTAGTTCAGTGGCAGCCAGTCTACCTTCAGTCCAGATCCAGTTGATCTCTTCCAGTCTGGAAGACAGGACTAACTCCTGCCTAGACCATCCTGACTATCTCCTCATTGCTCCTGTCACCCTCAGGAGATCCTGAAGACTTCATCCAAGAAATTTGCCTCCTCCAGACTTCATCTAAGGAATCACACCAACCAAATGACAGCTGTTGCCGCTGCCTTCTCCCAGAGGGGACCACATCTCATCCTTATACCCCTACTGCCGATGCCCCTTGCCAGCAGGAAGTAGCCAGAGAGAATCTTTGCCCTTTTTCATAATTATGAAAGGCTGGAATGTAAGATCTGAACAGGGACACCTCCCTCCCTCTTGAAAGTTTCTGCCCAGTATCTGTTACCTAGGTAACTGGCAGACCTGGAAGCAGTCACCTTCTCCTCCTGCTAGGACACATCCTGGGCCACCTCTGGTCACATGCCTCCATCTGACCTTAGGAGGGTCCCAGGCTCTGAGGTCCCATCCAGATCCAGTGTGGCATATATTTCCCCCCACCTGGCCACACCTCTGCCTGTCCCTGGCCTAGATAAGTCCTAGTCCAGAGGTGGGTCACGCCCCCCCTCCTTTTCAGCCATGCTTCTCCACCATGTATGGGATGGGGGGGGGGGCAGCAGTTAGGTAAACAAACTTATTCTCCTACCTGAAAAAAAAAAAAAAGAAATGGAAAGATCTTCCATGCTCTTAGATAGCAGAATTAACATAATGAAAATGGATATAATGCCAAAATTGATACACAAATTCAATGCAATTCCTATTAGAAACCCAATGATGTACATTTCTGAAATACAGAACACAGTCCAAAAATTCATATGGAACAGCAAAAGACTTAGAATGTTCAAAACAATTCTAGGCAAAAAAGTCAACATGGGAGGGATCTCCATACCAGACTTCAAACTCTACTATAGAGCCATACTAACAAAGACAGCATGGTACTGGCACAAAAACAGACCTGAAGACCAATGGAATAGAATACAAGATCCAGAAATAAAACCACACATCTATAGTCAGCTACTATTTGACAAAGTAGCCAAAGACATACAGTGGAAGAAACAGCTTCTTCAACTACTGGTGCTGGGAAAAGTGGGAGGCTACATGCAGAAAATTAAAAGTGGACTCCAGCCTATCACCATGCACCAACATCAACTCAAAATGGATTAAAGACCTTAACAACAAACCAAGACTCGACGTGAGTAGACCTGAGGTCCTCACTCCTTCTCAGGCAGCAGAGGATGGAAGGCCACTCCTCCCCTCCCCCCACTACAGGAGATCTCCATCTTGATACTGACAAAGGCCCAAGCCGGGCTGAGCTGCTAGCTCCAATTCAGGCCTTGGAAGAAAACTAGAGTCATTTAGCATGTCACAAGAACCTAACCTGACCTGCCAGACTCAGCTCCACCCGGAGAAAAATGGGCCACGAGCCCCAGGAGTGGCTTTCTTCACTGGGTAAACAGAGTCAAAGGTTGCCCCTCTCTTTAGCAGCCTGGACAATCAATTGAAATTCCATAAACATAAATCCTGAGAATGGCTCCAAGCTGGGCTCTGTGAGTTTCTCACAAGCTAGCCCCCCAGGAAAAGCTACTGTTTGCCGAAAGGCCTCAACTCTACCCAGAACCTAGCCTTGTCACAGCATCTCCAAACTTGAGGAAACAGACATTTCCCTCTTTTGTAATAGTCAAAGCAGACCTCCCTCCCATTGAACTAGCCTAGGAGGAGGATCACAAAATCCTGGATAAAGCAGAGCATTATTTTCCCTGCTCAAACAAACTTACATAAGAAATCAACCAAGCCACAGGAAAATCAAACACCACAAACAGACCAGGGACTGCAATAAGAGGATGGTTAAGGACACAAGGGAGATACAGGATCTTCCCACCCCTCCCAAAAAAAATCAAAGAAAATTTTTTTTTTGGTACCTTGTATAAAAATTTTTTTTCTAAAACTTATTTTTAATTTTTAATGTTTACCTTTTTAAAAAAATTGTTTTCTAGTAACTTTTTTTTCTTCCTCTTATAATTTTTATTTTAGGGGTATATGTGTGTGTGTGTTTTTCTTTCTTTAAAAATTTTTTTGTTTTTTGTTTAGCTCTACTGAACTTTTGACCTTTTTTTTCTTTCTTTCTCATTCTTTTCACCTTTTCTTCTCTTTCACTCTTCTTTGTGTGACTTAATTGCTGTTTTGCACATCCTCAGATATACCTGTAGTCGATTATTAGACCTTATCCCCCATTGTGTACACACTTAATCCAGATATTTATTACTCAATTCAAAACCTCTTAAACTTAAATTCCTTAATAGCAGTACTACCTCTTTATACATATATAATATTTTAAGTATTTTTATTTTTAAATTTTTCACGTCACCTTTATATACCTCTCCTTCTCTCATTATATCCACGTTCGTCTCTGAATACTTCGTTTTCAATTTGCATAATTTTTAAGCATTGCTCATTTTATTTTTTAATTTTTGCTTTTCTATTTTTTCTTCTCTCTTTTTTCTCTTTCTTATTCCTCTTTTGTTTCTCTCTCTGTACTTTCATTCTATCCAACCTATTTCCTGCTTTGAGATTAGGACTCAGTTAAGTTAACTCTCCCTGTGCCTTCCCACATCCCTCTCTTCCTATTTTTACCCACATCTCTCCCTAAACCTAATAATTTCTAGTTTGCCAAATTCTTCTTTGCGGTTCGTGGCCCATTAATATATAGTTGTTTGATGTTGAATAGATAAATCTGTTGAACTAGATATTATCTGCAGACTTTTGACTGCAACTATAGACTTTCTTTGATGCTTGCCTTAAGATAGTGTTCCTGCACAATACTGGTGTTACTTTCATCCCAAATGGGCAGAGTAAGCCAGAAAAACACAAGAAAAATGGCAAGTCCTGGAATCTCATCTCCCACTCATGATAATCAGGGGACAGAACAGATAATGAGTACTCCAGAGGAGAGATTCCAAATAGCTCTACAAACACTGCTGGCAAACATGGTAAATAAAAAGATTGAAAACATACAAAGGACTCTGTATGAGATTGATAAGGAGAGAGAGGAGGCAAACCAAAGGTTAATACAGGAAAAGATTAAAAACCTACAAAGGACTCTGTATGAGTGTGATAGACAGAGAGAGAGGAGGCAAACCAAAGGTTAATATAGGAATATCATAAGCATGAGGAAGCTACTCAAAAACTATACATGAATTGCATGAGCAGCTTGAGATCACTCAAAGAGAAAGGCAGGAATGGCGTGAGAAGGCTGAGAACACTCAAAGAGAACTACAGGAATGCCATGAACGGGAGAATGCAAGAACCATAGGAAGAATCCAGTAGCTGCGGCCCCAAAGAAGGTGGATTAAATGGCAGGAACTCCCAAATACCTCTCAGTCATATCTCTTAACATTAACAGACTTAACTCTCCAATTAAGCAACATAGACTATCTAGTTGGATTAAAAAACAAGATCCTTCTATCTGCTGCCTTCAGGAGTCACATCTTGCCCATAAAAACAAACACATTTTCAATGTTAAAGGCTGGAACAAAATCTACCAAGCAAATGGCCCCCATAAACAGGTGGGAGTTGTAATCCTAATATCAGATAAAATTAGACTTCAAATTAAAATTCATGAGAAGAGATAAAGAAGGTTGCTACATACTAAGTAAGGGATATCTCCTTCAGGAGGATATTACAATTCTAAATATCTATTCGCCAAACAACGGAGCACCCAAATTTATCCAAGAAACACTACTTTCCCTCAAATCCCATATAGATCCAAAGACATTAATTGTTGGGTTTTTTAACACACCACTCTCCCCACTAGATAGATCAACTCGGCAAAACCTCAACAGAGAAACCGCAGAACTAAACAACTGCATAGATCAAATAGATTTAACAGACATCTACCGAATATTTCACCCAGCAGCATCAGAATACATGTTTTTCTCAGCAGCACATGGAACATTTTCTAAAATAGACCACATTTTAGACCACAAAGCAAACTTGTCCGAATTCAGAAACATTGAAGTTATACCTTGCATTCTCTCAGGCCACAAGGGAATAAAATTAGAGCTCAACACCAAAAGTCACCAAAGAAAGGCCGGTAACACATGGAGGCTGAACAGCACACTGCTGAATCATGAGTGAGTCATGGAAGAGATTAGAAAGGAAATTCAAATGTTCATGCTATTCAACAAAAATGAGCACACAAATTACCAGCTCTTCTGAGACACAGCAAAGGCAGTACTCAAGGGCAAGTTTATAGCTCTGAGTTCCTACATCAACAAATTGGAGAGATCTGAAACCAACAATTTAATGAGACATCTGAACCTCATTGAAAAAGAGCAGCAAGATAAACCCCAATCCAGTAGATGGAAAGAAATAATTAAAATTAAATCAGAATTAATTGAATTAGAATCCAAAAAAAAACTGTAGAAAGAATCAACAAAACAAAGAGTTGGTTCTTCGAAAAAATTAACAAAATTGACAGATCCTTAGCAAATCTTATCAGAAAAAGATGAGAATGCACGCAAATAAATAAACTGAGAGATGAGAATGGAAACATCACCACAGAAACAACCAAGATTCAGAACATTATAAGGGAATATTTCTCAAAGCTTTATGCTAATAAGTTTGAGAACTTGGCAGAAATGGACCTTTTCCTAGCAAATATTGACATGCCAAAACTAAACCAAGATGAGTTAAACCATCTTAACAGGCCCATATCATGCGTTGAAATAGAAATAGCAATAAGAGACTTCCCATCTAAGGAAAGTCCAGGACCAGATGTTTTTACAGCGGAACTCTACAAGGCCCTCAAAGCAGAGCTCACACCAATACTTCTCCAACTCTTCAATGAAATTGAAAGAGAAAGTTTACTACCAAACACATTCTATGAAGCCATCATAACCGTCATCCCAAAATCAGGCAGGGACTCATCAAAGAAAGAATACTATAGACACATTTCTTTGAAAAACATTAATGCAAAACTTCTCAACAAAATTTTGGCCAATCACCTTCAACAATTCATCCAAAAATTCATAACCACGAACAAACAGGATTCATTTCAGGGATGCAAAGCTGGTTCAAAATATGCAAATCAATTAATATTATTCATCACATCAACAGGAGCAAGGATAAGAACCACATGGTTATCTGAATAGATGCAGAAAAAGCATTTGACAAAATCCAACACCCCTTTATGATGAAGATTCTGGAAAAATTAGGAATCCATGGAACATTCCTCAATACAATAAAGGCTGTATATGACAAAACTTCAGCCAGCATTATACTTAATGGTGAAAAACTAAAGCCATTTCCTCTTAATTCTGGAACAAGACAAGGATGTCCACTCTCTCCACAGCTCTTCAATCTAGTATTAGAATGCCAAGCTACAGCAATAAGACAAGATGCAAATATAAAGGGGATCCAAATATGGAAAGAAGAAGTAAAACTCTACCTCTTTGCAGATGACATGATCTTGTATTTAAAGAATCCCATAGACTCCACTCCCAAATTACTCAAGCTGATTCAAAACTTTGGCAAAGTACCAGGGTATAAAATTCACCCTCAAAACTCAATGGCTTTTCTGTATGCCAACAATGAGAAAAGAGGGGCTGAAATTAGGAAAGCAACTCCACTTGTAATAGCCCCACAAAAAATAAAATACCTAGGAATTAACTTAACCAAAGAAGTGAAGGACCTCTATGATGAAAACTTTAAAAACGTGAAAAAGGAAATCAAAACAGAACTTAGAAATTGGCAAAAACTCCCATGCTCCTGGATTGGAAAGATCAACATCATGAAAATGGCAATACTTCCCAAGGCTATCTACAAATTTAATGTGATACCTATCAAAATTCCAACCTCATTCTTCAAGGAAATAGAAGAGGCAATCCAAAAATTCATATGGAACAATAAAAGATACCGAATAGCAAAAACGATCCTCAACATAAAGAACACTGCTGGAGGAGTATCAATACCAAATTTCAAACTCTAATATAAAGCCATAGTAATCAAAACAGCTTGGTACTAGCACAAGAACAGACCTCAGGACCAATGGAATAGAATTGAAAACCCAGAAATGAACCTACAGACCTATAGCCATCTAATCTTCGATAAGGGAGCTAAAATAATAGAATGGAAGAAAGAGAGCCTCTTCAATAAATCGTGTTGGCAAAATTGGTTAACTACTTGTAGAAAACTAAAGCTAGATCCTTATATATCATCCTGCACCAGAATCAACTCCAAATGGATCAAAGACCTCGAAGTCAAAGCAGACACTCTGAAAACATTACAGGATGGAATAGCAGAAATCCTAGGTCTCCTTGGCACAGGCCAAAATTTTCTTAATAGAGACCCAGAAACACAACAAATCAAAGAAAGGTTGGACAAATGGGATTGCATGAAATTGCAGAGCTTCTGCATGGCAAAGGACATAGCTAGCAAGATCAATAGAAAGCCCACGGATTGGGAGATCTTCACTGACCATACAACGGACAAGGGTCTCATATCTAAAATATACCTTGAACTCAACAAATTAAATCCCCCATCAACAAATCCTCAAAGAAACAACTGCCCAATAAACAAGTTGGCTAAAGACTTAAAGGGAAACTTCTCTGAAGAAGAAAGAAGGATGGCCAATAGACACATGAAGAAATGCTCAACCTCTATAGCCATAAAAGAAATGAAAATCAAAACAACATTGAGATACAACTTCATCCCAGTTAGAATGGCTATAATGAAGAACTCTAATAACAACAGATGCTGGAGGGGATGTGGAGAGAAGGGAACTGTACTGCATTGTTGGTGGGAATGTAAACTTGTTCAACCACTTTGGAAAGCAGCGTGGAGGTTCCTCAAAATACTCCACATAGAGCTCCCCTATGACTCAGCAATCCTAAACTTTTTCATTTTAGTTTTGTTTTGGAGATTCAGACAAGGCCATGTTCCACCTTAGTAACATGTACAGCCTTAGTAACCATGATTATAGGAGATTATCCAAATGCCTAGATTTCTTTTGAGATAGCTTCTTGATAACAATTAGCCAGAATAACCTCAGCTTGAATGCACTTCTTTACTTCTCTCACTTGTGTGGATTTTCGGCAATATTTTGTATTCTATTTAATCTTGGCATATCCTCAGATTTCTAAAAATAATTATTATTTTGAGGCCTGAGATCACAGAATTGATGAATATTGATATGTGACTAAATAATTTTGCCAAGTGAAGATCTCCTTAGCAAAAATAGATTTCCCCTAAAGCTTAATTTCTCAAACCTAGTATGGATCCTTTTTACCTGATTAAATTACAGATAGCTATGCAGTAGGTATGGGGGTTCTCATAAATTTTGTGTGTGTTGTTGGGGTGAGCCAAAACTAACTCCACTTTTAATCTACCAGGAGTTCCTGCCCACCCTTGAGAATCAAAATACTGATTTCTCAAAAGCCCCCAGGGTCAGTAAATACGCTGTTTGTTGAGACCCCAGGAAATGTGGAAACTGTTTGGAAAGCACCTTAGGATTGTTGTGATCAGGTTGTTTGATGTGTCGCCCTGTTTGATTATCAATAGCTTAGACAGGATCTGCAGCCCTGTTTGGTTATCAACAGTAAAACATCCCAGCCACCTTTGCTCTGCCAGAAAGGAGCAGCCTAATCTCTGTCCCCATGAATGAGAATATCCACCTGCTTTGTGTGGAGACCACCCAATTTGCATCCCAATTCAAACCAGAATGACAGGTTAGTTCAAACAGATACTATGAGATGCAGAGCACATGGGCAGCAAAGATGGCACTGAGAAAGAGTAGAATGGGCAGAGCCCAATTTCCCTTATGTTCAGTGCATAATCAGCCCATGGAAGCTTAGGTGCATGATAACGTGTGACCTTGACAGTGTACTTTCCTCTTCCCTCCCTGCCATGCCACCTGCCCTTTTTGGCTTTAAAAAGGGCTGCTCTCTGTTAATAAACACGTTTTCTTCCTACTTGATTTGGCTCTCCACTGTGTCTGATTGTCTCCTGGGCTGAGGGAGGCTCGGGATCAGAGGAGCACCGCACTTACCTTTCCTCGGACCCTGTCCGTCTTTCGTGGGACGGACGAAGACCTAATGATGAGACAGACTGTAACCCCATTGGCCACTGACATAAATATGCAATATTTGTGTGTGCGCTACAATCCTGTTGGCCACCTGCATGTTGACAGGCTTGACCACATGAGTATTGTCTTTAAAATCCCTAGCTTGTGGGCCATTCGGGGTGTCAATTTCAGCTCCAGAGTCTGTGCTGAGTCCCTTGCTGGTCAGCTATCCACTTCCCCAAAAATGTCATCTTTTTACATGAGTCTGTCTTTACATGAATGGTGGACTCTTTTCCCCAGAATATGTGTAAAACCAAGTACATAACAAGAACAAAGTAAGAGAAGGAAGTGCTAATTTGGGCTCATAGTTTCAGAGATTTCAAATCACAATTATTGACTTCCTTGGCCTGAGGTGAGGCCCAAGATCAGGTTGTGGGACCATCTAGCAGAGGCTACTCAAGGTACATTATAATCCAAAGGAAAAAAACAAAAACAAAACAAAACAAACCATAGGAAGTGGTAAGGGCAAGATTAGCCCCAAGTACATGCCCACAAGTGATGTATTTCCTCCAACTGAGCCCCACCCCTTGCTCTTAAAACTTCCCATACCACCACCCTATTGTTAACCCATCAAAGGGTGCAAAGGGTGAATAAATACAAATCCAACAGTGTGAAGTAAACACAGAGGATAAAACTACACCCAGAGAAACCAGCTCTCTGCTAGTTTTTAACACAACACTGAACAACATGAATAAGTAAAGAACATGAATTTCGCTGAAGAACAAAAAACTGATTCACAAAAGGAAAATTGTCCTTTTTCCTCCATTTGTACCATGTAACTGTGCAGGTGGAGGAATTAGTGTCTCCCCTGTTCTTGTTTGATTTCAGTGTGAAGGCCTGGAAGGTTGTTCATATTGGCCTCCTCTAACAAATCTAGTGTCAAAATATGATAATTAGCAACAACAAAAACTTTATTGATGCTATCTGGTGGACTAGTTATTATTTTGGCTTCAAATATAAAGTCTAAGAAGCAGAAAATGTTACATGCTGGAATACTGAATTACAAACTATTGGGAATCCTCAAGCAACAAACTCCTAGCAGTCTCAGTAATGCCACCTCTGATAGAGCCTCTGGAGGGTCCCTCATGCCTGTGGCTCAACGTTCAGGCTATGACCCACAAAGAAGACAACTACTCCTGTCATTCTAGCCACAGAAGGCTCACACCCTGCATACAGGAATCAGAGGCCTGGCCTCGTGGCTTGCAGCAATGCTTGTGTTGACTATATTCCCATGTTGGTCACATGAGGATTTGTCTTCTTTGTGGACACAGGGGCTGTTTCTCCCCCAATCCACATTTACATTCTGACACCATATTGCAATCTCACTTCTTTTTCTCACAGAAGATACTGCAGAGCTTTTTTTTTTTTTTTACAAAAGAAAGAAATGCATATCAATTGAAAAGGAAACCAAATTCACTCAGCACCTACCTCATCAAAATTGGGAATGTACCTATGGTCCCTAAAGGACCAAAAATTGAGTTTTAATATACTTCTGTGTAGTTACTGTTAATGTAGTGCTCAGCTTTATTCCTTAGCTCCACCCAGAACTGGGCCCCCCTCCCATCCTGGAGTTCCCTCCATACTTTGGCTCCTCCCTCTCTCTGCCCAGACCCACCTGAACTCCCATTTACCTCACTTCCTATCCTTCACACCCTCTTGCTATCTGGATGGTGATGGAGGCCATGTGTTACCATTTGGGGGATATACGGCTTCTCTAATAAACCTTACAATATTCTTTCTCCTGTGTTTGCCTGCCTCTGCCTGGTCCCATGGATGCATGTGTCTGATCCTCTTACAGTTACATTGATGGGCTGACAGCCCAGTTCGGGATCATGATCACAAGCCTTATTACTAGAACAACCATGCTGGTACTTGAAAATCAATTGTCTATCCCACAGCTCTGAACCCAGCTGGAAGATGTATTTCATCCAGGTTGACATAGCATGTGAGAAAAATTCAGACTCTTCCACAATTGTTTCTGTCCATCAAGTGATGGAGATTTTATGTCTTAGAGACACTAAAAGATATACAACGCTTCAGACCCATAAAACTGTAATAGAATCTAGACACAGATACAAGACAGATACAAGGGCTCAGTCTCAGACTTCTGTGACCTCTGAACACTATTACACAACTTCATCATACTCTACTCTCTCAAGTAGAGCCAGATCCCCAGAACACACAAGGCCAGAGACCAGTGTGCAGAGTCCAGTACTGTATCAGCCCAAGCTTGATTCAATGAGGAACCAGTGAGAGAACTCGGTGAAGGGCTTGATATTTATGCAGGGTTTGGGGACAAACAGAGAAGATGCTAGACAAAGTACAACTGGGCTTCCAGCTTCTGAACAGAAAACATAACATAGACTGTATGTATGGAACAAAACCATGTGAATGATGGAAGTTTTATAAGTTTCCTTATGAAGGGAATAAAATCATAGAAGATACTTGATGCTTATATCATTGATTGTCTATAGTACTACTTAAGAGACACATATTTTTTTCAATAGATACCTCATTGTTTACCTAAAGTCTCCTGATCTTTATCCTTTCATGATTTTCTCCTGCTCTTTTTAATTTCCAAGTCATCCAATTATCACGTGCTCTTCATATCCACCCAGTCATATTGATCACAATATCCTCCTCCTCAGCTCATTCAGACAATCTTCTCTGCTGGTTCCCAGACCAGCAACACATGAGGGCTGCTCACCCAGCCAGAGGAGAGGTTCTAGTTCAGGGATGTATCACTGTGGGAGGATTACGTGTAGCTTGAAAGCAGTAATACACCTCAGCATCCTCAGTTTCCACACTGCTACATTTCAATGTGCAATCTGTGCCTGACCCACTGCCACTGAATCTTTCTGAGATCCCAGATTCTCAGTTGGAAACCTCATAGATCAGGAGTTGTGGAGACTGGCCTGGCTTCTGCAGGAACCATTTCAAATATGTGTTTCCATTGCTGTATAGAAAGTTCTGAGTAGACCTGCAAGAGATGGAGGCCGGCTCTCCTAGGGTGACAGGCAGGGAGAGTGGAGTCAGGGTCATCACAACATCTCCACTTGATCCTGAAATTAGAATAAGATAGAAGTGCAAGGTTATACACAAATGTACAGAGACATGCTTTTTATTTTTAATTTGATGTATTACCTATTATTAATATTACATGGTTTCACTTATAAAAACATTTTGCATCTAAAATTGTGAGTTAAACAAAACTCTTTATTCAGAGCTTATGAAAAGAAACTTGTTTTACAAATGAACTAATACAGATTATGTGTGAGGGGGAGAGAGAGAAATGGGGTATTTGAGTAGAAATGCTCTTAAATGATTTAATTAAGAAGGAAAAGGCATCTATCTTCCATGCTCATTAAAGTGAAAAAATAGAGATAATTTTAAGCATAAATAGGTCTCTAGGCATAAAACATTTTTCTCAGCAAACACAGGTTTTCACTCCTTCTGCAGACCTAAATCTCACTTACCCCATCATGAACGACAAGACCTGCACATCTAACACATGGATAGGGCACAACTGGAATCTCAGATCTCACCCTGCCACCCCACTCTCATTTCTCATCCTCCTTTGCTGTTACCAGGGATGCAGAGCATTAACAGCCACAGGAGCTGAGACAAGGACTTCATTTTTGGGACTGAAATGAGGAGTTTTGACAGGTCAAGGCAAGTTCTGATCTGAGCCTTTATCTCAGACTTAGAAAGGAAGGTCCTGCTTAGGGAGCAATATGCAAATATCCAGGTTGGGGCAATAGTGTGAGAAGAGTCAAGGGGAGGTAAGGCTTGCTCTTCTGAGCAAAGTAGCAGCAGATCAGTTCTATATTTGGTGACAACCAATAAAATCCATGATGCCTTTAGCATGGAAAGAAGGACTCCACTGATAATATCTGGAATTGAGGGAAAAACAGGATGCACATCACCTCACCACCCTAAAACAGCATCAGAGGCCCAATGATATGCAGCTTTATGTCCAGGAGAGACTCTAGGAAAGGAGTAGACATTGTGCCTGGGTCCTCCATTCCTCCCTCATCTAGTCTAGAGAAAGACACAGTGTCAAGCATCAGCAGCACTGATTCTCAAAACAGTTGACCAATAAAAGCACAGAGTTGAGCTAGATGAAGAGGCATACCATAGTTAACAGGTTATCTCTTAGGGATGCTTGCATCTCTATTTGCCAGGATTTTCATATTAAGATAGAGGATATAGAATTGACAAGGATAACAAAATTTTCTCTTGCAGGTTGTAAGTACCCTAATGATCTTTTAACCTAATGGGAGAAATGATTGCACTTGAAAGTATGAATTCAATGTAACAGTTTTTTAAATTCACTAAATATCTTGTCATTCTTCCACAATATATTTGTATAGCAAATTAATCAAAGGATTTCTTAAAGTTTCTTCTGGAGAGTAATAGAATGGTGAAAGGATTAAAATAATGTGTATTTATAAATTGACATACTGAGGTGAGACCAATTTATGTAACTACTTGTAATGATATATGTGTGTGTATATATATATCTACACACATAAATTTGATTATCTTAAATTGACATAAAATCTCCAAATGTCTATAGTTTTTTAACTAGTCTCAATTTATTTGTCTCAGAGATTTCAGTCTCTACTTCACCTGAAGGAAGGAAGAGCACATGCAGGATGTTTGTACTGATGCCCCAGTGGATGAACCTGGCCAGTAGAAGGGGTGACTTGTGGGAAGTGATTATATTATGGGATTGGAGGATATACCACTGCTCACCAGAGAGTTAAAGATACGCTCATGCAGTGAGGCAGTTCTCATGATAGTCACCTGTTATCAAATGAAGACAGGCTTATTCTTGGCCAGCTCAAATTACAACTGGTTCTCTCTTTATTAACACAACATATTGAACCACATGCAAGACAAGCCTCACCAGAGTACAGACAAATGAAGATTCAACATAAGGGACTTTCTCCGTCGAAAACTGTGAGTTAATCAAACTCTTCTTATTCAGAATTTAGGTCAGCTACTTTGTTATAGAAAAGGACTGACACCGTGTGTCCCGTTTGTGTGTGTGTGCACACATGTGTGGGTGTTGGTGTGTGTGAGAGAGAGAAATATGTTTTAAATAGAAGTGCTGTTAATAGGCTAATTGAGGAGTAAAAATAATCTCTTTACCTGTGATATTCTTCTTCTTCTAAATATAACTTCCTAAACCTTACAAAGATTACTTTTTAACTTGCTGAAAGGCAGCCTAGCCTCTCACTTCAGCTTCCCTGAGAGGTTTTTGTTATGACTGGTGTCATAGGGGTAGGTAAATAATTACCCTGCTGACAGTAGTAAGTGGCAAAATCTTCAGGCTGCAGGCTGCTGATGCTGAGAGTGAACTCTGTGCCAGATCCACTTCCATTTCCCCTGGGACCCCAGATTGCCAAGTAGGTGCAAAATAGATCAGGAGATTTGGAGCTTTCTATGCTCTCTGCTGGTAAAAATGCAAAAAATTATTTACATTTACAATGACCTATCTGGCTTTGCAAGTGATGGCCACTCTCTCTCCTAGAGAAGCAGGCAGGGATGGCAACTGGGTCAACTGGACATCATAAAGGGCACTTGACAAATAAACTATATTATCTAAGTACTTCCATGAAGCCTCAAGCTGCTCTGTTAACACCATATGAGAAATGCCAGCATTGTCCTTCCTTACCTGGGAGCCAGAGCAGCAGGAGCCCCAGGAGCTGAACAGAGGCCTTCATGTTCAAGCTGTTTGCTGAGTGGAACCTTCTCCTGCATCGGGTATGAACAGCTTATCAAGGAGTTCTTAGGGCAGTGGGCTGTGCTCAGGGCACATGAAAACCAGCAGGGTTGGAAAGATTTAAAAGACATGGCTACATATGTAGCTCTGTGATCTTCCTGAATTTGTGAGCTAGCAGTCTCCAAATCTCTCAGGTAACATTCCTGTCTCCTATCAATAGCCCCAAAAGACCCCCTCAAAAATAAGTTGTCCCCTAAACCAAGAACTCACATCTACTTCAGTCTCTTCTGTTTCATAAACCTTCATGTTCTTACACTATCATCTCTTCCAGTTTCTAAACAGAATTTTTTAGTAACTAGGCTAGAACTTGTGGTCCCAGCAGGGTCAGATTTGAGGAAAGGAAACACAGTAAAGGGTGAGCAAGGCAATGAAGCCACAGGGAATGGAGAAGACATCCTTAGCATGGGAAGCAAGGAAAAACTGCCACAGACAGTGAAGGCAGAGCACAGTGAGGAAGGCTCCCACATCAGGACCAGCATGTGGGGACACTGTCCACCCTAGTGCAGGCGGTCACATCTGGGGAGCCACTAGCAGGACATTTACATGACAGTGAATCAACCTCCCATCATTGTGAGTCCAAGCAGCTGCTGCAGGCACACAAAATAACACTGCTCCTCAAAGTCAGAAGCTCACACACAGGGAATGTCACTGCCAAAGTCAGAGTTCTCTTCAGCACCTTCACTAAATGCACTTCATGTGGATCTGGATTTGAGAGATTCACCATTCTACCCTGGTGATGATGTTTCTGTGGCCTGAAATCTCTTACTTCTGAAGCCAAACCTGCTATGATGGAATTGTAAAACTCATGCTTTTCTATTTACCTGCGTTTAATGAGAAGAACTTTGAAGGTGGACCTGTCCTTTGATAAACATCTACTCCTGGAGCACACATAGCCCCTCACACCTTGTTTGAGACTAAGACATTTTAGGAATGGCTATGTTTCAGGAGAAAGGAAGAGTGGATAAGGGGATAGAGATCAACCACTTCAAAATTTGTGTAAAAAGTCTGTTTGGTCCTGAGCCTCAGATAGGAATCATAAGCATAAAGATCTCTCGTGTAGACCATACTAAAGCTACCAGCACAACTATGATTATTGCATCATTATTTACCATAGCCAAAATATTGAACTAATCCAGATGCCCCTCAGTAGATGAATGGATCAAGAAAATGTGGTATATATACATAATAGAATTCTATGCCTCCACCAGAAAGAATGACATTGCCCCAATTTAGGTGTGGAATGGGGGAGGGGAGAGGGAAATGTAGTTGTCAAGATGGGAGGGCAGAGATGGTAGGAGGAGGCAACAATGCTTGATAAGAAATGTACTCATTACATTGCTCATGTGATTGTAAACCCTCTGTACAGTATTTTCACAATAAAAAAACTTATTTAATAAAAAAGATCTGTTGTGAGCATAGAGTAAGAAGCTGATCTGCACACAGGGATCTCAGGTCACTGTGTCACTGATGTCTCACAGGCTAGCTGCCATGTAAACAAGGGCAGAGTGTTTTCTGTTTATTCATTTTCCTAAAATGCTTTCAAAGCTCTGTTTAAAAGTAGGATTCTTATTTAAGATGTAAGGTGTAAGATTGATAGATAGTGACATCCTGTGAAATACACAAATAAGCTATTTGAGATGAAAGGACTGCTTCTACCACAGACACTGCCTATGTGTAATCCTAATCACTCAGGGAGACACAGGAAGGAATATGGAGAGTTTCAGGTCAATCAGGACACACATGGATAAGCCCTGTCTCACCTGACATAGCCTTGCTTCATGGAGTGGTGTTGGCAGGAGCAGAGAGGGCACATTGCCAGAAATAGCATTTGTTCAATAGTATTGTCTGCCCCTGGCACTAAAACCAACTCTCAGTGTGGTTTGTGGTTCTTTGAAATATTCAAATGCTTCCCTAGTAAAGCTCATGATATAGTCAGTGGATAATTTTATAAATGTTTTCTGTCTGTTTGGGACTCAGTAAGTATAGAACTTCTCCCAGCACAGCTGTGGCTATGAGGCTATTTCATGTTTTACCACCAGGGGAAGTAGAGATATTTTCAATTTATCAGTGACAGAGGGATTAGGAGAACTTAAATGTAATAGAGAAACTGGTAAGTATGGTCCTTTCCTAAGATGATGCTTGTGCTGAGGGAAATAGCAGGGGTCTGCTTTGGATGTTTGAGTGGTCTGTGCACTTTCTGAGAAAATCCAATACACACTCAAGTCTCAGAGGAAGCCTTTGCTCATTGTGAGGCTTGTTTGCCATCTAATGGTAGGTTTTTGGAAGGGAAGGACATATTGTTCTTACCTCTAAGAGGCAGGTGACAAATGGCCTCTATTAGAGGAGGATTGTAGGAAACGGACATGGAACATAGCTTTATGAAAAGTCATACTTCAATTTGTAACTTTGTTTAAAAAAAAAATGGGTCTGTGGCAAGGAGACCCCTGTTTTCACTGTATTTGATGTCGGTATAAATTGCAGATTGGAAGAGAAATAACAAATTTTTTAAATAGGGATATAGGGGGACCCATTGCAACAATGAGATGTAGAAGATGTTATGTCAAAAAATGAGCTTTGTAACTATGGTCTGGGGGGAAGATGGGAGGGAAGGGATGGTAAGAGGAAGCAAAGGTTGTGGTAAAAATGCTTGATAAGAAAAGTTCTCATTATCTTGCTCATGTAATTGTAACCCCTATGTATAGTATTTTCACAATTTTAAAAAATAATGGAACTTTCAGAATCATGAGTTGAGGGTGGGAAGGTGGCTCATTGGTGGAGCACTTGCCTTGCATGCCGGAGGCCCTGGGTTCGATTCCTGAGCACCACATAAGCAAAAAGAAAAAAGCCGGAAGTGGTGCTGTGTGGCTCAAGTGGTAGAGCGCTAGCCTTGAGCTGAAGAGCTGAGGGACAGTACCCAGGCCCAGAGTTCAGGCCCCAAACCCTACTCCCCACCCTAAAAAAAAACATGTGTTGATTAAACAGCAAGGTTGTAACATCTGAGTCATATAATTAATTTGCTTTATATTTAACAAACATATTCTATTTATTTGGTGATATTCAGTAACATTCCTATTTTTAAAAATCCATCTCATTTTAAGCCTAGCTTGTGACTCATTCTTCAATTCCTAGGTACTACTGCTTCTTGAGTGATGTTGCATGGGATTTGACTCTGTAATTCTCTCCAAACTACAGAAATGGCATGCTGGTGGTAGATGTTTTTGGCTTTGTCTTTCACATTTGGTAATAAGTGATAAATTGACTTCTGTAGTAACATTATAAATTCTGGTTCTGGAAGTCCATCTAAGCTTCAAGTAATCCAAGATCCCACTTGGACAAAGTCTCTGGTATGACATCTTCTGTCAATTCCTCCAAACTCAGACTACTGCTTCAGTTCAGAGAATGTGCTATGCTGTTCCCCAGACAAGCTTTGAAATAGGACAGCTGGGCCAAGCCCTACAGAGATGTTTTTGTTAAGGACTGTATCACTGTGGGAGGAGTATCTATAGCTTGCATGCAGTAATAAACCCCAATATCTTCAGCTTCCACCCTGCTGATTTGCAGTGTGAAATCTGTGTCTGACCCACTGCCACTGAATCTGTCTGGGACCCCAGGTGCTCGATAGGAAGCCCCATAGATCAGCAGTTTTGGAGACTGGCCAGGTTTCTGCAAGTACCAGAATAGAACACTATTTCCATTGTTATCTGTGAGGCTCTCACTAGACCTGCAGGAGAGGGAGACCGTCTCTCCCAGGGTGACAGCCAGGGAGAGTGGAGTCTGAGTCATTAAAATATCGCCTCTGGACCCTGAAATTAAAATAAATGAAAAGTACAACGTTATATGTGGTATATAATTTTTTCTGTGGTTATATATTAATTCCCAATCCTTTTCATGGGTTTTCCTTCTATCCTAAAACCATTTAATATTTGAAAACATATAAATATTAAAAAGCAAAAATGAGTTTCTAGATCTTATGTATACTACCCACTACATAATCCTCATAGTTGTCAACAAAGCTCAGGAACTGGTTCCATCTAGAATGTTCATTACTCTCATATAATTAACTTCACCTGCCCCATTCTAGAGGACAAGTTCTGTGCATCTAACCCATGAACAGAATACAAACAAGAAGCGGTGGCCCTGAAGGCTCACCCTCAACCCCCTTTTCCATCCTCATCTCCCTTTGCCCTTACCAGTGATCCAGAGCATTAGAAGTCCCAGAACCCAAGAACAGAGCCTCATTTTAGCTGGCAATCCAGGAGATTTGACCAGTGAAGTCAAGGACAAGATGAGCCTTTATGTCAAACTAGGGCTGGAAAGTCCTCCTTGGGAAGCACTATGCAAATCAGCAGGTGGGTGCAGCAATGTGAGAAGAACAAAGCAGAGGGCAAGGGCATCTCTCTGGTGAAGAAAGTGACTTAAATTTCTTCTGTGTTTGGAGGAAAGACCCACAAATACCAGGCTTGCTCCAGCAGTGGGTAGAAGGACCCCTCTCCCCTGATGCCTGGATCTGCAGGGAGGATGTGGTGTACTTGACCCTGTCAACTTAAAACACTAGAGGCCCAATTCAATGAAATGTGTGTCCAGGAGAGTGTTGGTGAAGGGTCAATTTGATTGGCCCTCTTCTGGTTATTCTAGAGAAAGATACTGTACACAAACTTCATTTGCCATTGTTTCTCAACACTTCTATCCAATACCACTGTGGTTACAACTAGGTTAGGAAATCAAATACATACTTGAGTTGATCTGACATCACTGAAACAAAGTTAACTTATGATTAGCAAGTATTCAACAACTGTTAGAGATGTTCTTCATAAGCCAGACACTGGTAGCTCATGTCTGTGGAGGCTGAGTTCTGAATACATGGTTCAAAGCCAGTCCAGACTGAAAGTTCCCCTTTTGACTCTTATCTCCAATTAATCATTCACAAATTGGAAGTGGTGCTATGGCTGGAAGTGGTAGAGTGTTAACTTTGGACAAAAGAGCTCAGGATCAGCACCCAGGTCCTAAGTTCAATCCCTACAAGTGATAAAAAATAAGGTTCTTCATAGAGGACTTAATAAATTAAGTTCTTATGATTACTTGTGTCAAACCAAAATAACCCAGATTTTAAAATCCTCCTTACAGAGGGTGAACTAATAACATTTCTAAATGAAAGAGAAAAATGACAGAGAAAACCAAATTTTACATAGTCCATTTCACAATCAGTAAATATGGAATGACACTTCTTCAGCATAACTCTTCACCAGACTAACAACAGCATTCTTAATATTTCTCTCTCTTCTATAAGACAGAATGGACAAGAATGCCAGTTACTTTCAGTTAGTTAGTGAGACTATTACAACATTTATTTTTTAATCTTGCTACAGAGTCTGCTCCTGGAAAAGTTATTAACTCTGTATTAGACCCTCCTTGTCCTGCCTGCATTCCATGTGGGCAGCCACAGCCAGGACTCCACACCTCATAGCATGATCCAGCAAGAGCTGTATTCATGTCTCAATATAACAAACACTCAAGGTTAAGTCTTCTCTTAAGGTTCATCATAAGCTACTAAGAAACTGAATGCTAGTTCAGAGTTGTACAGAGGAATTCATATTCCACTTACACCATCCAGAGCCTGAAGAACATACATATCTGTTGCTATTGGCCACTGTTTGTGACATTTTCTTATGGTTACACAAAAAGTTTCTTCTATTAAACTTATTTCATAGCAATTTTTATTGTGATTAAGTGATTGCATAAATTTCACAAATTTCACAGGATTATGATCCTTATAATCACAAAGTAAGTGATACTTATAGTCACAAAGTAAGTGAAACATAGTCACAAACACATTCTAACCTTCGTGGGGTAAATTATCTTTATCATGGTTCATAAAGTTTGTTAATTCTATGAGCTCTGACAGTACAGTTATTTCTTCCACATGAGATGATATATACATTTCTTTCCTTTTGCTTAGTGTCAGCTTTTCCCTCTTTCCTGCTCATTCCCTCCCTCCCATTGCTTCCATTGAGTTGCTTAGTTCGTTAGGATCAATGTCCAGCGCAGCTGATAGGTCCCACTATTATATTTTATCCCTTGTTTCCCTCTGTTTCTCTGTTGTCCTCCTAGTTTCCGTCTGATGTGCACATATATACCATATATGTGGTATATATTATTTTTAAATGTTTTTTAAATACCATACAGAGGGGTTACAATTATATGAGCAAGGTAATGAGTACATTTCTTATCAAACATTGTTGCCTCCTCCTTTGTTTCCTCTTCCCATCTATTCCCTTCTTCTCCACTTTCCCCCCATCCTACCCACCCGCCTTATTCCCCCTCAGCACCAAAGTTGTAAAGTTCATTTTTTGACAAAACATCTTGTACATCTCATTATTGCAGTGGAGCCACCTGTATCCCTATTTAAAGGATTTGTTTTTTCCCTTCCGCTCCCTAAATTATACCAACACCAAATACAGTGAAAACATGGGTTACACCTTAGGGGAGGGACATACAAAGAAATTATCTTATAAATATGTTATTTGTAAATTATTTCATTTATTCCTTTGCTGCTTGCTTATGCAAAGAGAATGAGCATACTCTTTGAGATACCAAAACTGGAAGAAAGTTCCAAACTCAAATTAAATTCCAATCACATGGAAGGGGAAATGACTAACACAGGTAAATTTCCATTAGGTTATAACTTCAATCGTGTATGGGTTATAAATGATATAACTCAAAAGAAATACTGAAATATTACTCTTTGATTTCCCCTGCCCCAAGGATCACCAATCATAAGAAGAATCATATATGACGACATTTTTGTGCATTATTTTTACTATGTGTGTGTTTGTATGGGTGTGTGTGTGTGTGTGTGTGTGTGTGTGTGTGTGTGTGTGTGTGTATGTCTTGGGACTTGAACTCAGGGTGTGGGCCATGGCCCTGAGCTTTTGTACTCAAGGTCAACACTCTTCCACCTGAGCCACATCTCCATTTCTGTTATTGTTGGTTAACTTGAGGAGAGTCTCTTGCACCCTCCTTTCCTTGGTTGGCTTTGAACTGGGATCAGCAGATCTCAGTCTTCTGTGTAGGTAGATTTTCAGGCATGAGGCACTTGCACTGGCCTCTTGTAGATACATCAGCCATGTAGAACACCGGGATTTGAATTTATACATCTCAAAACAGGACAAAGTATAGCTTCAGGAACCACAGTCCCTTGCTACACAACTAGGCATGGAAGGGTTTCAGGATTGGAACATGGTGAAGTTGCTGATCAGTCCTGCTGGACATTTGCCCTCAACTGCATACCAGGTGATGGTCTGCTCTTCTCAGATGTGGTGCACTTGTACAGGCTCAGTAGTGGTTATTGTTTTTGGCAAGTTGGCTGCAGAGAAGCACTAGAAAATATAAACACATAATACGTTTAAATGTTGCCATGGATTGGAGAAGAGTGATTGATAAATATGTCTCAATTGACCAGGGATAGAAAAAAATTACCTCAGTCCCCCCCAAAAAATATGTAGCAAAACTATTGTCAACATCATACTAAATGGGGAAAACTGAAATTATGAAATTATTTCCTCAAAAGTAAAAATATATAAGCTTAACCAAGGAGATGAAGCATCTCTACAATGAAAACTATTATAATAAAAATAAATAAATGAAATGCACAAATGTATACAAACATACTTCTTTTTTATTTTACCTACATAGACTTCTCTATGCTATGTGAATCCAAATTAATGACACAACCCTGACTCCCCAGAGTATGTAGATATGTCATTTAAAAATCAGGAGAGGCATTATAAAGTCTGTGCTGAGGGCCATGTCGATAAAAGAATGTTGGGATAAAAAGGATCTTCTCGGTTCCTTACAGAACAAAAAATACCTATACATCTACAAACAATACCAGTAATGCATCCCATTTAGTTGATGTTTTTCTGATTCTGACCCAAAAACTAAGCAGGATTACACGTTCAACTGCTAGGAAACATTCCTTAATTAAAGCTCACTAAGAATGGAGCCTGAGTCCTGCTTCCTCACCATGGTTGCAGCAGCAGGAAGAAGAGAAGCAAGGCTGCAACTACATGTCCAAACTACATGCCAATTCCTAAGGCTGATCCTGCTCAGGGAGAGCTGGTTTGGTGACTTAGTTTCCCTGCACTGCCATGGAGAACACAGATATCTTGCGCTGGTAGAAAAATTTACGGAATAGTTTTAAAATCAAAGTTCTGGAAGAAGGGTAGTCTAGACTGTCATCTGTTTTGAACTCTCTTCCTGACTGTTCACTTTCTTGTAATGTCCTCACAAGGACTTTGATGCCTGTGACAGAGACAGAAACAAAGCCATCCAGTGCCACATCTCCTCTAGACACTAGCACTACAGGACTTGCTACAGTTTCAGGGACCTCACATCACCTCACTCACTGTTACAGACTTCTTCAAGGACACATATCTCAGAGGACATGAATCAATCCTTAAAAGATGGCCTTTGCTGATAAATGAGGCAGGAAATAGAGGCAAAGCCAAGCTTCCAGTCTGTAAATTCCAAAAACAGAAGACTTTCCCCCACAATTCAGCCTGCTGACAGCTCCTTCTGAGTGTCCCTGGTCCTAGTCAAATACCCAAGGCTAGAGAAAGTTGATGATTAAAACACTAACTCTGTGGTTTCCCTAGATTACTAAGCTAGATAGCTCTTTTAATATATTTTGTGGGGTTTCTCTACCATCTAGTGGTATTATTCTAACATTACATGCTTTAGAACCAGGATTCTATTTCTTTATTATTATTAGTTAATTTTTAATTTTACTTTATTGCAAAGATGCTGTACAAATGGTTACATTTACATGAGTAAGGTAATGAGTACATTTCTTGTCAAGCATTGTTACTCCCTCCTTTGTTGTTCTCCCACTATCCCTTCCATTCCCTACCTCCCTCACACCTCCCCACCCAAAGTTGTAAAGTTCATTTCCAATATAGAGTCTTGTGGGTATCATCGTTGCAAAGGGTCATCCTGTGTCCTTGTTTCAGCATTTTGTTATTCCCTTTCACTTCCCCAAATTATACAAATGTATATACAAGTTTCAGGGTACCAAAATTACTACAGTGAAAACAGGGGATATACCATAGAGGGGAAGAACATACAAAAGAAACAAAAAAATCAAACATTACATTAAAAACAACAAAGAAAGTTCTCTGTGTCCATATCTTAAGATTCAGGTTTCCCTCATTTGCAATAATTAGTATACATCTAGGATAATTTTATATAAAAAGCAGAAAAGCTCAAAAACTATGTACATATGACCATCTAAGATGATGCTAAGCTAAATGAACCCCAGGATTCTTTTTTCAGGTAGAGTTATAAACTCAACATTTCTATGGATTAAATTCAGATAAGATGGTAGATTTGTGTGTGTATCTGTCTGTCTGTATCTGAGTGTGTATATGTGGGTGTGTGTTTGTGTGTGTGTCAGTGGTTTGCCAATGATAACTTGAAGAATAAGAGCTACTAAGTCCACACAGGATAAGGTAGAGAAACAAGAGGCCTAAGCTGCACAGAGATCCCCAAATCTCTCCATGCCAAACCCTGGTAATTTACTAAATATGAATCACTGACTGCATATGGAGGGCTAAAGTGGTGAAGAAAAATTTATCACTATTTGTTGTATGACAGTAGTACAGGTGTGGAGAACCAATGACTCACCTTGTGCTTATGTGGCTTGAGTACTGATGGCTTGCAAGGTAACTAATGTTGGCTTCCTGGACTCTGTCTGCTGGGAAAGTATTCTAATTAATAGAAAAAGGAGCCTGTTGCTCTCCCTGTGGATTTATCACTATTCTTAATCACAGTTGTCAAGTGCGCTCAGCACAAGATGATTTATCTTAGGATATGGATTTATTCACAAACTATTGAGAAGTCTTAAGGCAGAAGTTCTAGAAATCTTTCCAAGAGTGGATTTGAAGATGAAGGCAGTAGGATGAACCCTGTCTCCTGGGTCTCTCTGTTCAGTTATCACTTGCAGAGAAGAGCTGTCCCTTTCCTCCTGCTTTGAGATTATAGCACCCAGTCATGAGTGCTCAGAATCCACCTCCTGGCCTGCAGCTCTCTTGTGCTGTTTACATCCACATCTCACACTCCTGAGGATAAATCCAGTCTGTGAGTTCATGGACTGATTCATGTTTAATGACTTTGCTTCACTAATACATACATTCCCACATTTAAACTCTGACTTTAAAAAATCTACCTCAACATATTATTCCCACTACAAATAATAGCCATTTCTCTCATTTCAGTGACTGGGACCCCAAATGCTTCTGGTGCCTAATTCATCTTCCCTCATTGGTTAGAAAGTAAGCTAGGGCCTAAGTTATGAAGATGTGTTACTTAGATTTCCCTTGTTGTGGCTAAGACCTCAGTAAAAACAATATAAAGGGCAGAGTACATGATTGCAACTCTTAGATCATAAAGTCTAGTCTACCATGTGGGCAGAATTTGGTGAAGCTCACAACATGGGACTGAAGAAACAGAGGAAATGTTCTACTTGGTGGCTACATATTTCTTCCCCTTTTATTTGATGAGATCTCAGCCTTTTGGAAGGGGCTGTGTATAATAGGGTGGGTCTTCTCTCTCAGTCAATTCTCTCTAGAGAATCTCTCACAGCCAGGTCCAGAAGTATATTTTTTCATCTCCAAGCAATCCAACCAAGTGAACCATCAAAAAAGATCATCAGATTTTTTCTGTTTCCTTAAAATTTCAAAGAGAATAATGAGTATAGAAAGAAGATTATTGAGCCATATATACATGGTTTCCTCAAAGTCTACATGCTATGTGTTCTTACATGTCTTTCTTTTTTTTTGTAAAAATATTGTACAGACAGGTTACATTTATATGAGTAAGATAATGAGTACATTTCTTATCAAGCATTGTAGCCTCCTCGTTTGTTTCCCCTTCCCATCCCTTCTCATCCTCCACCACACCCCCACCAAATCCTCCCTCACTTCCCCCACACCAAAGTTGTAAGTTTCCTTTTCGACACATCGACTTGTACATCTCATTGTTGCAATAGGTCCACCTGAATCCCTAATTAAACGATTTAATTTTCCCCTTCCCCTCCCCAAATTATACCGACATCAAATACAGTGAAAGCATGGGTTATACTGTGGGGGAGGGACATACAAAGCAACAAAGAAATAATCTTATAAATGTGTTAGAAGAAATCCCATGAAAGAAAAAAAAAACATTTAAATACATATCTTAGGTTTCATTTCCCTAACTTACATGTCATTCTTTAAGACAGTCTCTGGAAAGGATAAACTATGTTTCATTGGATCCCTGATAATTTCTTAGTATGTGTATTGTAGCTGCATGTAGCTGTTTATGCAGCCACATGTGGACATTTATATGTATATATGCACACGTCTATATGTACATATAGATGTATATATGCACATAATAAATATATAAATCTAGGCACATGTTTTATAGATGACCCGTATAAACACATACCAATAAATGTATACGTATGCCTATTTGGTAACTGTGAATTACTCATATTTGTTAAATCTGTACTACCTATTAAAATATCATTTTTATTTCTCTGCTTATACATTGCTATATATTATTGTATATTACATCATACATTACTATAATATGGATAAAGTGAATGCTAACTCTTCCTTACATGTTTCCATACGTGAATTACAATATATTCTACATATTCATATATTTTGCAGACTTTTTTATTTTTCCTTTTCCCCGTTGTTTTTTAAATATCCGTAGTTATGCAATTGGTTTTTAATAAAAACACTATGCAACGAACCACTGGTACACAACTGCTAACACTTATATATATCAACTATTCATGCTTTTAATTGGTGATGATCCTGCTGGAGCTCCTTTAACTGTTTTGCTGCAGGTCACTCTGTTTGCCTCTAAATTGGATTTTGTTTGATCTTCCTCAGTGACTAAAGAGGCAGAGAATCATAGAGATCATGAACAACATCTAGAGGTCAAGGTACATAGAGAAATTCTGGTCACAAAATATCCAACAAGGAAACATATTTTTGAAGAGTTTGTATTCTGAATATTCAACACTGTTTTGGGGTGGCTAAGCAAGTCCTCTAAAATGAGCACTACTCCTAAACTTTTTCATTTTAGTCTTGTTTAGAAGATACAGATAAGGCCATGTTCCACCTATCTGTACTGCCTTGGTAACCATGACTATAGGAGATTACCCCAATGCCTAGATTTCTCTTGAGATAGCTCCTTGATAACAATTGGCCAGTAAAACCTCAACTTGAATCTACTTCTCCCACTTTTGGGGATTGTAGGCAATATTTTGAATAATATTTAATCTTGATATATCCTCAAATTTCTAAATATCATTATTATTCTCAGGCCTGAGATCATATAATGGATAAATATTTGTGTGTGTCTAAATAATTTTGCCAATTGAAGATCTAGTTAGCAAAAATAGACTTCTCTTACAGCCTAATTTCTAAAACCTTGTATGGATCCTTGTTAGCTGCTTAAAGTACGGATTGCTATGCAGTAGGTATGGGTGTGGTCATAAATTTGTGTGTGTTGTTGTGGTGACCCAAAACTAATTCCATTTTTAATAGACTGGGAGTTCCCCCCCCCCCCTGAGAATCAAAATACTGGTGATAACCAATAAAATCCAAGATGTCTGTAGCATGGAAAGAAGGACTCCACTGATAATATCTGGAATTGATTCTCAAAATAGTTGACCAATAAAAGCACAGAGTTGAGGTAGATGAAGAGGCACACCAGAGTTACCAAGTTATCTCTTAGGGATGCTAGCTACAAATGTTAGCACCTCTATTTTCCAGGATCTTCATATTAAGATGTAAGAATATAGAATTGACAAGCATAATAAAATTTTCTCTTACAGGTAGTAAGTACCCTAATGGTCTTTTAACCTAATGGTAGAAATGATTACACTTGAAAGTATGAATTCAATGTAACAGTTTTTTAAGTTCACTAAATATCCCGTCATTCTTCCACAATGAATTTGTACAGCAAATTAATCAAAGGATTTCTTAAAGTTTCCTCTGGAGAGTAACCGAAGGGTGAGAGGATCAAAATATATTGTACCTATAAATTGACATACTTAGTGGAGACCACTTTGTGTAACTACTTGAAATGATATAAATCTATATATCTATATACATATATAATTGTGATTATCTTAAATTAAGAGAAAATCTCCAAATGTCTCCAGTCTTAATTTAATTTAACCAGTGTCTGTTTATTTGTCTCAGAGATTTTAGTCTCTGCTTCACCTGAAGGGAGGAAGAGCACATGCAGGATGTTTGTACTGCTGCCCCAATGGATGAACCTGGCCAATGGAAGAGGTGACTTGTGAGAAGTGATTATATTATGGGATTGGAGGTTATACCACTGCTCACCAGAGGGTTAAAGATACTCTCATGCAGTGAGGCAGTTCTCATAATAGTCACCTGTTATCAAATGGAGACAGGCATATTCTTGGCCAGCTCAAATTATAACTGGTTCCCTCTTTATTAACACAACATCTTGTACCATTTGCAAGACAGGCCTCACAAGAGAACAGACAGGTTAAGATTCAGCATCGGGGACTTTCTGCATCTAAAACTGTGAGTTAAACCAACTCTTCTTTATTCAGAGTTTAGGTCAGTTACTTCGTTAAAGAAAAGGACTGACACAGGTGTGTCATGTTTGTGTGTGTGTGCACACAGGTGTGTGTGAGAGAGAGAGCAAGAGAAATGTGGTTTAAATAGAAGTGCTCTTAATAGGCTAATTGAGGAGTAAAAAGCATCTCTCTACCTGGGATACTCTTCTTCTTCTAAATACAACTTCTTAACCTTACAGTGATGACATGATAACTTGCTGTAAGGCAGATTCACACAAAGTACATATGAAGTGGTCTTGTAATATTGTATTGGTAACATGCTCTCAGGGATGCTCTGGTTGATCCTGAATTCTGGACACATTCTGAGTAGGAAAGAAAATAATACTACATACATGTTTAGTTGTGTTTGCTTCCTTTTCAAGAAATGTTTCAATTTGAGAATGGACCTTTAAATATTTTATGAAAACATCTCATTTTCCATGAACAGAGACTTGCTGAAACTCTTGCTATGGTTACAAGTTGCTAAGAGGAAGAGACATGTGTGTACCTGGTCTTGGGCAATGCCCTACTGCATATATTCTGAGAGTTGGGCGATGACTTCACTGGGTCATCAGCTGTGGGCTCCCAACAGCATAGTATCTTCAGGAAAAACATTTCCCAGCACTCCTCTCCCTCTCTGCTTTCCTGTTTTTATTCTGAATGGGATGAGACCTCTTCTAATCACATATAAGACTGGGAGGTGGAAGGGACTCAATCCTATTGATCCACAATATGCAAGGAACAAGGACAGAGGTGAGAGTGTGGACAAGTGAGTACTCCATACACCTCTCTTGTCTTTATTCTATTTTTAATATCTATCACTAATTGTACAAAATGTACTAAAAATACAAGGTGATAAATACAATTCATCTTTACCTATCAGTCTTTCATCATTCTGAACCATCCCTCCCAATCCAACACCTCCCTTCCATATACATTTCTATGTGTAAGAATGCATGTTAATTACTAAATGTGAATTTATGACTCTCAGAATGTCTGTAGGACATATGGAAGTCATTTCTAATTACTCTGATAAATATAGATAAAATATGGGACACTATGTAGCTATACCTAGTAAATGACTCCACAAGGTTCTTAAACGTATATTTTTATTTTATTTTTATTTTTTTATTGTGAAAATACTGTACAGAGGGGTTACAATTACATGGGCAAGATAGTGAGTACATTTCTTATCAAGCATTGTAGCCTCCTCCTTTGTTTGCCCTTCCCATCCCTTCCCATCCTCCCTCCTTCCCCAGCCAATCCTCCCCCCAATCAAGTTGTAAAGTTCCTTTTCCACATGACAACTTGTACTTCTCATGGTTGCAACAGGTCCACCTGTATCCTTATTTAAACGACTTGTTTTTCCCCTTCCCCTCCACCAATTATAACGACATCAAATAGAGTGAAAGCAGGGGTTATACTGTGGGGGAGGGACATACAAAACGACAAAGAAATAATCTTATAATTGCTTTAGAAACAAATGCATGAAAGAAAAAAAAACATTTAAAATACATATCTTAGGGTTCATGTTCCTAACAGCACCTAATCTGACCTTTTCTGCTTGACTCAGACATATACTAGATATTGCAAATAAGGGAAATCATGGGACCTATGTTTCTTTGGGCTTGGCTTACTTCACTTAATATAATTTTTTCCAAGTCTTTCCATTTCCTAACAAATGGGGCAATGTCATTCTTTCTGATGGAGGCATAGAATTCCATTGGGTATATATACCACATTTTCTTGATCCATTCATCTACTGAGGGGCATCTGGGTTGGTTCCATATCTTAGCTATGGTAAATAATGCTGCAATAAACATGGTTGTGCTGGTAGCTTTAGTGTGGTCTTGTTTGTAAACATTTGGGTAAATGCCCAAAAGTGGGACTGCTGGGTCATAGGGGAGCTCTATGTGGAGTCATTTTTTTTTTAATGTTTTTTATTGTGAAAATACTGTACAGAGGGGTTACAGTTACATGAGCAAGGTAACGAGTAAATTTCTTACCAAGCATTGTTGCCTCCTCCTTTGTTTTCTCCTACCATCCCTTCCCTCCCACCTCCTCAACTACACTCCCCTCTCCCCACCAACGCCCCCCCTCCCGCCCCCCGCCTAAATTGTAAAGTTCGCTTTTCAGTATGGTATCTTCTACATCTCATTGTTGCAATGGGTCAACCTGTATCACTATTTACACATTTTGTTTTTTCCCTTCCCCACCCCAAATTATACCAATATCAAATGCAGTGAAAACAGGGGTTATACCATGGGGGAGGAACATACAAAGCAACAAAAAAATCACATGATACCTTATAAATACATTAGAATCAATAACAAGAAAGAAAAAAACCACTTGTGTTCCTATCTTGGGGTTCATTTCACTTAACTTCATCTTATCTGGTCATATGTTATGTGGAGTCTTTTGAGGAACCTCCATACTACTTTCCAAAGTGGTTGAACAAGTTTATACTCCCACCAACAATGAAGTAAGGTTCCCTTCTGTCCACATCCCCTCCAGCATCTGTTGTTATTAGAGTTCTTGATTTTTGCCATTCTAACTGGTGTGAGGTGGTATCTCAATGTTGTTTTGATTTGCATTTCTTTTATGACTAGAGAGATTGAGCATTTCCTCATGTGTCTATTGGCCATCCTTCTTTCTTCTTCAGAGAAGTTTCTCTTTAAGTTTTTAGCCGACTTATTTATTGGGCAGTTGTTTCTTTGAGGATTTGTTGTTGGGGGATTTAATTTTTTGAGTTCCAAGTATATTTTAGATATGAGACCCTTGTCCGTTGTATGGCTAGTGAAGATCTTCTCCCAATCCATGGGCTTTCTATTGAACACTGCTGGAGGAATATCAATACCAAATTTCAAACTCTACTATAAAGCCATCCTAATCAAAACAGCTTGGTACTGGCACAAGAACAGACCTCAGGACCAATGGAATAGAATTAAAAACCCAGAAATGAACCTACAGACCTATAGCCATCTAATCTTCGATAAGGGAGCCAAAAAAAATAGAATGGAAGAAAGACAGCCTCTTCAGTAAATGGTGCTGGCAAAATTGGTTAACTACTTGTAGGAAACTAAAGCTAGATCCTTATATATACCCTGCACCAGAATCAACTCCAAATGGATGAAAGACCTCGGAGTCAAAGCAGACACTCTGAAGACATTACAGGATGGAATAGGAGAAACCCTAAGTCTCCTTGGCACAGGCCAAACTTTCTTAATAGAGACCCAGAAACACAAGATATCAAAGAAAGGTTGGACAAATGGGATTGCATGAAGTTGCAGAGCTTCTGCATGGCAAAAGACATATCTAGCAAGATCAATAGAAAGTCCATGGATTAAATGTACTTTATTTATTCACATATATTTATTTCCATTCCTCAGTTTGGATTTGTGTGAACTAGGGCAGAAGCCAAGGGTGCTTTTGATATCTGCTCTCTGAATAACACCTCTAAGTTCAAGCACCTGAAGAAAAATATGTTCAAACCTTCCAAAACATGATACAAAGTTTTAGTTAGTATTTTCTTTATATTTCCTGAAGTTATTTAAAAACTTATTTTTCCACTCCTCTTTCAAAAGTTTAGACCATGGCAATGTAAAACAATAATATGATACTCAGTATCAAAATAAATTAATTTTCTGAGAACTAGATTAAAATGTTGCATGTTTTAACATGAGAATTGATATCAGTATTTAAAACAATACATTTGCTGAAAAAAAATTCCCTGACAAGAAATTGATAAATGTTTAAGGTACTGAACTCAGTTGTTTATTACATTATTTAGCATCCCCAAATATCATGTTGTATTTCAAATAAAATTATTCCATGGCAATCTAAAATTAATTTCAAAGACTATGTTTCTTAAAAAATAATTTTCAAAATGATTTTCACAAAGTATTTTTCCTTACTTTTAAAAACCTGTCCTGACACATCAAGAATGCCTTCATTATTGACTGACTGCAGAATTTTAGGACAGACTGGACCATACATAAGTACACAGCAGTGTTCTTTGTAAGCCACAGAAGAGGCAGTGTCAGGTGTGTGCTGCTTGGGATGAGCAGGAGGACAGACAGTTAAGGTATGCAATTGGCTCCAGAACCTGTCTCCCAATGCTTTCCAGTGACCTTAAAAATGGGGCTGCATATGAGATGTTCTGTCGGCAGTTGAAGCACCAGGATAAGCATCTGGGGAAGCCCAGGCTCTCACTTCTGCTTTCCTGGGAGGTTTTTGTTATGACTGGTGTCACAGGGGTAGGTAACTAATTACCCTGCTGACAGTAGTAAGTGGCAAAATCTTCAGGCTGCAGGCTGCTGATGCTGAGAGTGAACTCTGTGCCAGATCCACTTCCATTGAACCTCCATGGGACCCCAGATTGCCAAGTAGGTGCAAAATACATCAGGAGCTTTGGAGCTTTCCTTGCTCTCTGCTGGTAAGAATGTAAATAATTGCTAATGATATGACTGGCTTTGCAAGTGATGTGGAGTCTGTCTCCCAGAGATGCAGGCAGTGATGGCAACTGGGTCAACTGGACATCACAATGGCTACCTGACATTGGAAACACTAAAACAATTAGTAGTATTATCCAAGTACTTCCACGAAGCTTCAGGCTGCTCTGTTAATATGAGATGAGTAATGCCCAGCATTGTTCTTCCTTACCTGGGAGCCAGAGTAGCAGGAGCCCCAGGAGCTGAGCAGGGGCCTTCATGTCCAATCTATTTGCTGAGTGGAACCTTCTCCTGCATAGGGTGTGAGCAGCCTCTGAATAAGTTCTCAGGGCAGTGGTCTGTGCTCAGGGCACATGAAAAGCAGCAGGGTTGGAAAGATTTAAAAGATATGGCTATATAAGATATAGTGATCTTCATGAATTTTTGAGCTAGCAGTCTCCAAATCTCTCAGATAACATTGCTGTCTCCTATCAATTGTCCCAAAAGCTCCCCTTCAAATTTAAGATGTTCCCTAAACCAAGAACTCACATCTACTTCAGTCTCTTCTGCTTCATAAACCTTCATGTTCTTACACTATCATCTCTTCCAGTTCCTACATAACATTTTTTTAGTAACTGTTCTAGAACTTGTGGTCCCAGCAGATTCAGATTTGATGAAAGGAAACACAGTAAAGGGTGAGCAAGGCAATGAAGCCACAAGGAATGGAGAAGACATCCTTAGCATGGGAAACACGGAAAACTGCCACAGACAGTGAAGGCAGAGCACAGTGAGGAAGGCTCCCACATCAGGACCAGCATGTGGAGACACTGTCCACCCTAGTGCAGGATGTCACATCTGGGGAGCCACTAGCAGGACATTTACATGACAGTGAATCAACCTCTCATCATTGTGAGTCCCAGCTGCTTTAGGTACACAAAATAACACTGTACCTCACAGTCAAGAACCTCACACATAGGGAAAGTCCCTGCCAAAGTCAGAGTTCTCTTCATCAACCTTCACTAAATGAACTGCATGGGGATCTAGATTTGAGAGATTCACCTACTTCGACCCTTGTTATGATGTATCTGGGGCCTGAAATCTCAGACTTCTGAAGCCAAAGGAAGCTATGATGAAACTGTGAAACTCATGCCTTTCTATATACCTGCATTTAATGAGAAAAACTTTGAAGGTGGACCTGTCTTTTGATACACATCCACTCCTGGTGCACACAACGTCCCCCCACACCTGGGTTTGAGACTAAGACATTTTAGGAATGGATATGTTTCAGGAGGAAAGAAGAGTGGATATGAGAGTGGAGATCAACCACTTCACAATTTGTGTAATAAGACTGTTATGCCCTGAGCCTCAGGTAGGAATCATAAACAAAGATTCTTGTGTAGACCATACTAAAGCTACCAGCACATGTGTTTAATACAGCATTATTTACCATACCTAAAATACAGAACCAACCCAGATGCCCTTCAGTAGATGAATGGATCAAGAAAATGTGGTATACATGCAAAATGGAATTCTGTGCTTCCACCAGAAAGAATGATATTGCCCCATTTGTTAGGAAATAGAAAATCTTGGAAAAAATATATCAGTGAAGCAAGCCAGGCCCAAAGAAACATAGGCCCCTTGGGTTCCCTTATTTGCAATAACTAGTATATATCTGAGACAAGCAGAAAAGGTCAGTGAAATGAACCACACGACATGGACACAAGTGGTTTTTTTCTTCCTTGCAATGGTTTTTAATGTATTTATAAGTACCATGTAATTTTCTTGTAGCTTTGTAAGCCCCTTCCCCATGGTATAACCCCTGTTTTCACTGTATTTGATGTTGGTATAATTTAGGGAGTGAAAAGGAAAAAAAATGTTTAGGGCTGGGAAGGTAGCTCAATGGTAGAGTGCTTGCCTTGCATGCATGAGGCCCTGGGTTGGATTCCTCAGCACCACATAAGCAAGAAGAAAAAAAGCTGGAAGTGGCGCTGTAGCTCAAGTGGTAGAGTACTAGCCTTGAGCTGAAGAGCTGAGGGACAGCACCCAGGCTCACAGTTCAGGCCCCACGACCGGACCCAAAAAATAAATTGTTTAAATTGGGATACAGGTTAACCCGTGAGATGTATATGACCTATGTTGAAAAACGAACTTTATAATTTAGGCGTGGAGTGGGGGAGGAGAGAGGGAAATGTAGTTCTGGAGATGGGAGGGCAGGGATGGTAGGGGAAAAACAAAGGAGGAGGCAACTATGCTTGATAAGAAATGTGCTCATTACATTGCTCATGTGATTGTAACCCCTCTGTACAGTATTTTCACAATAAAAAAAAAGTTATTTTTAAAAAAGATCTGTTGTGTGCATAGAGTAAGAACCTGATCTGCACACAAGGATCTCAGTGGTCTGTGCATTGTCTGAGAGAAAATCCAGTACATGCTCAAGTCTCAGTGGAAGCCTTTGCTCATTGTCAGGCTTGTTTGCCATGTAATGGTAGGTTTTTGGAAGGGAAGAACATATTCTTCTAACCTGTAAGAGGCAGGTGAGAAAGAGCCTCCATTAGAGGAGGACTAGAGGAAACAGACATGTAACATAGCCTTATGCAGAGTCACACTTCAATTTGTAGCTTTGTTAAAAGAATGGGCCTGTGCCAATGAGACCCCTGTTTTCACTGTCTTTGATGTTGGTAAAATTTGGGGAGGAGAAGGGAAAAAAACAAATGGTTTAAATAGGGATACAATGCAACAATGAGATATACAATCGTTATGTCAAAAAATGAACTCTATAATTTTTGGGGGTTGAGGGGAAGATGGGAAGGCAGGGATGGCAAGGGGAAAAAAGGGAGGAGACAACAATGCTTGATAAGAAATGTTCTCATTACCTTGCTCATGTAATTGTTAACTCCTCTGTATGGTATTTTCACAATTAAAAAGTAATACTAATGGGAATTTCAGAATCATAGGTTGATTAAGCAACAAGGTTTTAACATCAGAATCATATAATTAATTTGCTTTATATTTAACAAACATATTCTATTTATTTGGTGATATTCAGTAACATTCCTATTAAATAAAATCTTTCTCACTTTTAAGCCAAGCTTTGTGATTCATTCTTCAATTGCTAGCTACTAATGTTTCTTGAGTTATTCTGCAAGAGATTTTACTCTGTAATTCTCTCCAAACTATAGAAATGGCATGCTGGTGGTAGATGTTTTTGTCTTTGTCTTTCACATTTGGGAATAAGTGATAAATTGATTTCTGCATTAACATTATAAATTCTGGTTCTGGGAGTCCCTTGAAGCTGAAGTAACCCAAGATCCCACTTGGACAAGGTCTCTGGTATGACATCTTCTGTCAAGTCCTCCAAACTCAGACTACTGCTTCAGTTCAGAGAATGTGCTATGCTGCTCCCCAGACAAGCTTTGAAATAGGACTGCTGGGCCAAGCCCTACAGAGATGTTTTTGTTAAGGACTATATCACTGTGGGAGGAGTATCTATACCTTGCATGCAGTAATAAACGCCAATATCCTCAGCCTCCACCCTGCTGATTTGCAGTGTGAAATCTGTGTCTGACCCACTGCCACTGAATCTTTCTGGGACCCCAGTTGCTCGGTTGGAAGCCCAATAGATTAGGAGTTTTGGAGACTGGCCAGGCTTCTGCAAGTACCAAAATAGAGCACTATCTCCATCGCTATGTAAGAGGCTCTGACTTGACCTGCAGGAGAGGGAGACCTTCTCTCCCAGGGTGACAGCCAGGGAGAGTGGAGTCTGAGTCATTATAATATCGCCTCTGGATCCTGAAATTAAAATAAATGAAAAGCACAAGGTTATATTGGTAATATAATTTTTTCTGTGCTTATATATTTATTCCTAATCGTTTCATGGTTTTTCCTTCTATCCTACCATTCAATATTTCAAAAAATATACAAATATTAAAAGCATAAATGAGTTTCTAGATCTCATGTATACTACCCACTGCACAGTTGTCATAGTTGTCAACAAAGCTCAGGAACTGGTTCCATCTAGAATGTTCATCACTCTCATATAATTAACTTCACCTGCCCCATTCTAGAGGACAAGTTCTGTGCATCTAAACCATGAACAGAATACAAACAAAAAGCAGTGGCCCTAAGGGTTCCCCTTCAACCCCCTTTTTTATCTTCTCCCACTGCCCTTTACAGTAATCCATAGCATTAGGAGACCCAGAGCCCAAGAACAGAGCCTCATTTTAGCTGGCAATCCAGGAGATTTAATCAGTGAAGTCAAGGTCAAGATAAGTCTTTATGTCAAACTAGTGCCTGAAAGTCCTCCTTGGGGAGCACTATGCAAATCAGCAGGTGGGTGCAGCAGTGTGAGAAGAACAAAGTGGAGGACAAGGGCATCGCTCTGGTGCAGAAAGTGACTTAAATTTCTTCTGTGTTTGGAGAAAAGACCCACAAATACCAGGCTGGCTCCAGCAGTGGGTAGAAGGACCCTTCTCCCCTGATGCCTGGATCTGCAGGGAGTTTCCACTGTCTACTTAAAACACTAGAGGCCCAATTCAATTGAAATGTGTGTCCAGGAGAGTCTTGGTGAAGGGTCAATTTGATTGGCCCTCTTCTAGTTATTCTAGAGAAAAGTACTGTACAGAGACTTCATTTGCCATTGTCTCTCAAGACTTCTATCCAATATCACTGTGGTTTGAATTAGGTAAGGAAATCAAATACCTACTTCAGTTAATCCGATATCACTGAAGGAAAGTTAATTTAAGATTAGCAAGTTATCAACACCTGTTAGAGATATTCTTTATAAGCCAGACACTGGTGGCTCACGTCTATTATCCTAGCTATTCTGGAGGCTGAGTTCTGAGGACATGGTTCAAAGCCAGTCCAGGCAGAAAATTCTCCTTGTGACTCTTATCTCCAATTAATCATTCAGAAATTGTAAGTGGTGCTGTGGTTGAAAGTGGTAGAGTGTTAGCCTTGGGCAAATGAGCTCAGGATCAGTGCCCAGGTCCTGAGTTCAATCCCTACAAGTGATTAAAAAAATAAGATTCTTCATAGAGGGCCTAATAAATTAAGTTCCTTATGATCACTTGTGTCAAAACAAAATAACCCAGAGGATAAAATCCTCCTTACAGAGGGTAAACTAATAACATTTCTAAATGAAAGAGAAAAATGGCAGAGAAAACTAAGTTTATTTATTGGTTTGTTTGTTTGTTTGTTTTGTGTCTGGTCGTGGGTCCTGATCTCTGGGCCTGGGTGCTGTCCCTCAGCTCTTCAGCTCAAGGCTAGTGCTCTACCACTTGAGCCACAGCAACACTTCTGGCTTTTTTTCTTTTGCTTATGTGGTACTGCGGAATCAAACCCAGGGCCTCATGCATGCAAGGCAAGCACTCTAGCACGGAGCCACCTTCCCAGCCCCAGAAAACTAAATTTTACATAGGCATTTTCACAATCTGTAAATATGGGATGACACTTATTCAGCATAACTCTTCACCAGACTAACAACAGCATTCTTAATATTCCTCTCTCTCTTCTATAAGACAGTTTGTACAAGAACACCAGTTACATTCAGTTAGGTAGTCAGACTATTGCAACATCTATTTTTAATCTTTCTACAGAGTCTGTTCCTAGAAAAGTTATTAACTCTGTAGTAGACCCTCTTTGTCATGCCTGGATTCCATGGGGGCAGCCACAGCCAGGACTCCACACCTCATAGCAGGACCCAGCAAGATCTGTTTTCATGTCTCAATATAACAAGTACTCAAAATTAAGTCTTCTCTTAAGCTTCATCAGGATCTACTCAGAAACTGAATGTTGGTTCAGAGTTTTACAGAGGAATTCATATTCCACTCAGCCTGAAGAACATACATTTCTGTTACTATTGGACACTGTTTGTGACATTTTCTTATAGGTTACACAAAAATTTTCTTCTATTAAAATTTATTATAGGGTTTTTTATTGTGATTAAGTGATTACATAAATTTCTCAAATTTCACAGGATTGTGATACTTATAGTCACAAAGTAAGTGATATTTATAGTCAAAAACACATTCTAACATTCGTGGGGTGAATTATCTTTGTCATGGTTTATAAAGTTTGTAAATTCTATGAGCTTTGACAATACAGTTATTTCTTCCACATGGGGTGATATATACATTTCTTTCCTTTTGCTTAGTGTCAGCTTTTCCCTCTTTCCTGCTCATTCCCTCCCTCCCATTGCTTCCATTGAGTTGCTTTGTTCATTTTGATCAATGTCCAGTGTAGCTGATAGGTCCCACTATTGTATGTTTTCCCATTTCCCTCTGTTTCTGTGTCTTCCTCCTAGTTTCCCTCTGATGTGCACTTATATACCATATATGTGGTACTATATATTATTTTTAAATAAGTGTTTTATTGTGAAAATACCATACAGAGAGTTTACAATTACATGACCAAGTTAATGAGTACATTTCTTATCAAGCATTGTTGCCTCCTCCTTTCTTTCCTCTTCCTATCAATGCCTATCTCCCCTATTCCTGTTCCCTCGACCCCTGCCCTCACTACCCACCCCAAGCACCAAAGTTGTAAAGGTCATTTTTCGACATAATGTCTTGTACATCTCTTTAGTACACTGGGTCCACCTGTATCCCTATTTAAACAAATTGTTTTTTCCCTTCCCCTCTCCAAATTATACCAACATCAAATACAGTGAAATCATGGGTTATACCTTGGGGGAGGGACATACAAAGCAACAAAGAAATTATCTTATAAATATGTTATTTGTAAATTATTTCTTTTATTCCTTTCCAAACTCTTTCAGATACCATTACTGGAAGAAAGTTTCAAAGTGAAATTACATGCCAATCACATGGAAAGTGAGATGACTAACACAGGTAATTTCCCAATAGGTTGTAACTTCAATCCTGTAGATGAGTTATAAATGATATAGCTCAAAAGAAATACTGAAATCTTATCCTTTCATACCCCCCACCAAGGATGAGCAACCACCTCAGTCACATATCCATTTCTGTCCTTTTGTTGGTTAACTGGAGGAAAGAGTCTCTTGCACTTTCCTTTCCTGGTCTGGCTTTGAACTGTGATCAGCAGATCTCAGCCTTCTGTGTAGGTAGGTTTTCAGGTATGAGCCACCTGCATTGGCCTCTTATAGCTACATCAGCCTTGTAGAATATCGGGATTTGAATGTATACCTCTCAAAACACAGTCCCTTGCCACACAACCAGGCATGGTAGGGTTTCATTCTCAGGATTGGAACATTGTGAAGTTGCTGATCAGTTCTGCTGGCCATTTGTCCTCAACTGCATACCAGGTGATGGTCTGCTCTTCTCAGGTGTGGTGCAGTAGTAGAGGCTCAATAGTGGTCATTGTTCTTGGCAAGTTGGATTCAGAGAAGCAGCAGAAAATATAAAAAGATAATAACTTTAAATGTTGCCATTCATTGGAGAAAAGCGCTTGATAAAATTCTCTCAAGTGACTAGGGATAGAAAAAAATATCACCTTAGCCCAATAAAAGATATCTGGCAAAACCATTGTCAACACCATACTAAATAGGGAAAATGAAATTATGAAATTATTTCCTCAAAAATAAGAATATATAAGCATAACCAAGGAGATAAATCATCTGTACTATGAAAACTATAATAATAAAACTGAATAAATGAAATGCACAAACAAATATATAAATACATATACTTCTTTATTTTACCTACATAAACTTCTATATGCTATGTGAATCTAAAATAATGGCACAACCCTGACTACCCCGAGTATGTAGATATGTCATTTACAAGTCAGGAGAGGCATTATAAAGTCTGTGCTGAGGGCTATATAGAGAAAAGAATGTTTGGATAAAAAGGATCTTCTCATTTGCTTACAGAAGAAAAAAAATACATGTACGTCTACGAACAATACCAGTAATGCATCCCATTTAGTTGATGCTTTTCTGATTCTGATCCAAAAACTAAGCAGGCTTAAACCTTCAACTGCTAGGCAACATTCTTGAATTCAAGCTCACTGAGAATGGAACCTGAGTCCTGCTTCCTCACCATGGTTGCAGCAGCAGGAAGAAGAGAAGCAAGTCTGCAGCTACATGTCCAAACTACATGTGAATTCCTAAGGCTGATCCTGCTCAGGGAGAGCTGGTTTGGTGACTTAGTTTCCCTGCACTGCCATGGAGAGCACAGATATCTTGGGCTGGTGCATAAATTCATGGAATAGTTTTAAAAATCAATGTTCTGGAAGCCGGGAAGTCTAGAGTATCATCTGTTTTAGACTCTCATCCTGACTGTTCACTTTCTTGTAAGGTCCTCACAAGGACTTTGATGCCTGTGACAGAGACAGAGACAGGGCCATCCAGGGCCACATCTCCTCAAGACACTAGCACTACAGGACTTGCTACAGTCTCAGAGACCTCACATCACCTCACACACTTGTTACAGACTTCTCCAAGGACACATATCTCAGGGGGATATGTATCAATCCTTGAAACATGGTCTTTGCTGATGAATAAGGCAGGAAATAGAGGCAAAGCCAAGCTTCCAGTCTCTAAATTCCAAAAACAGAAGTCTTTCCCCCACAATTCAGCCTGCTGACAGCTCCTTCTGAGTGTCCCTGGTCCTAGTCCAATACCCAAGCCTGGAGACTCTTTGTTAATGATAAAACACTCGCTCTAGTTTCCCTAGATTACTAATCTAGATAGCTATTTTTTTTTTGGGGGGGGGGTGTCCAGTCATGGCTCCTGAACTCTGGGCCTCGGCGCTGTCCCTCCGCTCTTCAGCTCAAGGCTAGCGCTCTACCTCTTGAGCCACTGCGCCACTTCCGGCTTTTTTTCTGCTTATGTGGTGCTGAGGAATCCAACCCAAGGCCTCATGCATTCAAGGCAAGCGCTCTCCCACTGAGCCACCTTCCTAGCCCTAAATAGCTCTTTTTATATGTCTTGTGTGGTTTCACTACCATCTAGTGGTATTATTCAAACAGTACATGCTTTTACACCAGGATTCTTTTTTTAACTTTTTATTAATTTTTAATTTTACTTTATTGCAAAGATGCTGTACAAACGGTTACATTTACATGAGTAAGGTAATGAGTACATTTCTTGTCAAGCATTGTTACTCCCTCCTTTGTTGTTCTCCCACTATCCCTTTTCTCCCTTCCCTCCCTCATACCTTCCCCCTCTCCAAAGTTGTAAAGTTCATTTCCAATATAGAGTCTTGTGGGTATTATCGTTGCAATGAGTCATCCTGTGTCCTTGTTTCAGCGTTTTGTTATTTCCTTTCTCCTCCCCAAATTAGACAAATGTGCATACAATATTCAGGGTACCAAAATCAGTACATTGAAAACATTGGTTACACCACAGGGGGAAAGAACATACAAAAGAAACAAAAAAAATCACACAATACATTAAAAACAACAACAAAGAAAGTCCTCTGTGTCCATATCTGAGGATTCAGGTTTCCCTCATGTGCAATAATTAATATACATCTAGGATAATTTTATCTGAAAAGCAGAAAATCTCAAAAACTATGTACATATGACCATCTAAGATGATGCTAAGCTAAATGAACCCCAGGATTCTTTTTTCAGGAAGAGTTATAAATTATATTTTCATGTATCCTTTTTAATTTTTCTATGGATTAAATTCAGATAAGATGGTAGATTTGTGTGTGTGTGTGTGTATCTGTCTGTATCTGAGTGTATATATGTGGATGTGTGTTTGTGCGTGTGTCAGTGGTTTGCCAGTGATAACTTGAAGAATAAGAGCTAGTAAGTCCACACAGGTGAAGATAGAGAAACAAGAGGCCTAAGCTGCACAGAGATCCCCAAATCTGTCCATGCCAAACGTGGTATTTTACTAAATATGAATCACTGACTGCATGTGGAGGGCTGAAGTGGTGAAGAAAAGTTGATCTCTACTTGTTGTATGACATGGTACAGGTGTGGAGAACCAATGACTCACCTTGTGCTTATGTGGCTTGAGTACTGATGGCTTGCAAGTTAGCTAATGTTGGCTTTCTGGACTCTGTCTGCTGGGAAAGTATTCTAATTGGAAGGAAAGGAGCCTGTTGCTCTCCCTGTGGATTTGTCACTGTTCTTAGTCACAGTTGTCAAGTGTACTCAGCACAAGATGATTTATCTTAGGATATGGATTTGTTTACAAACTATTGAGAAGTCTTAAGGCAGAAGTTCTGGAAACCTTTTCAAGAATGGAGTAGAAGTTGGAGCCAGTAGGATGAACTTTGGTACTGGGATTCTCTATTCAGTGATGTCTTGCAGAGAAGGGCTGTCCCTTTCCTCCTGCTCTGAGATTATAGCACCCAGACATGAGTGCTCAGAATCCACCTCCTGGCCTGCAGCTCTCTTGTGCTGTTTACATCCACATCTCACACTCGTGAGGATAAATCCAATTCATGAGTTTTTGGACTGATTCATGTTTAATGACTTTGCTTCACTAATACATACATTCCCACATTGAAACTCTGACTTAAAAGTAGCTACCTCAACATATTATTACCACAACAAATAATAGCTATTTCTCCCAATTGAGTGCTGGGGACCCCCAAATGCTTCTGGTGCCTAATTCATCTTCCATCATTGGTTAGAAAGTAAGCTAGGGCCAAAGTTATGAAGCTGTATTACTTAGATTTCCCTTGTTGTGGCTAAGACCTCAGTAAAAGCAATATAAAGGGCAGAGTACTTGATTGCAACTCTTAGATCATAAAGTCTAGTCTACCATGTGGGCAGAGTTTGGTGAAGCTCACAACATGGCACCCAAGAAACAGAGGAAATCTTATACTTGGTGGCTACATCTTCCTTCCCCTTTGGTTTGATGAGAACTCAGTCCTTTGGAAGGGGCTGTGTATAATAGGGTGGGGCTTCTCTCTTAGTCAATTCTCTCTAGAGAATCTCTCACAGCCAGGTCCAGAAGTATATCCAACCTAGAGGCCATCATTAAAGATCATCAGAATTTTTTCTGTTTCCTTAAACCTTTCAAAGAATATAGTGAGTATAGAAAGAAGATTACTGAGCCATATATACATGGATTCCTCAAAAGTCTACATGCTGGGTGTTCTTACATATCTTTCTTTAAGACAGTCTCTGGAAAGGATAAACTATGTTTCATTGGATCCCTGATAATTTCTCGGTGTGTACATTGTAGCTTCATGTTTATACAGCTACATTTGGACATTTATATGTACATATGTACACATCTATATGTACATATAGATGTATATATGCACTCAATAAATATATAAATCTAGGCACATGTTTTATAGATGACCCATATAAACACATACCAATATATGTATAAGTATGCCTATTTGTTAACTGTGAATGAATCACATTTGTTAAATCTGTACTACCTATTCAAATATCATTTTTATTTCTCTACTTATACATTGCTATATATTATTGTATATTACATTATATGGTATAAATAATCTGGATAAAGTAAATGCTAACTGCTCCTTACATGTTTCCATATGTGAATTACAATATATTCTACATATTCTTATATGTTGCAGACTTTTTATTTTTCCTTTTCCCCATTGTTTTTTAAATATCCATAGTTATGCAATTGGTTTTTAACAAAAATAGTATGCAATGAACCACTGGTAAACCACTGCTAACAGTTATATATATCATCTTTTAATTGGTGATGATCCTGCTGGAGCTCCTTTAACTGTTGTCCTGCAGATCAATCAGTTTGCCTCTAAATTGGATTTTGTTTGATCTTCCTCAGTGACTAAAGAGGCAGAGTATTATAGAGATCATGACCAACATCTAGAAGTCAATGTACATAGAGAAATTCCGGTCATAAAATATCCAACAAGGAAACACATTTTTGAAGTGTTTGTATTCTGAACATTCAACACTGCTTTGAGGTAGCTAAGCAAGTCCTCTAAAATGAGCACTACTCCTAAACTTTTGCATTTTAGTTTTGTTTAGAAGATACAGACAAGGCCATGTTCCACCTATCTGTACTGCCTTGGTAACCATGACTATAGGAGATTACCCCAATGCCTAGATTTCTCTTGAGATAGCTCCTTGATAACAATTGGCCAGTAAAACCTCAACTTGAATCTACTTCTCCCATTTCTGGGGATTGTAGGCAATATTTTGAATAATATTTAATCTTGATATATCCTCAAATTTCTAAATATCATTATTATTCTCAGGCCTGAGATCATATAATTGATAAATATTTGTCTGTGTTTAAATAATTTTGCCATTTAAAGATCTCCTTAGCAGAAATAGACTTCTCCTAAAGCCTAGTCTCTAAAACCTTTTATGGATCCTTGTTAACTTCTTAAAAATACAGATTGAGATGCAGTAGGTATGAGTGTGTTCATAAATTTGTGTGTGTTGTTGGGGTGAGCCAAAACTGACTACATTTTTAATAGACTGGGAGTTCCCCCCCCCACACCCCTTCCAATCAAAATACTGGTGATAACAAATAAAATCCATGATGCCTGTAGCATGGACAGAAGGACTCCACTGATAATATCTGGAACTGATTCTCAAAATAGTTGACCAGTAAAAGCACAGAGTTAAGCTAGATGAAGAGGCATGCCATAGTTACCAAGTTATCTCTTAGGGATGCTAGCTACAAAGGTTAGCACCTCTATTTTCCAGGATATTCATATTAACATGTAGGGTATAGAATTGACAAGCATAACAAAATTTTCTCTTACAGGCAGTAAGTACCCTAATGATCTTTTAACCTAATGGTAGAAATGATTGCAATTGAAAGTATGAATTCAATGTAATTTTTAATAAGTTTTTAATTGTGAAAATACTGTACAGAGGGGTTACAATCACATGAGCAAGGTAATGAGTACATTTCTTATCAAGCATTGTTGCCTCTTCCTTTGTTTTTCCCCTACCATCCCTTCCTTCCCATCTCCACAACTACACTCCCCCTCACCCACCCCACCCACCCCGCCAAATTGTAAAGTTTCTTTTTTAACATAGCATCCTGTACATCTCATTGATGCAATGGGTCCACCTGTATCCCTACTTAAACAATTTGTTTTTCCCTTCCCCTCCGCAAATTATGCCAACATCAAATATAGTGAAAACAAGGGTTATACCGTGGGGGAAGGACATACAAAGAAACAAAAAAAATCACCAGGTACATTATAAATACATTAGAAACAATAGCAAGAAAGAAAAAAAACACTTTTGTACTTTTATCTTGGGGTTCTTTTCACTTAACATCATCTTATCTGAACTTTTCTGCTTGTCTCAGATATATACTAGTTATTGCAAATAAGGGAAACCATGGGAACTATATTTCTTTGTGCCTGGCTTATTATACTTTATAATATTTTAATATAATATTTTAATTTTATTTTATATAATTATATATTATATTATATATTTTATTTTATTTTATATTTTAATATACTATTTTTCTGAGTCTTTCCATTTCCTAACAAATAGGGCAATGTCATTCTTTCTGATGGAAGCATAGAATTACAGTGTAACAGTTTTTTTTTTTTGGGGGGGGGTCCAGTCTTGAGGCCTGAACTCTGCGCCTGGGCGCTGTCCCTCAGCTCTTCAGCTCAAGGCTAGCGCTCTAACACTTGAGCCACAGCACCACTTCCGGCTTTTTTCTTTTTGCTTATGTGGTGCTGAGGAATCAAACCCAAGGCCTCATGCATGCAAGGTAAGCGCTCTACCACTGAGCCAGCTTCCCAGCCCCTACATTGTAACAGTTTCTTAAATTCACTAAATATCCTATCATTCTTCCACAATGTATTTTTCAGCAAATTAATCAAAGGATTTCTTAAAGTTTCCTCTGGAGAGTAACGGAAGAGTGAGAGGATCAAAATATAGTGTTCTTATCAATTGACATACTTAGTTGAGAACACTTTGTGTAACTACTTAAAATGATATATATGTATATATATAATTTTGATTATCTTAAATTAATATAAAATCTCCAAATGTCTCCAGTCTCTGTTTATTTGTCTCAGAGATTTCTGTCTCTACTTTGCCTGAAGGAAGGAAGAGGACATGCAGGATGTTTGTACTGATACCCCAATGGATGAATCTGGCCAATGGAAGAGGTGACTTGTGAGAAGTGATTATATTATGGGATTGGAGGTTATACCACTGCTCATTAGAGGGTTAAAGATACTCTCATGCAGTGAGGCAGTTCTCATAATAGTCACCTGCTATCCAATGAAGACAACCATATGCTTGGCCACCACAAATTACAACTGGTTCTCTCTTTATCAACACAACATATTGTACCAAATGCAAGACAGGCCTCACCAGAGTACAGACAGATGAAGATTCAGCATCGGGGACTTTCTGCATCTAAAACTGTATGCTAAACAAACTTCTTTACTCAGGGTTTAGGCCAGTTTCTTTGTTATAGGGAAGGACTGACTCACGTGTGTCATGTTTATGTGTGTGTGCGCACAGGTGTGTGTGAGAGACAGAGAAATCTGTTTAAATAGAAGTGCTCTTAATAGGTTAATTGAGGAGTAAAAAGCAGCTCTCTACCTGTGATACTCTTCTTCTTCTAAATACAACTTCTCAAACCTTATAAGATTACTTGTTAACTTGCTGAAAGGCAGATTCACACTCAGATGTGAAGTGGTTTTGTAATATTTTATTTGTAACATGCTCTCAGGGATGCTATTGATGATCCTGAATTCTGGACACTTTCTGAGTAGGAAAGAAAATACTACTACATACATGTTTAGTTGTGTTTGCTTCCTTTTTGTCAAGAAATATTTCTATTTGAGAATGGTCACTTACATATTTCATGATAATATCTCATTTTCTATGAACTGAGACTTACTGAAACTCTTACTATGGAAGAGACATGTGTGTACCTGGTCTTGGACAAGGCCCTCCTGGATATATTCTGAGAGTGGGGTTGTGACTTCACTGGGTCATCAGCTGTGGGCTCCCATCAGCGTAGTCTCTACAGGAAATATATTTCCCAGCACTCCTCTCCCTCTCTGCTTTCCTGTTTATATTCTGATTTAGATGGGATATCTTCCAATCACATATAAGTTTGGAAGGTGGAAGGGACTCAATCCTATCGATCCACAATATGCAAGGAACTTGGACAAAAGTGAGAGTGTGGACAAAAGAGAACTCCATACAAATGTTTTGTCCTAAATTCTGTTTTGTTTTTTCAGGTAAGGGGTATGTTTATTCATCGATCTGGATGGCACCAGGCCATGTTGGCTCTCCATCAGTAGTAGTACAAAATGATGTCCATAAAGATTCAAGGTTATGAAGACAATTCATCTTTACCTATCACCCTTTCATCATTCTGAACCATCCCTCCCAATCCAACTCCTCCCTTCCATATACATTTCCATGTGTAAGAATGCATGTTAATTGCTAAATGTGAACTTATCACTCTCACTATGTCTGTAGGATATGGGGAAGTCACTTCTGATTACTGTGATAAATATAGATATAATATGGGTCACTCTGGAACTGTACCCAGTACATGACTCCACAAGTGTCTTAAAAGTATTTTATTTATTCACATATATTTATTTCCATTCTTCAGTTTGCATTTATTTTAACTAGGCCAGAAGCCAAGGGTGCTTTTGTTATCTGCTCTCTGAATAACACCTCTAAGATCAAGCTCCAGAAAAAAAAAAAAAAAAAAAAAAAAACATGTTCAAACCTTCCAAAACCTGATACAAAATATTAGTTAATTTTTTCTTTATATTTCCTGAAGTTATTTAAAAACATATTTTTCAACTCTACTTTCTATGGTTTAGACAATGGCAGTGTAAAACAATAATATGTTACTCGATATCAAAATAAATTAATTTTCTGAGAACTAGATTAAAATGTTGCATGTTTTAATATGAGAGTTGAAATGAGTATTTAAAAATACACTTCCTGAAAAAAATTCCCTGACAAGAAATAGATAAATGTTTAAATTACTAAACTCACATGTTTAATTATTTAGCTTCCCCAAACATCATATTGTACCTCAAATAAAATTATCTCATGCCAATACAAAATTAATTTCAAATAAATTTTAACTACTATTTTTCTTCAAACAATTGTTTTTAAAATGTTTTTCAGAAGTTATTTTTCCTTACCTTTAAAAACCTGTCCTGACATATCTAGAATGGCTTCGTTATTGACTGACTGCAGAATTTTAGGACAGACTGGACCATACATGAGTACAGAGCAGTGTTCTTTGTAAGTCACAGAACAGGCAGTGTCAGGTGTGTGCTGCTTGGGATGAGCAGGAGGACAGACAGTTAAGGTATGCAATTGACTCCAGAACGTATCTCCCAATGCTTTCCAGTGACCTTAAAAATGGGGGCTGCATCTGAGATGTTCTGTCAGCAGTTGAAGCACCAGGATAAGCATCTGGGGCAGCCCAGCCTCTCACTTCTGCTTTCCTGGGAGGTTTTTGTTATGACTGGTGTCACAGGGGTAGGTAAATAATTACCCTGCTGACAGTAGTAAGTGGCAAAATCTTCAGGCTGCAGGCTGCTGATGCTGAGAGTGAACTCTGTGCCAGATCCACTTCCATTGAACCTCCATGGGACCCCAGATTGCCAAGTAGGTGCAAAATAGATCAGGAGCTTTGGAGCTTTCCCTGCTCTCTGCTGCTACTAATGTAAATAATTGCTAATGACCTGACTGGCTTTGCAGGTGATGGTGACTCTCTCTCTCAGAGATGCAGACAGGGATGGTGACTGAGTCAACTGGACATCACAATGGACACCTGACATTGGAAAAATTAAAACAATTAGTCATGTAATTAATGATATTATCCAAGTACTTCCACGAAGCCTCAAGCTGCTCTGTTAATATGAGATGAGTATTCCCTGGCATTGTTCTTCCTTACGTGGGAGCCAGAGCAGCAGGAGCCCCAGCAGCTGAGCAGCGGCCTTCATTTGCAAGCTGTTTGTTGAGTGGAACCTTCTCCTGCATAGGGTGTGAGCAGCCTCTGAAGAAGTTCTCAGGGCAGTGGGCTGTGCTCAAGGCACATGAAAATCAGCAGGGTTGGAAAGATTTAAAAGATATGGCTATATACATAGCTTTGTGATCTTCATGAATTTCTGAACTAGCAGTCTCCAAATCTCTCAGGTAACATTCCTGTCTCCTATCAATAGCCCAAAAAACTCCCCTTAAAGATAAGATGTTCCCTAAACCAAGAGCTCACATCTACTTCAGTCTCTTCTGCTTCATAAACCTTCATGTTCTTATGCTATCGTCTCTTCCAGTTCAGAATAACATTTTTTTAGTAACTGGGCTAGAACTTGTGGTCCCAGCAGGTTCAGATTTGATGAAAGGAAACAAAATAAAGGGTGAGCAAGGCAATGAAACCACAATGAATGGAGAAGACATCCTTAGCATGGGAAGCAAGGAAAGCCTGCCACAGACAGTGAAGGCAGAGCACAGTGAGGAAGGCTCCCACATCAGGACCAGCATGTGGGGACACTGTCCACCCTAGTGCAGGATGTCACTCTGGGGAGCCACTAGCAGGGCATTGCCATGACAGTGAATCGACTTCTCATCATTGTGAGTCCCAGCTGCTGCAGGTACAAAAAATAACACTGCTCTTCACAGTCAGAAGCTCACACACAGTGAAAGTCCCTGCCAAAGTCAGAGTTCTCTTCATCATCCTTCACTAAATGAACTGCACGTGGATCTGGATTTGAGAGATTCACCAACTACGACCCTTGTTATGATGTATCTGTGGCCTGAAATATTACACTTCTGAAGCCAAAGGAAGCTATGTTGAAACTGTAAAACTCATGCCTTTCTATTTACCTGCATTTAATTAGAGGAACTTTGAAGGTGGACCTGTCTTTTGATACACATCCACTCCTGGTACACACAACGTCCCCCCACACCTGGGTTTCAGACCAAGACATTTTAGGAATGGCTACGATTCAGGAGGAAAGAAGAGTGGATATGAGAGTGGAGATCAACCACTTCCCAATTTGTGTAATAAGACTGTTATGCCCTGAGCCTCAGGTAGGAATCATGAACATAAAGATCTCTTGTGTAGACGATACTAAAGCTACTAGCACATGTGTTTAATATATTATTTACCATACCTAAGATACAGAACCAACCCAGATGCTCCTCAGTAGATGAATGGATCAAGAAAATGTGGTATATACACAAAATGGAATTCTATGCCTCCATCAGAAAGAATGACATTGCCCCATTTGTTAGGAAATGTTAAGACTTGGAAAAAATTATATTAAGTGAAGTAAGCCAAGCCCAAAGAAACATAGGTCCCATGGTTTCCCTTATTTGCAATATCTAGTATATGTATTAGTCAAGCAGAAAAGGTCAGATAAGTTGATGTTAGGGAAATGAACCCTAAGATATGTATTCAAATGTTTTTTTTTTCTTTCATGTGATTGTTTCTAACACATTCATAAGATTATTTTTTGTTGCTTTGTATGTCCCTCCCCCTCAGTTTAACCACTGTTTTCACTGTATTTGATGTCGGTATAATTTGTGGAGGGGAAGGGGAAAAACAAGTCGTTTAAGTAAGGATACAGGTAGACCCGATGCAGCAATGAGAAGTACAAGTTGTCATGTCGAAAACGAACTTTACAACTTTGGTGGGGGAGGGGGAGGCTGGGAAAGGGATGGGAAGGGTAAACAAAGGAGGAGGCTACAATGGTTGATAAGAAATATACTCATTATCTTGCCTATGTAATTGTAACCCCTCTGTACAGTATGTTCACAATTAAAAAATAAAGATTGTGGAATACTAAAAAAAAAGAAAAAGAAAAAGAAAATCAGGTTCTACCTAGAACCCACCTTGGGTTTTTCCTGCTCCTTCAAGTTGTGCTCATTGGATGGCTGGTCTTCAACAATGCATGTCTTGAAGGACAGTGTGATCTGCTCTTTACTTTGGCTTAAGTTCTCTGGCTCTGAATGTCCTCCCTGTCTGTCTTCTAGTTCCTCAATAAAAATTAAACTGTCCTTTTCCATCTGCAACATGTGTCTCAAGCAAGCATTTTCATCTGTGCCACTCTATTCCATATCTCTGTAGATTCAATTTAAATCGCACTTCCATAAACACAATCCAACTGCTATCCTGTGAGCCTGAGGTCAAACAATGTGCCCTGGTGGCCCCGCCCTTCCATGCTTTATGGAGTGTGGCAGCTGTTAAGTTCCTTAACTCTGCTTCAGCATCCTCATTTGTGTAACTGTTACAGTTACACAGTGTTGAATACTTTTCTGTATCTTTCTCTGGGATTTTACCTTCTTCCATCCATGGGCCAATTTTTCCCTTGGCTATTTTCACTCATAGGATCATATATCTCATAATCCTAAGTATTTTCTTCAATGGCAACAAACCCCTGAAGTACATCTCCAACTTCTCAACACATTTCCTCCTACATCCACTGTTAAAACATTGCCTATAAAAGAGAGATGCCCTACGTTTGCCATTTTAACTTGCTGTTAATTCACCTTTTTGTATACCTTTTCCCTAATAATTAACTCATGATATTTAGTGAAAACTTCAATACCTACCATAGAAACTCTTTCAGAGTGAGTTTTTCCCTCAAGTTATTCCTTATGATTAGTTGGATATATTTCCAGGTAAAGTTATAATCAGTAGGACAATATTTTGTAAAATAGAAGAGTTCACCTATACATTGTTTAAAATATTTGTTAAATCTTAAGAAGATACATGAATGACATAACATATAATAACAAAACAATGTGACAATAATACTTATTAGACAATATATTGGAAATGAACTTTACAACTTGGGCTGGGGGAGTAGTTGGCAAGGTAGACATTGGAGATAGTGAGGGAGAGGGGAACACTATTCAAAAAGAAATCTATTCATTACCTTACATTTGTAATTGTAACCCCTCTACATATCAACTTTACAAAAAATGTGAAAACAATAAAATAGGGAAAATCAGAAAAATCATAGACTAATATCTAATAATACATCATATATACAAAATAACACATAATATATTTTATATAATTTATATTTAATTATTACATACTGTATCTCATATATTAGGTATATATACATAAATATGATATATAAATTGCATGCATATGTTCACTTGTCAATCTGAGAATCAGAGGGCTTTTGACTTAAGGAAGATCTGCTTTATCTTGAGGTTTCTCCATTCTTATTTTTATAAATAAAAGACGTCAGTGTTGTTCCTCTGACTGTCAAAGATTCCTTGATTCTTGAGATTAAAACAGAGAAGATTCAGTGAACTAGGAACACTGCTGTGATTCTTGGTGGGAACTGGTCTGGAGGACAGAGGGACTAAGCTCAAAAAACATCTCACCTTCAGTGTACCTTGCAGGAGAGCACAGGATGGCTGGATACCCAGTGCCAACAGTGTTGTTTGTATTCAGTGTTTCTCTTGATAATTTCAGCTTGATTGCTAAGTCGAACTAGCATTTAGAAAATAGAAATAAACTAAATTTATCCTCCTTTCACCTCCCCTTTCTCTCCTTCCATTCATCTCCATCTCCTACTTTGCTTCTCTCTCTCTCTCTCTCTCTCTCTCTCTCTCTCTCTCTCTTTCTCTCTCTCTCTCATTTCTTATTTTTCTCAGGCAATGTATGTTGATCAAGTCGAATATGTTCCACAAGTAGAAATCTCTTTTAAAATTAGATAACTGATCTCTGCATTTCATCATTCTGATTGAGTTAAAGAGAAAAACTATAACTGTCTACATTTATGTGAAACAATATTTCTAATAGCATCAACAGCTATCCATTACATATCAGCACGTCAGGAATAATGAAAAATACCTGTTTTAATAAATAGGCAAACTCTGCAACAAACTTTGTACTCATTGATATAGTTATTTAGCAATTTACCACTCAAGCTGCATTAAACTATGAAAAGTTCACTATTACCTTCTATACCTAAAATTGTACTGAGGTTCTCCAAATGCAATAAGAAAAGCTAAAACTGATTGGATAAAAAGCACAAAAGACCTGAAGCAGAAAAAGGAAGTGGCAAACTGTCTTTACTTGCTAATGAAATTCGTGCATGAAGTATTGAAAAATCTCAAAATAAAAGTTTTGAAATAACTTTGAAGTGTCTTTGTGCACATTGTGAATATCTATTCAAGAATAAAATAACCTGGATAAAGTCAGAGTATTTCCATGTTTATAGTCTGGAATGTAATATTAATATTTCAACACCTAGCACAGTGCCAGTATCGCACATCTATAATTACACTTACTCTAAAGATTGAGGTATAGAAGCTCGCTGGTCCAGGTTAGCCTGGGCAGGATTCCTGTCCTATGATTCAAGGACAGCTCTGGCAAGAGGAAGCTTGAAGAAAGCAGCTGGGGCAGCCCAGGCTCACACTTCTGCTTCCTGGAGGTTTATGTTATGGCTTGTATCACTGTGGGTGGGTAATTATAATACTGTTGACAGTAATAAGTGGCAATGTCTTCAGGCTGCAGGCTACTGATGGTGAGAGTGTACTCTGTCCCAGATCCACTGCCACTAAATCTGGAGGGGATCCCAGATTGTAAATACTTTGCACCAGAGATCAGGAGCTTTGGAGCTCCCCCTGGTTTCTGCTGGTACCAGTTTAAGGCATTGCTAATGCCCTGACTGGCCCGGCAAGTGATGGAAACTCTGTCTCCAGGAGATGCAGTCAAAGTGGATGGAGACTGAGTCATCTGGATGTCACATCTGGTATCTGCCATTGGAAAAGTAATAAGTATACATAGAATCAAGCATGTTATAAGAAAGCTTCAAAAACAGCCAAGCATCACTGACTACAGCAGACTGAGGAGATCCTCAACATAGTCTTTCCTTACCTGTAATCCAGAGTAGCAGGAGCCCCAGGAACTGAGCAGGGCCCTTCATGTCCATGCTGTATGCTGACTAGGACTGACTCCTGCACAGGATGTGATCAGCTTTCAAGAACTGCTCAGGGTAGTGGGCTGTGCTCTGAGCACATGCAAATCAGTAGGGGTTGGAAGGGGCCAGCACAGCTACACCAACATGCCATATTTCAGTATCTCAGCCCAGACATTATGCCCCAGATACAAAAAACAATACCAGGATAGCACTGTTGTGCATGAAGAGAATATGTTTCTCTCTGGGATTCAGGGGACAGAATGCCTCTCTGGTTAAATACAATGAACTTTAATTTATACATGGGTCATGGCATGCTTTTCATGATATCATTTTATCTAAGTCAATTTTTCAAGCAAATATTGTTCCAAAATGTAGAATTAATGACTTAGATCAGATTTTCTAAGTCTTTGGTTTCCTTGAACCCATTTGTTAATCATAGACACAATTTTTCAATTACTCAACCTACAGGGGTATGTAGTTTGATAGAGAGAATGATAGTTAAATAATTAGATGATAGACAAGTATCAGTTAAGACTTAATGAAAGATAATGAAAAGTCTGAAATTAAACTATGTGCAGTATTAGGCTATGGTGTACAATATATAGGCTAGCCTTTGGGTTTTGCTATCAACTACAGGTCTCTGTTTCTGAATATACTTTCCCACCACCATCATCCACTAGACTTAACATCAGACATTGGCTCTCTGTATACTAAAAGGATCTGGCTACAGGCACAGCTTTATTATCTTTGTACATTTCTGAGCTGCAAGTCTCCTAAAATGTTGATGACATTCATGCATTATTGTTCGTAATCCAAGTTATTCCTCCTCACAACATGAGCTATTCTCTAAACCAAGGCTGAGCTAAACTTCAATTTACTCTGCCTCTTAAAAATGTAAATTCCCACAGTACCTCCCATTTAATGGAATTTGTAATTAATGAAGTTTTCAGTGATTGAACTTAGAGTTTATGACATAAACAAGCTCTGAAAGGATGACATGTAGCATAGTGAAGTGTGAAGTGGGACACCGGAGCTGCAAAGCCCAGAGAAGACAAGGGAAAATGCCACAGGTGATAAATCCAGAGTACGATGAGGAAGGCTCCCACCTGGAGTCCAGCATGTGAGGAAGCTGTTCACCCTAGTGCTGGATGTCACAACTGGAAAGTCACGGACAGGACAAGACAATGAATCCACCATCTTATTGTGAGTCCAAGCAGTTGCTCCAGGTGGACAAAGATAGCAATGCTCTCCCAAAGGCCAGTAGCTCACAGACCAGGCATTGCCAAAGTCAGAGTCCATCTGTACCAGGCCCTACATGACAGGTTCCTATAGCAACCCTGCTAACTGAAGTATTTCATACACTATTGGAACAAAGCAGAGTATAGAAATAAATTCTTGTTTTCCTCTTCCCCCTCCACATAATGAGTAGAGCTTTGATGCTGGACCTGGCTTATGGTAAACATGCACTCCTGGTGCAGACAAGGTCTCCTGATTATCATTCCTCTGATGTGGGTTTGAGAGAAGAACAATTAGAGGAATAGCTCTCAGTTGCAGGTAGAAGAAAAGTGGATATGAGAATGGAGTAAGAATCACCCTACTAACAAGACAGTCAGTCCTGGGCTAGGAATGTGGCTTAGTGGTAGAGTGCTTGCCTAGTATGCATGAAGCCCTCAGTTCAATTCCTCAGTACCACATACACAGAAAAAGCCAGAAGTGGTGCTGTGACTCAAGTGGTAGAGTACTAACCTTGAGCACAGAGAGGCTCAGGGATAGCAACCAGGCCCTGAGTTCAAGTACAGGACTGGCAAAAAAGACAGTCAGTCCGAGAGACCTAAGGTGGAGTAAGCCAGACCCAAGGAAATACAAGTCCCATGGTTTCCCTCATTTACAATAACTAGTGTATGTATAGGACAATTTTATCAGATGAGCAGAAAAAGCTCAAAAGCTATGTACATATGACCATATAACATGATGCTAAGTGAAATGAACCCCAAGATATGGGCACAAGAGGTCTTTCTTTATTGTTGTTATTTTTAATGTACTATGTGATTATTTTGTTTCCTTTGTCTGTTCTTCCCCCTATGTTGTTACTGTACTTGATTTTGATGCCCTGCATCTTGTATATACATTTGTCTAATTTGGGGAAGGAAAGAGGATTAACAAAATTGTGAAACAAAGACATAGGATTACACATTGAAACATATCCACAAGAGAGTATATTGGAAATGAACTTTATAACTTCAGGGAAGGCGGCGGGGGGGGGGGGGGGGGGAGGGGAAGGGGAGGGGGAAGGGATGAGGGTGGTGGGGGAGGAAAGGGATGGAAGGAGAACAACTAGGGAAAGGGTGTCAATGCTCCACAGGAAATGTACTCACTGCTTTCCTCATGTAAATGTCACCCCTCAGTACAGCATTTTTACAATAAAATAGAATTTACCAAAAACAATAGAATTGGATCTAATAAACTAATCAGAGTGATCATGGCTGAAAAAATGGACACAGGAAAAACCGCATTTCTTACAGTCAGTGAGCTCATAACATTACCAGCAGAGATGTTTACACCTAAATATGTGAATATAAAACTGCACGGAATTATTTTAAAATCTAATTAGTAAACCTATATTATTTCTTCATGATAATTGGGCACTTAATCTCATATTTCTTTTCATTTCTCTGTGTACAATGGGACAGAATGACTAATTTTCTTTTTTTTTTTCTTTTTTTTGGGGGGTCCGTTCATGGGGCCTGAACTCTGGGCCTGGGTGCTGTCCCTCAGCTCTTCAGCTCAAGGCTAATGCTCTACCATGTGAGCCACAGCGACACTTCCGGCTTTTTACTTCATGTGGTGCTGAGGAATCGATCCCAGGACCTCAGGCATGCAAGGCAAGCGCTCTGCCACTGAGCCACCTTCCCAGCCCAGAATGACAAATTTTCTGATGAACAACATGTGATCCTGTCAAGGTTTATAGCTCTTAGTGAGAACCTTACTTCATCTCATCCCAGGCTGTATGTAGAGCACCCACAACAAGGAGTCCATAGTTGAAATGTAGATTTCCCAGATTAAAACACAAGAGTAGATCCACTGTTTATTTGTCTCAATGCAATGGCTGAAATTTCACTGGACCTTCATCAAAACCTGATGAAGAACAGGATGCTCTGTCAGAGCTGCACAGACACATTATTTCCCCTTCCAGCAATCAAATATATGACAAAACAATTCCTATCTGCTACTCTGAACACTAAAATTGTGAAATTTTGTTATGGTTGTCCCAACCATTAACACTGTAATTATCCAATATGGAAAATTGGATTGAGGCAAAATGAAGAAGCAGTAGAAATTATGTCATGAGCTCATAGAATCAAAATATAATCATGAAAACATTTGTCAGATATCAGTATCTCATGAATATATTCCTAACCATACAGGAGTATGGAGATCTCAAGGATCATGATCAAATCCCAAGTAACATTCAAGAAGGTGGACTGGAGGTGTGGCTCATGTTATAGAGGACCAGACAAGCAAGGAATCTGAACAAGCATGAGGATAAAAAGATAAATAATGCAAGCTAGGAAGGGATAGTGGGAGAACAATAAGAGAAAGGGTTACAATGCTTGACAAGAAATGTACTCATTCATTTAGAAATGTAACTGTAACCCCGCTGTACAGAATCTTTACAATAAAATTAAATTAAAAAAATAAAAAATAGAAAGTATCATTTTCACAATGTAGCCTCTGACGTGCTTCAAATTCCTAATCCTGTTGTTTTTGTGGAAGTAGGTGTCCCCAAGTGCCTACGATCTGGCCACCATTTAGGAAAAGACTGAGGCAGGTGCACTGCCTTGAAATGTCCATTGTGTTGCCAAGTGCTATTGTTTGGGGCCATGACACTGTCTGGCTGCTGCACCTCCTGTGCCTCAGAAAACTACTTGTTGAAGGAATTTTTTGCCATCCCCTGGAGGCAGATGTTGGCGAGTCGAGGAGCATGGTTGGACCACAGGTTCTGCACACTGTCCTGTAGACTCTGTCATCACACACAGCCCATCCCTTACTGTTTGAGGACAGATTAATTCACACAGAAACAGTTTCCTTCCAAGGCTTAAATGGATGTTCTTTCTGATGAAATGGGGAGTGTTTCCTTAATATAAAAGTGATGTCTAGTCACAAAGCACAAGACATTACTCCAAGCTCAGGGTAGAAGGAGTAGATCCTTGAATCTCAGGGCATGTAGAATTTAACCTGCCTGTTTTTTTCTAACTAGCTTCTGAGTTTGAAATCTCTTACCCCCTAAGTAGACATTTCTTAACAGTCTTCTCTGCATCTGAATCCAGTTTAAAGGTAGAATTTTGCTTTGTAGCTCTCTCCTGTGCTCTATCAATAGCCGGCAAGAAGGGCTATGCATCCTATTCAGTGGTTGAAGACCTGTCTCTACTTTCAAGGAAAGAAGCAGCTAAACACCACATCTTGGAGTTCCAGTAAGGTGGCAGCAAAAGGTGAATATGAGCTTAAAATAATCCAATTGTCAATGCAATCCTCCAAATCTCATACCCTTGCATAGCTTAGGATAAAAGGTACACAACACTATGTCCAGCTCTATCAGCTTAAAAGGGGTCTTGTGAACTTTTTAGTCCAGGATGGCCTTCAAACCACATATTCTCAACCCTCAGTTAGGTGGAATTAGAAGTGGGAGCCATTGGTGTCTTTTAAAAATTTATTTTATTGCAAAGATGCAGTGTAGATGGGGTTATAGTTACATGGGTAATGTAATAAGTACATTTCTTGTCGAGCATTATTAGACTCTCCTTTGTTATTCTCCTCCTATCCTTTGAACGGAGTCTGAAAAATTTAGTCCAGAAGTTGTAGAGAAAAATGTCTGTACATATATGACTTGAATGACCCCTAGTGTTTTGCTGGTGTAAGGACCAGATGATTGTAAATACCATTGAATTCAGGAAGCACTAATGTCAAATTCCAGTTCTTCTCAATTAGAGTTCATAGGAATTGCCATTATCTTTAAATATTTCTCTAATTTACTCCCTTGACTGAAGTCTTCTTTATCTTACCATGGTGATGGAAGTGTTCTTTTATTTTCATTATACCATGTAAATGTTTGAAATGTCAAGCATTATTGAGAACTCATCATACAGCAATATTTTAAAAGAAATTAAATGAAAAGCATATATCTGCATTAGCTCCTATGAAATAAACAAGCCATATTTATTTTCAAATTCGGATGGTTATATTATCAGAATAATGTATTGATATATTGTTTGATTACATTTTTATTTTTGTGATGATCATAAAAATACTATCACTTTAAACCCCTATTGAAAGGGATTTTTAACCCCCTTACAATGCTGTCATCATGGAAGTAGCAAATAAGTAATCTACCTACACAAACTATTTAAAGAATAAAATAAAGGTGTATATTCATGTCATCACAATAAAGCAGAAGAATAAAGACCAGGAAGTATAAGACGTCACAGTAAACATCATTCCTTCTATTTAGACTGATGGTCATTTTTTTTTTATTTTTCCCCATTATTTGATAAATTTATATTCGACACAAGGTTACATTTGGTGTAGAAACTTCTCGGGGGTAAAGGTAAAAGGAATGAGCCACATCATAATCCAGTACAAGCTCTGTTACAGAGTCAATATCTGCTTTTGGCTATTAGCTAATGACTGGGTGTGCAAGAAGGCTGCTGGTAGCTATGGAAAAAGATAGAATCTTGCACAGGCTCAGGTGTCTTTGCTTCCTATGGTTACACAGATCATTCCTAATGCAGATCTGATTGATGAACATGGATTCCTATTGCCCCTGCTCCATGTTGGGAAAACCCTGATGGATCTTCGGTTATCATGTCACAGCATGTAACATGTTCCTAAACCCAGCTGTGCTAGTCTACCCCTTGAAGCAGAACGCAGTTTGTAAGCTCTTTTTACCTGCAATGAGGGGAGTGACAGAGCATCAGGTTTCTTTGCATGGGATCAGGACAGGACATTGTTAGCTACAGACAATGCATTACACTCCTGTGAATCTTGCAGATTTTCAGACTCTATGAGAGCCAGGCTACTGCCTCTTCATCATTCATTGCTCACAAGAAACACCCTAGACCTCTTTTTGCACTCATGTCATTGACAGCCATCACATTCCCACCAAAGCCCACTGAATGAAGGCATGAAATCAATGGTAGCTAACACCTCTCTATACCCTACATGCCAATCTCCAGCATTCTAGGTAAAATGAAAGGGGAACTTTGCAAGACCAGTGCTGTTGGAGCCTCTCCCTCTTGATGTATATGATGTGGTGTGGACAGGGATGGTTGCCTCAGGTTTATCAAGCACCTGGAAGTAATGTCCATCCAAACCTGTGCTGATAAAGATGGTGTTTAACTGCTTCCCCCTCCTCTTCCCTCTGCCTCCAAGCCCTCACACACAATGCTTCCTAGGACATGAAGTGTTGGTTTCTCATGTAGCCTGGCTATGAACCCCTTGGCTCCAGTGGGTCTCTCCAGCTGCCTCACCAGTTGGAGCCCAGGTTGAGGGCCACCACCTGTGTCTCTCAGCTTTTCCATGAATCATCTTTCACCTGGCTATTCTTAAAAATATTTAAACCCTTTTTAATTTACAAGATTTTTCATAAATTTTTAATTGTCACTATTTATTTGTTTGGCTCTGGTCCTGGGGCTTGAACTCAGGGCCTGGTTGCCCTTGCTGAGGTTTCCTTCCTCAAGGATAGTGTTCTACCACTTGAGCCAAAGCTCCACTTCCAGCAACGATTGTGAGGGTGGGATGCCTTTGAGGAAGAGTAGTTCAGTGGAGATGACAGGCTCCTGGACTTTCCTATCTGGTCTTTTTGGAATCATGGTCTTCACTGAATCTTGAGTCAGAGGTCCTTCAGCTTTTCTTCTCTTTGGAAAACACGTGATTACTTTTCCCTATCCAGAGGCCCACTGAGTAGTCTGTGCTTTATTTGAGCCTGAGACATACAAACACACTGGTTATGTGTGTTTGTTGTGTGCATGTGTGTGTCTATTCTTGCTCTATGTAGATGTTCTCTGTGATTTGAAATTCCCCCACAATATTGCACATATTCATTCATATATTGGTATAAAATTAATTTCACTGATTTTGACCATGTTTGACTACTTTTCCCTATCTACAGCTGATCTGCAGAATGTGTGCACTGTGTGGGTCTGTGTGGGGGCACATGGTGCATCTTCATACAGCTGTTCCCTATGAATGGGAGAAAAATACCTCCCTCCTCGAGAGTATTAAGACTTATTAATGTATATATCTTCTAAACCAATCCATGTGAGAGATACCTGTTCCTTAGGACATCTTCCTTCAAGTTGTATAGGGGCTGGAGTTAAGGAGGGAGGAGTAGCCATGAGGTGCTAGTGTCCCAGGAGTAAGGTAAGAGGCGACATATTGTGAGACTGTGACCCTGGCAGAGGCATGAGAAAGTCAGTTGGAAGTGTCCCTTGGATATCTCCCCGTTATTCCAGGTTTCCTGAGCTCATCACCAGGGGAACTTGCCATTGCCTTGGTTGTCCTCGTGAATAGTCTTGACCATGAGCCCGGCAGTTCTTATATCAGTGGCCTTTCTGGTGTTGCCTATGGGCCTGGGGCAGCCACGGTGGTACTGGAAGGGGCACAGGCTGTTGTCTGAGCTTGTGGATGAAACATCCTGCCTCCCAGACCACTCGCTCCTCCACCCCCACAAGCACTAGCAACACTACCAGCACCCCTTTCTCCTCCTATACCTCCAGCTCCTGGCTGACCAGCACTGCCAGCAGCACTTGCCAGGTGGTTGGCTATGTTCACACTCAAACTGTGGGCCAGGTTGGGTATGACCTTGTCTCCTCGGGACATGGCTGGCCTTATAATCTGGCCAAGAAGCTTGTACCAGGGCCAGAAGGCTTTTCTGGAGGTTGGTGTAGATGCATCTGGACCCATTGGCCTCTGCTTTCCTTTGCTTGTGCAGGCCAGACCCTGGCACTCTCTGCTTGCAGACCCTGTGTGCCAAGAGCCTGGGGTGAGTGTGCCCTTGATGCTGGTGTGGAGAATGGGTATAAGTCCTGGAAACCGGGGCAAGGAGAATGCAGGGCGGCCTGGGACTGGCTGGAGCACTGTGTTGTGGGAGGCCCTGGAATTCGTGGGTGCGCCAGGGAGTGAGGGAGCTGTGCTTTGGTCCACAGTACAGAGGCATCTTCAGGGAAATTCTGACAAAGGCAAGGCCGCTTCCCCTCCCCCTTGCCTTCTCCTTCTCCCACTTCCCAGGGCACAGAGGCTCTGATCCCAGGTGGAGGAAATGGGGACATCCACTGCAGGTCAGGCAGTCACCCGAGTTGGCCTGCGACCCAGGGAAATTAAGGGTTTCAGTGCTGAGCGGCACTATTGCCACCCTGGCTTCTTGTATGGAATTGGTGACACTGGCTGCATAGTTGGCCAGTTGTCCCGTGATCACCCTTGAGGCTGAGCCATGTACGGAATCTGAGAGTCTACTGGGACCATGGGACCTATTACCTCTCAGACCTCCAAGAGCCGAGGCAGCTGCACGAATCCTGTCCCTGGTCCACTGTCTCCTCGGCAGCATCTGGGTCTAGCAGAGGGCATCCTCAAAAGACTGTGGAGGTGCATGAAATTCATGCTGTTGCTGGGATTCGCTCTGGTGATTGCCCCCACACAGCTTCTCTGGGTTGCCAGAAGTCTGACCTTAGAGGGCCTAATCCTCCTTTCTCCTCCACAGAGGATCAGCACCCCTCTTTTGGCTCTGTGCTGTCCCTGGGGTTCCCAAGGGAGACCTTCTTGTAGGCGCCTTGGTGAATTCCGGACCTACTGTTTGGGAGGGCAGCTGATGCCAGGCGTGCCCCCAGTACCAGTGGGCCCAGGGTCCTGAGGGCCTCTGGAGCTGTCCATGGACCAGTGATGAGAACTGATGCTGCCCCCAGAGGATGCTGGGGCCACTTGGGGATGCTTCTCCCACCTGCTACTGGGCCAAGGGCTGGCAGTCTGCTTGCCAGATCCCTGGAGCTCACACAGCTTCCCAGGCCATGGGGTCTCTGGCCCAGAGCTGGGGCCTCCCTTCCTGGGCACCATGGCTTTTCCCCCGGAGCCACAAACTACACTTGACTCTTTCAACTTGTCCTCTTGCGCCCACCCTGACTCTGACAGCACAAGAGCCTCCTTCCTGCGCTCTTGAACACCATCCTGTTCAGAGACCTGCTGTAGAAGCACCAGTAGATGCGCTGGGTTGCAGCCCAGTAGAGCCAAGGTCCAGCTCATTTGCCATACTGCCCACCAGCGGGTGCTTCCTAAAACCCTTCATTATGTCTCTGATAACCATGGCACCAAGGATTTCTGCCGTGATGGGCAAGACTGAGAGCAGACTCAAGGATTTGCGGAGCTCCTCCCAATGTGTGCTGGAGGCCAGGTGCTCTTGCAGCAGCCGCACGGCTCCCCACACGCTCTCCGTGGTCTGTGTCCCCATGCCACAGCTGGCCACGTCTACAGAGACGCGGGAACCACACTCCTAGACTCCTCCATCCAGGGGTTCACTCACCCTGCTCTGAGAGGACAGATCCACATTTGACGCCTTCAACAGGTCCTCCTGCTCCCTCTCACCATCCTCCACCTCCTTCTGCCCCTCCCCCTGCCCAAGATCATACTTCCTGTGCTCTAGACCTCCATCCTGGCCAGGGACCTGGCTCAGAGCCTCTGATTTGTGGCTCAGAACAGTCAAGGTCTTCCAGTGTTTGGCCAGTTCTTTGGCTAAACCGGCCACTTGTGGGTGCTTCCTAAAACTCTTCACTAGCCTTCTGACACCCATGGTGGCAAGGATTTCTGCTGTGATGGGAATGACTGAGAGCAGACAAAAGGATTTGTGGAGCTCCTCAGCATCTGTGCTGGAGGCCAGGCACTCCTGAATCTGCCTTACAGCTCGACACACACACTTGGCCACCTCCATCATTTTGCCAACCATGTCCACGTTTACATAGGTGCCTGGGCCACTCAACTGGGTTCCTGGATGCCATGGGTCACTCACTGTGCACTGAGCAATCATCTCTGGTTGGTCACTGCGAGGCACGTGGAACTTCCTGGCAGTGTCCAGAGTGACTCTACCTGCCAGCTGCCTGCCTTATATAGTCCTCTGGCTGCCCCACCTCCTCCCACAGTTCCTCCTCTAAGCCCTTCCCTGACTCCTGCCTGTTACACCTTCCTATCTTAGTAGGGGGTCTCCCAAGATGCACTTTGCATGACCTTCCACAAGTCCCCTCCTCACAACTGCCTAGGACATTGACCCAAAGCAGTATAGACAAACTGGGGCAAGTCTGGTATAGAAGACAATTCAAAGACTAAAAAGCAGCAGAGGGAGAGTCCTGGCAAGAGCTGTACCTGCGGCTTTGCCAACACCAAGAATGGCGTCTGAAAGCCATGAGTGCCAGGATCTGGGCTGCCCAAAGCAACATGAGCAGAGGCTTACAGGCCCAGATGCTTCTACACCAGCATCCAGAAAAGCCTCCTCCTGGCTCTTGCACAAGCTTCTGGGCCATGAACATAGGGGCACAGTGTCCTGAGGAGGTCAACTCCAGCCTGACCTGGCCTGCACTGGGAGTGGCCACATCTCTGCCCACCTACCAAGTGTGACGTGAAGTGCTGGTCAGCCAGCAGCTGGAGGTATAGGAGGAGGAAGGGGTGCTGGTAGTGTTGCTAGTGCTGGCGCGGTGAGGACGGGGTGGTCTCAGGAGAAGGAAGTTTCATCCCAAGCCCAGACAACAGCCTGTGCCCCTTCCAGCACCACCATCTTTTCACAGGTCCATGGGCAACACCAGAAAGGCCGCTGGTATGAAAACTGCCAAGCTCATGTTCAAGACCATTTGCAAGGACAACTAATGTAATGGCAAGTTCCCCTGGTGATGAGCTCGAGAGGCCTGGAACACTGGTGGGATGTCCAAAGGACACTGCCCACTGGCTTTCCCATGCCTCTGTCCAGGCCACAGTCTCACAATATGTCCACTCTTACCTTACCCCTGGGACCCTAGCACCTCATGGCTACTCCTCCCTCCTTAATTCCTGTCCTTATACAACTTGAAGGAAGATGTCCTAAGGAACAGGTATTCCATGTGGATTGAGTTTATAAGACATATACATTACTTATTACTCTCCAGAAGGAAATGGATTTTCCTCCCATTCACAGGGAACAGCTGTGTGGAGATGGACCATATACCCACACCTAGACCCACAAAGTGCACACATTGTGCGGACAGGCTGTGGATAGGGGAAAGCAGTCAAACGTGGTCAAAATCAATAAAATTAAGTTTTATACCAATATATGAATGAATATGTGCAAAAATATCACACGGAATACCTGTATAATGCAAAGACTACACACACACACAAACACACACACACATACAAGCAAACACACACACGTATATACAAGCAAACACACACAGATATACAAGCAAACATATACATAATATCTGTGTGTTTGTGTGTGTGTGTGTGTGTCTCAGACTCAGATCAAGCACAGACTACTCAGTGGGCCTCTGGACAGCGAAAATTAATCAGATTTTTTTCCAAACAGGGGAAAAGCTGGAAGACCTCTGACTCAAGTTTACCATACTAGCTACTTAGAAGATTGGGATCTGAAGGCCATGGTTGCAAAAAGACCGGGCAGGAAAGTACAGGAGACTGTCCTACCCACTGAACTACTCTTCCGCAAAGGCATCACCCCCTCCCCCGCTTCAAAATCATTGCTGGAGGTGGAGTGTTGGCTCAAGTGGTCAAGTGGTAGAACACTATCCTTGAAGAAGGAAACCTCAGGAAGGGTAACAAGATCCTGAGTTCAACCCCAGACCAGAGCCAAACTAATAAATAGTGACAACAATTATGGGGGGTAGTTGTGGAGGTGGGAGGGAAGGGATTGTAGGGGAAAAACAAAGAAGTAGGCAATAATGCTCGTTAGGAAATGTACTCATTACCTTGCTTATGTAACAGTAAACCCTCTGTACAGTATTTTTACAATAAAAAAGTATTAAAAATAATGTATTGCATGAGGTAACACAAGAACTAATACTTCAGTTATCTTTGTAATTTCCTATTCTGGTATCTCTCAATTCACCTTTCTTATTGTGTTTCTACTGAAATAGTACAGTTGATATTTGAAGTAATTAACTACTGAAAATTCTTGAAAACTGTGCATTTAAATTGTCTTAACATATAGTAAGCTCACAATGACAATTGCTGCAATGGTTCCATTTTTTAATTCCTTTCTAAAAGATTCCACATTTGCTTATTTCTTTCACACCATCTGATCACTTACATGGTATCCTTGGAACCAAACCTGGCTACTTAGAGTTCTGTTTACAATTAGCTTCTTCAGGTGCAAGTAGTTTCTGAAGAATGATAGTACATTTGAGTCCAGATTAACCAGCTTTTGGAGCCATTTTTGCCTACATCCCTTCACTTCTGAAACATGCTCCGGACAGCAAACAAACGCTAGAGGAAAGGGTTTTACAGATTGTTGCTGGAAGCAAAGATCAAGCTTGTATGCCAAGCTACTTGGGAGGGTGAGATCTGGAGAATCTGGGTTGAAGATCAGTACATGGTCACAAAGGGTCACAAGTCCTATCTCCTAAATAGCTACCATCAAAGAATGCTGGAGGAATTTTCCAAGGAGAGAGGACTACCCAAGATGATATAAGGCTCCATGTTCAACTCAGCAGTTATAAATAAATAAATATTAAGAAAAATATACTTTTATATAATTTAACCCAAAACCAAGTAATAAAATGTAATCTTGGGTAATAAGCCCAAATTAAACCCAGTACTTTATTTATTAAAACATCCAGAAAACAAATCATTTCTAGGTTTGGTTCTGTAAGAAAGCTAAGTTTGAAATGTCTTCTGGAAAATTTAGCTATATATGATGCCTTAATGCCATTACAAGAGATAAGAGTAAAAGTTACATTGGCTTTGAATGTTGAATTCAATGGGATGATCTCTGTAAAGGACAACAAATGATGATGAAGGTGTCACATTGGAGTAAATATTTTATTTTTTCATAAAGATATTATTTTTTAGTATAGTTTGTATGGTTTGTGGCATTTTTTTCATTTAGATCAACTAAGAAAAAACTGATTATCATTCCCTGCATATATATATATATATATATATATATATATATATATCACATTTTCTTGATCCATTCATCAATTGAGGGGCATCAGTGTTGGTTCCATATCTTAGCTATGGTGTATAGTGCTGCAAGGAATACAATTGTACTGGTAACATTAATGTGGCCTTGTTTGTGGTCACTTGAGTAAATTCCCAGAAGTGGGATTGCTGGATTGTAGGGAGTTCTATGTTTAATCTTATGAGGAACCTCCATACTGCTTTCCATAGTGGTTGAATCACGTTATGTTCCCACCATCAGAGTAGTATCTGGCCTCATCCCTGCCAACATCTATTATTATCTGTTTTCTTAATAATGGCCCTTGTAACTGGGGTGAGGTGGAATCTCAGTGTGGTTGTGAATTGCATCTCCCTTATGGTCAGAGATGTTGAACATTTCTTCAGGTGTCTATTGGCCATTCTTATTTGCTCTCCAGAATAGACTCTTAATTCTTTAGCCTGATGATTAATGGGCTGGTTATTTCTTTGAGGATTTTTGAGGAGTGTTTATTGAGCTTTAGGTATATTTTTGATATGAGGCCTTGTCTGTTGTATAGCTTGTGAATATCTCATCCCAGTCTGCGAGCTTTCTATTTATCTTGCTGGCTATGGCATTTGCCATGCAGTAGCTCTGCAGCTTAATATGATACCATTTATCCATCCATTCTTTGATTCATTGTGTTCTCGATCTATATTTAGAAAGTTTTCTCCTGGGTAAAGGAGCCCTACAAATCCATTTGCAAGAAAATGGAAAGATTTAGAATAAACCATATTAAGTTAAGTAAGCAGATCAAAAGAAACATAGGCTCCATAGTTTCCTTTATTTGTAATAATTAGTATATGTCTAGTATAGTCCTTGCAGAGGATCACAATAGATCAATAGCTATGTACATATCACCATATAAAATGATGCTAATCCAAATGAACTCCAAGATATAGAAACAAGAGGTCTTTTTTGTTGACTTTGTTGTGGTCTCTATACTGTATCAAGTTCCTTCTTTTTATTTTATCTTTTTTTTTTGGGGGGGGGGGTCCAGTCCTGGGGCCTGAACTCTGGGCCTGGGCGCTGTCCCTCAGCTCTTCAGCTCAAGGCTAGCGCTCTACCACTTGAGCCACTGCACCACCTCTGGCTTTTTTCTTTTTGCTTATGTGTTGCTGAGAAATCGAACCCAGGGCCTCAGGCATGTAAGGCAAGCACTTCTACCACTGAGCCATCTTCCCAGCCCTATTATATCTTTTTTAACTTCCCTTTGGCTTATCCCCTGTAGTCACTGTTTATATTCTGGAACCATGCATCTTTTATACACATTTCTATGACTTGAGAAGAGAAGGAGAATAACAAAATGGTGAAACAAGGACAAAGGGTGACCAATGCAACAGTGATACTCACAGGACACTATGTTGGAAATGAACTTTATAACTTTGGGGTGGGTGGGTTGGGTGTAGGGATAGTAGGAGATGAAGGAATGGGTAACAATATTTGACAAGAAATGTTCTCATTACCCTGCTTACGTAACTGTAACCCTTATGTACAGTACCTTTACAACAAAATTAAATTAAATTAAAAAGGATAAAAGAAAAGTGTTATAAATTTTTACTTCAGTGTAATGAGTGTTAAAATCTGTCCTGTTAATCTTCCACACTGTATTTACACAACAAATTGCTCACAGAATTTCTTAAATCTTCCCTCTAGAAAGTAAAGGGAGAAAGTGATCAAGATGTATTCTACTGCTATACTGACATGTTTTTAACCTCTTTTTTAAACTATGTAAAGGCAAACATAGGTATGTAATTCTGGTTATCTTTAATTAACATAAAATCTTATAATGTCTACCTTCCCAATCTATATTAACCAGTCTCTGCTTATTTGTCACAGAGATTTAAATCCCTACTTCTTGTCTCCAAGGATTCTGCTCTGTCATGGGGCAGAATATCACATGGTAAGAAGGAACATGTGGAGAAGGAAGTTGGTGCTGAAGCTCCAGAAGACCCCACATGGTCATCTGAAGAGCCTCCTTGTGGGAAGTGATTAATTCATTGGAGGTCTTGTTCTCAGAAGAGCTATATCTTCTCTCATGGAGTGAGTCAGTTCTCATAACAGTTGCTTGTTACAATCCGTATGTTTGGACTACTCTAAGTGCAGCTTGTTTTCATTTTTTTTTTGTTTGCTTAGTCATGGGGCTTGAACTCTGGGCCTGGGCACTGTCCCTCAGCTCTTCAGCTCAAGGAGAGTGCTCTACCACTTGAGCTACAGTGTCACTTCCAGTTTTCTGGTGGTTTATTGGAGATAAGACTCTTAAGGTCTTTCCTGCCTTGGCTGGCTTTGAACCTTGACCCTCAGCTCTCAGGTTCCTGTGTAGCTAGGATTACAGGCGTGAGCCACCAGCGCTTGGCAACTACTTGTTCTCTTTACATTAACACAGCAGACAGGCCTCACCTGAGTAGAGGCAGATGAAACTACTGCATCTAGAATTTTCTGTATCTAAAACTGAGTTAAACATTATTCAGAGCTTAAGTCAGTTGACTGATAAAGGGGTGTGTGTGTGTGTGTGTGTGTGTGTGTGTGTGTTGGATGTGGTTTACATAGAAATGCTCTTTAATGGGCTGTTTGAGGAATAAAAAGCATCTCTCTACCCATGATACTCCTCTCCTCTCATAAACAACACCCTAAACCTTAAGGAAGCATATTCAGATTCCTAAGAATCAGTGAGGATTCACATTCAGTAGATCTAAGGTGTTATTTGTAAGATGCTCTCAGGGATACTGACGATGATTCAGAATTCTGGACATAGTCTGAGTAGGAAAGAAAATAATATTTCATCCATGTTTAGTTGTGTTTGATTCATTTGTGTCAAGAAGTAGTTTTGCTTAAGTGTCCCTTAAGTGTCATGCAAATATCTCCTTTTCTTTGGACTGAGTCTTACTGAAATTCTTGCTATGGTTAAAAGTTGCTGATAAGAAGAAGCACGTGTGAACATGGTCTTGTGCAATGCCTTCCTGGATATATTCTGAGAATTGGGCCCTGACCTCACTGGGTCTTCAGCTGTGAGCTCCTGTGATCACAGTCTCTTCAGGAAGTGCTCTTTCCAGCACTTTATTCCTTCTCTTCTTTACTGTGGTTATTCTAAATGAGATGAAACCTCTTCTAATCGCTTATGAGTTTAGAAGCCTTAAGAGTCTCAATCCAGTCCATCTACATCCTGCAAAGAATCATGTGGACAGAAATGAGAATGTGGACAACTGAGAACTTTAGGCATATTTCTGGTTTTGAATTATATTTTTGTTATCTATGAGTATTACATAAAAGGTACATTAAACATGTCAGTTTATAAATATAATGCATCTTGATCCATATTACCATTTCATCTTTCTAGCCCAGTCCTCTCTATCCAACCCTTTTTTTCTATACATATTTCCATATATAAAATATTTTCAGTTAATAAATGTGAATTTCTGACCCTGTAAAATTGTATAGTATATGTAAGATCCCTTTTTCATTACTCTATAGTAAATATTGATGTAATATGGGTCAGTATATATCTGAACCTGTTAAATATTGTCTTAACTGTATTTTATCTATTCCCAAATTCTCTTATTTTATTTTTCTATGTGCATATTTATTTGAACCTAGCCAGCATCCAAGGCTGCCTTGACCTTCTGAACTCTGAATAATACCTTGAGGTCTAGTAACTGAAAAAGATATATCTATGTCCAAACTTTCCAAAATTGGGTAACACATTTTTCTTAGTTTTGTCTTTGTATTTCCTTAAGTTATTATAATGTCATTGTTCTATTCTACTTTCAAGGGATGAGACCATGGCATTGACAATTAATAACCAATTTGATAATCACCATCAGAAAGAAATTAATTTTCTGATAATTAGATTGGATGTTTTGTTAACATGAGTAGAAATAAGGGAGATTTTATTTTTGTTTTGTTTTGTTTTTGTCAGTCATGGTGACTGAACTCTGGGCTTGAGCACTGTCCCTCAGCTCTTCAGGCCAACTCTGGCGCTCTACTACTGAGCCACCTTCCCAGCCCCAGAAATAAGTTCTTAAAGACATAATTAGCTGAAAATATCCCATGCCTATAAGAAATTGATGTTTAATGTGATGAACTAGTTTGTTAGCTCAAATGTTTAGATCATGGCATAATAGTATACTTCAAATACAATTGTATCATGGCAATCAAAATTGTTTTTCAATGACTATTTTTTCTTTATAAAATTACTTTTCTAAAATGTTTTCAAATGTGCTGCTATGAGTTGCTTGATGGTTGGAAGCTTGCATTTAGAATTTCACTGATGGAGCATTCATGTTGCATAAAAAAATTTACTGTTCAGATAAATAGGACATGCCAGCATGACATGTTGCCCAACAACATAATGGAGCTTGTTCCTAAAAGCAATTTGTTGTCTGAATCTGCAAGGAGGAATCTTGGTGTGCAGCAGAGTTGGTATGGGGTCATTATAGCATCCATAAACCAGAGCCTCACATCTTGCTGTTCTGGAGGCTACTACCCAGCAAGCCAAAGAACTGATACTGGAGAACCATTTTCAACCTTAAGCTTTACACAACTGTCCTTTCTAACCTCTTTCTCAGAGCATGATTTTGTTGCTTTCTTATTTCACACTTTGATATTCAAAGGATGCTCAACACACTGTTTGAAAGTGTTGAGAACTGCTTTGCCTGACTTATGTCTCACTTAGGTCTGAGCTTCATGTTATTTTAAGGAATATTAAGATGTTTCTATTCCTCTATTAACTTATTTCTTTTCTTTACCTCCTTAAGCAATGACAGGAGCAAGGCTTTTATCTTGTTCCTTTCCTATTTCTGTTTTTCTTTACCTTTCAATATCTTCAAACAACTCCTTTTTTTAAATAAGGATTTTATTATGAAAATACTAATAGAGCCGGGTAACAATATAACCAAGGTAATGAATACATTTCTTATCAATCATTGTTGCCTCCTCCTTTGTTTTCCCCTCCCATCCTTTCTCTCCCATCTCCACAAGTACACTCCCTTCTCTCTTCCCTCCACAACCCCCCAGTCTAAATTGTAAAGTTCATTTTTCAATATAGTGTCTTGTACATTGTTGCAATGGATCAGCCTGTATCCCTATTTAAACAATATGTTTTTTTCCCTTCCGCTCCCCAAATTAAACCAACATCAAATACAGGGAAAACTGCTTCTTGAGTAGAGCCACCAATACAGACCTGCAAGGGGAGAGCTTTGTGGGCTGTAGGCCCAGCGGAGTGGGGTCTCAGAAGATATGCTCTGCTCGGTATCCTCAGAGCCCTTGGCAGATGGATGAAGTATCTTATGAATCAGACCATGGCTGTAACAGGAATTGTGTAAATTTGCTATCTTATGTATTGCTAGTGGCATATATATATATACATATATATATATACATATATATATATACATATATATATATATATGATAACTCATGGATGTATCTCTCAGTGAACTGGAAATTTTCCATTTTAATCAAGAAATTATATTTCAAGACTTGATGAAGAATTCTTTATAATCTGAAAACAAAATCTGTTTTTTATTATTATAATTTTTAATTGTGAAAATACCATACAGAGGGTTAACAATTAGATGGGCAAGGTAATGAGTACATTTCTCATCAAGTATTGTAGCCTCCTCCTTTGTTTCCCCCTAAAATCCCTTCCCATCCTCCCCCTGCCCCTCCACCCACTCCTCCTACCCCTCTCCCCCCCACCAAAGTTGTAAAGTTCGTTTTTGACATAATGACTTGTACATCTCATTTTTGCAATGGGTTCACCTGTATCCCTATTTAAACAATTTGGTTTTTTCCTTCCCCTCCACAAATTATACCAACATCAAATACAGTGAAAGCAGGGGTTATACCGTGGGGGAGGGACATACAAAGCAACAAAGAAATGATCTTATAAATGTGTTAGAAACAATCACATGTAAGAAAAAACATTTGAATACATATCTTAGGGTTCATTTCCCTAACATCAACTTATCTGACCTTTTCTGCTTGACGCTGACATATACTAGTTATTGCAAATAAGGGAAACCATGGGACCTATGTTTCTTTTGGTCAGTCTTACTTCACTTAATATAATTTTTTCCAAATCTTTTCTAAAGCTTTATTGCCTTGCGTTTAAAACCTGGTTTGATATACCTAAAATGCCTCTTTCTTTTGGGTGGCTCCAAATTGTTAGCACAATGTAAGTGAAACATGAGTATAGATCAGTTATTTTTAAAGTCAGAAGGTGTGTGCTGCTTGGGATGAGCAGGAGGACAGAATGTTAGGGTGTGCAAATGCCTCCATGACCTCTCCCAATACATTCCAGTGACCTTAAAGTTTGGCTGTGTCTGAGTAGTTGTGTAGAGTAGAGGCAATTGTGCAGGTAGAGGCCCCAGGAGGAGCAGCTGGGGCAGCCCAGCCCCTCACTTCTGCTTTGCTGGGAGGTTTTTGTTATGACTTGTATCACTGTGGGAGGATAATAATGACTCTGTTGACAGAAATAAGTTGCGGCATCTTCAGGCTGCAGGCTGCTGATGGCAAGAGTGAACTCTGTCCCAGATCCACTGCCACTGAACCTTGTTGGGAACCCAGATTGCAAAGTAGTTGCATAACTGATCAGGAGCTCTGGAGCTTTTCCTGCTCTCTGCTGGTACCAATGTAAATAATTGGTAATGCCCTGACTGGCTCGGCAAGTGATGGTGACTCTGTCTCCCTGAGATGATGACAGGGATGGTGGCTGGGTCAACTGAGTGTCACATCTGGCACCTGACATTGGAAACATAAAAGCCATTAGCAGTTTAATTAATTCTGCTGTCCAAGTACTTCCATGAACAGCAAAGTAGCTCAGTTGAACACTGGATGAATAATCCCCAGTATCATCTTTCCTTACCTGCAATCCAGAGCAGCAGGAGCCCCAGGAGCTGAGCAGAGGCACTCATGTCCATGCTGTGTGCTGACTGGAACTTCTCCTGCACAGAGTGTGAGCAGCCTATGAAGAAGTTCCCAGTGTAGTGGGCTGAGCTCTGGGCACATGCAAATCAACATGGCTTGGGCAGTGCGAGTCAGAGCCGCAGGCTAGCAGATCTCAGTGACAAAGCACAGTCCTGAGGAACCCAGATGTCCAATGTGCTTGTAGATGATGTGTTTCTAGTGACAAGAAAGCATTATGATTCTGTTGGCCTGTGATAAGAATAGATTTTTTTCCAGATCTGAGGACTGAACTGAGGACCTTGCACTTTCCAGGTAAGCACTCTTCCACTGAGCTCGATTCCCAACCCCAAATAGAATTTTTAACATTTTCAACTTATCCATGACTTGGTATGATTTCCTTCACTAAAATCAGTCACTCAAAGACAAACATTTCCAAGGAAAAGTAATTTTAGGATACCCCTAACTCTGGGATCAGTGGAGTTTGTGACACAGAATTCTTAAGAGTATTCAGGTTGTTTGCCTGAACCTTGTTATATGGTTTAATAATGATCATTATTACCCAGACATGTGTGCTATAAAAGTGATAATATATGTGTAGGTAGAAAGACAGATAGATGCATTGATAGAAAGAGAGAAGTGGACAGTTTTCAAAGTCTTTATTGGTAGGTCGCACTGAAAATATACGTGCTACAAAGTGTCATGATCAGAGGTATATGGACAATCCATTGGTGCATTCATTGGTGTCCTGTGAACTCATATATTTGACTGGATTGCTTCCCTTCTGAATGTTCTTCCCGAATGCCTTCCTCTAGAACAGTTCACCCTCAGGTATTTCTTCTTTAGTTTTAGGAAAATACCTGGAATCATATCTAGCTTTGTGGGTATTATGCATGTATGTGCCAGATATTTCTGAACTTTTAGAGGACATTTGTTTCTTCTATTAATGGAAATTTTTCTTTCTCAGAAGCTGAGTTATTCTCTAGACCAAGGACTCAACTCTACTTGAACTTCATTATGCTCCTTAAGCCTGCATAGTCCTTCAAGTTACATGTCTTTTAGGTCCTAAGTCAAGCAGTTTTTTGTGTACTAGGCCTGGGGCTTGACTTAGTCCCTGAGCTTTTGTGCTCAAGGGTGGTAGTGTGCCAAATGAGTCACAGCTTCACTTCCAACCTTTTGGTGTTTAAGTGGTGACAGAGACTCATAGTCTTTTGTGTCCAACATGAATTCCAACCCTAATCGTAAGATCTCAACCTCCTGTGGCTAGTATTATACGCATTACCCCAACAAAGCAGTTTTCACAAGTTGTATGTAGGAGATGTTATTCTTATAGGTACAGAAATGACAAATTACAATGTGGTCAAGGGTGGGGTTGAGAAACTGGAGCCACCCAGTTTGCAAAGAACATCTTCCACCTGGGAAATCACAGACAGTGAAGCCAAAGTGAAATGAAAAAGGTCCCCACATAGAGATTAGCATGTGGACATGCTTCATCCCATTGTGTAGATTGTCATACCAGAGTTAAATGAACAGGATGATCACATGGAACTTACCACTGGAAGTCCAAGAAGATGATGTGTAAAGATAACACTGCTCTTTCAAAGCCAATAGACCATGAGTAACTCATTACCCAATCAGTGTATTCTTCAGTACCATTTACTACCAGAACTCCATCTGAGTCTTGATTTGATGACCTCCATCCTTTAAAAAATTAATGTTCTCTGCACTACATGCTCACATAATTCTTCTACAATGCTCTTTTTTCCTATTTTGATGACGATTTATATATTTTCCTGAAAGATATGCCCACCCCCTTCTCTGTTCTGAAATATCACTTCTAATCTTATCACATGGTCCCCTGAATAGCTCCTACTGCCCTTGCTGGGAGGGATCTGGTATCTCTTACATGCACTGCAGGACAAAACTGGTACTAAATAAAACAAGGAGAAGGCAGCTGGCTGCTATAGTTGTGAAGGCCATCTGATAAATTCAAGGGGCCATTATAATAGGATGAAGAAGAGAGACCCCAAGAGTATCTATTTGACTATGGTTAAAATCAGCCAAGCTCTGGGAATAACACATTACATTCTCCAGATCCACACTCCAGGGCTGCCTTCAGCATGTGTGGACATGTGGCATGGGACTTGTGAATTTGAAATCTGCACAGACTTCAGGTACTGAAAAACATGGAAGACTAGTCTCATATCAGAGCTCCAGATAGGCTTACACTGCTCTGAGGTGTGAGGAATGTAGCCAGCTGGCTGAGAAATGAGGCTGAAAACCAAGGAAAGAGATGAAGACCAAGCAGGTCATAAGAAAACATTTCTGGAGATCTTCCTGGAAGAAGAAAGAGCATACAGGAAAGAAAGGTGTTAATGGTCTGGGTCATGGACCTAAGTGAGGCCTAGGTCCAAGGAAAAAGTCTATTCCTCTCAAATAGAGAGGAGCACTTCACAAATGAATGTAGAATTTATATATCTATTGTTTATACATAGTAAATTACCTAGTAAACTAAAACATTAATTAATATAATTCTAATTGTCTAACTCACCATTTTAAATTCGAACACTGTAAAAGAATGCTAGGAACAATGAGCAGTTATATTTCTAGCCTGACATCATGAAGCTCAGGACATCATCTGTGCCTTTAAGGACAATCAGTGGCCTGATCACTGCAGACTTCTCTTGGGAACTGCTGGGGACAGCACTGACACTGCAGCCCCCTCCCACCTTCCACAGCTGGACAGGGTGTGTGCACATGTTCCCTTCAGGGCTGCATATCTGCAGGGTCCACCCTCCTCCCCTCACCTTTCTGACCTGCCCTTAATAACTTCACTACAAGAAACTTGTGTGTTGGGCCCAGGCCCAGAGTTCAGGTCCCACGACCGGACCCTCCCCCCCGCAAAAAAAAGAAACTTGTGCGTCTTCCTTGTCAGGTTTGATTAAAGTTTACAAAGTGGATGTGGGGAGACACAATATCCTCTGTAAACATGCCATGTGTGCCATGAAAGACTGAGATGGAACTCCCTGGCTTCAAGCTCCTATTGACAAGGTTAGGTTTCAAGTTTTTCTTTGTGAGATTTGTTTTCTATCTAGTGGCCTTTTTATGACATAGCAGCTGACAAGTTTTCCTTTGGAGTTTTACCATTCTTGGTTAATAGTTGTGCAGATTCCCAGTAGTTTTATATGCATAATCATGATTTTATTTATTTTATTGTTGGATAAATTTTAATTGTCATATATTAACAGCAGGAGGTTAGTTTGTGATGAGAATCCCTACCTGAATGCAGCTTATTTTCAAAAACTCACCACCTCCTTTCTATTGCTATCCTCTTGCTCTCCCACTCCCACCATTTTTCTTTCTTTTTTTTTTTTAATTTAATTTAATTTTATTTGTGAACATACTGTACAGAGGAGTTACAGTTACATGGGCAGGATAATGCATACATTTCTTACCAAGCATTGCAGCCTCCTCCTTTGTTTATCCTTCACATCCCTTCCCAGCCTCCCCCCTCCCCCCCTAATCCCAATCCTTCTCCTTCCCTCCCCCCCGCCCCCCCCCCCCCCCGCACCAACGTTGTAAAGCTCGTTTTGGACATGACAACTTGTACTTCTCATTGTTGCAACAGGTCCACCTGTATCCTTAAACAACTGGTTTTTCCCCATCTCCTCCACAAGTTATACTGACATCAAATATAGTGAAAGCAGGGGTTATACTGTGGGGGAGGGACATACAAAGCAACACAGAGATAATCTTATAAATGTGTTAGAAACACATGCATGAAAGAAAAAAAACATTAAAATACACATCTAAGGGTTCATTTTCCTGACATCACATTATCTGACCTTTTCCGCTTGACTCATACATATACTAGATATTACAAATAAGGGAAACCATGGGACCTACGTTTCTTTGGGCCTGGCTTACTTCACTTAATATAATTTTTTCCAAGTTTTTCCATTTCCTAACAAATGGGGAAATGTCATTCTTTCTGATGGAGGCATAGAATTCCATTGTGTATATATACCACATTTTCTTGATCCATTCATCTACTGAGGGGCATCTGGGTTGGTTCCATATCTTAGCTATGGTAAATAATGCTGCAATAAACATAGTTGTGCTGGTAGCTTTAGTGTGGTCTTGTTTGTAAACATTAGGGCAAATGCCCAAAAGTGGGATTGCTGGGTCATAGGGGAGCTCTATGTGAAGTCTTTTGAGGAACCTCCATACTGCTTTCCAAAGTGGTTGAACAAGTTTATATTCCCACCAACAATGAAGTAAGGTTCCTTTTTGTCCACATCCCCTCCAGCATCTGTTGTTGTTAGAGTTCTTGATTTTTGCTGTTCTAACTGGAGTGAGGTGATATCTCAATGTTGTTTTGATTTGCATTTCTTTTATGGCTAGGGATGTTGAACATTTCTTCATGTGTCTACTGGCCATCCTTCTTTCTTCTTCAGAGAAGCTTCTCTTTAAGTCTTTCGCCCACTTACTTATTGGGCAGTTGTTTCTTTGAGGATTTGTTGTTGGGTGGTTTAATTTTTTGAGTTCCAAGTATATTTTAGATATGAGACCCTTGTCCGTTGTATGGCTAGTAAAGATCTTCTCCCAGTCCGTGGGCTTTCTATTGATCTTGCTAGCTATGTCATTTGCCCTGCAGAAGCTCTGCAACCTTATACAATCCCATTTGTCCAACCTTTCTTTGATTTGTTGTGTTTCCGGGTCTCTATTCAGAAAATTTCGGCCTGAGCCAAGGAGACCCAGGGTTTCTCCTATTCCATCCTGTAATGTTTTCAGAGTGTCTGCTTTGAGTTCAAGGTCTTTGATCCATTTGGAGTTGATTCTGGTGCAGGGTGATATATAAGGATCTAGCTTAAGTTTTCTACATGTAGTTAACCAGTTTTGCCAGCACCATTTACTGAAGAGGCTGTCTGTCTTCCATTCTATTGTTTTAGCTCCCTTATCGAAGATTAGATGGCTATAGGTCTGTAGGTTCATTTCTGGGTTTTCAATTCTATTCCATTGGTCCTGAGGTCTGTTCTTATGCCAATACCAAGCTGTTTTGATTACTATGGCTTTATAGTAGAGTTTGAAATTTGGTATTGATATTCCTCCAGCAGTGTTCTTTCCGTTGAGGAGCGTTTTTGCTATTTGGGGTCTTTTATTGTTCCATATGAATTTTTGGATTGCCTCTTCTATTTCCTTGAAGAATGAGGGTGGAATTTTGATAGGTATTGCGTTGAATTTGTAGATAGCCTTGGGAAGTATTGCCATTTTCACGATGTTAATCTTTCCAATCCAGGAGCATGGGAGGTTTTGCCATTTTTTAAGTTCTGTGTTGATTTCCTTTTTCAAGATTTTAAAGTTTTCATCATAGAGGTCCTTCACTTCTTTAGTTAAGTTAATTCCGAGGTATTTTATTTTTTGTGCAGCTATTACAAATGGAGTTGCTTTCCTAATTTCAGCCACACTTTTCTCATTGTTGGCATACAGAAAAGCCATTGATTTTTGGGGGTTAATTTTATAACCTGCTACTTTGCCAAAGTTTTGAATCAGCTTGAGTAATTTGGGAGTGGAGTCTATGGGATTCTTTAAATACAAGATCATGTCATCTGCAAAGAGGGAGAGTTTTATTTCTTCTTTCCCTATTTGGATCCCCTTTATGTCTGCATCTTGTCTTACTGCTGTAGCTAGGCATTCTAATACTAGATTGAAGAGAAGTGGAGAGAGTGGGCATCCTTGTCTTGTTCCTGAGTTAAGAGGAAATGGCTTTAGTTTTTCACCATTGAGTATAATGCTGGCTGTAGGTTTGTCATATACAGCCTTTATTGTATTGAGGAATGTTCCATGGATTCCTAATTTTTCCAAAACCTTCATCATAAAGGGGTGTTGGATCTTGTCGAATGCTTTTTCTGCATCTATTGAGATAACCATGTGGTTCTTATTCTTGCTCCTGTTGATGTGATGAATAATATTAATTGATTTGCGTATATTGAACCAGCTTTGCATCCCTGAAATGAATCCTGTTTGTTCGTGGTGTATGATTTTTTGGATGAATTGTTGAAGTCGATTGGCCAAAATTTTGTTGAGAAGTTTTGCATCAATGTTCATCAAAGAAATGGGTCTATAGTTCTCTTTCTTTGATGAGTCCCTGCCTGGTTTTGGGATGAGGGTTATGATGGCTTCATAGAATGTGTTCGGTAGTGAGCTTTCTCTTTCAATTTCATTGAAGAGTTGGAGGAGTATTGGTGTGAGCTCTGCTTTGAAGGCCTTGTAAAATTCCGCTGTAAAACCATCTGGTCCTGGACTTTTCTTAGCTGGGAGGTCTCTTATTGCTGTTTCTATTTCAATGCTTGATATGGGCCTGTTAAGATAGTTTAACTCATCTTGGTTTAGTTTTGGCATGTCAATATTTGCTAGGAAAAGGTCCATTTCTGTCAAGTTCTCAAACTTATTAGCATAAAGTTTTGAGAAGTATTCCCTTATAATGTTCTGAATCTTGGTTGTTTCCGTGGTGATGTTTCCATTCTCATCTCTGAGTTTATTAATTTGGGTGTGTTCTCTTCTTTTTCTGATAAGATTTGCTAAGGGTCTGTCAATTTTGTTAAGTTTTTCGAAGAACCAACTCTTTGTTTTGTTGATTCTTTCTATAGTTTTTTTGGATTCTAATTCATTTAATTCTGATTTAATTTTGATTATTTCTTTCCATCTACTGGATTGGGGTTTATCTTGCTGCTCTTTTTCAAGGAGGTTTAGATGTGTCATTAAATTGCTAGTTTCAGATCTCTCCAATTTGTTGATGTAGGAGCTCAGAGCTATAAACTTGCCTCTGAGTACTGCCTTTGCTGTGTCCCAGAGGAGCTGGTATTTTGTGTGTTCATTTTTGTTGAATAGCATGAACATTTGAATTTCCTTTCTAATCTCTTCCATGACCCACTCTTGATTCAGCAGTGTGTTGTTCAGCCTCCATGTGATACTGGACTTTCTTTGGTGGCTTTTGGTGTTGAGTTCTAATTTTATTCCCTTGTGGTCAGAGAGAATGCAAGGTATAACTTCAATGTTTCTGAATTTAGACAAGTTTGCTTTGTGGCCTAAAATGTGGTCTATTTTAGAAAACGTTCCATGTGCTGCTGAGAAAAACGTGTATTCTGATGCTGCTGGGTGAAATGTTCGGTAGATGTCTGTTAAGTCTAGTTGATCTATGCAGCTGTTTAGATCTGCGGTTTCTCTGTTGAGTTTTTGCCGAGTTGATCTATCTAGTGGGGAGAGTGGTGTGTTAAAATCCCCAACAATTAATGTCTTTGGATCAATATGGGATTTGAGGGAAAGTAGTGTTTCTTTGATAAATTTGGGTGCTCCATTGTTTGGCGAATAGATATTTAGAATTGTAATATCCTCCTGAAGGAGAGATCCTTTAATTAGTATGTAGCGACCTTCTTTATCTCTTCTCACGAATTTTAATTTGAAGTCTATTTTATCTGATATTAAGATTGCAACTCCCGCCTGTTTATGGGGGCCGTTTGCTTGGTAGATTTTGTTCCAGCCTTTGACATTGAAAATGTGTTTGTTTTTACGGGCAAGATGTGACTCCTGAAGGCAGCAGATAGAAGGGTCTTGTTTTTTAATCCAACTAGACAGTCTATGTCGCTTAATTGGAGAGTTCAGTCCGTTAACGTTAAGAGATAGGACAGAGAGGAATTTGGGAGTTCCTGCCATGTTATCCACCTTCTTGGGGGCTGCAAAAACTGGGTTCTTCCTATGGTTCTTGGATTCTCAGTTTGGGTGCAGTTTCTTGGCCTTTGTTGCGGTCTTGTTGGTTTTCTATGTGTAGGACATCTTTAAGAATCTTTTGTAGGGCTGGTTTGGTGGAGATGTATTGTTTCATTTTTTCTTTGCTATGGAAGGTTTTTATTTGGCCTTCAGTTATGAAGGAGAGTTTAGGGTACAGTATTCTTGGTTGATAGTTGTTTGTTTTTAGGGCATGGCATACATCATTCCAGGCTCTTCTTGCTTTGATTGTCTCTGCTGAGAAATCTGAGGTGATTCTAATTGGTTTCCCTTTATAGGTGATTACCCTTTTCTCCTTGACAGCTTTAAGGATCTTTTCCTTGGTCTGAGTTGATCCTGTATGGATTATAATGTGACGGTGGGATGTCCTATTCTGGTCTGGTCTATTTGGGGTTCTAAAAGCTTCTTGTATCTGAATAGGCCTATCTTTTTGTATGTTTGGGAAGTTCTCTGCTAGGATCCTGTTAAACAAATTTCCTAGACCATTAACTTCTGTTTCTAGGTGCTCCTCTACACCCATTATCCTTAGATTAGGCCTTCTGATGGTGTCTTCCAGGTGTTGGATAGATCTATCATACTTCTTGGACTTGTCTTGGATGGTTGTATGTTCTTTCTCTATAATATCTAGGCTGTCTTCAATCCCTGAGATTCGATCTTCTGCATGGTCTAACCTGCTGTCAAGACTCTCTACTTTGTTTTTTATCTCTTTTCCTTCTAATTGGTCAGCTTTGATGGCTTCAAGTTCTTTGTTGAAGCTCTGTTTTAGGTCTTGTATGAATTTCTTTACTTCCTTAATTTGGTGTTCAGCGTTTGTTCTCAAATCACTTAGTTGATTGGTTATGGTTTCTTTGGACTCCCATTCCTTCTGTTGGGTTCCATTCAGCATTCCCTTTGTGGTCTCCCTGACTTCCTTCAGCTCTTTGTTAATGGATTCCATGAATGCCTTTAGTGATCTATGTGTGTTCTCTACCTGGTCTCTCAATTCCTGAATTACTCTTTGATTAGCTTCCTCCCGTTTGTGGGATTCCTGCAGTTCTCTTTCCTCCCGTTCGTGGGATTCCTGCAGTTCTCTTTGAGTGTTCTCAGCCTGCTCACGCCATTCCTCCCTTTCTCTTTGAGTATTCTCAAGTTGTTCACGCAAATCCTGTATCAGTTTTTGAGTAGCTCCCTCACGCTTATGATATTCTTGTATAAACTTTTGGGATGCCTCCTCTCTCTCCCTATCACGCTCATACAGAGTCCTTTGTACGTTGTCAAACTTCTCATTTATCATGTTTGCCACCAGTGTTTGTAGAGCTATTTGGGAACTCTCCTCTGGATTGTTCATTATCTGATCTGACCCCTGATTATCAAGATTGGGAATTGAGATACCCGGATTTGCCATTTTTCTTGTGTTTTTCCGGCTTACTCTGCCCATTTGAGATGAAAATAGCACCAGTTTTGTGCTAGAACACTATCTTAAGGCAACCATCAACCAACGTTTGCATTTATACAGTCAATAGTCTACAAATACAATCTAGTTCAACAGATACATCTATTCGACATCAAACAACTATATGTTAATGGGCTTCAAACCGCAGAGAAGAATTTGGAAAACCAGAAATTTTTAGGGTTAGGGAGAGATGTGGGTAAAAAATAGGAATAGATTGGTGTGGGGAGGCACAGGGAGAGGTAACTATGTCCTAATCTCAATGCAGGAAATAGGTTGGGTAGGATGCAAGTAGAGAGGGAGAGAAAAAGAAGAAAGGGAAAGGGAAATGAAAAGAGACCAGAAAAAAAATTAGAAACGTAAAAATCAATATAGTTATGGAGATTGAAAGACCATCTATTTAGTGAGGAATGTGAATATAATGAGAAAACAGGAGGGAGATAGAGGAGATGTGAAAAACTTAAAAAATGCTTAAAATATTATATAGGTATAAAGAGGTAGTACTGCTATTAAGGAATTTAAGTCTCAGAGGTTTTGGATTGAGTAATAAATTTGTGGATTAAGTGTGTACACAATGGGGGATAGGGTCTACTAGTTAACTATGGGTTTATCTGAGGATGTGCAGGACAAGAGTTAAGTCACATACAGAAGAACAAAAGAAAGGAAAAGGTGAAAAGGATAAGAAAGGGAGAAAAAAAAAGATCAGAAGTTCAGTAGAGCTAGACAAAAAACAAAAAGATAATTAAGAAAGAAAGAAAAAGAGAGAGAAGACAAGAAAAGAAAGGAAAACGTACATTCACGTATTCCTAAAATAAAAATTATAAGAGGGAAAAAAAAGTTACTGGAAAACAATTATTTTTTCAAAAAAGGCAAAAATTAAAGATTAATAAAAGTTTTAGAAAAGGAAAAAAAATTATATATATATAAGGTACCAAAAAAAAAAGAAAAAAGAAAAGAAGAAAAAAAAGTTCTTTGATTTTTTTTTTTTTTTTATTTTTTTGGGAGGGGTGGGAAGAATCCTGTATCTCCCTTTTGTCTGTAACCAGCCTCTTGTTGGAGTCTCTGGTCAGCTTGAGGTCCTGTGGCTTGATTGGTTTCTTGAGTCAGTTTGTTCAAACAGGCAGAAAAATGCTCTGCTTTACCCAAGATTTTGAGATCCCCCTCCCAGGTTAGTTTAATGGGAGGGTGATCTGCTTTGAGAATCACAAAAGAGGGGTGATGAGGCTAGGTTCTGGTAGAGTTGAGGCCTTTCAACAAACAGTAGCTTTTCCCTGGGGCTATTTTGTGAAAAATTCACAGCACCCACCCTGGAGCCATTCTCAGGGTTTCTGTTTATAAATTGATTGTGGAGGCTGCTAGAGGGAGGGGCAGCCTCTGGCTCTGGTTACCCAGTGAGGAAAGCCACTCCAATGGCTGGTGCCTGAGCTGGGTGACTTTTCCCTGGATGGAGCTGAGTCTGGCAGGTCACTTTGCCGTTAAGTTCTTGTGACCTGTTATATGACTCGTTTTATTCCAAGGCCTGAGTTGGAGCTAGCAGCTCCTCCGAGCTTTGTTGGTATCCAAGATGGAGATCACCGGTGCTGCGGGGGGAGGGGTGGCCTTCCCTCCTCTGCTCCCGGAGAAGGAGTGAGGATGTCGGGCTTCTACTCACGCCGAGTCTTGGATCCTGGGTCGTCTCTGGTCTGCAAACTGCAGGATGAAGATGTCCGCTCCTTGTCGGTTCTTGCTGGTGTTGAGTAGAATCCTCTCACCCGCTGCGTCTGGCTCCTTCGTCCCGGACTCTCTGTGTGAGCGCTCAGGTATGGCCGCGGCAGCGGTCGCCGCCGCGACCCTGCCGCCGCCGCCGCGGCTGCTGGCAGGCGCTCAGATGTGTCTCCTTGTCTTGGCTTCCCCTCTCTTGTCTAACTCTCTGTCCTGTGATGGCACACTTGGTGTGATTCTCTGGCTTAGGACTGTTCACTGGAACTCTAAACCTGCTTTCTATGCAAGAGCTTGTTCAGATTCCAGCTTCTCCTCCGCCATCTTCCCGGAACTCCCATTTTTCATACTGTGTAAAGGAACGTCATAACTCGAATGCACACGTGAGTATATGAATGTATATATTTATTTATATACCAATTCTTCTTCTACACTTAGTGTGCTTTTTGTCCCTTTCTTTCACCTTCACCTGTCTCCCTTCACATATTTTCCATTTTGGCATTCATGTTAAATTATATTATATTATTATTATTATCATCATCATCAATGCCATCATCACCATCACCACCATCATCATTACCATCATTTAAGTCTGGGTTCCACAAGTGAGTAGGACCGAATACTATTTTGTTTTTGCATCCTGACCTATGTCACTCAATATGATGATCTAGTTCCTTTCATTTTCTTGCGATTTACATGATTTCATTGTTCATCTCCCTCTGTCCTTACCAGTGAGCCAGAGCATTAGCAGCCCAGGAGCTTACTAAAAGAATTCTCTTTTAAGAGTCCTGATAGGACAAGACAAGGGCAAGCTGAGTCTTCATCTCAGACTCAAAAGGGAAAGTCCTCCTTAGGGAGCACTATGCAAATTAGCAGGTGGGTGCAGCAGTGTAAAGGGAGCACAAGGCGGGCAAAGGCCTCTTGTGTGACAAACTGCAAATTATATCCACCTGGATACCATATTTCAGAGGCTCAGAATGACAGATCTGTGTTTTTTATAAGACACAAGAAGCATTATCTGGTTGGCGCTCCTGAGGCTGATGGAAGACAGACAGACAACATTGAGAGGGTTGTCAATACTCCTGTCCATTGCCATTAAATCTGGATGTCACCCCAGACTGTAAATGTGATGCCCAATAAATCAAGAGTTTAGGAGCATCACCTCGTTTCTGGTGATGCCACTGTGAATCACGACCAATCCCTGATTGGATCTGGAAGTGATGGAGACTGTCTCCTACAGATGCACACAGAGAGGATGGACACTGGGAAATGGGGATGTCACTCTAGCACCTGATATTGAAAACAGACACCAAATATCCACAGAATTAATTATGTTCTGGGAGTTTCCATGAGGAGTGAGGCATCACTGTTAACCTTGGGCTCAATAAATTCCTAGTACTATCCTTCTGTATCTTTGGGTCAAAGCAGCAGGATCCTCTGAGCTGAACAGGGGCTCTTACTCATACTGTGTGCTGACTGGGACTGACTGCTACACAGGGTGTGAGCAGACCATGAAGAAGGGTTCAGGCACTTGGCTGTGCATGGACACATGCAAATCCTCAGGAGCTAGGCAAGGCAGCAGGACATGGGCATGATCCCTGAGATTTCTGGCTTGAGGTCCATGATCTAGGCATTCTAATACTAGGATGAGGAGGAGTGGAGAGAGTGGGCATCCTCTTCTCATTCTTGAATTTAGAGGAAATGGCTTTAATTTTTCACCATTTAGTAAAATGCTGGCTGTACATTTGTCATATACAGCCTTTATTGTATTGCGGAATGTTCTGTAGATTCCTAGTTTTTCCAGAGCTTTCATCATAAAGGGGTGTTGGATCTTGTCAAATGCTTTCTCTGCATCTATTGAGATAATTGTGTGGTTCTTATCCTTACTCGTGTTGAATTTTATAACTTGATTTGCATATATTGAACCATCTTTGCATCCCTGAAATGATTCCTGTTTGATTGTGGTGTATAATTTTTTTGATGAGTTGTTGAAGTCCTTAGGCCAAGATTTTGTTGAGAAGTTTTGCGTCAATATTCATCAAAGAAATGGGTTTACAGTTCTCTTTCTTTGATGAATCCCTGCCTGGTTTGTATGAGGGTTATGCTGGCTTCATATAAAAGAGTGTGATAGTGAATTTTTGCTTTCAATATCATTGAAGAGAATATTGAGATTCCACCCCACCCCAGTTAGAATAGATATAATCTAGAAATCCAGTAACAACAAATGCTGGAGGGGATGTGAACAGAAGGGAACCCTACTGTTGTTAGGAGTGTAAACTTGTTCAACCACTTTGGAAAGCAGTATGGAGGTTCCTCAAAAGACTTCACGTAGAGCTCCCCTATGACACAGCAATCCCACTTTTGAGGATTTACACAAACAAGATCATACCAAAGCTACCACAACAACCATGTTTATCACAGCATTATTTACTATAGCTAGGATATGGAACCAATCCTTATGCCCTTCAGTAGATGAATGAATCAAGAAAATGTGGTACATATATACAATGAAATTCTATGCCTCCATCAGAAAGAATGACATTGCCCCATTTCCTAGGAAATTGAAAGGCTTGGAAAAAATTATATTAAGTGAAGTAAGCCAGGCCTAAAGAAACATAGGTCCCATGGCATGTAGAGGGCTTAAGTGGTAAAGGAAAATCTATCACTATTCATGCATGCCATGGTGCAGATGGGGAGAACCAGTGTTTCCCTGTGAGCTAGTTTTTTTTTTTCTTTTTTAATTGTAAAAATATCATACAGAGGGGTTACAATTACATGGTCAAGGTAATGAGTACATTTCTTATCAAGCATTGTTACCTCCTGCTTTGTTTCCCCTACGATCCCTTCCCATCTCCTCCACCACCCAAGTCACCACTCCCCAACCCCACCCTACGTCCGAGTTGTAAAGTTCGTTTTTCAACATAACGTCTTTTAAATCTCATTGTTGCAATGGGTTTATCTGTATCCATATTTAAACAAATTGTTTTATCCTTTCCCCTCCACAAGTTATAATACCATCAAATACAGTGAAAACAGGGGTTATACCATGGCGGAGGGACATACAAACCAACAAAGAAATAATCTTTTTTTTTCTTGGTCCAATCAAGGGGCCTGAACTCTGGGCCTGGGCACTGTCCCTCAGCTCTTCAGCTCAAGGCTAGCACTCTACCACTTGAGCAACAGTGCCACTTCCAGCTTTTTTTTCTACTTATGTGGTGCTGAGGAATCGAACCCAGCACCTCATGCATGCAAAGCAAGCACTCTACCACTAAGCCACCGTCTCAGCCTCAAAGAAATAATCTTATAAATATGTTAGAAACAATAGCAAGAAAGAAAAAAAAATATTTGAGTCCTTATTGTGGGGTTCATTTCACCTAACATAAACTTATCTGACCATTTTTGCTTGTCTCAGACATATACTAGTTATTGCAAATAAGAGAAAACTTGGGACCTATGTTTCTTTGGGCTTGGCTTATTTCACTTAATATATTTTTTTTCCAAATATTTCCATTTCCTAAAAAATGGGCGATGCCATTCTTTCTCATGGAGGCATAAAATTCCATTGTGTATATATATCTCATTTTCTTGATCCATTCATCTACTGAGGGGCATCTGGGTTGGTTCTATATCTTAGCTAAGGTAAATAATGCTGCAATAAACATAGTTGTGCTGGTAGCTTTAGTATGGTCTTGCTTCTGATCATTTGGGTAAATGCCCAAAAGCGGGATTGCTGGGTCATAGGGGAGCTCTATGTGGAGTCTTTGAGGAACCTCCATACTTCTTTCCAAAGTGGTTGAACAAGTTTACACTCCCACCACCAATGCAGTAGGGTCCCCTTTTGTCCACATCTCCTCCAACATGTTATTAGAGATTTTGGTTATAGCCATTCTAACTGTGGTGAGGTGGAACCTCAGTGTTGTTTTGATTTGCATTTCTTTTATGTCTATTGGCCATTGAGTCCTGACAATTTACAAGGTTGCTAGTATTGACTTCTTGAAACCAATGTGCTGGGAAAGTATTATAATTAGAAGAAAAGCAGGCTGATACTCTCAGTGTGAATTCATCACTGTTAGTTACAGATGTCAAGTGCACTCAGTGCCAATGGACTTATCATGAGATGTGGATTTGTTCACAAACTATTGAGAAGTCTTTTTTTTTCTATTTTTCCCTTTTTTATTGTGAAAATACCATTCATAGGGGTTACAATTACATGAGCAAGGTAATGAGTACATTTCTTATCAAGCATTGTTGCCTCCTCCTTTTTTTCCCCTTCCCATCCCTGCAAAGGGTCAAAACTGTTTTAAGATTAAAGTTGTACATGGAGCCTGTAGGGGGACACCTTGCCTCCTGCAGAGAAGAGCTGTCACTTCCTTCCTGCTCCAAGAATATGGCACCCAGATACCAGTGTTCTGAATCCACCTCCTAGCCTGCAGCTCTCCTGCCTTAATCACACCTACATTTGATCATCCTGAGGCTAAATAGATAAGTTCAGGATGTTGTTCTACACCATCTGCTTAGAAACATAGTTTCCCTCACTTATAAACCCTCTTTAAAGAAATCTACCTCACCATATTGTTATCTAACAAATTGGCAAAGTTTCCACTATAAATAATAGCCATCCCTCTCAACCCAGAGACTGTGATGCCAAATGCTCTTCAGTACAGCATCCATCTTATATCATTGGTCAAAGTTAGTTAGAACATGTTATAAAGATGTGTACTTAGCTTTTAATTGCTGTGACAAGACCTTAATAAAAGCAACTTGACGGGAAGAATTCTTTATTTCAATCTTAGATTAGAAATTTTGCTCTGCCATGTGGGCAGAGTACAGTGGAGCTCACATCATGTCACCCAAGAAGCACAGTGAATGTTCTCCTTCCTCCTCCTGGCTCTTTTATTGCACAAGAGACTGCATCCTATTGAAAGGAACTGTGGACTATGAGGTGGATCTTCCTCTCACAGTCAATTCTCTCTAGAGAGTTTCTCACAGACAGGTTCAGAAATACACTTTCTTAATCTGCAAGCAATCCTACCCATTTGACAATGCAGAACTACTATAAAAGGTTCCCAAAGTATTTCTGTTTTCTTGAAACTTTCATGAGACTAGTAAGTGTAGAAATAAGATTATTTAGCAATATGTAGTTTAGCAATATATATGTTTCCTCAGAAGTCTCCATGCTCTACATTCTTGCATTTCTGTCTTTAGGACAGACTCTGGAGAAATTAAGCTACATTTCATCAGATGCCTCATAATTTGTGTTTGTGTATGTGTGTTTGTGTGTGTATCTGCACATGATGCATCTTTCTCTTGATATTTATAAATACACACACATATACATGTATGTATGTAGCAGTAAATAAATCTATATGCATGTTTTAAAACCTATAGCCCATAGGGATATATGCCACTCATTTTTTAACTGTGAACTTAATGATATTTGAAAAGTCTTTATTGTACATATAAAGTGACATTTTATGGCTCCATTTATATATTACCACACATTACTGTATATTACATTATATAATTCTGTAATATTGGTAATAGTACTAACTATTCCTTGGATGTTACCATAAATGAACTAAAATGTATTCTATTCATTCATATATTTTGTAGATTTTTTTATTTCTCCTGTTTCCGATTGTTTTGTAAATATCTATAGTGAAGCAATTGGTTTTTAACAAAAATAGTGTGCAATGAACCACTCAAAAACTTTTTGGCATACAACATAAGTACTTATATTCATCAGCAATTCATACTTTTTTTGGTCACTCATGGAGCTTGAACTCAGGGCTAGCACTCTCAACTTTGAGGCACATGTCCATTTCTGGTTTTCCAGTGACAATTGGACATAAGAGTCTCATGGACTTTCCAGCTGACATCCTCAGATGTCAGCCTTCTGAGTAGTTAGGATTCACAGGAATGAGCCACCTGCTCAAGACTATTCACACTCTTAATGGCTGTTGATCTGACTGGAGCTCTTGTATTGCAGATCACTCATTTTGCCTCTGACATGGATTTTGTTTGATCTTCCTCAGTGGCCAAAGAGTCACTTCTAGAGTTCATAAGCAACATCTAGAGATCAAGGTACATAGAGAAATTCAGGTCACAAAATGCCCAACACAGAAACACATTTGTAAAGGGCTTGTAGTCCAAAGCCTTGAGCTTGCTAAGCAATTCTGTTTTATTTTTATTTCATTTTATTTTAAAGATGCTATACAGAGGGGTTGCACTTTCATGAGGAAGGCGATGAGTACATTACTTGTCCATCATTGTTACCCATTCCCTTGTTGTTGTCCCACCATCCCTTCCTCCCCAACCACCCACACTCCATGAGCCATACACCTAGCCTTTTCTGTTTTAGTTTTGTCTATCAGATAGAGGTAAGACCATGTTCCATCTATCTGTACCTCCCTTATAGCCATTAGTATAAAATAGTAGCACAATGCCTAGATTTCATGCAGAGAGCTTTGTGATAATGATTTGCCAATATAGCCTCAACTTCAATCCACTTATTTCCTTCTGTGACCTTTGGGGATTATAGGCAAAATGTTTAGTAATTGTTTAGTCTTTATATATCCTCAAGTTTCTAAAACCATTATTATTTTGAGGCCTGAGATCATGGTATTGATAAGTAGTTGTGTATATCTAAATAATTATTTCCAACTTAAGATCTTCTTATCCAAAATAGGCATGTGCTACAGCCTAGTTTCTGAAATTTTGCATGGATCCTTGTTACCTGATTAAAGTACAGATTGCTAGTCAGAATATTTAGGTGAGTTCCTAATATTTGTGTCTGAACCCAAGTACTGACAAGAACAACCTAACAGAAGAAAGAAAGTATTCATTTGGGCTCATTTTGTCAGAGATTTCAGTTTACAATCCTTAGCTTCCTTGGCCTATGAAGAGGCAGAACTTCATGATGTGGGACCATCTACTACAGGCTATTCAACTCATGGCAAACACGAATCCAAAATTATATAGGAAGAAGTGAGGGCAAGATTTAGGCCTAAGGACAGTCCCACAAATGTATTTCCTCCAACTAGGAGCTTTTACATCCTACCAGTAACACCACCCCATTGTTAACCCATCAAGTGATGAGTAAGCACAGAATCCAGGAGTGTGAAGTAAGCAGAGAGGACAGAGCTAACTGAGAGAGCCCAGTTCTTTGCTACTTTTCCACAGACTGCTGATCAATATGAATGAGAGAAACCATGCGTTTGGCTGAAGAAAGAAAAGCTGATTGGCTGAGGGAAAATTCCCCTGTCTGCTCTTTTGTACCAGCTTGTGCATATGAGCATATAAAATGATTCTTATCAAAGTGAGCTCCAAGACATGTGCTGTTTCCAGTTCTCTCTCTTTTTTCTTTTTTTATTGTGAAAATACCATACAGAGAGAGGGGTTACAATTACATGAGCAAGGTAATGAGTACATTTCTTATTGCCACCTCCTTTGTTTCCCCTTACCATCCCTGCCCTCCCATCTCCACCCTCCTGCCCCCAGCACAGCCCCTCACCCCGCCAAAGTTGTAAAGTTCATTTTTTGACATAACATCTTGAACATCTCATTGTTGCGATGAGTCCACCTGTATCCCTATTTAAACAATTTGTTTTTTCCCTTCCCCTCCACAAATTATACCAACATTAATTACAGTGAAAACAAGGGTTATACCATAGGGGAGGAACATACAAAGCAACCCAGACAATCTTCTCTAGTGCCCCCAAGTCCAGCAATGTTTAAGGCAGCTCAAATAGCGAGAAGGAAGTTTTTAGTTCAGGGCTGTATCACTGTGGGAGGACATGTGTATGTTGAAAGCAGCAATAAACTCCAACATTTTCTGCCTCCACCCTGTTTTCATGTGAAATCTTTGCCTGACCTTCCCCCCCACCTCACTGGCCAAATCTCCGGAACCTCAGAAAATAGATCAGGAGTTGTAGAGACTGGCCTGGTTTCTGCAGGAACTAATCCAAATAAGTTTTTCTATTGCTATGCAAGAGGCTCTGACTCGACCTGCAGGAGATGGATGCTGGCTCTCCCAGAGTGCCAGGCAGGGAAAGTGGAGTCTGGGTCAGCACAACATCTCCACTGGATCCTGAAATTAGAATAAGACAGAAGTGCAAGGTTATGTACAAACATAGAAAAGCATGCTTTTTATTTGTATTTTGATATATTACCTATTGTTTATATTTCATGGTTTGGCTTACAATATATTTCATATTAGAAATAAAGGTATTTTTTAAATATAAATGAGTATCCAGGAGTCAACTACATTATTCTAACCAAGAAGAATCTTCACAAAAGCGTAAGTTTTAGATCCTTCTGAAATATTTCTCTATTTCCCAGAACTAAATCTCAATTGCCCCACCATAGATAACAAGAACTGAACATCTAACACTTGCATAGGTCGAAACTGAGCCCTGAGAACACACCCTTCAACCCACTCTCATCCCTCATCTCCCCTTGCTCTTACCAGGGATCCACAGCATTTACAGCCACAGGAGCTGAGAGAAGGACTTCAGTTTAGGAGTGAGATGAGGAGTCTTGACAGGTCAAGGCAAGTTCAGAGCTAAGTTTTTATTTCAGACTTAGAAAGGAAGGCTGTCCTTTGGGAGCAATATGCAAATAGCCAGATGGATAGGGTAAGACCTGCTCTTCTGAGAAAAGTGACATCGCTTGGTAATAACCAATAAAAACCCATGATGCTTGCAGCACCGGGAAGAAGGACCCACGGTGGAAGTATGGTTTTGAAGAGACATATGCACCTACCACCCTAATTCAGCATCAGAGACCCAGTGATAGTTAAGTTTATGTCTAGCATAGTCTCTAGGAAAGGAATAGATTTGAGGCTGATCTCCCCTGAACCTAATTCAGCTAGTCCATAAAAAGACAGTGTCACCACCAGCAGCACTAATCCTCAAGGGAGTTGACCAATCAGTGCACAGAGTTGAGCTACCTGAAGATGCATCTGATACCATAGTTCACATCTGTTCAGGGATGTTTACTATGAGTGTTAGAAACTCTTGATTCCTGGGAACTTCCTATTCAGACTTAGGATAAAGAATTGACAGGGAGGACAAAATTTTCTCTTACAGGTATTATCCTGATGGCCTTTATAATGGAAAAGGAAAATGATAGAAATGTTTATACATGAAAGTGTGAATATATGTTCAATGTAACAATTTTTGTATCCACTAATATCCTGTCATTCTTCCACACTATATTTCTATAGCAAATTAATCTAATAATTCTTTAAAATTTTCTCTTTGGAGTAATGGAAATGTGAAATTGATGAAGATGTACTGCACTCACATACTGACATGTTGACTTGAAATGCCCTAGTGTAAATACTTGTATATAATTATATACATATACACATGATGAGTGTGTGTATATATATACATATATATATAATTGTGCTTATTTTAAACTAACATATAATCTATTTTTAAATTTATTTAATTTATTTTTTATTGTGAGAATACCATACAAAGGAGTTACAATTACATGGGAAAGATGAGTACATTTCTTATCAAGTATTGTTGTCTCCTCATTCTTTCCCCTTCCCATCCCTTCCCATACTCCTCCCCTCCCCTCACCCCATCCTCCCCCCACTCCCCACCAAAGTTGTTAAGTTCGTTTTTCGACATAACGACTTGCACATTTCATTGTTGCTAACATACAATCTTTAAAGGTCTTCAGTCTCAATCCAAAACAACCTGTTTCTGCTTATTTGTCTCAGAGATTTCAGTCTCCAGTTCCTGTCTCCAAAGATTCTGGACTTGTTGTAAGGGAGAACATCACCTGGCAATTAGGAGCAAATAGAGAAGAAGGCTTGTGCTGATGCCACAATGTACCCAATTTAGCCCTGCAAAGAGGTGCCTTGTGGGAAATTATTAGACCATTGGCTGTCCATTCCTTGAGAGTATTAAAACTGTTCTCATGAAATGAGTCACATTATATTCACTTGTTATAAAGTGAAGACAGCCATGTGCTTGCCCATCTCAACTTGCATCTGGTTTTCTATTTATGAATATTATTGTGACATAGACAGAACTGGCCTTGCCTGAGTACAAAACTCTTCTTCATTCAGAGCTTAGGTCAATTCCTCTGTTATAATAAAGGACTGGTGCAGGGCTCTGTGTGTGTGTGTGTGTGTGTGTGTGTGTGTGTGTGTGTGTGTGTATGTGCATTTATCTGCATGTGTAAGAGAGAGACACAAAGACAGAGACAGAGAAAGACAGAGACTGAGATAGAGAAACAAAGAAATTCTGAGAACTATGGTTTAAATGAAAATGCTTTTAAATGTGTTGAGGAGTAAAAATCATATCTGTAGTACTGTTACTAATCTGAATACAATTCCTAAACCTAACATGGATCATTGTTAACTTGCTGGCATATATTCAGTAGATCTGAGGTGATTTTGTCATTTTGAATTTGTAGCATGTTCTCAGGGATTCTGCTGATGATTCTGATTTCTGGACAAATGCTGAGTAGAAAAGAAAATAATATTGCATCTATATTTAGTTGTGTTGCTTCCTACGTGTCAAGAAGGAGTTTTGTTGGAGAAGTGTTCCTTATATATGCTATAAATACTTCATTTTACATTGACTGAGTTTGACTGAAACTCTTGCTATGCAAAGTGCCTTCCTGTATATATTCAGTGAGTTGGACCACGACTTCACTGGGTCATCAGCTGTGAACTCCTCTCATCACAGTCTCTTCTGGAAGTACATTTCCCAACACTAATGAGATCACTTCTAATCTCGATTAGAAGCCTTAAAAGATTCAATCTTATTCAAATATAACCTTCAAAGAAACAGAAAGACAGAGAGGAGAGTGAAGAAATTTAGAGCTTCAGTCTGCGCAAGCTGGGGAGGCTGGGCGTCAGTGTGTAACTATAGAACCCGATGGTACTACGAGCCGGGCTCTGTAGGCATTCGCTTCTGCCAGGAATGCAACAACATGCTGTACCCCAAGGAAGAAAAGCAGAACCGCATCCTGCTGTGTGCGTGCCGGAACTGTGACTACCAGCAGGAAGCAGACAACAGCTACATCTAATGTCCACAAAATCAAGCACGAAGTGCACTAGCTGACCCAGATCATCGCTGACGTGTCCCAGGACCCCACTTTGCCGTGGACCGAAGACCACCCATGCCAGAAGTGTGGCCACAAGGAGGCAGTGTTCTTCCAGTCACACAGTGCCCGGGCTGAGGATGCCATGCGCCTGTACAACGTGTGCACTGCGGCCACCGCTGGACTGAATGAGCATCCCTAACTCCCCCTGTAATAAATGCCAGGTTCTGTGCCCATGAAAAGAAGAAATTTAGAACTTCATACACATTTCTTATTTTCAGTTGTACTTTTATTATCTCTCTGTAGTTGTGCAAAAAAAACTGTTACCATTAAACATGTCAGTTTATAAATACAATTCATCTTGAATAATGTCACTCTTTTATCTTTCTACTCTGCCCTACTCTATCCAACCCCTCTCCCTCCAGAAACATTTCCATGTATAAAATACATATTAGATTATTAAATATGAATTTATGGCTCTATATATGTATGGTACATGGAAGACCCTTTTCATATTACCCTTGGAAATACTGAAGTTATATGGGTCACTATTTTATATGTACTTGTTATACAGTCTCATAAGTGTTCTAAATGTATTTTATTTATTTGCATTTTTCATACTTTTTTCTATGTGTGTATTTATTTAACTGGGCCACAAGCCAAGGGTGCTTTGACCATCTAAACTCTGAATAAAAAATAGAAAAAAATGTCCAATCATTCTAAAACAAGGTACAAATTTATATTATTTCTCCTTTGTATTTCCTCAAGTTACTATAAAATCATTGTTTTATTCTTCCTTTATCATGTGAACTGCAGGATAGACAAAACTGGTACTAAATAAAACAAGGTGAAGGAAGCTGGGTGCTGTGTAGGTGTGAAAGCCACTTGGTAAACTTAGGGGACACATTAATAGATTGACAAAGAGAGGTCACAAAAGCATTGACACAAGTAGGGTTGAAAGAAGCCAGATTCTAAGGATAACCCCTGAAATTTTCATGATGTATCTGCTCCAGGGCTGGCTTCAGCAAATGTGGCCATGTGGCTTGTGAATTTCCAGTCCACACAGACTCAGGCACCAGAATCCATGATAGAATTTGGAATAATGATCTCAAACCAGAGCTATGGGCAGGCTTACACTTCATGGGTTGTGAGTTTCTGCCTGACAGATGAGGCTGCGGACTCATGGGAAGGAGGATACTGGAAGACTTTCCTATGGATCTTCCTGGGAGAAGGAAGTGCAGTTCAGAAGGAAAGTGTTTATGGTCTGGGCCATGAACCTGAATGAGGTCTGGCACAAGTTTCTATATCATCAGAAGAAAAGCTACATAAACTTTCGAGAGGAAATAAAATGAAAAAGGATAAAGATAACAGGAACTATGCTAAACATGGTGGGGAGCTGAATAGTCATCCATTGCTGAATGGAATTTAAAATGCTACAGCAATGTTAAAATGACCTTGAAATCGGGTAACAAGTTTGACAAAAAGTGTAATTATTACCTTGTTTATGTAACTATAACCCCTCTGTACATCATGATGACAATAAAAAATATGAAATTGGACAGTGCTTTCTAAACTTGAAAGCTCTATTAAAATACATTTCCAAAAAAAATGGTGGGGCATTTATCCCAGAGTAATGCATTTAATTTTCACATAGAAACTTTTAAAGAAATAGTCTTAGAATCCTTATCAGTAGTAAAACTAAGAATCTTCCCAACTATTAACTGATAAAAAAATAAAAGAATATGTGTTTCTTCAACCAAGGCATTCTATTCAATATAAACAGGAGCTAAACTATCATATACATTGTCTGGATGAACCATAAGAAAGCTATACTGAATAATACAGCCAATCTTAAAACAGGACTTTTATATATTTTCTTTTTATGAAGTGTTGGCCAGGGCTGAGGGATTGGAAAAAGGGAATTCTGTGGCTCATGGACAGCCCCAGGAGTCTGTGGCATTGGTAGGGAACAGTTCCTCCATGATGGTGTTGACAACAGAGAAACCCAAATATGGGGTACCTATATATTCTCAACATTCACACTTACATGTGGGCTGCTCATGTGATAAGCAAACCCAATGCACACACATCTGCACATGAACAAACACCAAAGTGTGCAAGTGACTACTGTAGTATCTATATGGATTGAACCAATGTCAATTTCCTGGTTTAAATAATGCAGCACAGTTATACAAAGATGTTGGTACTGGGATAGTCTGGGGGATGGATGCAAAAAACCTCCTAGTAATTTTCTTCACAACTTTATGGACATTTATAATTATTTGAAAATAAATAAAAAGAACATATAATAGTTTTCTTATTCCAAAGCTTGTAATTTCTCAGTGGGGAAAAAAATCAAAAAACAATGAAACAAGGAACTTTCTTTTTTTAATTTTTATTTATTTTTTATTGTGAAAATACTGTAAAGAATGGTTACAATTAGATGGGCAAGATAATGAGTACATTTCTTATCAAGCATTGTAGCCTCCTCCTTTGTGGCTCAGTGGTAGAGCACTTGCCTTGCATGCCTGAGGCCCTGGGTTCGATTCCTCAGCACCACATAAGCAAAAAGAAAAAAGAAACAAGAAACTTTCTAACTCCTTCATTCTAGTGGCAGAAATGTCTGAATACTTTACATGGAAGTAGACTGCTGAATGCCCATAAGTAAGAGATATCTGACACTCTGTATTTGTGCCCATAGAACTACAGTAGGCACAACACAGTAAAGCTTATATTTAAGTATTATATTATGTATTATATATTATATGTTCTTTGTGTACACGTTGATAATAAAAAGCATGACAGGAAGTAGGTATAGTCTAGATCCATAGTATAACTAAGCCTACATGGAAGAATCCAGCAGGGGAAGTCTTCATTGGATGTGTGTGTCTGTGGATTTTTGCAGGTTTTTGTACCACTAAATCTCTGTCATGTTTAGAAAATTTATATATTAGATATCTAATATCTAAACATGTTGATGAATTATTAAATAAATATCACTAAATGCATGTTGTTCAGAATTGTAAACTAAAATACCAAAAGAAACATTTTAAAAATAGAATTAAAAAAAAGATAGAATCCTGTGCCTGAACTGAGCTCCAAAAAGCCAATGAAAATAATTGTTCCCATCACAGCTTTTTTCTATATAAGATCCATAGCTAAAACAGCATAACCAAGAGCAGATTAATTGTGCTATATTTATATAATAGACACTACATGGCAATGACATTCAACATCTGGAAGTCGGCTCTAACCTTGTTCCATCTCTTGAATGGTGAACACATGGAGACTCATCTGCAACTCATTTGTGAAGTGCAAGAGGTGTGGGGAATTTCTGTGTCTCAAGACAACCAAATAATCATAAAATCAAAAATGTTACCAAAGGAGTAATAAAAATTGATCATAGAAAGTTGCGTCTTCGTTTCTGTTAGGAATTCTATAGCTACTAAATGATGTCACTATTTCTACATATAAACAATTCAGAATTAAGAAATAATTAGCAAGGATAATAGTATAGGGTTTTGCCTTTGTCATATGCTTAGAGACTCCACATGTGGATTGAGAAATCCCTTTTAGTGCTCAGTAAAATTGTTAGAGATTTGTCTGAACTAGCATATCATTATAAAATTTAGGAAAAATTTTCCATTAAGCAATGATGCAGTGTACATAGCAGAAGTTTGAAAATCAAAGATGAAAACATTCAACTCAAATGTGACTTTTCCACTTGAAATCTGGAAATTGGAGAAACAATGTATTTTGAGGAAAATTTCTTTTCAATTCATAATTGCATACTATCAAAATATCATCTTAATGAGAAGTGAACAACAGATTTTACAATTTCAAGTGATCTCTTAACTTCCTGTTTTTACAGTATTGATCCCTCTATGAAGAGCAGCTGTGTCTAATGAAACACAATATTCAGGAACGAGTGAGGCATGGTGCTTTTTTATTGTGAAAATACTACACAGAGGGGTGTTTTTGTAGTCACAATTAGATATAAACTAGTTATGTGATTGGGTTCTATGTGACCCCAGAAGCATTTTCCCATACTCCTGTCAGGATGAAATGCACAGCAAATCTTGCTGTGTAGACTTAAATAAAATTGAATGAGACGAAGTATGTATGTTTGGTACACACATCCAGAGAGAGACTTTCCCTGATGGATTCTTCCATGTAGTTAGTTATATCATGGACCTAGATTACACCTACTTCCTGTGATTCTTTTAATTATACAACTTGTAGACAAAGAATATACACATATAATTTAATACCTAAATATAAACTTTATGTTGTGCCTACTGTAGTTCTATGGTTATCTCTTATGATGAACCTTCTACTTCCTCCAAACAAGCAACCTGGCCCTGTGAATGGAACTAGACTTAGGATAACCCTAAAACCCCACACTAGTTCAGATCTATTTCAGAACAATGACACAAATGTAAGACAAAAATCAGCATCACATGACCTGGGTTATTACCCTGAGTTCAGAGACACAGAGAGGAAGAGAGTGAGGGCAGAGATGAAAAGTGCTGCCAGGAATCTAAGAACACCAGAAAGTCAAAAGAGAACTGATGGATCAAAAAGGACTCTATGTAAAGGACAGTGTCTTGGTTCAAGTTCCCATCCTCTATTTCAATTAGGCCCACAGAGTGTAACAACAATAATCAGAGTTTCATGCCAAACAGTCCCATGTTGATAATCCAGTAAGTATAAATTGCCACTTTGATAAATTCCTTTGTTCACCAGAAATTAGATCTCTGGCATAGCTCTCCTTCAGACATTCTGAGAGAAAGGACAATTCAAGAATCAACTTTGTTTCATCATTTTGTTGTTCCCCTTCCCTTCCCTAATTCAGATAAATGTATATATAGTACACAGGGCACCAAAATAAAATACAGTGACAACAGGGGATAAACCGTAAGGGAAAACCAGAAAAAAAAAGAAAAAAGAGATAATGCAAGAGCAATACTCACAAAACAATATGTTGGAAATGAACCTTACATCTTGGTGGGACATAATGAGGAAGGGAAAGTGGGAGGAAAATGGGAAAGAGAGTAACAATGTTCGACAAGAAATGTACTTACTAATTTACATATGTAACTGTATCCCCATTGTACATTATCTTGACAATAAAATAGAATTTAAAAATATCAACTGTCCTTGGAGGGACAGGAGAGAATGATATTATTTTACTCAAATCTGACTTGTTGAATGGTAATTTCTTATCTTATTACTTAAAGATAATAAAGATATAATTAAAACAGAATCATCTTTTTCAATCTTTATTACCCTCATGACCACAAAAGTTTTAAACTAAAAATTCAGAGCTTAAATTTTATAGGCTCTGTGGCTCTCTTCCTCAAATCTATCCTCTTGACCATCATTCCATGACAGGTCATCCATTCCCCAGATCCACAGGCGTCCAACCCTGCTGCTTTGAGGAAGGTGGATGGATTCTGAATATGTGAACAGACAGTCCACACAAGAGTTGTTTTGTGATTTGTGTGGAGCAATGTGAGATGAAGGGTGGAAGTGATCTGCTGACTATCAGTTGAAGATCAGGACTTACTATTGCTAAATCAAGCAGAAGAATTGAAGGAGCCTAACTTCAAAACTGAGCTCCCACACAATTAAATTTGTGCCTAAAAAGTCTGAATATTGTTTATTTACATTCATGTCTGGATGAACTAAAACACAAGACACATGAGTAGAAAAAACATTTACATAACATTGTCTTTTAAAATGAAACAGCTGGACACCACTAACTCAGGCTTGTAATCCTAGCTACTCAGGAGGCTTAAATCTGAGGATCACAGTTCAAAGCCAGCTGGGGCAGAAAAGTCCATGAGAATCTTATCTCCAATTAACCACAAGAAAACCAGAAGTGGCACTGTGGCTCAAGTGGTGAGCGCTAGCCATGACATGAAAATGTCAGGGACAGTGTCTAGTGTCCAGAGTTCAAGCCCCATGAAATACATATATATGTATATATGTACATATATATGTATATATATGTATGAAATACATATATATGTATTTATACATATATATATATACATACAACATGCATAAAGAATCATATAGTCTGCAGCATGATGGATAGAAGTAGAGAATACCTTGTTAACAAAAATAGTAAAGACAAAGAGCATTGTCTATACTCCTTCTCACTCAAGCAAAATTTTAAAAAATAAAATGCAATAGTGATACTATGGGGCTGACAAGGGCACAGGATCAGAGTGCAGGAGGTTGAACACAGAAGAAAGATGGAAGACTATGATCAATGCACATAATACACATATACTGAGAAACCCAGAATCCCATTAATGATTACAGATATGTACATTAATAAAAAAAATAGGCTATCAGAAAATAAGGGAATAAAATCTGAAGCAATGAATCCATTCTTTGTATTAAAGGCAATTCCTGCTTAAATACCGTTATTTATTTTATTATTGCATAAATATCAACTGATACAATTCAGACTCTCCAAGTATTAACTGGCCTTTTCTGACAACATTCTGAGCAGGTGGAGGCAGCAGGAGGAGCAGCTGGGGCAGCCCAGACTCACACTTCAGCTTCCCTGGGAGGTTTTTGTTATGGCTTGTATCACTGTGGGAGGGAAACTGCTATGCTGTTGACAGTAATAAGTGGCAACATCTTCAGGCTCCAAGCCACTGATCCTGAGAGTGAACTCTGTCCCACTGAACCTTGATGGAACTCCGGACTCCAAAATATCTGCACCGTAGATCAAGGGTTTAGGAGCTTTCCCTGGTTGCTGCTGGTACCAGGCTAAATAATACTCAATGTCCTCACTGGCCCTGCAAGTGATGGTGGCAGTGTCTCCTAGAGACACAGACAGTGAAGATGGAGACTGGGTCATCTGGATATCACACTTGGCACCTGGAAGCAGAAACATGAAAACAAATATCCACACTAATTATCAAGTTATAAGAAGGCATCCCTGAAGAGTAAACATCCTGGATCACACTGAGCTGTGTTAATCCCTAGCATTGTCCTACTTTACCTGCAAGCCAGAGCAGCAGGATCCCCAGGAGCTGAGCAAGGGTCCTCATGTCCATGCTGTGTGCTGACGTGGTCTGACTACTGCCTAATGTGAGCAGCCTATGAAGAAGTCCTGAGCACACTGGGCTGTGCTGTTGGTGCATGCAAATCAGCAGCAGAGTTATACACAGCTGTCCAGCTGCCTCATCTCAGCAACTCTGCATTCTGAGTCTCAAGGGAACTAGGTCGGGCAACAGAGTAAGTTTTAAACACAGAAGAGAATCTCCAAGTTGCTTTCCTGTGATGTGCACACAACAATGGTAACTTTGAGGATCAAAGCTTTTTTTCCATCTTATTTCTTTAACTGAGTCAAGACTTGTTCACTGGAGTGTTAGTGCCAGAAATTTATAAACAAATTTTGCAGAACACAAATTTGGCATTTCTTTGTTATTATGCAGGACAGAAACTTTTACAGTAGCTCTGATTCACTGATAATCTGTATGTGTCAATTTATCAGCACTGTTGTCCTGTAATGAATAAGTGTAGCTGTTGTGTTGATAAGAAAATGCCTGGACTTCTGTACTGTGCTGTTGAGCCTTATTATCTCCTTCATCTCTGAGATTTTGTCCCAGGTGATCCGTACAAGCGCGTCCTTTCAGAGCCTTTCTCCCTTCATGTCTGAACAGCCTTTACAATTTTTACTGACCTAGAATTTTGTATCATTTTATATGTCCATTCTGAAGGTTCTCATATTATTCCTTCTGGCTTTTAATCATCTTCACCACAACTACTATGTTCAGAAGCAGAGATAAATTCTCCTTAAAAGGGAGGATAAACTCGGTCTGGGAAGGTAGCTGAGTGGTAGAGAGCTTGCCTTGCATGCCTGAGGCCCTGGGTTCGATTCCTCAGCACCACATAAGCAAAAAGAAAAAAGCCGGAAGTGGCACTGTGGCTCAAGTAGTAGAGCGCTAGCCTTGAGCTGAAGAGCTGAGGGGCAGCGCCCAGGCCAAGAGTTTAGGCCCCATGACCGGACCCAAAAAAAAAAAAAAAAAAGAAGGATAAACTTAGGTTATCTTGAAGCCTATTTTGTGGCCTAAACCTACATATGTCTCCTGTTCAGTGGACTCTTCTAGATCCTAAGAGAACACTGTGCTGCACACCTGGGTAAAAGGTATTGGGCCCATGCAAAGTGAGTATGTTGAAATCTCTGAACAGAATCTTGAAATCAATAGAACATGGAAATGTCATCCATATTAGGATAAGGCAACATGGGAGAACTGATTTTCTGTGCAAGGGAGAAACATCATTTTTTACTCCATTGTAGGTGCTGAGATGGAGTGATCCAAGAGGACATCCATATGTGTTCGATTTTCCTGTACAGATGTCAGGGCTCAGGAAGTCACTATTGCATGGGATACAAAGTTGGCTCATCTTATCCATGTTATCACATTCTGAGGAATATCTGAACAAATCTGGGGTTGGGGGCAGGGTGTGTATGATCTGATCATATAAGTGGCAGTAACACCAAGAGTTTCATATCACCCAGAAGAGTTGTTGATCATATGACTAAATTAATGAGGGAAAATTAGAGCCAATGTTCTTGAGGTAAAAAAAGTAAGCTAATTAAATGAAAATTTCATCTAATGTTAGTGACATATTTCAAAGATTTTTATACTGAATATTTTCTGGAAAAAAGAAAATCAGAAAATTTTTCTAAGAATTCATTTAATAATAACCTAATTTTTTGATGTGAGTGAAGTAATTACCATAAATTTACATATGTATGATGTATACATATGTATATATGAATGTGTACATGTAAATATATATATACATATTGATGAATAGATGCACAAGTGGATAATTTTTTCTAATCTAGAAGTAATGATGCTTTCATTTTAATAACAGATAGCACCTTCATTAATTGACCTCATTTATTCTCTCATAAATAAAACCAGTGACCTTTGCACAACAGTTTATTTCTTTCTCAAAAATAGAAAAAGAGGAAGATGAGTTTGGATCATTTTTTGTCACAAACTACAAATTCATATTGGATGATGTACAGGAAAGAGTGGAGAGAAATCAGCTAACAAGAATGCCCACTCGCCGATTTGAGCGTTTTTGAATATTGAATAAATACCAAAGTATTCCATGAAATAAATTGTAAGTCCTTGGATTAGTAGTGATATTTTCACTAGGGATGTGATATCCATAAACCACTATATATTTCTCCACAAATCCTCACAATTTCAAAGGAAAAAGAACAACTATATAGCAGAGAAATCCAATAGCCAACCCCTTAATCTAGAATTGAAATAAAGATCATCAGTAATGATGTCCTTATAGAACATAGCAACACTTCTAGACTTTGCTCACATATATCCATTACTGAAAGAACTCTGAGGGGAAAAAGGCACAAATCTAATCTGAGAGACATTCATCCACATGATTAGTATGTGTTCACCACGAGCAATAAGAACACAAAATTTAAGACTGAACTAAAACCCTGTTCCTTGGTGGCTTGATTATTGGGATGTGGTCTGACTACTTTGTTCTGACTTAACTGGAACCATATTCCTACCATTCTCTAGAGGTTGAACTATAGGTGTGAACCATTATGGCCATCATGACCATTAAAGTATTCTTTTGTTTGGAATTTTTGTGTCTTGAGATCATTCATCTACAGCCATTTCTTCACAAGTTCATAAACATGGTATGTACAGTGACTAAGACTAAAGATTGAATTCACATGTCTGGTTAAGGGAACCTCAGTGATTTCAAACTAAGATCTTTTTGAAAATATAATGACATAGGGAGCTATATATGTTAAAAAACAAAACAGTAACACATACAATTTTTGACCACTGTTTTTATACTGCTACAGAATAAGAATATATTTAATTTCTTTTTAAATTATATATATATATATATTTTGTAAAAATACTGTACAGAGGGGTTACAGATACATGAGTAAGGTATTGAGTACATTTCTTATCCAGCATTGGTATCTCCTCCTTTGGTTTTCCCCTTCTGTCCCTTCCCTCTCCACTTCCCCAACTACTCCCTTCCCACAACTCCCCCAATGAAGTTGTAAAGTTTGGTTTCAATATAGCATCTTGTACATCTCATTGTTATAAAGGGCAATCTGTATCCTTATTTCAGCATTTTGCTATATTACCCTCCCCAAAATAGAAAAATGTATATACAAGATGCAGGGCACCAGAATCAAGTACAGTGAAAACAGGGGTTACACCATGGGGGAAGAACATACAAAAGAAACAAAACAATCACACAGTACATTATAAATACCTTAAAAAAACAGCAAGAAAGATAAAACCATTTGTGTCCCTATCTTGGGATGCATTTTGCTTAGCATCATTTTATGTGGTCATAGGTACATAGCTTTTGAGCTTTTCTGTTTGTCCTAGACATACACTAGTCTTTGTCAGCATATATTAACTGTACAAGAAGAGTTTCATTGTGACATTTCCACACAGGCATACAATGTACTCCATTAACCTCACACCCTTGATCTCTCATCCTTATCCCCATATTTCCCTTCTTAAAGCAGTTGCATGGGTTTTGCTGGCCTTTTTCATATATTCCAGAGAAGCACTTCAATAATCTTCACGTTCATATAACTTCCTCCATTCATAGTACTCGCTCCATAAAATGCCAACATAGCCTATTTCATTCTCTTGTCATTCATTTGTTTCATATATATATTAATTGTACCAAGGGCTTTCACCATGGTATCTCACTTGTGCATAAATCATATTTCCTTTCTGTTTCTTTTTGCTGGTTCTAGAGCTTGAACTCTGGGAATGACCAATGTCCCTAAGTATTTGTGTTCAATTCTATCTCTCTACCACTTACACCACAGCTCCAGTTTCACCTTTCTTGTGGTTAATTGGAGATAAGAGTGTCACAGACTTTCCTGGCATGCTGATTTTGAACCATTATCCTTATATCTCAGCATCCTGAGTAGTTAGGATTACAGTAGTGAGCCACAGGTGCCAGGTTACATATCATCTTTTAATCAGAACAACCCTCTCTATTAATCTTGCTTTTGGAGACATCAATTGTATTTTTTAAAGGATTGACCTCTTTCCATTGTGTTCTTTTCCTTTTTAATTTTATTTTAAAATAAAATCGTTCAACTAGGGATACAGGAGGACCAATTGCAACAATGAGATGTATAAGTCAATGAGATGTACAAGTCATTATGTCGAAAAACAAACTTTACAATGTTGGTGGGGGATGGGGGGAGAATCAGATGGGGGGAAGGGGGCTAGTATTGGAAGGGATGGGAAGGGGAAACAAAGGGGAGACAACAATGCTTGATAAGAAATGTACTCATTATCTTGCCCATGTAATTGTAACTCCTCTGTATGGTATTCTCACAATTAAAAAAAATAGAATGCTTTACAGTTTAAAATAAATAAATTAATTAAATTAAATTAAATTTGAATCATAATTACATTGTGGATTTTTTTACTAACATCGTAGGATATAAGATAAACTAGTCTTCCATTACTGAATAACAGTGATTAGAACTCCATGATCATTTGGGAATATTTCTTTGATAGTTGTCAGAGATTTCAGTTTACAAAGAAGTGAACAGAAGAATACAGAAACAAAGGGAAATTCCAGAGAAGAATCACAAACAAAAGTTAATACAGAAGCTTATTTGTATACTAAGATATGATTTTTATCTACTTGTCTCTTCTACCCTTTTTGTACTACTTCTGTATTAGGAGACGGTTTGGGCTTGTTGCTACCTAATGCTAAGAATATGTATACTCTTAGCCATGTGCAGTCTTCTTTCTCATATACCATTACCATGTCATTTTTTTCTCCATGAATCTAAGACCGACAAGGCCAAATCTTGGACAAATATTGAGATGATCACAGCCAAGGGCATGGCTTCTCAGACAGGCTATTCAGCTTTCCTGCATATGTTCACTGCAATGGGTTTAGATTCAGCATCTTACAAAGCAAATTGTCTACAAACATTCATAGCTATTTGGAGTGAGAACTTCCATGTGTAATTGATGTATTGTAACAAATTGTTGCAAAAGATGAATTAATAAAGCAAACAGAAATGGCCATGGCCAATTTAAAGATTACAGGTAGAAAGTAATGCACAGTTCCAAAGAACTATCATTTTGAATCTGACTGACTTTATATAATAGGCAAGAATTACTTTCTCTCCCTTTGCTTGTGAACAACTCAGCAAAAACAAAGGGAGACTGGTGCTCTTCACTAACAGAAATGGTAAAAATAGTAAAAAACAAAAACAAAAACAATGTTCTGCTACAAATGGATCCAGATTTATTTAATAGAGATTGAGGTGTAATTCATGGCTCTGATCTGTGTGTTTGGTGATTTCCAACTGCATATAAATGATGGAATGAAAAATTTATATGTGTGTTCAAAAGATAGTTTGATTATATGGCCTTCAGTGAAATTGCATCAGAGGGATTATTTTGGTTGTTTTGTTTTAAGAAAATACAAATGGTCAAATGTAACTTATCACCCTGCTCTTAACTCTAATCATGTCAGGTGGTAAGGAGACAAAATGTGGACTTAGATGTTCACAGCTCATCTTTTTCAGTAATTGTGTTACTTTTGGTGAGGGGAGAAAGGGAAGGCTGCATGTGGGGAGTATCAGAAATTAGAGAATCATGAGAAGCTTTTGTTCAATTTCTGCTCTTTGCCTTCAAATGAAAGCAGCTCTGTGAGATCAGAGGTTCTATTTGATTTGTTCAAAATATTCATGTCTAGAAGTGTTCATGGTACTATTTCTCCATTCTTTTGTAAATGTGGTTCTTTGTATTTAGAGTAAGAATAAAAAAAAAGTTCTACCAGAATTGAGGAACTAAAGGTATTTCATATTTTGTACCCAGGGGGAGCTGTGACACCTCAAATCTCATGGTGACAGAAGAATTTCGTAGGTTGTGAGATGTCATAGGTTTAACTAACTGTCCTGAGGTGCAGTGACAAGTGATTTCTAAGTATGTGTGAACTCATTTTGGAGATAGTGTTCGCACTGATGGTAATCTAAGAAGTCTGCTTTGGATGACCGGGTGCCTATTCATTATCTAAGAAATCAAACACGTATTAAAATAGAAAAAGAGTCTGGAAAGTGCAGTCTTCTCATGCAATCTAGAAACAATTAACTGTTTCATGTGTTTCAAGGACTTGTTTCACCATGTTTTGCAATTCTATACCAAGAATTTCATTGATTAGGCTACATAAAGCAATGTTTTAAAATTGACTCTATGTTATTTTTAAAAGCATAGTACATGATATAAAATGCATGTTATATTTAGAATTGTAGGAACTAGGACTGAAAATGAAGCATTTAAGTTTGCTGACAAATACCTGGCAAACATACATTTATATTTCTAGGAGTAATGGCATCTTTCCTGTCTTTCCATTATTTTTCCTAAGAACTCACTGCCCCTGTTCTAATATTTAATTCTCTGAATCTTAGCATAGGCTGCTCAGGTCCAACATTGGGTGCTCAGAGCTCTCATAGGCTTTCCTAGCAACAAGAGTCTGAGAGCATCATACGGGTGAATGGCAGCAAGATGGCATCACAACCCCAACTCCTCAGCTCCCTCCCTGCTGCTCTATGTCTCATATGAATGTGCACACAAGTAAAGTATTTCTAATGCTGGAAGGACTTTTGTAATGTATAGATAATATTTCATGTATCTTTTAATATTTGAAATTAGATCATCTGAAAGTGTTTAAATATTTGTCAATATTTAAATAAAAAGCTATGCATATATGTATGTCTCAGCATTTAATAATGTGATAGGAAAGTAATTTATTCTTGTGATTGAAACATTGATTTTGGTAAAATAACAACAATTTATTATCTAAAATAATATTTAGGTCACTCATAATTATGAGGATTTGTGTGAGAGAAATCCTATATAATTCTTCATCTTTTCTGTTGTATGAAGTAACTTGATGTTTTCCATGCTATAATTTCTGCTGTTTATTTTCAAATAGCATGACAGAAGGCTAACTCTGATCAAGAAGCCCTAGACATTCCAATGAGCATGTTACATCATAATCTCTTGTACAACTCTTGCAATTCAGAGAAGAAAAGATTTGTGAGAATTATCCTCTTTAATCTGCAAAAAGTTGATAAGGCAGAGGAAATATGTTGGTATAAGAACCTTGTGACTACTATGAATGTATGAGTGCATTAAATATTTCATAAAACTTCTCCTAAGGCAAGAGTTGATAGAAGGTTTTCTATATCAAGGTTCTAAAAGGTAGAAATGACAATGTGAAGAAAAATAAATTAGTGATTATTCATGAAAAGAATGTTTGAAAAACAAACAACAAATGCTGAATATCCAAGTGGTGTAAACTATTATGGCAATCCATCTGTATCAGCTGACCACGTGTTTTACCTAATGAAGTGCAGACCAGGAGGATCAGAGACAGGGACAGACAGAGATAGACACCATGACAGAGACAGCAATTCCCAATGCCTCATCTGCTAAAGACACTAGTACTATAGGGTTTGCTTCAGCCCCAGTGATCTCACATCACCTCACTCACTTCTTACAGGCCTCTTCCAAGTAAACATAACTCAGGGGGACATGAATCTTCCCTGAAATATTATTTTGCTGAGAAAGCAGGCATGAATAGAGACAAGACGAAGTTTCCAGCTTGTTTTCTACTGAGTTTTTCTGCCCTCTAGTGGTAATATTTTAGCTTTATATCTTATAAAGTAAGCTTTTCCCCCTAGAAATATTAATGAATATATTCCAAAATGTCTTTTTGATGTTTTCTATGGATTAAATTTGTATTGTATATTGTTGGTGGTGTGTGTGGGGGGGGGGGGTTAATATTGCAGTTTCTCTGTGTGTGTGTGTGTGTGTGTGTGTGTGTGTGTGTGTGTGTGTGTGTGTGATTATACTGATATCAGGGCCTGTATGTTGCCATTAGCTTTTTCTGTACAAGGCTGGAGGTCTACCATTCGACAATTCAACATGCAGGTGTTTTGCTGGTTAATTGGAGAAAGTATCAAAGACATTCCTTTCCAGTTTGCTAGAAACTCTGGTCTTAGATTTCATTCACTGAACCTAGATTTCAGTAGTACTGACTCCAAGTATAAGTTTTCTCAGCAAGGCATTATAGAAAGAATATTCATTCTCAGTGCACTACTTCAGGAGTTATATAACTTCAACCTATCTTATTATTTCTGGTAGTAATAAATTCATATGGAAAAAGAAGCCCCTCTGGCAAAATTAACTCTTTAGAAGAGCACCATGACAGCTGCTTTCATAATTCTTCCCATTTGGTATTATGCACAGTTTATTAGGAATATTAGGAATATTCTATCCCAATTGGATCCTGTCTTTACTTAGGTCTTCCTCTTTTTCCTTAGGGATTCTATACTCAACTGTTATTCACCGCCTTACATTGTAGAGAGCTGTGGTTTCAAATTGATTGAATACCACTTTGTTCAACCTGAGGAGTAATTTGTGAGATAAAATTCTACCCTTTTTTATGGGATGGTGAGGAGGGTGTCCAGTATTATGTTGAAAAAGAAGACCTAAGCCAGGCGCCAGTGGCTCACGCTTGTTATCTAGCTACTAAGGAGGCTGAGATCTGAGGATCTCGGTTCAAAGCCAGCCCTGGCAGGAAACTCCGTGAGACTCTTATCTCCAATAAACCACTAGAAAACTGGAAGTGGTGCTGTTGCTCAAGCGGTTGAGCGCTTGTCCTGAGCTGAAGTGCGCAGGGACAGCACCCAAGCCCAGAGTTCAAGCCCCAGGACGGAAAAAGAAGAAGAAGAAGGAGAAGGAGAAGGAGAAGGAGAAAAGAAGGGGGAGGGGAGGAGGGGGAGAAGTAGGAGGAGGGGGTGGGGGGGGAGGAGGAGGAGGAGGAGGAGGAGGAGGAGGAGGAGGAGGAGGAGGAGGAGGAGGAGGAGGAGGAGGAGGAGGAGGAGGAGGAGGAGGAGGAGGAGGAGGAGGAGGAGGAGGAGGAGGAGGAGGAGGAGGAGGAGGAGGAGGAGGAGGAGGAAGTAAGTCCACACAGGGCAGGACACAGAAACAAGTGAAAAAAGCTGCACAGAGATCCCTGAATCCCTCCATTTGACACCCCGCATTTTACCAAATATGAATCACTGAAAGCATGTAGAGGGCTGAACTGGTAAAGGAAATCCATCAGTATTTGGTTCATGGCATAGTGCAGGTGGAAAGAACCAGTGGCTCCCCTTCTGCTTCTCTGCCTTGAGTCCTGATGACTTACAAAGTTGCTAGTTGCTGGCTACCTGGAGCCAGTATGCTGGGTAAGGGTTATAATTAGAAGAAAACAGGCTGTTGCACTCTGTGAGGATTGGTCACTGTTCTTAGTTACAGATGTCAAATGTGCTTATAAAGGACTTAAAATATGGACGTGTTCTTAAACTATTCAGAAGTCTTAAGGCAAAGCTTCTGGAGTTGGAGATGTGGGGGGGGTTGTAGTTGGTGTAGTCCTGATTGTCTGAGGCTCTATACCCAGTTGCCTCCAGCAGAGAAGTGCTGCCCCTACCATTCTGCTCCAAGTAGCACAGCACCCAGTCACCAGGTCTCAGAACCCACTGCCTGGCCTGCAGCTCTTCTGTGATGTTCACTTCCACATCTCATCTTCCTAAGCATAAATCCATGTGTTCAGGAACTTATTCTACTCCCTCTGCATTACAGCTTTCCTTCACTGATAAATGTTTTCCCACATTTAAACTCTCACTTTGAAAAAATCTTCTGAAACAAATTACCAGTTTCCACTGAAAATAAGTATCATCCTTCTCAACCCAGTGATGGGGACACCAAATGCTCTCAGTGTAGCATCCATCTTCCATCATTGATCAGAAAGTAAGCTAGAACCTAAGTTATAAAGATGTATTACTTAACTTGTCATTTCTGTGACTAAGTCCTTAGTAAAAACACCTGAAATAGCAGAATTCTTTGTTTCAGCTCATAGATTAGAAACTTTAGTGTACCATATGGGCAGAGTGCTCATATAATGGCAGCCAAGTAACACATTGATTTGCTTACTCCACCTTCCTTTTTAACTTCAAAAGAGGCCCTGGCATTTTGGAAGGGGCTGTGTACAATGGCGTAGATTTTCCTCTCTTAGCCAATTCTCTCTACAGGAACTCTCACAGATATGTCAACAAGTATAGTTTGTTCATCTTGCAGCAATCCAACTAATTTGACAATGCAGATAAACCATCACAAACCATCATCAAAAGTACTTCTATTTTCCTAAAGCTTCCAAGAGAATAGTGAGTGAAAAAAGAATATTATTGAACAGTATATACATGTTTCTTCAGAAGTCTCCAGGTTCTGGGTTCTTACAAGTTTTTCTCTAAGGCAGCCTCTGGAAAGAATAAACTGTCTTTCACTGGCTCCCTAATTTTTGTGTGCTGAGATGGAGTGACACAAGAGGACATCCTGATGTTTGGGATTGGCCTGTGCAGGTGTCAGAACCCAAGGAGTCACTACTGTGTGGGATACAAAGTTAGCTTGAGCTAAACTAATAAGAGAAAAGAAATGAGCTATCAAGTGCTATTCACTGATGAATTTGGATATCACATCCGTTAAAGAAATTGTAAATCCTTGAATTCATAATGATATTTCAATAAGGAACAGGCTATTTGTAAGATATCAAAAAGTTCTCCGTGCATTCTCACAAATTACCAAGGGGAAAGAATAACTGAGCAGAGCAATCTACCAGCTATCTCCTTAGTCTAGAACTGGAAGGAAGACTGCTAGTAATGGTAATTCAAAACATGAACCTCCTAAGAGACACCACCAAAAGAGCACAGCAGCACTTCTGGACTTTAGTCACATATATGCACCACTGAATATAAACCTGTGAGAAAACAAGTACAAATCTAATCTGAGAGACATTCAGCAACATGGTTACTTTTGGTCACCGATAGTGATAAGATCACAAAATTGGAGGCCAGACTAAAGAAACTGTTCTCTTTTTTCGACATAACATCTTGTAAATCTCATTAATGGGTCCACCTGTAACCCTATTTAAACAATTTGTTTTTTCCCTTCCCCTCCACAAATTATATCAGCATCAAATATAGTGAAAGCAGGGCTTATACCATGGGGGAGGTACATACAAACAACAAAGAAATCATCTTAGAAATATGTTGGAAACAATCGCAAGAAAGAAAAAGCCATTTGAATCCTTATCTTGTAACTGTAACCTCTCTGTACAGTATTTTCACAATAAAATACTTATTAAAAAAAAGAAACTGTTCTCTGGTGGCCTAATGAATGAGGTATGGCCTTACGAATTTTCCCTGACTGACCTAGAAGCACATTCCTAACATTCTCTGTTTCCTTAGGAGTCTGAACTTCAGGTATCAGCCATTATGCCCAATATGGCATTAATTCATCAATTTCCCTGTGTGTTTTGAAATCATTCACTTTCTACAATCATTTCTTAACAAGTTCATGACTATTGTATATATTGTGACTTAGATTAAAACTTGAATTTACCTGTCTAGGTAACGGAATTTGCATGACTTTGAGCTGAGAAATTTTGACAGCATAAAGAGAAAGTGACATTTTTCTGTAGAAAATAGCAACATATACAGTTTTTGACCACTGCTTTTGTACTGCTAGAAAATAAGAATGAATTTGTTTGTTTTTCAGCATGTAAAAGTTGTACAAAAAGTGTTTCATTGTGACTTTTTCACTCGTGCATACAATGTATATCATCAACTTCATGCCATTGATCCCTATTCATTATCCCCACCTTTCCCTTCTTAAAACATTTCAACAGGATTCACTGTTCTATTTTACATATGCCATTAAAGCACTTAAATCATATTCACCTTCATTTCCTCTCCTTCCTTCTCTGTCATTTCTTCCCAGAAACCCATAGAGCCTATTTTATCTTCTTTTCATTCATTTATTTAGTATATATTAAATACATGAAGGGCTTTCACCATGATATCTCACCTGTGCATGTCTCATATTTCTTGCCTTTTCTTTTATCTTCTCTTTTGTTCACTTTCTTTTCTTTTTGCTGGTCCTGGGCATGAACTCTGGGCCTGGTCTATAGCTCTAAATTTTTGTGTTCAAGGCTATCCATCCACTACATGAGCCACAGCTCTGCTTCCAGTTATTTTTTGTGATTAATTGGAGAAAGACACAAATTCCTTCCGAGGATAGCTTTTAAATACTACCCTCAGATTTCAGCTTCCTAAGTAGCTAGGTTTACCACCAGCACCCAGCTCTCACATCATATTCTAATCCGAATTACCCATTCGTTAGCCTTTCTTTTAGAGCCATCAAAGTTAATTTTTAAGAAAGGATTCACAAACTTCCATTGTATTTCTTTCCTTCTTAATTTTATTTAAAATCAATTTAAATTGAAATATAGTTAGATATTTATACTTGCATAGTAAGATGTAAGAAAGAAATATTCTTCCATTATTGAAAAATATCCATTAGAATTCATAGATCATTTGACAAAATTTAAAGTAGAGTTGGCAGAGATTTCTGTTTACAATGCAGTGAATAGTAGAGACACAAAAGAAAATGCTACAAAGGAAGTTCAAACAAATTGATTCAGAAGCTCATTTGTTTTTTTCTTTCTTTCTTTGTTTTTTTTATTGTCAAAATACTGTACAGAGGGGTTACAATTACATGGGCAAGATAATGAGTACATTTCTTATCAAGCATTGTAGCCTCCTCCTTTGTTTCCCCTTCCCATCCCTTCCAAGCCTCCCCCACCTCCTACCCAACCCTCCCCCCACCCACCACCAAAGTTGTAAAGTTCATTTTCAACATAAGGACTTGTACATCTCATAGTTGCAATGGGTCCACCTGTATCCCTATTTAAACGATTTGTTTTTCCCCTTCCCCTCCACAAATTATAACAACATCAAGTAGCGTGAAAGCAGGTGTTATACCATGGGGGAGGGACATACAAAGCAACAAAGAAATAATCTTATAATTGTGTTAGAAACAATAGCATGAAAGAAAAAAAATTGAATACATATCTTACGGTTCATTTCCCTATCATCAACTTAAATGACCTTTTCTGCTTGACTCAAACATATACTAGTTATTGCAAATAAGGGAAACCATGGGACCTGTTTCTTTGGGCCTGGCTTGCTTCATAATATAATTTTTTCCAAGTCTTTCCATTTCCTAACAAATGGGGCAATTTCATTCTTTCTGGTGGAGGCATAGAATTCCATTGTGTATATATCCCACATTTTCTTGATCCATTCATCTACTGAGGGGCATCTGGGTTGGTTCCAGATCTTAGATATGGTAAATAATGCTACAATAAACATAGTCGTGCTGGTAGCTTTAGTGTGGTCTTGTTTGTAAACATTTGGTTAAATGCCCAAAAGTGGGATTGCTGGGTCATAGGGGAGGTCTATGTGAAGTCTTTTCAGGAACCTCCATACTGCTTTCCAAAGTGGTTGAACAAGTTTACACTTCCACCAACAATGCAGTAAGGTTCCCCAGAAGCTCATTTGTATACTAAAATATGATTTTTCCCTACCTCTGTGCTCTGCCTTCTTGTGTGCTATTTCTTTATTAGGAGAAGAATTTGCCTTGTTGCTAATCAATCCTATTATCCTTGGCATGTACAAGCTTCTTTCCTGACATACCACTCAATTTCTCAATATGAAGTCAAGCTAGGTAAGGCCAAGCCTTAAGTAGCCAAGGACATGGTTTCTCAGAAAGCCCAATCTTCTTTTCTGCCCATTGTCTTTGCAAAGGGTTTAGATTTATAATCCTTAAAAGCAAACACTCTACAATCAACAATAGCTATTTGGAATAAGAACCCCAATGTGTAATAGGTGTATTGTAATAGGTATAATAGATGCATTAGAAGAGAAAAAAAACATTGTCCATTCTTCCATCTGTGAACAAGGCTGTGAGTTAAATATTAGGGAAAAAAAGGGTAGTCAGAGTTCCAAGGAACTATCATTATGAATTCTATGGACATGATAGATAACATTCTCTCCTTTGCCTATGTTCAAAACACCTAAAACAAATTAAGGTTGTCTTCACTGACAGGAATGTTGAAAATGGTCAATGATACTGTACTACTTGTGTCTCCAAGTATGATTACTTAGAGTATCAGAGTCTGTTCATGACATTAAACTGTTTCTCAGGGAATTTCTAATTAGAGGGACATGATGGAATGAATAACTAACATCTTTGATCAAAAGATGATTTGGTTAATCAGTGATATTGCTTCAGAGTTCAATTGTAACTTTTTCCTATTCTTTTCCTTCTAATGCTAAGAGATGAGGAGACAGTGTGGTCCATGATACCAACAGTCCACTTCTCATTTCTGTTTAAATTTTAATTTTTTGTCAAGTTGATCTATATAGAGGTTACAGTTAATTACATAAGTTATGTAGTGAGTACAATCCTTGCCAAGCATGTTACCCTCTCCCCCATTTTTCTCCCATTTTCCCTCCAACAACAAACCACCCCAAGTTGTACAGAACATTTCCAACATATTGTCTTGTGAGTATCACTGTTGCATTCATTCCCCCTTTGTCCTTTGTCTCAGCATTTTTTGTTCCCCTTCTCTTCCCTAATTCAGACAAACATACATACAATACCCAGGATACCAAAATCAACTACAGTGACAGCAGGGGATAAACTATATGGGGAACTAAAGACACAAAAGGAAAAAGAAATCATGTAGTACATTAAAAACTACAACAAAGAGAAACCTTTTGTGTCCATGTGTTGGAGTTCATTTCACTTGCCATCATCTTGCGATTTGGTATTTGAATACTGATGTCATTGAATTTTTTTCACTTTTTATTTCAATGTATTGTTTGAATTGTTAATGGCTGACCTCTATCTACATAGCATGAAAGTACCAGCCATGGGTCAGGTTTCTTACACGCTGAAAGTTCATCCTACTTCTCCCAGTTTTGAGACTGCATTCAAACTGCAGCCAGGTCACATCAAGTCCCTTTGCTCATGGCCTCTCTTGGGTCTCTGTCATTCACACATGGAGTGAGGGTTCAGAGAAGAGCTCAGTGATTGAATGGTTTCATCATTGACAGGAATCAGTGAACCCTGGCTGTTCCGTGTTTTGCTTCCAAATAGCCAACACTTAGCACTAGCAAAGCATCAAACATTTGCTTATAGATTTCTATAGAGTCCTTCACATTAACTTGAAAATATGAAAGGATCTCACTCCATGCCACACAGAAACTGTGAAGGTTTGTGATGTCACAAACCATGACACAATGGTCATGACATCTGGTAGTTTGATGTCACAAGGGTCATGAAGTCCTAGTGGATTCTGATATCACATTTCATATCTGAAGTATTATGAGGTCCAAAAAGAATATGAGCTCAGAAAGGGCCTAATATATTACAATGGCAGCATGTCACAAAAGTTATGAGGACTGGACAGGTTTGTGTTGTCACAGTGGATTAGTGGTATCATAATGGCAATGTGATGTCACAAAGAGATTGTGATATCACAATGACTATGAGTTCACAATGCGTTTCTGATATTAACCCACGTGCCACATTTGAAATAAAATGAAATCACAGAATAGGCATTCAAAACTGTTTATGACATCACAGTGATAGTATGATGTCATAATGCTATGATGTCATTGTAGGTTGGTGTTGTCAAAATGAGTTGATAATATCTTAATGACTATATAATGTCACATTAATGATGATGTCCCTGTGATGTTACAATGGCAGGTCTGACCTCAATTTCCTTATTTTACAACGAGGATATTGGTACACAAAGTGACTGCAACGTCACAAAGACCATGTGTTTTTGAAAGGTTCTAAAAGATCATAATAGGATTTGGATGTCACAATGTGATTGTGAAATCATGGAAAATGTGATTTTACAGTGGTTTTTGAGGTCAAAGTGGTGATGAGATCACAATAGGTTTGTGATGTCATGAGTTTGTAATATCACAACCACATGTCTAATTTTAATTCCTGCTACTTCCCAATGGGGATGCAAATTCACAGAAGATACTTAAAGTCCCAAAGGCCATGAATTTTCTTGAATGTAATGAGGTCATACTGGGTTTGTGAAAACACAATGGAACAGTAATATCACAATGGTAATGTGTGTCACAATATTATGACATAATAATGTTTTGATGTCACAATTATTAAGTGATGCTATATTGGTGATGGGGTCACAATAGGTTTGAGATGTTACAATGAATTGGAAATGTCACAATGCCATACTGGATCACAATTGTCATTCATTCAAAATGAGTATATGAGTTCACAAAGGGACTGTGATGTCTGCAAAGGTATATGTTTTCACAAATGTGATGAAGTCCTAACAGGTTTTTGATGTCCCAGTGTGACACAATGCTCATGATATCTGCCAATATGATGTCAGAATTTTCATGATGTCACAGTGAATTTTTGATATCACATGTCATACCTGAAATATTATGAGGTTGGATACAGATTATGAGCTCACAAAGAGCCTAAGATATCACAATGGCAGCACGTCACAAAAGTTATGAGGACAGGACAGGTTTGTGATGTCACAGCGAGTTAGTGATATCACCATGCAATGTGATGTCACAATGGTTAGGAGGTCACAATGTTTCTGAACATCAACATGCCTCATTTGAAATAGCATGAAATCACAGAACAGGCATTCATAATGTGTCTATGACATCCAATAACAATGTGATGTCCTAGTGGTGTGATGATATTGTAGTTTTATTATGTTAAAATGAGCTGTTTGTATCAGAACAACAATGTGATATCACACTGGTGATGTCACAAAGGGTTTGTGATCTCAAGGGTCATTAGTTCAAAAAATTGGCACACAAAGGGACTGTGATGTCACAAAGGCCATATACTTTTTCAAAAGTGCTAAGATGTCATAAAAGATTTGGAATGTCACAATATAATCATTATGTTACAATGGCAATGTGATGTCACAATGGTATGATACGATGTGATGATACAATGGCATGTCTGATATCAATTGTCATTTGTTCACAATGAGGATATGGGTTCACAAAGGGACTGTGATGTCACAAAAGCCATGTTTTCTCAAAGAAGCTAAGAGGTCAAAATATATTTGCTCTGTCACAATGTGACTGTGATTTCACAATGGGAATGTGATGTCACAAAGGATTTGATGTCACAGCTGTGATGAGGTCACAAGGGGTTTGGGATGTCACAACAAGTTTCTATTATCACAATGACATGCCCCATTTCCACTGCTACTAGTTACCAATGAGGATACAAGTTCACAGAAAGAACTTGAATTCCTAAAGGATATGAATTTTCTAAAATATTAAGAGGTCACAATAAGTTAGTGAAAACACCATGAGATGTATATCACAATGGCAATGTGATCTCACAATATCATGTCATAATAATATTTTGATATCACAATGTGTTACTTATGTCATACTTGTGATGAGGTCACTATAGGTTTGTGATGTCACAATGGGTGGGTGAAGTCAAAATTGAATGTCAGGTCTCAATTGTCATAAATTCACAATGAATATGTGAGTTCACAAAGGGATTATGATGTCTCAAAATGTAGGTGTTGGCACATATGTGACACGATGGTCATGATATCTGACAGTGAGATGTCACAATGGTCATGATGTCACAGTGGATTCCTGATATCACATATCTTACCTGAAATAGGTCAAAAACAGACTGTGAGCCCACAACAGGCCTAAGATATCACAATGTTATCATGTCAAACAGTTACGAGATTAGAACAGGTTGGTGAAGTCACAGTGGGTTAGTGATAGCACAATGGCAACGTGATGTCAAAAGGGATTGCAATGTCACAATGTTCATGAGGTCAAAATAGGTTTCTGATATCAACACGCATGCCACATTGGAATAAAATGAAATCAGAATAGGCATTCAAATGTGTATATGACATCACTGTGACAATGTGATATCATAATGCTATTATGTCATTTTTTGTGTGATGTCAAAATGAGTTGTAAGTGTTACAATGACACTGTGATGTCACACTCCTGATGATGCCACAAAGGGTTTGTGATGTTACAATGACATGTCTGATCTCAATTGTCATTAGTTCACAATGGGGTATGGGTACAAAAAGGGACTGTGATGTCACAAAGGCCAGGTATTTTTCAAATTTTCTGAGGTCCTAATAGTTTTGTGATTTCACACTGTTTTTGAGGTCACAATGGATTTGTAATGTACTAATGAGTTTGTAATATCACAATGGCATGTCCAATTTCAATTGTTACTAGTTCACAATTAGCATATAAGTTCAAGGTAGGAGCTAGAAGTGCCAAAGTCCAGGAATTTTCTAAAAGGTTATGAGTTCATAATAGGTTTGGGAAAAAACCTAGTCTCTTTGTATGACAATAGTGTAAACTAATAACAATTGAGATCAATCATGCCATTTTAACATCATAAACCCTTTGTGATATCATCACCACTGTGACATTACATTGTCATTATGACACTATCAGCTCATTGTGACTTCACCAAACTACAATGACATCATAGCATTATGAAATGACATCATCAACCCATCACAACATAACAAGCCTATTGTGACCTCCTCACTGGTATGGAATCACCAACTAATTATGACATCAAAATGTTATTATGACATGATATTGTAACATTACATTGTCAATGTAATATCACTGTCCCATTGTGTTTTCACAAACCCATTATGTCCTCATAATATTTTAGAAAATTCATGGCCTTTCTGACTTATAGCTCTTTCCTTGAAATGGTATTTTCATTGTGATCTTGTAGCAATTGAAATTGGACATGTGATGGTGATATTACAAATTAGTCGTGACATCACTATCCAATGGAGACCTCATCACCACTGTGACAACACCAACCCTTTGTGAGTCACATTGCCATTGTGACATCCTAAACCTATTACGACCTCTTAACACCTTTGAAATAACACATGGCCTTGGGACATTAGAGTATCTTTGGGTAACCATATCATCATTTTGAATTAAGGACAGTTGAGGTCAGACATGCCATTGTACCATAACTATCGCTTTTTGACATCATCTCCACAGTTACATCACATTGTCCTTTGGCTTGCAGTAAGCACACTGATCTCCTCCTAGAAGTTCCCTACTGCCATTGCAAATGAATTTTACTGTTTTCACCAAGGGTTTCTTAATCTATAATCCTGGTGCTGCTACCCAAACTCGAAGTTCCTTCTTAGACTATTTTCTTCCAGGGTATCTCTATTGTCAAACACCCACTGAGCAACCACTACCAATGCAGATAACTCCTTTCCTTCAAAACCTTCTAACTTTTGCAGCTTTCTTCAAATATATGGGGCTGATTGGGTAACAAAGGCCATATTTAGTGCTCTTCAATACTCCAGGGCCTCAGGATCGATAGCCGTATAGGTCCTAGGGGCTTCTAGGAGCCATTCCAGAAAAGCATTAGGGGACTCACTGGGGAGCTGTACAGTCTCACTCACATAGATAAATTAGTTGGTTTCCTAGCCACTGCCTGTATCTCTGCTAACACAGTGGTGATAATTGAAAAATGTCTCCTTATCTCAATCAATTTTGTAGTCCCCGCTTGGGCAAGTCTGAGGAAAGATTTGCTCCAAATGGACTGGGTCATCAGTGGGGAAACCATCTGGTACCTGGACTGCCTTCAAGGCACTGTGCTGGATTCACTCTCTTTCCTCCCAGGTTAAAAGCACCTGTAAATGTTGCTGACAATCATCCCAGGTAGGCTGATGTGTGAAGAATACTGTCTCTAATAAGGATATGAGCCCCTGGGATTTTTCACAAAAGGATAAAATTTGCTGTTGCCAGTTATACAGGTAAATAGGATTTTGTTATGTGGGAGGAAAACCAGTACCATGTTGATAATAATAACTTGTGACATCTTCAGGCTGCAGGCTGCTGCTGTTCCAAGTGAACCCTGTCCAAAATTGACTGCCACAGAACTTGAATGGAACCCCAAATTGTAAACACATTGCATATTAGATCAGGAACATAGGAGCTTTCCCTGGTTTGTGCTGATACCAGGTTAAATTGGTACCATGACTCATACTGGTCCTACAAGTGATGGAGACTAGCTCTTGAGATGCAGACAGGAAGGATGAAAACTGGGTCATCTGAATGTCACATCTTGCATCTGACATTGGAAACATAACAACAAAGATAACATCATCCCAATAAAAAATTGGGCTAAAGACTTAAAGAGAAACTTCTCTGAAGAGGAAAGAAGGATGGCCAATAGAAACATGCAGAAATGCTCAACCTCTCTAGCCATAAAAGAAATGCAAATCAAAACAACATTGAGGTACCACCTCACCCCAGTTAGAATGGCTATAATCAAGAACTCTAATAACAACAGATGCTGGAGGGGATGTGGACAGAAGTGAACCTTACTGCATTGTTGGTGGGAATTTTAACTTGTTCCACCACTTTGGAAAATAGTATAGAGGTTCCTCAAAAGACCCCACATACATCTCCCCTAAGACCCAGCAATCCCACTTTTAAGCATTTACCCAAATGATCACAAACAAGACCATACTAAAACTGCCAGCACAACTATGTTTATTAAAGCATTATTTACCATAGTTAAAGTATGGAACCAACCCAGATGCCCCTCAGTAGATGAATAGATCAAGAAAATGTGGTTTATATACACAATGGAATTCTATGTTTCCATCAGAAAGAATGACATCACCCTATTTGTTAGGAAATAGAAAGACTTGGAAAAATCATATTAAGTGAAGTAAGCCAAACCCAAGGACACATAGGTCCTATTGTTTTCCTTATTTTCAATAACTAGTATATGTCTGAGACAAGCAGAAAAGGTCAGATAAGTTAATGTTAGGTGAAATGAACCCCAAAATAAGTATTCAAATATTTTTGCTTTCATGCAATTGTTTCTAACATATTTATAAGATGATTTCTTTGTGGCTTTGTATATCCCTCCCCCACTGCATAACCCCTGCTTTCACTGTATTTGATGTTGGTATAATCTATGGAGGAGAAGGGAAAAAACAAGTAGTTTAACTAGGGATACAGGTGGACCCAATGTAACAATGAGATGTACAAATCGGTATGTCAAAAAACGAACTTTACAACTTTGATGGGAAGGAATGGGAAGGGGAAACAAAAGAGGAGACAACAATGATTGATAAGAAATGTACTCATTATCTTGCCCATGTAATTATAACCCCTACAGTATTTTCACTATAAAAAAATTAACAACATTACTCTTATTTAAGTTCCCTGATAATGACCAGTACTGGCCACACTGGCCCAACATTTTTCTTCCTTACCTGGGAGTCAGAGGAGCAGAAGCCCCAGGAGCTGAGCAGGGGCCCTCAGGTCCATGCTGTGTGCTGATTGGGACTGACTCTTACACAGGATGTGAAATCCTATAAATACACCATGGTTCAATATTCACAATATTTGGATACACTGAGATAAAATTTTCCTGTCTAAGGTAATATATGACTTTATTTTTTGGTAACTTGCCTTGGGGACATAAAACCAACACTGACTGAGCATTCTCATGGTCTTCTCCACAGCCAAGACCTTCAAACACCAAGAAACTCCTCCTGTATTCCTGCTAATGGAGAAATTTGTTTTGCATTTTTGAGAATGAAAGGTTCTCTAAATGGATCTAAGACACAGAAAACCAGATGCTCTGGAACCTCAGGATATCAAGGATCCATGTTCAGAGAAGCTATGGGTGAGGAATTTACAATGAATTTACTTCCCGTGGATTTCATATCACTCAGGGCATATACCTTGGTAGGATCTAGGTCGGCACAGAACAAAGAACCACACAGACCACTGTCAGCCTCCTCTCTGACCTGCAGCAATGAGGGTTTCTCTGCTCACCTAGGAATCTGTTCCTGAAAGGCTACAACTTCTCCATATGTAATCCTCTATCTATATATCACTTCCTTGGAAGTTTGTCAATAACCACAATTAACCAAGGAAGATTCTTAAAGTACTGTAGAGACAGTAGTAAGCCAGAGTCCAAGATCTGGAGAAAGAACTGAAGCTCAACTCAAGAACAGCTATGTGAGAAGTAGGGAAGAATTGGCTTGTGAGCATAGTGTAAGAGGCAAGTGGGGTGAGAAAACTGAGAAGTCCTCATTCAGAAATGCAGAGCAGAATCATTGGAGGTGTCCTTGTATGAGAAACAGAAGGATGTGGGAGAGGGTCTTGATGTCATTTCAGAGCTGAACCCTCATCCCTCAGCCTCCACTCCACTCCAACACCTGTTCTTAAAGAAGTTCCCAGGCTCCCAGCTGCCCCCTGCAGGGCAGCAGCTACTGTGAGATTGCCCCTTCTAGTGGTGACAGGAGGAAGTTCATGTGCCTCAAAGGCAATGAGCTGCTGATGGCTAGAGTGACCTATGTCCAGACCCCAGCCTAACTCTAGTAGACTTGATGACCAGGCAGGGAGTGAGCAGGAGTTCAGGATTCAGGCTTGGTTTCTGCTGATTTCTGTCTGGGATGCTCTTTATATTCTTGTTAGGACACAGGAAGGAGTCTTGAGACCATGTCCTTATAAGGTGTTCACTGGCATCTGAGCAGGAGAAAAAAAATGCATATGCATCTACGAACAAAACCAATGAAACTTTGCATATAGTCATTTTTTCTGATTCTGATCAGAAAACGAAGCAGGCTCACACTTTTATTTTCAAGGAAATGTTCTCGTTGAATGCAAGCATCCTCAGGATGAAGCCTCAGTCCTGCTTCCTCCCCAAGGTCAGAGCAGAGAGAAGAGAAGCAAGGCTGTGACTCCATGTCCAGAAGTCAACTCCTGAGGGAGGCTGATCCTGTTCAGAGAGAGTTGGTTTGGTGCCTTACTCTGCCTGCATTGCCATGAAGAACATAAATATCTTAGTCTGGGCAGACAAAGCAAAGTATTTTTTAAACCAAAATTCTAAAGTTGCAAAGTCAGGAGCTATCATCTTATTTGGTCTTTCTAACTGTTCAACTTCTTGGAACATTCTGAGGCCTTGATACCTTTGACAGACACAGAGACAGAGACAGAGACAGAGCAACCAATGCCTCATCTCCTAATGGTATTAGTACTACGGGGTTTGCTACAGCTCCATTGACCTCACATGACCTCACACACTTCTTAAAGGCCTCTTTGCCAAGGACACATATCTCTGGATAATATGAATCAATTCTTAAAAGATGGCCTTTGCTGAGAAAGAAAGCAGGAAATAGAGACAGGCCCAGCTTCCAGTCTCCAAATACCAAAGACAGAAGACTTTTCCCCACAATTCAGCCTGCAGGCAGCTCCTCCTGAGTGTCCCTTATCATAGTCAAATGCCCAAGCTCAGAGCCTCTTCATTGATGATAAAACACTAATTCTATGGCTTCCTTATGACTGCTAAACAGCATTTTTGTTTATTGTTTATTGTTTCTCCTCCATCTAGTGGTATTTTTTTAATATTACATCTCACAAAACCAGAATTTTTTATAGGAAGAATTAATTATGAATTACATTTTAAAATGTCTTTTTATCCTTTTCTATAGATTAAATTCAGATTGTTTGATTGGTGTGTGTGTGTGTGTGTGTGTGTTCGTGTCTTTATGGAAGTACTGGAAGTCAAGGACTAGGTGCTGCCCTTAGCTCAGTTGCTCTACATCTGGATAACTCCACTTAAACCTTTTTCGCTGGTTAATCAGAGACAGGGTCTCAAAGTCTTTCCTTCCCAAGTTTCTTTGAACTCTGATCTCAGATCTTATCAGTAGTACCTGGATTAGATTGTATACTTTTTGAGAAAAGTAATGCAGAAAGAATACTGTCAGTATACCACATCAGGAGTTGCATTATAACCTATCTTATTTTTTCTGGTAGTAATAATTAGGAAAATGAATATGTTTTAGATAAGATATGTCTGCCATCATGGCAGCAGCTTTCATTATTTTTCCTATTTGATTTGTTCACAGTTTATTAAGAATATTCTATTCCTATTGGAGTCTATATCTTCTGTTTGTATTTTAGGTTGTCCTCTTCTTCCTCAGTGATTCTACACTCAAAGTTTTAGTCCCTGGTATTACATTATAGAGTTGTGGCTTCAAACTGAATGGATATTGCTTTGTTTAACATGAGAAATGTTTACTGAGATAAAATTCCTCTTTTTTCCAGTAGTATGTGTGTTTGTAAGAGAGAGAGAGAGAGACAGAGAGAGAGAGAATGGAGAGAGAGATAGAGAGAGACAGAGAGAGACAGAGAGAAAGAGAGTATTACCTGATTTGCCAGTAGGAAGTTGAAGAATAGAGCTAGGAAGTCCACAAAGTTGAAGACAGAAAAATGAGAGATAAAAGCTGCACAGAGATCCCAGAATCTCTTCAAGTCACCCCTGGGATTCTACAAAATATGAATCACTAACTGCATGTGGAGAGCTGAAGTGATAAAGGAAAATCTAACTCTCTTTGGTGCACAACAGGTGCGTGTGAGGAGAACCAGTGGCTCCCCTGTGCTTGTCTGACTTGAGTCATGATGTCTTACAAGGTTGCTTGTGTTGGCTTCCTGAAGTCAGTGTGCTGGAAAAGTATGATAATTCCACAAAAAAGAACCTGTTGCTCTTCATGTGGGTTGTCACTGTTCTTAGTTAAAGATGTCAAGTGCCTTCAGCACCAATGGACTTATGAGGTATATTTTTGACACAAACTACTGAATTCTTAAATCAAAGGTTCTGGAAACCACACTAAGAGTGGAGCTGTAGGGGGAACCCCAGCTGTCTGAGGCTCTGTACTCACTTGCCTCCTGCAGAGAAGAACTGCCCCTCTCATCCTGCTCCAGAAATACTGTACCCAGACACCAGTGTTCACAACCCATCTGCTGTCCTGCAGCTGTCCTGTGCTTTTATATCCACATCTCACCCTCCGGAGGTTAAATCTATGAATGCAAGAAGTTTTTCTACACATTCAGCTTATTTTTTTTCACTCATAATTATTTTTGCTCATTTAAAGTCTCTTAAAAATCTATATCTACATATTGTTGCCTAACAAGCTAACAAAGTTTCCACTACAAATAAGAGCTGTCCCTTTCAACTAAGTGATAGTGAGTCTAAATGCTCTCAGATCAGCATCCATCTTCTATCATAGTCAAAGTAAGCTAGAACATGTTATAAAGATAGGTTAACTTTCCATTGCTGTGACTAAGATCTTACTGAAAGCAACTTGAAGGGCAGAATTCTTTACTTCAATCTTACATTAGAAATTGTAGTCTGCCATGTGAGCACAGTGTAGTGGAGTTCACATCATGACCCCCAAAAATAAGAGTGGATATTCTACTTCCTCCTCCTTCCCCTTTTCTTGCAGAAGAGACACCAGCCTATTGGAAGGGGCTGTGGACAATGGTGTTCATCTTTCTCTCTTAGTCAATTGTCTCTAGAGAAACTTTCACAGACAGGTGCAGAAGTGTACTTAACCTACAAGTAATCCAACCAATGTGACAATGCAGAACCACCTGAGAAGTCATCAAAATTACTTCTGTTTTCTTAAACCTTTCATGAAAATAATAAGTTTAGGAAAATTACTTAGCAGTGTATATATGTTTACTCCAAAGTCTCCATGTTCTGCATTCTTACGTATCTTTCTCTAGAAAAGGCTCTGGAAAAACCTTTCATCAGATCCCTCATTGTGTGTGTGTGTGTGTGTGTGTGTGTGTGTGTGTGTGTGTATCTTCACATGATGTATTTTTCTCTGAATATTTATATATATACATATATGTGCAGTAATAAATAAATATTTGTGCATGTTTTTAAAATATATGATCCATAGAGAAACATACCCATATATGTATGAATATGCCACCTATTGACTGGGCAACACTGTGAGCCACCTGGTCCCCGCTATTCATTTAAAATCCTAGCTACTGAGGAACCTGAGATCTGAGGCTCTCAGTTCAAAACCAACTTGGGCAGGAAAGTCCATGAGACTCTATCACCAGCTATAATCACTGGAATACCAGAAGAGAAACTGTAATTCAAAGTAGTAGAGACCTAGTCTTAAACAAAATAACTCAGGGGCAGTGGCCAGGCCGTGAGTTCAAGCCCTAAGACCAACAAAAATGCACGAGTAGCTGATGAATATAAGTGCTTGGGGTTGTATGCCAAAAAGGTTTAGGGTAGCTGGGTGCTGGTGGCTCACATCTGTAATTTTAGCTACTAAGGGAGATGAAATCTGAGGATCAAGATTCAAAGCCAGCCAGGGCAGGAAAGTCCATGAGATTCTTAGCTCCAATAAACCACCACAAAACTGGAAGTGGCACCATGGATCAAGTGTAGAGCACTAGCCTTGAGCTGAAGATCTGAGGGACAACACCCAGATCCAGAGTTCAATCCTAAAGAACGACCGAAAAAAAGTTTTGGGGTGGTTCACTGTGCTCTATTTTTGTTAAAAACCAGTTGATTAACTATGAATCTTTATAAAAACAATCAGGCAGGAAAGAGAAAACATCTACAAGATATATTAACAAATATAATACATTTTAGTTTATTTATTGAAATATCTGAGGAACACAGCACTAATATTATCCATATTGCAGTATTATATAATATAATGTATGGTAATATATAAATAGAGCAAGAAAAAGGAGACATTTCATCCACCACCACTGAACCTGGATGTGGTCCCAGATTGCAAACTAGTGGCAAAATAAATCAGGAGCTTAGGAGCATTCCCTGGTTTCTGCTGGTACCAATGTAAATTACTGCCAATGCCCTGACTGGCCCTGCAAGGGATGGAGACTCTCTCTCCAAGAGATGCAGACATGGATGGCAACTGGGTCAACTGAACATCACATTTGGCACCTGACAATGGAAACATAAAATCCAGTAGCCATTTAGTAAATTATGCTTTCCAAGAAGAGCCAACTAATCCTTAGCATTGTCCATCCTTACCTGGGAGCCAGAGCATCAGAAGCCCCAGGAGTTGAGCAGGGCTCCTCATGTTCATGCTGTGTGCTGACTGGAACATTCTATTGAACAGTGTGTAAGCAGCTTATCAAGTCCTTGGACCTTGCTCTGGGGAAGATGCAAATCAGCAGGGGCAGGCCAACTGCAGGATGTCAGATCTCAGTGACCAAATAGAGACTTAAGGACACCATATGGCAAATTTGCCTCTATACAGGTTCCTCTCTGATAATGGGAAAAAAGATTGATTCTTTTTCATTTAAGAATAAATAAATGATATAACATTAAAACTGGGAGAAGTAAAACCAAAAGCCAGTCCATTACTTCACATGGCACTGAGTAGCTGTTACTTAAGTTGCAAACTCTACAGCTAGCTACATGAGAGATGACTCTGATGTTTGTTCCCTTGTCAAAAGTTTAATTGTTATTAGGCTGGTCTCATTTTTTGGACACCCCCTACTTAGACCATGTGTGGCCAGCTCAAGGCTCCCCCTAGTGGCACAGCTGTTGCTTGATGACTTACCCATTCTCTCTGGAGTACCATGGGTAGTTCAAATAGCAGCATTCTCTTAGGGCAGGGGAAGCTGCAGAGGGAGCTTCTGACCAGACATAGCCACCTGTGATCCTGGGGCTCTGGGCTTAACTGAAACATCACATAATTGCTTTGTTGCAGGCTGGACACTGCCAGGTGCCTGTTGCCTGACCTCAGTTTAAATAAGGGACTTCAAGACTAGAAAGGATGGCTCTTTTCAGTTTATTGCATGAAGGAGTTATACTAGTCCAAGTTAAAAGTGGACCCCAAATGGTTACATTATGCAAGCTGTGAGGTTTTTAACTTGTGACAAGGGAAAGGAGGGAAATTCTACTCATTGCAAGGAAATCCTCACTTAAGCTTTAGTGAGCCATAAGCACTTAAAACACATGAACCTTCAACTGATCGTCCTTAGCCTGTCCAGGCTCTACCAGGAACTGACATATGTTCTTGTGCTGGTCACCCTGTAGCTGAATTACTTCTCCATATTCTGGATGCTTAATTACAGTACCATTGCAGGCAAATTTCTTCTTAAACAACTTCAGTAGTTTCTTTTTATCATAATAGTCAGTGATCCCTTGGACAGTAGTAAGGGTCTTCCTGCCATTTCTCTATTGAATTCTTTATTTTTTTTAAATGTTTTTATTGTGAAAATACTGTACAGAGGGGTTACAATTACATGAGCAAGGTAATGAGTACATTTCTTATCAAGCATTGTTGCCTGCTCCTCTTTTTCCCCTTCCATCCCTTCCCTCCGATCTCCACAACTACATTCCTCCCCCCAATAGCGTCTTGTGCACCTCATTGTGAAATGTGTCCACCTGTACCCCTACTTAAACAATTTGTTTTTTTTCCCTTCTGCTTCCCAAATTATACCAACATCAAATAGAGTGAAAACAGGGGTTATACCGTGGAGGAGGGACATACAAAGCAAAAAACAGACAAAAAAATGTGGTACATTATAAATACATTAGAAACAATAGCAAGCAAGAAAGAAAAAAACACTTAGATATAATCCTTGGAGAGAGCAGGAAACAGGTCATCACCCTTACTTTCATCAGCAAAGGAATCAAAAGGGTGAAGGTTCTGAATAGCAGACAAAGGATAAGATTCCTTTGCCTAAATTATATTAAGTGAAGTAAGCCAGGCCCAAAGAAACATAGGTCCCATGGCTTCCCTTATTTGCAATATATAGTATATGTCTGAATCAAGCAGAAAAGGTCAGATAAGGTGATGTTAGGGAAATGAGCCCTAAGATATATATTCAAATGTTTTTTTTTCTTTCATGCGACTGTTTCTAACACATTTATAGCATTATTTCTTTGTTGCTTTGTATGTCCCTTCCCCACAGTATAACCCCTGCTTTCACTGTATTTGAGGTCAGTATAATTTGTGGAGGGGAAGGGAAAAAACAAATAATTTAAATAGGGATACAGGTGGACCCATTGCAACAATGAGATGTACAAGTCATTATGTCGAAAAAAGAACTATACAACTTTGGCCCGGGAATTGGGGGGTTAGGGTAGAGAAATGGGAAGGAATAGGAAAGGGAAACAGAGGAGGAGGCAACAATACTTGATAAGAAATGTACTCATTACCTTCCCCATGTAATTGTAACCCCTCTATAGGTATTTTCACAAAAAATAATAATAATAAAGAAAAGATTAATTACGTGAACATAAAAAAAATTCTAATGAGCCAGTTTGGAAAGAACTGTCCACCCAAGGGCACAGTGGGGCGTTTCAAAGAAAAGTATAAGTGAAGGTCAAAGGAAACATGAAGTTCAATAAACTTATAAAAGACAGATGATCTCACTGGTAATCAGGAAATTCAAACCCCAGAGGACTTGAAGACATACATAATGTGCCAGGACTCAGGGTTGGCAAGTCTGTGAAGTGATGGGTATTTTCCTAGAGTGCTGGTGAGAAGTGAAAATTGGCTTGAGGACCTTGGAAGAAACCAAGGCTGCGGGGTAAAGTGGGAGATGTACCATTTGTAAATGGGCTGCCACACAACACCTCCTCTCCTGGGTATACATGAAACACCTTGCTCATCATCTCTAGAAGAGGGAAACAACAGCCATCATCCAGAAACAGAAGACACTGGAAACATCTCAGGGTCTAGCCCAGGAGAAATAAACTGTCCTGAATTCACAGAAATGCAATGCTCTAAGAAACAAAAATGAACTACAGCCATATGCATTAATGCAGGAGAATCTGAGAAACATAATGTTGAGGTTCAAAAAACCACTGAAAAATCTAGGAAGTATAATCCCATTTTTATAAACATAGAAGATGCATTATTTGTATTTCTGTCACCCTAAAGAAAAACAAAGAAGATGCTAATACTATTATTCTGAACAAGCTTTCTTAAAGGGAGAAATCCAGACTTCAATGTTACTGAGAATGTTATTTCTTAGGCCAGGTAGTCAGTAAATGATATTCATTTTATTATTTGTCAGTAAATAATACATCTATATCCAAGATTCTCATTTGACTATAGTGTATAATCAATAAATATTTAACTAGCATTCTAATTTATTATGAAATGATGTTTTGGCTATCATTTACTGGAAACGATGATCTATATTAAACACTAAACTTCTGTGTGACAACAAAGAATAAGGGTTCTGATAAATACAGAAATCCCTCAGACTTTTTGGTACATATTTAAATTAGCTTTGTGTTATGGAGCTGAAAGGTGTGCCAGAGAGTGAATCTTTTCTCTGCTGACTGCAGGAAGGTGTTCATTTTCTGTCTGGATAGAGATTGGCACCCTTTGGATGGGAAAGCATGGAGGACAGCATTCTTTCTCCATTTCCTTAATTGGTTTGTTTCCACGGCTGCTTGAAATCCTCTTATTTACCTTCTGGGTGCAATCAACTTGTCCTTGTCCATAAGCAGGTTTGAAGAATTTTTGTGTATGTAAGAGGATGGGTTCATAGTTATGGGAAGAAAAATTGAGATAGAGCATGTTAGGATTTTGTCCTTCAGACATCCTTTAGAATCTGTGAAGAGTCCTATAAACACTGAAACATTAACCTAAGGAACACACCAGGTTATGATGAATAGTAAGACCATGTTCAAACTCTGAAGACAGAGAGACCTCTAGATCTTAAATTGTTGATAATGTTGACTACATTCTTCAGCAAACATAAGAAGTCTTACAGAAAACCAAGTATGGGGCCCCATATATGTAACCTCAAGAAAATACTCCCAGGAGCAGGCAGCAATTCTTGATAAGAAATGTACTCATTACCTTGCCCATGTAACTGTAACCCCTCTGTATGTTATTTTCACAATTAAATTAAAAGAAAGAAACAAAATGAAGAATTACTCCCCAAATAAAGAAAGAAAATACTCCAGAAAAGAGACTAGAAAAGAGAGAAAGAGAGACAATGAAACAGAAGAAGTGGTTAATTTGGAATATGATTTCTCTTTTTAGTAAGGATTTTGAACAAATAAACTATGGGGAATGATTATATTTGAAGAAATTTTCTAACAATAGAAATGTGGAGGATGGAGAATAAGTAATTTCAGAGCAAGAGAGTTAAAAATAAGATCCTAAAGCCTTCTGCTAAATGTGGTTTGATAACATATTTCAAGTTTGGGATATAGATAGCTAAATAGATATCACACATATACATAGATAAACGTAAATATATATAAGTATAACTGTATAAATTATATATATATATATATATATATACATATATATATGGACAAGACAAATGGCCACTGGCTGCAGTTGGATTGGTGCAGAAGTGATCAGCAGTTCCCTAAACAATTATCCAACCTGAGAAATGAAAACTCACATCAGGTGATGAAAGATATTGAGGAACTCTCTCCCATCTACCCAACCTACTTCCCACTAAACCAGAAGTAAGAAGCTAAGATCAGAACACACCCTAACAGCAGGGAGGGTTAGAAGATCAGTGTTGATGATCCACACCTGTGGGACAGTCTACAGGAGGCCAACTCACCGGGTTCCAAAGCTCAAGTCTTCCACTGGTCTTCCCAGTGGAACCCTGTCACTGAAACCCAGCAAGCAAATAAAATGGTTCCCACCAAGCCAGAAGTCTCACAACACTACAAAGAACCTAGAAAGAGGCAAGAAAGGCTGTACACACTGTACACACACACACACACACACACACACACACACACACACATATGTATATATGCAATATATGTACATTTGTATAGGTTTCTGCATATGTGTATGTACATATATGTGTATATATGTATGCATATACACATACATACACAAGGGAAAATATACTTATATATACACTTATCTCTAGAAGACCAACAGCCACTGTCTTCAGTTAGATTACTTCAAGCGTGAGCAGCAATTCCCTAAACAAGTATCCAACCTGGGAACTGCCAATACACATCTTGTGATGGAGGAGATCAAGGCACTCCCCCGTCTACCCAACCTGCTTCCTACCATAACAGAAGCAACAAGCTCAGATCAAAACACACCCTAACCACAGGGGGTAGGAGCTCAGTGTTGATGGTCCACACCTGTGCTCAGCCTACAGGCAGCAGAATCATGAGGTTTCAAATTGCCAGTCCAATTTGGTCTTCCCAGTGTGACCCTGTCTCTGAAACAAAGCAAGCAAACAAAACAGTTCCTTAGCAAGCCAGCAGCACACAACCCCAACAGGAACAACAAAAGAGGAAGGAAACACTAGGAAAAGACACTGGCCAGTACAGATTTGCATACAAATGTATATATATGTATATATATAATTATATATAACTATATATGCTTGTGAATATATATGTATGTATATATGTTTGCACATATACATAGGTTAAAATACACACATACACACATAAATACATATTTATTTATTCATTTATATATTTATTAAACTTGACCAGGCAAATGGCCACTGCCTTTAGCTGGATTGGTGCAGGCGGGATCAGCGATTCCCTCAGCAAGTGTCCAATCCTAGAAGTGCCAACGCACATCAGGTGATGAAGGACACTGAGATCAAATCGGCAACAATAGCCCTGGAGTTTGTGGAGCAACTAAAAAAGTATGTCTAGGGTTATGGGTTATCTTTAAAGGTGGAAAATAATACAGGGCCAGATAGAGAGGATCCTGTAAACAGGATGGAGACAAAGGGAGTGTTAGTGGAAGTTGCCAGTTGCACCATCCTCTGGTCCCCCAGGTCAGAGGAATAGTGGGGGATCTCTTGATGCAGGAGTTCCAGACAAGAAGGGCAGAGCCGACACTTGGCCTTGGGAGTTGTAGGGAGGGGACTTGTGGAAGGTCAGGCAAGGTGTATCATGGGAGACCCCCTGCTAGGATGTAAGGGTGTGACAGGCTTGAGACAGGGAGGGGCTTACAGGAGGAATTGTGGGAAGAGGTGGGGCAGTAAGAGTTTATATAAAGCAGGCAGCTGGTGGGCAGGATCATTCTGGACGCGGCTGCAGAGAGGACCAGGAGGAAGCCTACGTGCCTCACAGCGATCGACCAGAACAAGAGTCCCAGAGCACGGTGAGTGACCCACGGCATTCAGGAAGCCAGGTGAGTGTCCTGGGTATCTCTGTAGACATAGACGGGGTTGGCAGAAGGATGGAGGCAGCCCAGTGGGAGTGCAGAGCCGTGAGGCAGATTCAGGAGCGCCTGGCCTCCAGCACAGATGCTAACCAGCTATACAAATCCTTGAGGCTGCTCTCAGTCATGCCCATCACGACAGAAATCCTTGCCACCACGGGTGTCAGAGAGACAGTGAAGGGTTTTAGGAAGTACCAGCAGGTGGGCATTTTGGCCAAGGAGCTGGCCAAGCGCTGGAAGACCTTGCCTGTGCTGAGGCGCAAATCAGAGGCTCTGAGCCGGGTTCCTGAGCAGGATGGCGGTGAAGAACCCAGGAAGGATGATCTGGGAGAGGGGGAGTGGAGAAGGATGATGAGGAAGCCGGAGACGGAGGACATGTTGAAGTCCTCAAATGTGGATGCGTTCTCTCAGAGAAGGGCGAGTGACCCGCAGGATCCAGGAACACAGGCGAATGGGTCCAGCATCTCTGTAGACATGGTGGAGGGTGACATCGGGATGCAGAATGCCGAGTCTGTGTGCGGAGTTGTGCGGCAGCTCCAGGAGCGCCTAGCCTCCAGTACAGACACAGACGAGATTCTTAATTCCCTGAGGCTGCTCTCAGTCATTCCCATCACGGCAGAAATCCTTGCCACCTCGGGTGTCAGAAGGGTGGTGAAGAGTTTTAGGAAGCACCCACAGGTGGCTGCTTTGGCCAAGGAACTGGACAAACACTGGAAGACCTTGGCTGTTCTGAGCCACAAATCAGAGGCTCTGAGCCAGGTCCCTGGCCAGGATGGAGGTCTAGAGCCCAGGAAGTACTATCTTCGGCAGGGGGAGGGGCAGAGGGAGGTGGAGGATGGTGAGAGGGAGCAGGAGGACCTGTTGGAGGCATCAAATGTGGATCTGTCCTCTCAGAGCAGGGCGAGTGAACCCCTGGATGGAGGAGTCCAGCTGTGTGGTTCCCGTGTCTCTGTAGACATGGCCAGGGGTGGCATGGGGACGCAGACCGCCGAGTGGGTGTGGGGAGCCGTGCAGCTGCTCCAAGAGCACCTGGCCTCCAGCACACATTCGGAGGAGCTCCGCAAATCCTTGAGTCTGCTCTCCGTCTTGCCCATCACGGCAGAAATCCTTGGCGCCACGGGTGTCAGAGAGATGGTGAAGGATTTTAGGAAGCACCCGCTGGTGGGCAGTATGGCAAAGGAGCTGGACACACGCTGGGAGACCTTGGCTCTCCTGGGCTGCAACCCAGCGCTTCTTTCTGCGATTCTACAGCAGGTCTCTGAACAGGATGGCACTCAAGAGCCCAGGAAGGAGGCTCTTGGGCTGTCAGAGTCAGGGTGGGTGCAAGAGGACAAGTTGAAAGAGTCAAGTGTGGTTTGGGTCTCCGGGGGGAAAGAAACGGCAGCCAGGAGGGGAGGCCCCAATTCTGGGCCAGAGCCCCCACGGCCCCGGGAGCTGTGTGAGTTCCAGGGATCTAGCAAGCGGTCTGCCAGCCCTTGTCCCAGGAGCAGGCAGGAGAAGCGTCCCCGAGTGGACCCAGAGTCCTCTGGGGGCAGCAGCAGGTCTCATCGTTGGGCTGTGGACAGCTCTGGAGTCTCGCGGGACCCTGGGCCCACTGATATCCGGGACATGCCTGGCAACACATGCCGTCCGGTCCCGCAGTCTCAGGATCCACCAGGGCTCCCACAAGAAGGTCTCCCTTGGGAACCCCAGGGACAGGCTGGTGTCAGACCGAAAGATGGGTGCCGATCCTCTGAAGAGGGGAAGAGAGGTTCAGGCCCCCTGCCCTCTAAGGTCAAGCAGACCTCTGGCAAGCCAGAGACGCAGGCAGCGAAGCTGCGCGGGCGCAATCACCAGAGCGAATCCCAGCAACAGCATGAATTCCGCGCACCTCCACAGTCTTTCGAGGATGCCCTCAACCAGACCCAGCTGCTGCCGAGGAGACAGAGGACCAAGGGCAGGATTCGTGCTGCTGCCTTGGCTCAAGGAGACCTGAAAAGGAATGGCTCCAGCGCCCCCAGAAGACCCTCGGATTCCATGCACAGCTCAGTCCCAAGGGCAAGCAAGGTCCAGGAAAACCAGGCAGGACAGCTGGCGCCAACCTCAGCCGCCTATCCAGCCAGTCCCGTCAATTCCACAGAAGCAGTCAGGGTGCCAATGGTGCAGCTCAACACTGAAACCTCTAATTTTCCTGGGCTGCAGGCCTATTCGGATCAGCTGCCTGACATGAAAAGGATGCCCTCCTTCTCTTCATCTAGGCCGGGAGCCTCTGTGCCCTGGGAAGTGGGAAAAAGGGAAAGGGAAGGAGAAGGGGAAGGAGGAGGTGTTGAGGAAGGGGTAAATGGAAATGAAAGGGAAGGGGGAAGGGGAGCAGAAGGCAAAGGGGCACAGGGAGAGGGAGGGGAAGAGATGGCCTTGCCTTTTGTCAGAAAGTCCCTGAAGATGCCACTGTACTCTGGACCAAAGCGCTACTCCCTGGCTCCCTGGTGCCCCCAGGATGTCCGTGGGCTCCCGCAACACAGCACTCCAGCCACTCCCAGGCCACCCTGCATTCTCCTAGCACCCATTTCCCAGACTTCTACCCCTTCTGCACACCAGCCTCAAGGGAACACTCATTCAAGGACAGTGGCGCACAGTGGCACAGACAGGCTGTGGCAAATCCGCTGTTGCAAAGCATTCAAGGATGAAAAACCAGCAGAGGGCGAGTCCTGGCGAGAGCTGTACCTGCGGCTTCGCCAAGACCAAGAGCAGCTTGTGCAAGCAGCGAGCGCCTGCCCAAGTCAAGAAGAGCCAAGGCCAAAGGGCGCAAAGCTCTTAAACCTACCTCCAGAAAAGCCTCCTGGCCCTGGAAAAAGCTCCCGAGCCAGGACTGTGTTGGAAGGATGCTCAAGGGCCCTTCTCACTGCTTCTGAGGGACTGGGATAATGAGGAGAGTCAGCAGAGTCCTAAGAACAGAGTCTTAAATCCACTGGAGTCTGTTCTTATCAGAACATCGAGGAACACTTCATAAATGCATGAATGCAAAAGCTATATGTCTATTGTTTATACATAGTAAATTAGGTATTAATTGATTGGTAAACTAATATTTAATTGTATAACTTATCATTTTAAATTCTGAAATTGAGAAGGAAATCTAGGGAATAATGGACAGTCACTCTGCTGTCCTTCCCTCACTCTTAGCCTGGGCATGATGAAGCTTAGGACACAGTCTGTGCCCTTGAGCACAAGCAGTGACCTGCTCACTGCAGAGGACTCTGGTGACCTGCTGGGGACAGCACTGATCCTGCAGTCCTCTCTCATCTCCCACAACTGGACATGCTGTGTGCACATGTTCCCTTTAGCTCTGGAAGTCACAATATAGCTTAAGCTAATACTGAGCTGGTAAATCCCACCACCACAGCCAAAGATGAGAATTATTTGAAAAGCACTAATTTCTAATATTAACTATCCAATTTGTAGTGTTCAAATCCAGTGGACAAATGATAGAGAAGAAAATGGAATCAGAATGAGTATTTATTAAACCATATGATGTATTATCATCCCATCAGCCAAAGGAGCCATATGGCTGCCTGTGCAATTCCATGGCTTTTGCTGCACTATCCTAAAGGGTATCAGAAATGCTTGGTTCAGAGAGCACAACAGTGTCTTAGTATCCTGACTTCTCTAGCTTCTTGCTCTCATATTCACTCAGAAAAGCTGTTGTGCTGCTCCTAACAAAGGCTACACGTGACAGTTCTGCTACACCAGGCAGGGTGGTTTTTGTTCAGGGCTCTATCAGTGTGGGAGGAACATGTGTATGTTGAAAGTAGTAATAAACGCCAACATCCTCAGCCTCCTGCTGATTTTCAATGTAAAATCTGTGCCTGACCCACTGCCACTGAATCTGTGTGGGACCCCAGAATATTGGTTGGAAACCAAGTAGATTAGGGCTTGTGGAGACTGGCCTGGTTTCTGTAGGAACCAGTACAAATAGGTGTTTCCATCACTATATAAGAGACTCTGACTCGACCTACAGGAGATGGAGACTGGCTCTCCCAGGGTGACAGGCAGAGAGAGTGGAGTCTGAGTCAATATAGCATCTCCACTGGATCCTAAAATAATTAGAAAAGTGGACAGGGTTAGTTACCAGCATCATGAGCCATTTTCACAATTATCTTATTGCAGGCTGTATTTTTTTTATTTTTGTTTCATCCAACAAAATGTTCATTAAATACATGATGAACACACACACACACACACATACACACACACACACACACACACACATCAGAATTTGTAAAACAGCGTGGGTCTTTGTTCCTTTTGGAATCTTCCTCACTCTCAAAGATACATATTCCACATTTCCATTCAAGAGAGCAAATATGCAGGAGTGGACATAACACACATGGGGAGCAGAGCTCAGCCCCTCCCATCTCCTTCCTCAGCTCTAGTGTGTTCTTACCTGATACCCAGAGCAAGAGCAGCCCCAGGAGCTGAACAGGGCACCTCATTTTGAGAGTAAGCAGTGCTGGTCAGTCCAAGCAAACTTAGAGCTGAGCTTTTATGTTGGACTTGCAAGGGAGCTCCTCCCTAAGGAGCAATATGCAAATGTCCTGGTGGGTGCAATGGTGAGAGACAAACTGTCAGGTGAAATGGAAACAGACACTGGGAGGTTGGGGACTCTCTTGTGAGCAAATGACATTAACTGGGACCAAGTAAAGCAAGAGAAATCTAATGTGTGTTCCCTGGAAAGGGAATGCCTTCATGATTCCTCCTGCTCTTGTCTGCTGCCTAATTCTTCAACCATGTCTGGTATGTTTTACAGTTTTCTTGATAAGGATGCATTTCCATTAATATTGAGTCATTCTTATTTATTTTCTAGACATTTGTTTTAAAGTTTAGGTCTGGTCATTTTATTTTGCTTAGTATAAACTACATGTAATGTAGAGAGCAAAAAATAAATGTGCAATGTTTAGCACAGATACACAATTCAGACAAACCATGGAATTCAGTATCAAGTTACTCAAAGGCCCCTCCTCCAGTACATACCAGAGGCTGTAGTATCCCTAGGTGACATTCCCAACATGTGGCATTATAGTTTTTTTCCTAGACTTGACCATCACATGAGTTGAAGAGAGAACTTTTATTTGGTTTCAGCTTCTTGTTTCTGAAATACTTTTGAGGTCTTTTCCCCTCATAGGTTCAGCGCCCTTCCTATCACTTCCTTTGGTTCTAAATGGCTTCTTGTTCTGCCAGAGTATGTCTACAGATACCAATTTCCCTTCATTTGCAGTTAGAAAAACAATGTTTTTTTTTTTGCCTTCAATTTTAAGGTATGGGATCATGAATACAGTATTCTTGGTTGGCTTTTCTTTTCTCTTGATTGTCACATATGCCATTCTACTATAGTCTAACCTCAAATGTTAATGATAAAATTAATCCAGGACTTTATTGAATTTTCCTGTGCAAATAGGCATAATTTTCTTCAAGATTCTCTTTTCCTGTATAACAGCTTTTTATATGTGTTTACCTGATTGTGATTAAGTACATCTCTTTAATGCAAAAGTAAATCTCATTTTGAGTTATTTTTCAAATATTTTTAGCTTATTTATATCTTTTCCTTTATAGATTTTTATACACAGTCTTACCATAGTAATCACTAAATTAACCTATAATTCCCTGAGGAATTATCTGTTCATTTGTTCATTGATTTTTTTTACTAAAAAACTTATATTGTAGTATATTCATTGATTCTTCTGCCATAATCAAGTCATAACATATCTATTTAGTGCATTGTTCCATTGGGTTCTAGAATTCCCAAAACTGGTTTTTACACCAATGTAAATTTTTGCCTTACTTCTCCTCTACCTTTCCTCTCCCTTCTCCTTATTGTTCCTAGGCCAAATTTGTATGTTTAAAAATTCAAACTTGCATTTGTTTCCCCTTTCTCTCTTGCATGCCCAGGATGGGGAAAACAAGTTTAACTTACTTTCAACCCAAACGGACAATCACCTCTCATCTCTCCAACACAGGAAGTTATTAAATCTCTGTCAGACAAACACAGAACAAAAGAGATGTGACAACAGTAAACCAAGAGATAAGAACCAATTGTGCTACCATTTAGTCTTGGGATGGACATCTTTCATGTAGCCTGGAGCAGACACCTTGAGCAGCCTCTTAAAACTGGGTCCTTTTCTCTGATTAGTAGGATAATAGAGCATTGATTTCAAATCTTCACTATTCTTCTCATTTGACATGTGACAAATAATAAGCCTTATTTTATTTTCTTCAACATACTGCTGTCATTTTTTTGTGAATTAGCTTTGTGAATTCAGGGGACCAAACTTTGGAAACACAACAACATAGAAACTCTTTTGAGAGAAAGAAATAACTTAACAAAAAAATGAGTGATAGTTTAAACCACCGAAATAATTTTGATACATAAGCAAACATCCCAAACACATGAGCAATCCTTGGGAAAATGTGTCCATTCTTGTGGTCAAGTGGGAAGAAGTAACCTGAATACTTCCTTCCTCCTTGTAAGAGCATTGGAGGGACACAATATAGATTAGAGGGATATAATTTTTCAATCATCTTCTATGGATGTCATTCTTTTCTAGACATAAAATTCTTGAATGTTTTTATTTTGAATAATCTAGGACTATGGCTAAATGAGTTAGTGAGATGTAGTCTTCAGTTAGATGTTAGTGACTCTGAACTGGAACTCCACCAGCATTTCTGTCATTCGAAGGCCTGGAAATCCTCCGTGCCAATGCTCCCTAGGTTGCACTTCAATGTCACTGGACTTGGGGCTCCAGAGATTCAGTTAGTCTTTATTGTGCTAGACTTTCTGTTTACTCTTTGTTTCTGATGGATGATAAAAACAATCATCCTAAATTTTGAAAGCTGGAAGAAAGAGAAGGGAGAGATAAGGGAGGTTAATCACTTAAAAGTTAAAGGCCCAAAGAATTCAAGTTTGACAAGAGCTTTCTGAAAGTTAATTGAAATACTAAAACCTGAGTAGCCACCCACACATAAATTAGAAATCTTTAGTAACAATGAATTTATAGACTGCTAACCCCATTCAATCCCTAAACACCAAATACATTGTTTACAAACAGCCACACTTGACCTCCGTATATACAATGTAACTTGTCTCATTTCTAGCTAATATAGAATTATTGCAAGAACTTTTCGTGAAGGCTGACAAAAATGCTCTTGGTGTTTAGATCCCGAGAGAAATGGTCCTACTTCTATTCAATATTGTCACTGGTGGATATAGGAACTTATCCTAGGATGTGATGTTTTTCTTTTGTTATGTGTCATGACTCAATAATCCATTTGATTTCACAGAGACTGAATTCCAAAAGCTTTAACAGGCAGTATCTCTTTTTCTGGCTAATGTCTTCCCTGGTCATTGTTGGGATGTATTGGGTAGAAAGAAATGATAGTCAAAGAGGAAAGCTTGTCTTCAAATTCTCAGTTCCAGTTGGATCTCATCTTCTTCAATTGTTAATTTCCTGGGATCTGGGAAACACCTGCTTCATGATCATAGAGGAAGGAGATGCCCTGTTATCTTCCCTAAACCATTGATTTCCTAAATCATGTACTTTCATGATCTTATTTGAATAAAAAGAAAGCCCTTTCTATTGTCATGAGATGAGCACTACGTATGAAGATGACAATGGTGCTTGACATACTATGTTGCTTCCTGGTTCCAAAAAAATGAAAGAATACAAAATGTTTTAGGAATTCTTCAGTGTTCTTATGATGTACTATTTAATGTCTCAGCTCTTCTTCCTCAATTACATTTCTGGTCACAGAGATTTGGGGTCTTGTAGATGAAAACTTTATGATTGGTGCTTCTTTAATTTATAATTTTAATTCATTATTTGAGAAATAAAAGTCCAAACTTCAATATATCAAATTATGTTCACCTGGATATTCAAGAATTACAGTTGTATATTATTTTTAATAAATTACCTACTGACCTGACTATATGGCTAGCTAATCATTCAGGAGAGTGTATTCTTATTCAAAGATATTCTCTCTGACTTTCACATTTTCCTTTTACTCTTAAAGAATCATAATTTCACCTTCCTTTATTTTTCCTCATCATCTTTTCCTTTTGTATATGTGTAAGTTTGATATTGTACCCCAAGTGAGAATTAACCAAATGAAGGAAGTCCTGCTCAAAGAAAAATCACATCTCTAATCCATCTGTCACATTGCTGGGTATCACAGCTACTGGGTAGCACATTCTCTTCCTTTATACTTGTAGTTTAGGGTGTTTTCCCCAGTTATATTAGAATACCAAATCGTTTTTCTTCTACTTTATATGAAATATATTCCAAATAATTATTCAATTTATTAACAATATATACTTGTATCATTTCATTTCCGTTCACAGAAACCATCCTTCTTTTACAGTGGAAAAAAATCCATTGTGTGTGTGTGTCTATGTATGTGTGTCTATGTGCATGTGTGTGTGTACAGGTGTGTGTGTATGTGATCAGAGAGAAAGAGAGAGCGAGAGTGAGATGATTGTTCAGTCACACCTTACGTACATGTATTTTATTTGTTGCCAATATTTTTCCTAGGGTCGAGAAGTTTATCTTCAAGGACATTTTTTTGCAATATATGGGGTATATGTTAAATGATAAAATCATGCTGCTTTGTAGATTTTGTCATGTTTTATTTATCATTTTTAGAATTGTTTCTTCAGATGTTCTCTCTATCGTTATTTCTATTCTTTGCATTAACTTTTGAAAAAGTTGTTACAGGTTAAGACGTAAACCAAAAGAGTCTGGAGAAGATGGCAGAGGAGAACATGGGGGCTAAATAAGCTCTCAGGTAGAAACAAGTTTTACTGTTCCAGAAGCAAATCTAAGGCTAGAGTCACACCAAGTATGCCGTCATAGTACAAAGAGTTTGGCCAGAGAGGAAAACTTCAGGCAGCTTGGTTCCAGAGACAGATTCAAGCACTCTAGGGTCTATGGCAGTGACAGCAGCAGCTGCTACTGTGGCCACCATATCCACAGAAGGAGTCCAGGACAAAGGCACCAGAGGCAGTGTAAAAGCAGATTCTACTCACCACAAGTAAAAACTGACAAAGAGTGAAAAGCTTCATCCTGCTGACCATAGATAGTCACATACCATAGATGGCCCAGAAACCAAGGGAAAGATGCTAGTATCCTCAAGACATCCTCACTCCTTCTCATAGAGCAGCAGTGGAATGGTAGCTCATCCCTCATCCCTGGAGAAGAACTCTATCTTTGATATTTTGAAAGACCAGGCCAGAGCAGCTAACATCTAACTAAGGCCTTAGAATAAGTCAGTAGGAGCCATTCAACAGGTCATAGGAGACTGACCTGTGGGGCTCAGCTCCACCCCTGGGAAAAGTTGTCCTTCCCAAGGAGAGGGAGCTCCACCTGGGCAGGGCAAACTCTCCTCAGTGAGTAAATAGACCCAGAGGCTAACCTACTCATGCAGCATAGGCAGCAACTCCAGCTGCTGGAGGGTAAAAGTAAAACAATTAGAAACTTGTTACACGTAAATCCTGAGAATAGCTCCAGGCTGGCCTGCTTGACTCTCTCAGCAGCTAGTCCATCCGGGAGAAAGCTACTGATTGCTGACTTTCCACAGTGCTGCCTACAGCCTACCTCCTGTGCAGCAACTCTAAGGTGGGGAAAATAACCACATCCCTCTTTTGTGATAGTCAAAGAAGATTACCCTCCCACTGAACCAGCCTGAGAAGATTGTCATAAAGACTCGGGTAAGGCAGAGCTTCATTTTGCCTGCTCAAACAAGCTGATTTAAGAAACTAAACAAACCACAGGAAAACCAAACACCACAAGCAAAGCAGAGACTCCACCAAGAAACTGTTTACAGACACAGGGGATACACAAGATTCCACCCCTCAAAAAAAATTGAAGAACTCTTTTTTCTGCCTAGTTTCGTTTAAAAATTTTTGGTTTAAAAAACTGTTGGTTGAATATTATACTTAATGGGGAAAAACTAAAACCAATTCTCCTAAAATCAGGAACAATGCAAGGATGCCCACTGTCTACACTCCTCTTCAATATATTCCTGAAACCCTTTGCCAGCAATAAGGCAAGAAAAAGACATTAAAGGGATCCACATAGGGAAGGAAGAAGTTAAACTATCCCTTTTTGCAGATGAGATGATAATCTAACTTCAGGATCCCAAAAACTCCATCCCCAAACTCTTAGAAATTATAAACTACTTCAGCAAAGTAGCAGAATACAAAAACAACCCACAAAATCAGTCGCCTTCCTGTACACCAACAATGTACAAGCAGAGAGGGAAATAAAGGAAGCAATCACATTCACAATAACACCCCCAAAAATAAAATATTTAGGACTTAACCGAACAAAAGATGTAAAAGAACTGTTTAATGAGAACTATAAAAACGTAAAAAAATTATAGAGGACACTAAGAAATGGAAAGATCCTCCCCGCACACACTTCCTTTACAGCCATGCCTTCCACCATGCATGGCAGGGCATCAATTCAGGAAATAAACTTCTGCCTAAATAGCTTGTGGTGTTCTCTTCATTGGATATGTAATGAAACTTACCTATTTAATATACCTTACATATGGTGCCTTGACTCAGATGGGGTTTTTGAGTTGGAAATGTTACAATTTCCTAACCACCCCTTTTCTGCAAACCAAACTGCCTGGAGACATCACAGGAGACTTTTCACCAACAACATGGCTGGCCTTCACATCCACATCCACACCACTTTTCTACTCTGCTGTCTCTAGCATTGACCATGTGGTGGATGCACCATCTTGGCATCATGGGAGAAGTTTGTTCAGTTTGGATTTGTGTTTCAGTACTAGCCAATCTACCTGCAGTCCAGATCCTGTTCATCTCTTCCAGCCTGGAAGACAGGACTCACTCCTGCCTAGACCATCCTGACTACCTACTCCATGCCCCTCTCTCCCTCATGAGATCCTCCAGACTTCATCCAAGAGATTTGCCTCCTCCAGACATCATCTAAGGACTCACACCTACCAAATGACAGCTGCTGCCTGCTGCCTTCTCCCAGAGGGGACCACATCTCATCCTAATACCCCTACTGCTGATGCCCCTTGCCAGCAGGAAGTAGCCAGAGAGAATCTTTGCCCATTTTCATAATTATGAAAGGCTGGAATGTAAGGTCTGAACAGGGACACCTCCCTCCCTCTTGACTAAGTCTCCACCCAGTATCTATTACCGACGTAACTGGCAGACCTGGAAGCAGTCACCTTCCTCTCCTGCTAGGACAAATCCTGGGCCACCTCTGGTCACATGCCTCCCATCTGACCTTAGGAGGGTCCCAGACCCTGAGGTCACATCCAGATCCAGTGTGGCATACATTTCCCCCGTCCTGGCTACACCTCTTCCTCTCCCTGGCCCAGATAAGTCCTGGCCCAGAGGTGGGTTGCGCCCCCCCACCTTCTTTTTCAGCCATGCTTCTGCACCACGCATGGGGTTGGGGGTGGGGCAGCAGTTAGGTAAATAAACTTATTCTCCTGCCTGATAAAAAAAAAGAAATGGAAAGATCTTCCATGCTCTTAGATAGCAGAATTAACATAATGAAAATGGACATACTGCCAAAATTGATACACAAATTCAATGCAAATCCTGTTAGAAACCCAATGATGTACATTTCTGAAATACAGAAAACGGTCCAAAAATTCATATGTAACAACAAAAGACTTAGAATATCTAAAACAATTCTATTCAAAAAAGACAACATGGGAGGGATCTTGATACCAGACTTCAAACTCTACTATAGAGCCATACTAACAAAGACAGCATGGTACTGGCACAAAAACAGACCCAAAGACCAATGGAATAGAATAAAAGATCCAGAAATAACATCACATGCCTATAGTCAGTTGATATTTGACAAAGGAGCCAAAGACATACAGTGGAAGAAACAGCTTCTTCAACTACTGGTGCTGGGAAAACTGGGAGGCTACATGCAGAAAATTAAAAGTGGACACCAGCCTATCACCATGCACCAACATCAACTGAAAATGGATTAAAGACCTTAACACCAAACCTGAATCTCTGAAACTACTGCAGGACAGAGTATGAGAGACTCTTGAATTTATAGGCACAGGCAGGAAGTTCCTGAACAGAGTCCCAGGGTCACAACAAATTTGACAGAGACTGGACAAATGGAACTACCACAAACTAAGAAGTTTCTGCACATCTAAAGCTATAGCAACCAAGCTAGAAAGACAACCAACTAACTGAGAAAAAATATTTACCAGCAATATATAAGACATGGGGTTAATATCCAGTATATACAAGGGACACAAGAAATTAATCCCTCCCAAACCTAACAACCCAATTTCTAAATGGGTAAGGAAAGTAAAGAGAGACTTCTTAGAAGATGAGATTAAAAATGGCAAAGAAACACATGAGGAAATGTTCACCATCCCTGGTTGTAAAGGAAATGCAAATAAAGACACCCATGAGATATCACCTTTCCCCAATCAGAATGACCCACATCCTCAAGTCAGCCAACTACAAATGCTGGAGGGGATACAGAGAAAGAGGAACTGCTGGTGGGAATGTACACTTATACAACCACTTTAGAAATCAGTCTGGAGTGTCCTCAGAAAGCTAAATATTGACCTCTGCTATGGCCCAGCCATAGCACTTCTAGTCATCTATCCTGAACAACAGGCACCAGTATAAAAGGACACATGCACTTCCATGTATATTGCAGCACTGTTCCCAATAGCCAGGATATGGAAGCAACCCAGATGTCCCACCACAGATGAATGGATCCAAAAACTGTGGTATCTATTCACAATATAACATTATGCAGCCATTAGAAAGGACAAAATAATGATATTTGCAGGGAAATGGTTGGAGGTAGAAGAAATCATGTTGAGGGAGGTAAGCAAAGAGACAAATAGCACATGGACTCCCTGATAAGTGGATGTTAAATCCAAAACTTAAAGGTGATATGACAAAGTTGACAAGGCTTAAGAAACAAAGGACTCACAATTTAAAAAAAATTCAAAATAAATATCATATTAAGAAGAACAAAAAAAAGGAAACAAAGGAATTCCACTCATTTGGTCAAATCACTACTAAATAAAACTATGCTGCTGATCACACTTATTGTATATATGTGCACACCAGAGGGAAACCAAGAGGAAGACATAGAACTAGAGGGAATCAGGGAAAAACATAAAACAACTGGACCCATCAGCTATACTGGTCATTGATCAAAATGAACTAAGCAACTCAATGGCAGCGATGAGAGGGAGGGAACAAGTGGGAAAGAGGGAACAGCTGACTCTATGCAAAACAAAAGAAAGGTACATATCACCCAATGTGTAAGAAATACTGTATTGTCAAAGCTCATAGAACTCATGAATGTTATTGACCACGACAGACAATTTGTCCCATGAAAGTTAGAATGTGTTTGTGACTTTAACTAGCATCACTATTTCACAATACTGTGAAATTAGGGAAATTATAATGTCTTAAAGAATTTGAAGGGAAGATGGTGGAGAAGAAGCTGGAGGCTAAACAAGCTCTCGCATAGAAAGCAGTTTTAGAGTTCCAGTGAACAATCTTAAGCCAGAGAATCACACCAAGAGTGCCTTCACAGGACAGAGAGTTAGGCCAGAGAGGGAAAATCCATGCAAGGAGACAGCTCTGAGCACTTGCTAGCAGCTGCCGTGGTGGTGGCAGCGGTGGTGGCGGCTGCAGTCGCCATACCTGAATCACAGACAGTCCGGGACAAAGGAGCCAGATGCGGCAGGCGAGCGGATTCTACTCAACACCAGCAAGAACTGACAAGGAGCAGACATCCTCATCCTGCAGTTCCCAGACCAGAGACGACCCAGGAACCAAGACTCGGCATGAGTAGAAGCCTGATGTCCTCACTCCTTCTCAGGGAGCAGAGGAGGGAAGGCCACCCCTCCCCCCCCCAGTACCGGAGATCTCCATCTTGGATACCAACAAAGCTCGGCTGAGCTGCTAGCTCCAACTCAGGCCCTGGAATAAATCTAGAGTCATCTAGCAGGTCAAAAGAGCCTTACCTGACCTGCCAGACTCAGCTCCACCCAGGGAAAAATCACCCAGCTGGGGCACCAGCCCTAGGAGTGGCTTTCTTCACCGGGTAATCAGAGCCAGAGGCTGCCCCTCCCTTTAGCAGCCTTGACAATCAATTGAAATTTAGTAAACATAAACCCTGAGAATGGCTCCAGGCTGGGCTCTATGAGTCTCTCACAAACCACTCCCCAGGAAAAGCTACTGTTTGCTGAAAGGCCTCAACTCTACCCAGAACCTAGCCTCACCACAGCATCTCCAAACTTGTGGAAAAAGCCATCTCCCTCTTTTGTGATACTCAAAGCATATCTGCCTCCCATTGAACTAACCTAGGAGGAGGATCGCAAAACCCTGGGTAAAGCAGAGCATTTTTCTGCCTGTTCAAACAAACTGACTTAAGAAACCAACCAAGCCACAGGAACACAAGCAGACCAGACGCTCCAACAAGAGGCTGGTTAGAGTCATAAGGGAGATAAAGGATTTTTCCCACCCCAACCCTCCCAAAACAAAGAACTTTTTTTTTTGTACGTTTTATAAAAAAACAAAAAAGAATTTCTAAAATTTTTTTTTAAATCTTTAACGTTTACCTTTCTTTGAAAAAAACAATTGTTTTCTAGTAACTTTTTTTTTTCCTCTTAGAATTTTATTTTAGGAGTATATGTGTGTGTGCGTTTTTCTTTCTTTTTTTCTTTTTTCTTTTTGATTTATCTCTACTGAACTTCTGATCTTTTTTTCTTTCTTTCTTATCCTTTTCAACTTTTCTTCTCTTTCATTCTTCTTTATGTGACTTAATTGTTTTTCTGTGCATCATCAGATAAACCCATAGTCGATTATTAGACCTTATCCCTCATTGTGTACACACTTAATCCACAAATTTATTATTCAATCCAAAACGTCTTAGAATTAAATTCCTTAATAGCAGTACTACCTTTTTATACCTATATAATATTTTAAGTATTTTTATTTTTAAGTTTTTCACATCTCCTTTATATCCTTCCCCTTCTCTCACTATATTCATGTCCTTCTCTGAATAGTTTGTTTTTGCGTCTGTATAATATTTTTAATTATTACTTTTCTATTTTTTCTGGTCTCTTTTTGTTCCCTTTCTCATTCTTCTTTTTTCTCTCTCTCTCCTTTTAACCTATCTAACCTATTTTCTGCTTTGAGATTAGGACTTAGTTAACTTAACTCTCCCTGTGCCTTCGCACATCACTCTATTCCTATTTTCTACTCACATCTCTTCCTAAACCTAATAATTTCTGGTTTACCAAATTCTTCTTTGCGGTTCGTAGCACATTAATATACAGTTGTTTGATGTTGAATAGATGTATCTGTTGAACTAGATTGTATCTGCAGACTATTGACTGTGCAAATAGAGACATTGGTTGATGCTTACCCTAAGTTAGTGTTCTAGCACAAAACTTGTGTTATTTTCATCCCAAATGGGCAGAGTAAGCTGGAAAAACACAAGAAAAATGGCAAGTCCGGGTATCTCAACTCCCACTCATGATAATCCGGGGACAGAACAGATAATGAATAATCCAGAGGAGAGTTCCCAAATAGCTCTACAAACACTGCTAGCAAACATGATAAATGAAAAGATTGAAAAAATACAAAGAACTCTCTAGGAGCATGATAGGGAGAGAGTGGAGGCAATCCAAAGGTTTATACAGGAATATCATAAGCGTGAGGAAGCTACTCAAAAACTGATACGGGATTTGCGTAAGCAGCTTGAGAATACTCAAAGAGAAAGGCAGGAATGGCAAGAGCAGGTTTAGAACACTCAAAGAGAACTACAGGAATCCCACGAATGGGAGGAAGCTAAGCAAAGAGTAATACAGGAATTGAGAGAGCAGGATGAGAATACACAAAGATCACTAAAGGCATTCATGGGATCCATTAACAAAGAGCTGAAGGAAGTCAGGGAGACCATAAAGGGAATGCTGAATGGAACCCAACAGAAGGAATGGGAGTCCAAGGAAACCATAACCAATCAACTAAGTGATTTGAGAATAAATACTGAACACCAAATTAAAGAAGTAAAGAAGTTCATACAAGATCTAAAACAAAGCTTCAACAAAGAATTTGAAGCCATCAAAGCTGACCAACTTGAAGGGAAAGAATTGAAAAACAAAGTAGAAAGTCTTGACACCAGGGGCTGGGAAGGTAGCTCAGTGGTAAAGCGCTTGCATTAGGCCCTGGGATTGATTCCTCAGCACCACATAAGCAAAAAGAAAAAAGCCGAAAGTGGCACGGTGTCTCAAGTGATAGCCTTGAGCTGAAGAGTTAGATTGCTAGCATTGAGCTGAAGAGCTGAGGGGCAGCGCCCAGGCCCAGAGTTCAGGCCCCAAGACCAAACCCCCCCACAAAAAAAAGAAAGTCTTGACAGCAGGTTAGACCATGCAGAGGATCAAATCTCGGGGATTGAAGACAGGCTAGATATTATAGAGAATGAACATACAACCATTCAAGACAAGTCCAAGAAATATGATAGATCTATCCAATACTTGGAAGACACCATCAGAAGGCCTAATCTAAGGATAATGGGTGTAGAGGAGCACCTAGAAAAAGAAATTAATGGTCTAGGAAATTAGTTTAACAGGATCCTAGCATAGAACGAACTTCCCAAACATGCAAAAAGATAGGCCTATTCAAATACAAGAAGCTTTTAGAACTACAAATAGACCAGACCAGAATAGGACATCCCACCATCACATTATAATCCACACAGGATCAATTCAGACCAAGGAAAAGATCCTTAAAGCTGTCAAGGAGAAAAGATTAATCACCTATAAAGGGAAACCAATTAGAATCACCTCAGATTTCTCAGCAGAGACAATCAAAGCAAGAAGAGCCTGGAATGATGTATGCCATGCCCTACAAACAAACAACTATCAACCAAGAATACTGTACCCAGCTAAACTCTCCTTAATAACTGAAGGCCAAATAAAAACCTTCCATATTAAAAATTGAAAAATTGAAACAGTACATCTCCACCAAACCTGCCCTACAAAAGATTCTTAAAGATTACCTACACATAGAAAACCAACAAGACCACAATAAAAGCCAAGAAACAGCACCGAAACTGAGAATCCAAGAACCATAGGAAGAACCCAGTTTTCACAGCACCCAAGAAGGTGGATAACATGGCAGGAACTCTCAAATACCTCTCAGTTCTATCTCTTAACATTTACGGACTTAACTCTCCAATTAAGTGACATAGACTGTCTAGTTGGATTAAAAAACACCATCCTTGTATCTGTTGTCTCCAGGAGTCACATCTTGCCCATAAAAACAAACATATGTTCAATAGAAAAGTCTGGAACAGAATCTACCAAGCAAACAGCCCCAATAAACAGGCAAGAGTTGCAATCCTAATATCACATAAAATAGACTTCAAATTAAAACTCCTGAGAAGAGATAAAGAAGGTCGCTACATACTAATTAAGGGATCTCTCCTTCAGGAGGATATTACAATTCTAAATATCTATGCGCCAAACAACAGAGCACCCAAATTTATCCAAGAAACACTACTTTCCCTCAAATTCCACAAAGATCCAAAGACATTAATTGTTGGGGATTTTAACACACCACTCTCCCCACTAGATAGATCAACTCAGCAAAAACTCAACAAAGAAAGTGCAGATCTAAACAACTGCATAGATCAACTAGATTTAACAGATGTCTACCGAATATTTCACCCAGCAGCATCAGAATACACCCTTTTCTCAGCAGCACATGGAACATTTTCTAAAATAGACCACATTTTAGGCCACAAAGCAAACTTGTCCAAATTCAGAAACATTGAAGTTATTCCTTGCATTCTCTCAGACCACAAGGGAATAAAATTAGAACTCAACACCAAAAGCCACCAAAGAAAGTCCGGTAACACATGGAGGCTGAACAACACACTGTTGAATCACGAGTGGGTCAAGGAAGAGATTAGAAAGGCAATTCAAATGTTCATGTTATTCAACAAAAATCAGCACACAAATTACCGTCTCCTCTGGGACACAGCAAAGGCAGTACTCAGAGGCAAGTTTATAGCTCTGAGTTCCTACATCAACAAATTGGAGAGATCTGAAACCAACTATTTAATGAGACATCTGAACCTCCTTGAAAAAGAGCAGCAAGATAAAGTCCAATCCAGTAGATGGAAAGAAATAATTAAAATTAAATCAGAATTAAATGTATTAGAATCCAAATACACTATAGAAAGAATGAACAAAACAAAGAGTTGGTTCTTCGAAAAACTTAACAAAATTGACAGACCCTTAGCAAATCTTATCAGAAAAAGAAGAGAACACACCCAAATAAACTCAGAGAGGAGAATAGAAACATCACCAAGGAAACAACCAAGATTCAGAACATTATAAGGGAATACTTCTTAAAACTTTATGTTAATAAGTTTGAGAACTTGACAGAAATGGACCTTTTCCTAGCAAATATTGACATGCCAAAACTAAACCAAGATGAGTTAAACCATCTAAACAGGCCCATATCAAGCATTGAAATAGAAATAGCAATAAGAGACCTCCCAGCTAAGAAAAGTCCTGGACCAGATGGTTTTACAGGGGAATTCTACAAGGCCTTCAAAGCAGAGCTCACACCAATACTCCTCCAACTCTTCAATGAAATTGAAAGAGAAAGTTCACTACCGAACACATTCTATGAAGCCATCATAATCCTCATCCCAAAACCAGGCAGGGACTCATCAAAGAAAGAGAATTACAGACCCATCCCTTTGATGAATGTTGATGTAAAACTTCTCAACAAAATTTTGGCCAATCGCCTTCAACAATTCATCCAAAAAATCATACACCACGATCAGACAGGATTCATTTTAGGGATGCAAAGCTGGTTCAATATACGCATATCAATTAATATTATTCATCACATGAACAGGAGCAAGAGTAAGAACCACATGGTTATCTCAATAGATGCAGAAAAAGCATTCGACAAGATCCAACACCCCTTTATGATGAAGGTTTTGGAAAAATTAGGAATCCATGGAACATTCCTCAATACAATAAAGGCTGTATATGACAAACCTACAGCCAGCATTATACATAATGGTGAAAAACTAAAGCCATTTCCTTATAAATCAGGAACAAGACAAGGATGTCCACTCTCTCCACTTCTCTTCAATCTAGTATTAGAATGCCTATCTACAGCAATGAGACAAGATGCAGACATAAAGGGGATCCAAATAGGGAAAGAAGAAATAAAACTCTCCTTCTTTGCAGATGACATGATCTTATATTTAAAGAATCCCATAGACACCACTCCCAAATTACTCAAGCTGATTCAAAACTTTGGCAAAGTAGCAGAGTATAAAATTAACCCCCCAAATCAATGGCTTTTCTGTATGCCAACAATGAGAAAAGTGGAGCTGAAATTAGGAAAACAACTCCATTTGTAATAGTCCCACAAAAAATAAAATACCTAATAATTAATTTAACAACTATGTTTATTGCAGCATTACTTACCATAGCTAAGATAGGTACCCAACCCAAATGCCCCTCAATAGATGAATGGATCAATAAAATGCGGTATATATAGGCAATGGAATTCTATGCCTCCTTCAGAAAGAATGAAATTGCCCCATTTGTTAGGAAATGGAAAGACTTGGGCAAAATTCTATTAATTGAAGTAAGCCAGGCCCAAAGAAACATAGGTCCCATGGTTTCCCTTATTTGCAATAACTAGTGTATATCTGAGACAAGCAGAAAAGGTCAGATAAGATGATGTTAAGCGAAATGAACCCCAAGATTGGAACACAAGTGTTTTCTTTCTTTCTTGCAATTGTTTCTAATGTATTTATAAGGTACCACATAATTTTTTGTTGGTTTATATGTCCCTCTCCCACAGTATAACACCTGTTTTCACTGTATTTGATGTTGGTATAATTTGGGGAGTGTGGTGGGGGAGGGGAGAGGGAAATGTAGTTGTGGAAACGGGGAAGGCAGGGATGGTAGGGAAAAACAAAGGAGGAGACAACAATGCTTGATAAGAAATGTACTCATTACCTTGCTCATGTGATTGAAACCCCTCTGCACAGTATTTTCACAATAAGAAAAATCTTATTTAAAAAGAAAAGATCTGTTGTGTGCATAGAGTGAGAAACTGATCTGCACACAGGGATCTCAGGGTCACTGTGTCACTGATGTCTCACAGGCTAGCTGCCATGTAAACCAGAGCAAAATGTTTTGTGTTGATTTGTGTTCCTAAAATGCCTTCAAAGATCTGTTTAAAAGTAGTATTCTTATTTAAGATGCAAGGTATAAGATAGATAGATGGTGACATTCTGTGAAATACGAACATAAGCTATTTGAGATGAAAGGACTGTTTCTACCACAGACACTGCCTAGGTGTAATCCTAATCACTCAGGGGGACACAGGAAGGACTATGGAGAGTTTCAGGTCAATCAGGACACACATGGATAAGCCCTGTCTCACCTGACATAACCTTGCTTCATGGAGTGGTGTTGGCAGGAGCAGAAAGGGAACATTGGCAGAAATAGCATTTGTTCAATAGATTTGTCTGCCCCTGGCACTAAAACCAACTCTCTGTGTGGTTTGTGGTTCTTTTAGATATTCAAATGCTTCCCTACTAAAGCTCATGATATAGTCAGTGGATAATCTTATATATGTTTTCTGTCTGTTTAGGAATCAGTAAGTATAGAACTTCTCCCAGCATAGCTGTGGCTATGAGGCTATTTCCTGTTTTACCACCAGGGGAAGTTGAGATATTTTAGATCTATCAGTGACAGAGGGATTAGGAGAACTTAAATGTAATAGAGAAACTGGTAAGGATGGTCCTTTCCTAAGATGATGGTTGTGCTGAGGGAAATAGCAAGGGTCTGCTTTGGATGTCTGAGTGGACTGTGCATTTTCTGAGAGAAAATCCAATACACACTCAAGTCTCAGTGGAAGCCTTTGCTCATTGTGAGGCTTGTTTGCCATCTAATGGTAGGTTTTTCGGAGGGGAGAACATATTGTTCTAAGCTGTAAGAGGATGGTGAGAAAGAGCCAACATTAGAGGAAGACTGGAGGAAACGGCCATGGAACAAAGTATTATTCAGAGTCATACTTCAATTTGTACCTTGTTTAAAAAAAATGGACCTGTGCCAAGGAAGCCTCTGTTTTCACTATTAGATGTCGGTATAAATTGGGAAGGGGAAGAGAAAAAAGAAATTGTATAAATAGGGAAATAGGGGGACCCATTACAACAATGAGATGTACAAGACGTTATGTGGAACAATCAACTTTATAACTATGGTCTGGGGTGAAGATGGGATGGCAGGGAAGGGAAGGGAAAACAAGGGATGAGGCAACAATGCTTGATAAGAAATGCACTCATTACCTTGCTCATATAATTGTAACCCCTCTGTATGGTATTTTCACAATTAAAAAGTAATACTAATGGGACTTTCAGAATCGTGGGTTGATTAAGCAACAAGGTTTTAACATCTGAGTCATATAATTAATTTGCTTTATATTTAACAAACATATTCTATTTATTTAGTGATATTCAGTAACATTCCTATTTTTAAAAATCCGTCTCATTTTAAGCTTAGCTTTGTGACTCATTCTTCAATTGCTAGCTACTACTGCTTCTTGAGTCATTCTGCATGGGATTAGACTCTGTAATTCTCTCCAAACTATAGAAATGGCATGCTGCTGGTAGATGTTTTTGTCTTTGTCTTTCACATTTGGGAATAAGTGATAAATTGACTTCTGCAGTAACATTATAAATTCTGGTTTTGAGAGTCCCTGGAAGTTGAAGTAATCCAAGGTCCCACTTGGACAAGGTCTCTGGTATGACATCTTCTGTCAAGTCCTCCAAACTTAGACTACTGCTTAGGTTCAGAGAATTTGCTATGCTGCTCCCCAGACAAGCTTTGAAATAGGACAGCTGGGCCAAGCCCTACAGAGATGTTTTTGTTAAGGACTGTATCACTGTGGGAGGAGTATCTATATCTTGCATGCAGTAATAAACCCCAATATCTTCAGCCTCAACCCTGCTGATTTGCAGTGTGAAATCTGTGCCTGACCCACTGCCACTGAATCTGTCTGGGACCCCAGATGCTTGGATGGAAGCCTCATAGATCAGCAGTTTTGGAGAATGGCCAGGCTTATGCAAGTACCAAGATAAAAGGCTATCTCCATCACTATCTATGAGGCTCTCACTAGACCTGCAGGAGAGGGAGACCGTCTCTCCCAGGGTGACAGCCAGGGAGAGTGGAGTCTGAGTCATTACAATATCGCCACTGGACCCTGAAATTAAAATAAATGAAAAGTACAAGGTTATATGTGGTATATAATTTTTTCTGTGATTATATATTAATTCCCAATCCTTTTCATGGTTTTTCCTTCTATCCTAAAACCATTCAATATTTCAAAATATATACAAATATTAAAAAGCAAAAATGAGGTTCTAGATCTCATGTATTCTACCCTCTACACACTTGTCATAGTTGTCAACAAAGCTCAGGAACTGGTTCCATCTAGAATGTTCAAACTTCACCTGCCCCATTCTAGAGGACAAGTTCTACTCATCTAATCCATGAACAGAATACAAACAAGAAGCAGTGGCCCTGAGGGCTTACCCTCAACCCCCTTTTCCATCCTCATCTCCCTCTGCCCTTACCAGTGATCCAGAGCATTAGGAGACCCAGAACACAAGAACAGAGCCTCATTTTAGCTGGGAATCCAGGAGATTTGATCAGTGAAGTCAAGGTCATGATGAGCCTTTATGTCAAACTAGGACTGGAAAGACCTCCTTGGGGAGCACTATGCAAATCAGCAGGTGGGTGCAGCAGTGTGAGAAGAACAAAGCAGAGGGCAAGGGCATCTCTCTGGTGAAGAAAGTGACTTAAATTTCTTCTGTGTTTGAAGAAAAGACCCACAAATACCAGGCTGGCTCCAGCAGTGTCTAGAAGGACCCATCTCCCCTGATGCTTGGATCTGCAGGGAGGATGTGGTGTACTTGACCCTGTCAACTTGAAACACTAGAGGCCCAATTCAATTGAAATGTGTGTCCAGGAGAGTCTTGCTGAAGGGTCAATTTGATTGGCCCTCTTCTGGTTATTCTAGAGAAAGATACTGTACACAGATTTTATTTGCCATTGTTTTCTCAAAACTTCTATCCAATAACAATGTGGTTACAACTAGGTAAGGAAATCAAATACATGCTTGAGTTAATCTGACATCACTGAAACAAAGTTAACTTATGATTAGCAAGTTATCAACAACTGTTAGAGATGTTCTTTATAAGCCAGACACTGGTAGCTCATGTTCGTGGAGGCTGAGTTCTGAACACATGGTTCAAAGCCAGTCCAGGCTGAAAGTTCCCTTTGTGACTCTTATCTCCAATTAATCATTCAGAAATTGGAGGTGGTGCTGTGGCTGAAAGTGGTAGAGTGTTAGCTTTGGGCAAAAGAGCTCAAGATCAGCACCCACGTCCTGAGTTCAATCTCTACAAGTGATAAAAAAAAAAGGTCCTTCATATAGGCCTAATAAATTAAGTTATTATGATCACTTGTGTCAAAACAAAATAACCCAGAGCATAAAATCCTGCTAATAACATTTCTAAATGAAAGAGAAAAATGACAGAGAAAACCAAATTTTCCATAGTCCATTTCACAATCAATAAATATGGAATGACACTTCTTCAGCATAACTCTTCACCAGACTAACAGCAGCATTCTTAATATTTCTCTCTCTTCTATAAGACAGAATGGACAAGAATGCCAGTTACTTTCAGTCAGTTAGTAAGACTATTGCAACATCTATTTTTTTAATCTTTCTGCAGAGTCTGCTCCTGGAAAAGTTATTAACTCTTTATGAGACCCTCCTTGTCCTGCCTGCATTCCATGTGGACAGCCACAGCCAGGACTCCACACCTCATAGCATGACCCAGCAAGAACTGTTTTCATGTCTCTGTATAACAAACACTCAAGATTAAGTCTTCCCTAAAGCTTCATAATAAGCTACTAAGAAACTGAATGCTGGTTCAGACTTGTACAGAGGAATTCATATTCCACTTACACCATCCAGAGTCTGAAGAACAAACATATCTGTTGCTTTGGCCACTGTGACATTTTCTTATGGGTTTCACAAAAAGTTTTTTCTATTAAACTTATTTTGTAGCAAATTTTTATTGTGATTAAGTGATTAAATAAATTTCACAAATTTCACAGGATGGTAATACTTACAGTCACAAAGTAAGTGATACTTATAGTCACAAACACAAGAATGTGTGGGATAAATTATCTTTATCATTGTTCATAAAGTTTGTTAATTCTATGAGCTCTGACAATACAATTATTTCTTCCACATGGGGTGATATATACATGTCTTTCCTTTTGCTTAGTGTCAGCTTTTCCCTCTTTGCTGCTCATTCCCTCCCTACCATTGCTTCCATTGAGTTGCTTAGTTCGCTTTGATCAATGTCAATTGCAGCTGATAGATCCCACTGTTGTATGTTTTCCCTGTTTCTCTCTGTTTCTCTGTCATCCTCCTAGTTTCCTTCTGATGTGCACATATATACCATACATGTGGTATATATTATTTTTAAATATGTTTTTTTTTTTGGGGTCCGGTCGTGGGGCTTAAACTCTGGGCCTGGGCGCTGTCCCTCAGCTCTTCAGCTCAAGGCTAGCACTCTACCACTCAAGCCACAGAGCCACTTCCGGCGTTTTTCTTTTTGCTTATGTGGTGCTGAGGAATCGCACCCAGGGCCTCTGGCTTGCAAGGAAAGTGCTCTACCACTGAGCCACCTTCCCAGCCCTTAAATATGTTTTTTATTTTAAAAACACCATACAGAGGGTATGAGCAAGGTAATGAGTACATTTCTTGTCAAGCATTGTTGCCTCCTCCTTTGTTTCCTCTTCCCATCCATTCCCTTCTCCTCCACTTTCCCCCCTCCAACCCACCCACCTTATTCCCCCTCAGCACCAAAGTTGCAAAGTTCATTTTTCGACAAAACGTCTTGTACATCTCATTATTGCAGTGGGGGCACATGTATCCCTATTTAAACAATTTGTTTTTTCCCTTCTCCTCCCTAAATTATACCAACACCAAATACAGTGAAAACATGGGTTACACCATAGGGGAGTGACATACAAAGCAACAAAGAAATCATCTTGTAAGTATGTTATTTGTAAATTATTTCATTTATTCCTTTGCTGCTTGCTTATGCAAAGAGAATGAGCATACTTTTTGAGATACCAGGACTGAAAGAAAGTTCCAAACAGAAATTAAATGCCAATCACATGGAAGGGGAAATGACTAACACAGGTAATTTCCCATTAGGTTGTAACTTCAATCGTGTATATGAGTTATAAATGATATAGATCAAAAGAAATGATATAAATCAAAATGATATACATCAAAAAAAACCTTTTATTTCCCCCACCCCAAGGATGAGCAACCATAAGAAGACTCATATATGACTAAATTTTTGTGCATTTTTTGACTTTGTGTGTGTTTGTGTGTGTGTGTGTGTGTGTGTGTGTGTGTGTGTGTGTGTGTGTGTGTGTGTGTGTGCGTGTCTTGGGACTTGAACTCAGGGTCTGGTCCATGGCCCTGAGCTTTTGTACTCAAGGTCAGCACTCTACCACCTGAGCCACATCTCCATTTCTGTAATTGTTGGTTAACTGGAGGAAATATTCTCTTGTACTTTCCTTTCCTTGGCTCACTTTGAACTGGGATCAGCAGGTCTCAGCCTTCTGTTTAGGTAGCTTTTCAGGCATGAGCCACCCGCACTGGCCTCTTGTAGATACATAAGCCATGTAGAACACCAGGATTTGAATTTATACTTCTCAAAACAGGACAAAGTATAGCTCTCCTTGCCACACAACCAGGCATGGTAGGGTTTCATTCTCAGGCTTGGAACATTGTGAAGTTGCTGATCAGTCCTGCTGAACATTTGCCCTCAACTGCACACCAGGTGATGGTCTGCTCTTCCCAGGTGTTGTGCACTTGTAGAGGCTCAGTAGTGGTCATTGTTTTTGGCAAGTTGGATGCAGCGAAGCACCAGGAAATATAAAAAGATAATAAGTTAAAATGTCATGAATTGGAGAAGAGTGATTGATAAATTATCTCTCAATTGACCAGGGAAAGAAAAAAATTACCTCAGCCCCCCCCCCCAAAATATGAAGCAAAACTATTTTCAACATTATACTAAATGAGGAAAACTGAAATTATGAAAGTATTTCCTCAAAAGTAAGAATACATAAGCATAACCAGGAGATGAAACATCTCTAAAAGGAAAACTATTATAATAAAAATAAATGAAATGCACAAATGCATACATACATAGAGCTTTTTTATTTTACCTAGACAGCCTTCTCTTTCCTATGTGAATCCAAAGTAATGGCACAACCCTGACACCCCAGAGTATATAGATATGTCATTTACAAGTCAGGAGAGGCATGATAAAGTCTGAGCTGAGGGCCGTGTAGAGAAAAGAATGTTAGGATAAACAGGATCTTCTCAGTCGCTTACAGAAGAAAAAGTGTATGTACATCTACAAACAATACCAGAAATGCATCCAATTTAGTTGATGTTTTTTTGATTCTGATCCATAAACTAAGCAGGGTTACACCTTCACCTGATAGGCAACATTCTTGAATTCAAGCTCACTGAGAATGGAGCCTGAGTCCTGCTTCCTCACCATGGCTGGAAAAGCAGGAAGAAGAGAAGCAAGTCTGCAACTACATGTCCAAACTACATGTCAATTCCTAAGGCTGATCCTGCTCAGGGAGAGCTGGTTTGGTGACTTAGTTTCCCTGCAATGCCATGGAGAACACAGATATCTTGCGCTGGTAGAAAAATTTATGGAATAGTTATAAAATCAAAGTTCTGGAAGCCGGGAAGTCTAGAGTGTCATCTGTTTTAGACTCTCTTCCTGACTGTTCACTTTCTTGTAATGACCTCACAAGGACTTTGATGTCTGTGACAGAGACACAGACAGGGCCATCCAGGGCCACATCTCCTCAAGACACTAGCACTACAGGACTTGCTACAGTCTCAGGGACCTCACATCACCTCACTCACTGTTACAGAGTTCTCCAAGGACACATCTCCTTGAAAGGTGGCCTTTGCTGATAAATAAGGCAAGAAAAAGAGGCAAAGCCAAGCTTCCAGTCTCTAAATTCCAAAAACAGAAGACATTCCCCCACAATTCAGCCTGATGACAGCTCCTTCTGAGTGTCCCTGGTCTTAGTCAAATACCCAAGCCTGGAGACTCTTTGTTGATGATAAAACACTAAACTCTGTGATTTCCATAGAAAACTTAGCTAGATAGCTCTTTTAATATATACTGTGGGATTTCACTGCCATCTAGTGGTATTATTCTAACATTAAATGTTTTAAAATCAGGATTTTTTAAAATTTTTTATTAATTAAATTTTAATTTGACTTTATTGTAAAAATGCTGTACAAAGGGGTTACATTTACATGAGTAAGGTAATGAGTACATTTCTTGTCAAGCATTGTTACTCCCTCCTTTGATTTTCTCCTACTATCCCTTCCCTCCCTCAGACCTCCCCCACAAAGTTGTAAAGTTCATTTCCAATATAGAGTCTTGTGGATATCATCATTGCAATGGGTCATCCTGTGTCCTTGTTCAGCGTTTTGTTATTCCCTTTCCCCTCCCCAAATTAGACAAATGTATATACAAAATTCAGGGTAACAAATTCAGTACAGTGAAAACAGGGTATATACCATAGGGGGAAGAACGTACAAAAGAAAAAAAAATCATATAGTACATTAAAAACAACAACAAAGAAAGACCTCTTGTGTCTATATCTTAGGATTCAGGTTTCCCTCATTTGCAATAATTAGGATACATCTAGGATATTTTTTATCAGAAAAGCAGAAAAGCTTAAAAAACTATGTACATATGACCATCTAAGATGATGCTAAACTAAATGGACCCCAGCATTCTTTTTTCAGGAAGAGATATAAATTACATTTTGAGATGTGTTTTTAACTTTTCTATGGATTAAATTCAGATAAGATGGGAGTTTTGTGTTTGTGGTGTGTGAATATATCTCTGTCTGTATCTGAGTGTGTATATGTGTTTGTGTGCTTGTGTGTGTGTGTCAGTGGTTTGCCAGTGATAAGTTGAAGATTAAGAGCTAGTAAGTCCACACAGGTGAAGATAGAGAAAAAAGAGGCAAAAGCTGCACAGAGATCCCCAAATGTCTCCGTTCCAAACTCAGGTAATTTACTAAGTATGAATCACTGACTGCATGTGGAGGGCTGAAGTGGTGAGGAAATATTTATCACTATTTGTTGCATGACATGGTACAGGTGGGGAGAATCAATGGCTCACCTTGTGCTTGTGTGGCTTGAGTACTGAGTAGCTAATTTTGGCTTCCTGGACTCTGTCTGCTGGGAAAGTATTCTAATTGGAAGGAAAGGAGCCTGTTGCTCTCCCTGTGGATTTGTCACTGTTCTTAATCACAGTTGTCAAGTGTGCTCAGCACAAGATGATTTATCTCAGGATATGGATTTGTTCACAAACTTTGAGAAGTCAAGGCAGAAGTTCTGGCACCCTTTCCAAGAGTGGAGTTGAAGATGGAGCCAGTAGGATGAGCACTGGCTACTGGGATTCTCTATTCAGTGATCTCTTGCAGAGAAGAGCTGTCCCTTTCCTCCTGCTCTGAGATTATAGCACCCAGACATGAGTGCTCAGAATCCACCTCCTGGCCTGCAGCTCCTCTTGTGCTGTTTACATCCACATTTCACACTCCTGAGGATAAATCCAATCCATGTGTTCATGAACTGATTCATTTTTAATGACTTTGCTTCAATAATACATACATTCCCACATTTAAACTCTGACTTAAAAAAATCTACCTCAACATATTGTTACCACTACAACTAATAGCCATTTCTCTCAAGTCAGTGCTTGGGACCCCAAATGCTTCTGGTGCCTAATTCATCTTCCATCATTGGTTAGAAAGTAAGCTAGGGCCTAAGTTAGGAAGATGTGTTACTTAGCTTTCCCTTATTGTGGCTAAGACCTCAGTAAAAGCAATATAAAGGGCAGAGTACTTGATTGCAACTCTTAGATCATAAAGTCTAGTCTACCATGTGGGCAGTTTGGTGAAGATCACAACATGGTACCCAAGAAACAGAGGAAATGTTCTACCTGGTGGCTATATCTTGCTTCCCTTTTCATTTGATGAGATCCTAGCCTTTTGTAAGGGGCTGTGTATAATAAGGTGGGCCTTCTCTCTTAGGAAATTCTCTCTAGAGAATCTCTCACAGCCAGGTCCAGAAGTATATTTTTTCATCTCCAAGCAATCCAACCTAGAGAACCATCATAAAATTTCATCAGAATTTTTCTGTTTCCTTAAACCTTTCAAAGAAAATAGTGAGTATAGAAAGAAGAATATTGAGCCATATATACATGGTTTCCTCTAAAGTCTACATGCTGTGTGTTCATACATATCTTTCTTTAAGACAGTCTCTGCAAAGGATAAACTATGTTTCATTGGATCCCTGATAATTTCTCTGTGTGTGTATTGTAGCTGCATGTTTATCCAGCTACATTTGAACATTTATATGTACATATATACACATCTATATATGTATATGTATGCCTGTTTGTTAACTGTGAATTACTCATATTTGTTAAATCTGTACTACCTATTAAAATATCATTTTATTTCTCTACTTATGCATTGCTATATAGTATTGTATATTACATCATATATTACTGTAATATGGATAAAGTAAATGCTAATTGTTCCTTACATGTTTCTACAAGTGAATTATAATATATTCTATATATTAATATATTTTGCATATTTTTTATTTTTCCTTTTCTCCATTGTTTTTTACATATCCATAGTTATGCAATTGGTTTTTTCAACAATAGTATGCAATGAACCACTGGTACACAACTACTAACAGTTATGTATATCAGTAAATCATGCTTTGAGTAGGTGATGATCTTGCTGGAGCTCCTTTAACTGTTGTGCTGCAGATCACTCAGCTGGCCTTTAAATTGGATTATGTTTGATTTTCCACAGTGACTAAAGAGGCAGAGAATTATAGAGATCATGAACAACATCTAGAGGTCAAGGTACATAGAGAAATTCCGGTCACAAAATATCCAACAAAGAAACACATTTTTAAAGGGTTTGTATTCTGAACATTCAACACTGCTTTGAGCTTGCTAAGCAAGTCCTCTAAAATGAGCACTACTCCTAAACTTTTTCATTTTAGTTTTGTTTAGGAGATACAGACAAGGCCATGTACCACATTATCTGTACCTCCTTGGTAACCATGACTATAGGAGAATACCCCAATGCCTAGATTTCTTTGGAGATAGCTTCTTGATAACAATTGGCCAGTATAACCTCATCTTGAATCCACTTCTTTACTTCTCCAAATTATGAGTATTATCGACAATATTTTGAGTCATATTTAATCTTGACATATCATTATTATTCTCAGGCTGAGACCTTATAATTGATAAATATTTGTGTGTGTCTAAGTAATTTTGCCAAGTGAAGATATCCTTAGCAAAAATAGATCTCTCCTAAAGCCTAGTTTCTAAAACCTTGTATTGATCCTTGTTACCTGCTTAAAGTACAGATTGCTATGCAGTAGGTATGGGTGTGTTCATAAATTTTGTGTGTGTTGTTGGGGTGAGCCAAAACTAACTCCATTTTTAATATACCAGGAGTTACCCCCACACCCCTGAGAATCAAAATACTGGATTCTTACAAGCCCCCAGGGTCAGCAAATATGCTGCTTATTGAGACCCAAGGAAATGTGGAAACTGGAAAGCCCTTATGATTATTGTGATCAGGTTGTGTGATGTGTAGCCCTGTTTGCTTATCAATAGCCCAGACAGGATCTCAATAGTCCAGACAGGATCTGCAGCCCTGTTTGGTTATCAACAGTAAAACAACCCAGCCACCTTTGCTCTTCCAGAAAGGAGCAACCTTATGTCTCCTCCCATGAGTGAGAATATCCACCTGCTTTGTGTGGGGACCCCAAAATTTGTGTGCCAATTCAAACCAGAATGATAGGTTAGTTCAAACAGATACTATGAGACAGACTGTAACCCCATTGGCCACTGACATAAAAACACAATCTTTGTGTGTGCGCTACAATATCGTTGGCCACCTGTGTCTAGGCAGGATTGACCACATGAATTTTGCCTTTAAGAACCCTAGCTTGTGGGCCATTCAGGGTGGCAGTATCAGTTGCCAAGTCTGTGCTACCTCCCTGGCAGGTCAGCAATCCACTTCCCCAATGAAGTCATATATTTACATGAGGCTGTATCTGAATCGTGGACTCTTTAACCCATAACATGTGTAAAACCAAGTACATGACAAGAACAACAGGGAAGGAAAGTTTCACTAGACAATCCTCGGCTTCCTTGGCCTGTGGTGAGGCCCAAGATCAGGTGGTGGGACCATCTAGCAGAGGCTGCTCAACTCAAGGCACATTAGAATCCAAAGGGGGAAAAAAAAAAAAAACACAGGAAGTGGTAAGGGCAAGATATAGCCCCAAGGACTTGCCCACAAGAGATGTATTTCCTCCAAGTCCCTCCCCATGCTTTTCACACTTCCCATAATACCACCCTATTGTTAACCTATCAAGGGGGTGAATAAACACACAAATACAAGAGTGTGAAGTAAACAGAGGGGACTAAGCTACACCCAGAGAGACCAGGTCTCTGCTAGTTTTCAACAGAACAGAGAACAACATGAGTAAGAAGAAAACATGAATTTCACTGAATAACAAAAAACTGGTTCACTGAAGGAAAATTGTCCTTTTTTCTCTATTTGTACTATGTGACTGCAGATGGAGGAATTAGTCTCCCCTGTTCTTGTTTGACTTCAGTGTGAAGGCCTGGAAGGTTGTTCATATTGGCCTCCTCTTACAAATCTAGTGTCAGAATATGATAGAAACAACAAACAAACATTGTTGATACTATCTGGTGGACTAGTTATTATTTTGGTTTCAAATATCAAAGTCTAAGAAGCAGAAAATATTACATTCTGGAATACTGAATTACAAACTATTGGGAATCTGAACATGTTACATTCTGGAATACTGAATTACAACCTATTGCGAATCAGAAAATGTTACATTCTAGAATACTGAATTACAAACTATTGGGAATCAGAAAATGTTACATTCTGGAATACTGAATTACAAACTATTGGGAATCCTCAAGCAACAAACTACTACCTGTTTCAATAATGCCACTGCTGATAGAGCCTCTGGAGGGTCCCTCATACCTGTGGCTCAACTTTCAGGCTATGACCTACAAAGAAGACAGCTTCTCCTGTCACTCTAGCCACAGGAGGCTCACAGCCCTGCCTACAGGAACCAGAGGCCTGGCCTTGTGGCTTGCAGCAATGCTTGTGTTGACTATATTCCCATGTTGGTCACATGAGGATATGTAGGCTTTGTGGACCCAGGGGCTGTTTCTCCCTCAATCCACATTTGCATTCTGACACCATATTGCAATCTCACTTTTTTTTTCTCACAGAAGATGCTCAGACTTTTTTTTTTTGTTACAAAGGAAAGAAATGTATCTCAAATGACAAGTAAACCAAATGCACTCAGCACCTCCCTCATCAACATTGGGAATGTACCTATGGTCCCTGAAGGACTAAAAATTGAGTTTTAATATACTTCTGTGTAGTTAGTGTTAGTGTTATGCTCACCTTTGTTCCTCAGCTCCAACCAGAACTGGGCCCTCCTCCCATCCTGGAGTTCCCTCCATACTTTGGCTCCTCCCTCTCTCTGCCCAGACCCACCTGAACTCCCATTTACCTCACTTCCTATCCCTCACACCCTCTTGCTATCTGGATGGTGATGGAGGCCATGTGCTACCATTTGGGGGAAATACGACTTCTCTAATAAACCTTACAATATTCTTTCTCCTATGCTTCCTTGCCTCTGCCTGGTCCCATGGATGCATGTGTCCGATCCTCTTACACTTACATTGATGGGCTGACAGCATAGTTCGGGATCATGATCACAAGCCTTATTACTAGAACAACCATGCTGGTACTTGAAAATCAAAGGTCTATCCCACAGGTCTGAACCCAGCTGGAGGATGTATTGCATCCAGGTTGACATAGCATGTGAGAAAAATTCAGACTCTTCTAGGATTGTTTCTGCCCATCAAATGATGGAGATATTCTGTCTTAGAGACACTAAAAGAGACACAATGCTTGAGACCTATAACATGTCAATAGAATCTAGACACAGATACAAGACAGAATTAAATATGAAAGACACCCCTATACAATAATTTTTCAAGAAAAAAATCATACAATCTGACCAGAAATGGATCTTGATTCTATGCCCATTGAACAAGGGCTCAGACTCAGACTTCTGTGACCTATGAACACTATTACAGGACTTCATCACACTCCACTCTCTTAAGTAGAGCAAGCCCCAGAACAGAGACCACTGTGGAGATTCCAGTACTGTATCAACCCAAGCTTGATTCAATCAGGAACCAGTGAAAGAACTCTGTGAAGGGCTTGATATTCATTCGGGTTTGGGACAAACAGAGAAGATGCTAGACAAAGTACAACTGGGCTTCCAGCTTCTGAACAGAAAACGTAACATAGACTGTATGTATGGGCCAAAACCATGCTCATGATGGAAGTTTTATAAGTTTCCTTATGAAGGGAATAAAATCATAGAAGATACTTGATGCTTATATCACTGATTGTCTATAGTACAACTTAAGAGACAAATATATTTTTTACATATATACTTCATTGTTTACCTAAAGTCTCTGGTCTTTATGCTTTCATGATTTTCTCCTGCTCTTTGTAGTTTGCAAGTCATCCAATTATCAAATACTCTTCACGTCCACCCAGTCACATTGATCACAATGTCTTCCTCATCAGCTCATTCAGACAATCCTCTCCGCTGCTTCCCAGACAAGCAACACATGAGGGCTGCTCACCCAGCCAGAGGAGAGGTTCTAGTTCAGGGATGTATCACTGTGGGAGGATCATGTGTAGCTTGACAGCAGTAATACACCCCAACAGCCTCAGCCTTCACAGTGCTAACTTTCAATGTGCAATCTGTGCCTGACCCACTGACACTGAATCTTTCTGAGATCCCAGATTCTCTGTTGGAAACCTCTTAGATCAGGAGTTGTGGAGACTTCACTGGCTTCTGCAGGAACCATTTCAAATATGTGTTTCCATTGCTATATAGAAAGTTCTGACTAGACCTGCAGGAGATGGAGGCCGGCTCTCCTAGGGTGACAGGCAGGGAGAGTGGAGTCTGGGTCATCACAACATCTTCGCTTGATTCTGAAATTAGAATAAGATAGAAGTTCAAAGTTATACACAACATACAGAGACATGCTTTTTATTTTTATTTTGATGTATCACCTATAATTAATATTACATGATTTGACTTATAATGTAAAAACATTTTGGATCTAAAATTGTGAGTTAAAACTCTTTATTCATAGCTTGTGACAAGAAATTTGTTTTACTAATGAACTAGTACAGATTATATGCGGGGGAGAGAGAAATGGAGTATTTGAGTAGAAATGATCTTAAATGATTTAATTAAGAAGGAAAAGGCATCTCTCTATCTTCCATGCTCATTAACGTGAAAAAAGAGAGGCAATTTTAAGCATAAATAGGTCTCTAGGCATAATACATTTTTCTCACAAAACATAGGTTTTCACTCCTTCTGCAGACCTAATCCTCACGTACCCCATCATGATTAACAAGACCTGCACATCTAACACATGGATAGGGCACAACTGGAATCTCAGATCTCACCCTGCCACCCCACTCTCATTTCTCATCCTCCTTTGCTGTTACCAGGGATACAGAGCATTAACAGCCACAGGAGCTGAGACAAGGTCTTCATTTTTTAGGACTGAAATGAGGAGTTTTGGCAGGTCAAGGCAAGTTCTGATCTGAGCCTTTATCTCAGACTTAGAAAGGAAGGTCCTCCTTAGGGTATGCAAATAGCCAGCTTGGGGCAACAGTGTGAGAAGAGTCAAGGGGAGGTAAGGCTTGCTCTTCTGAGAAAAGTACAAGCAGATGTGTTCTATATTTGGTGACAACCAATAAAATCCATGATGCCTGCAGCATGGAAAGAATGACTCCACTGATAATATCTGGAATTGAGGAAAAACAGGGTGCACATCACCCCACCACCCTAAAACAGCATCAGAGGCCCAATGATATGCAGCTTTATGTCCAGGAGAGACTCTAGGAAAGGAATGGACATTGTGCCTGGGTCCTCCATTCCTCCCTCATCTAGTCTAGAGAAAGACACAGTGTCAAGCATCAGCAGCACTGATTCTCAAAATAGTTGAACAATAAAAGCACAGAGTTGAGCTAGATGAAGAGGCATACCATAGTTACCAAGTTATCTCTTTGGGATGCTAGCACCTCTATTTGCCAGGATCTTCATATTAAGATGTAGGGTATAGAATTGACAAGGATGACAAAATTTTCTCTTACAGGTAGTAAGTACCCTAATGGTCTTTTAACCTAATGAGAGAAATTATTGCACTTGAAAGTATGAATTCAATGTAACAGTTTTGTAAATTCACTAAATATCTTATCATTCTTCCACAATGTATTTGTACAGCAAATTAATCAAAGGATTTGTTAAAGTTTCCTCTGGAGAGTACTGCTAGGGTGAAAGGATCAAAATATAGTGTACTTATCAGTTGACATACAGAGGTGAGTCCATTTTGTGTAACTAGTTGAAATGATATAGATGTGTGTGTGTGTGTGTGTGTGTGTGTGTATATATAGATATACATATATATATACATATAATTTTGATTATCTTAAATTAACATAAAATCTCCAAATGTCTCCAGTCCCAATCCAATTTAACCAGTCTCTGTTTATTTGTCTCAGAGATTTCAGTCTCTACTTCACCTGAAGGAAGGAAGCGCACATGCAGGATGTTTGTACTGATGCCCCAATGGATGAACCTGGCCAATGGAAAAGGTGACTTGTGGGAAGTGATTGTATTATGGGATTGGAGGTTATACCACTGCTCACCAGAGGGTAAAAGATACTCTCATGCAGTGAAGCAGTTCTCATAATAGTTACCTGCTATCAAATGAAGACAACCATAGGCTTGGCCACCTCAAATTACAACTGGATCTCTCTTTATTAACACAACATATTGTACCATGTGCAAGACAGGCCTCACCAGAGAACAGACAGATGAAGATTCGGCATTGGGGATTTTCTGGATCTAAAACTGAGGTAAACCAACTCTTCTTTATTCAGATTTTAGGTCAGTTACTTTGTTATAGAAAATGACTGACACAGGTGTGTCATGTTTGTGTGTGTGTGTGTGTGTCCAAACACATGTTTGTGTGAGAGAGACAAATGTGGTTTAAATAGAAGTGCTCTTAATAGGGTAATTGAGGAGTAAAAAGCATCTCTCTACGGGTGATACTCTTCTTCTTATGAATATGACTTCCCAAACATTACAGAGATTACTTGTTAACTTGCTGAAAGTCAGATTCACACTCAGTAGATGTGAAGTGGTTTTGTGATATTGTATTCGTAACATGCTTTCAGGGATGCTTTTGATGATCCTGAATTCTGGACACATTCTGAGTAGGAAAGAAAATAATACTACATACATGTTTAGTTGTGTTTGCTTCCTTTTTGTCAAGAAATGTTTCTATTTGAGAATGGTCCCTCACATATTTCATGATAATATCTCATTTTCCATGAACTGAGACTTCCTGAAACTCTTGCTATGGTTACAAGTTGCTAGTAGGAAGAGGCATGTGTGTACCTGGTCTTGGACAATGGCCTCAATGATATAGTCTGAGAGTTGGGTGGTGACTTCACTGGTCATCAGCTGTGGGCTCCCATCAGCATAGTCTCTTCAGGAAATACATTTCCCAGCACTCCTCTCCCTCTCTGCTTTCCTGTTTATATTCTGAATGAGATGGGACATCTTATAATCACATATAAGATTGGAAGGTGGAAGGAACTCAATCCTATCGATCCACAATATGCAAGGAACATGGACAGAGGTGAGAGTGTGGACAAGTGAGAACTCCATACACATCAATTGTCTTAAATTCTATGTTTAATATCAATCAGTAGCTGTACAAAATGATGTCCATTAAACATGCAAGGTTATAAACACAATTCATCTTTACCTATCATTCTGAACCATCATTCTGAACCATCCCTCCCAATCCAGCTCTGTTCTTCCATATAAATTTCCATGTGTAAGAATACATGTTAATTACTAAATGTGAATTTATGACTCTAATTATGTCTCTATGATATATGGAAGTCACTTCTGATTACTCTGATAAATATAGATATAATATGTGTGTAACTGTACCTAGTGCATGACTCCACAAGTGTCTTAATTCTTTTTTTTTTTTTTGTGTCGGTCGTGGGCCTTGAACTCTGGGTCTTAGCGCTGTCAGTCAGCTCTTCAGCTCATGGCTTGCGCCCTACCACTTGAGCTACAGCGCCACTTCCCACAAGTGTCTTAAATGTATTTGATTTATTCACATATATTTATTTCCATTCTACAGTTTGGATTTATTTGAACTAGGCCAGAAGCCAAGGGTGCTTTGAATATCTGCTCTAAGGTCAAGCTCCAGAAAAAAAAAATGTTCAGACCTTCCAAAACATGTTCAAACCTTCCAAAACATGATACAAAGTTTTAGTTAATTTTTTCTTGATATTTCCTGAAGTTATTTAAAAACTTATTTTTCCACTCTACTTTCTATGGTTTGGACAACAGTAGTGTAAAACAATAATATGTTACTCGGTATCAAAATAAAATAATTTTCTGAGAACTAGATTAAAATGATGGATATTTTAACCTGAAAGTTGAAATGAGTATTTAAAAAAACATTTGCTGAAAAAAATTCCCAGACAAGAAATTGATAAATGTTTAAATTACTAAACTCACATGTTTATTTCATTATTTAGCAAACATCATATTCTACTTCAAATAAAATTATTCCATGGTAATCTAAAATTGATTTCAAATAAATTTTAACGAAAATTTTTCTTCAAAAAATTGTTTTTAAAATGTTTTCACAAGGTATTTTTCCTTGCCTTTAAAAACTTGCCCTGACATATCTAGAATGGCTTCGTTATTGACTGACTGCAGAATTTTAGGACAGACTGGACCATGCATGAGTACAGAGCAGTGTTCTTTGTAAGCCACAGAAGAAGCAGTGGCAGGTGTGTGCTGCTTGGGGTGAGCAGGAGGACAGAAAGTTAAGGTATGCAATTGACTCCAGAACCTATCCAGGCACACAAAATAACACTGCTCCTCACAGTCAGAAACTCACACACAGGGAAAGTCCCTGCCAAAGTCAGAGTTCTCTTCATCATCCTTCACTAAATGAACTGCATGTGGATCTGGATTTGAGAGATTCACCAACTTCGACCCTTGTTATGATGTATCTGTGACCTGAAATATCACACTTCTGAAGCCAAAGGAAGCTATAATGAAACTGTAAAACTCATGCCTTTCTATTTACCAGCATTTAATGAGTAGAACTTTGAAGGTGGACCTGTCTTTTGATACACTCCTGGTACATATAACGTCCCCCCACACCTGGCTTTGAGACCAAGACATTTTAGGAATGGCTATGATTCAGGAGGAAAGAAGAGTGGATATGAGAGCGGAGATCAACCACTTCACAATTTGTGTAATAAGACTGTTATGCCCTGAGCCTCAGGTAGGAATCATGAACATAAAGATCTCTTGTGTACACAATACTAATGCTACTAGCACATGTGTTGAATAAAGCATTATTTACCATACCTAAGATACAGAACCAACCCAGATGCTCCTCAGTAGATGAATGGATCAAGAAAATGTGGTATATATACACAATGGAATTCTATGCCTCCATCAGAAAGAATGACATTGCCCCATTTGTTAGGAAATGTTAAGACTTGGAAAAAGTTTTATTAAGTGAAGTAAACCAAGCCCAAAGAAACATAGGTCCCATGGTTTCCCTTATTTGCAATATCTAGTATATGTATGAGTCAAGGCGAAAAGGTCAGATAAGGTGATATTAGGGAAAGGAACCCTAAGATACGTATTCAAATGTTTTTATTTCTTTCATGGATTGTTTCTAACACATTTATAAGGTTATTTCTTTGTTGCTTTGTATGTCCCTCCCCCACAGTATAACCACTGTTATCACTGTATTTGATTTCGGTATAATTTGTGGAGGGGAAGAGGAAAAACAAGTTGTTTAAATAAGGTGGACCAGATGCAGCAATGAGAAGTACAAGTTGTCATGTCGAAAACGAACTTTACAACTTTGGTGGGGGGTGGGGGAGGCTGGGAAAGGGATGGGAAGGGTAAACAAAGGAGGAGGCTACAATGGTTGATAAGAAATATACTCATTATCTTGCCTATGTAGTTGTAACCGCTCTGTACAGTATGTTCACAATTAAAAAATAAAGATTGTGGAATACTAAAAAAAAAGAAAAAGAAAAAGAAAATCAGGTCTACCTAAATCCACCTTAGGTTTTTCCTGCTCCTTCAAGTTGTGCTCATTGGATGGCTGGTCTTCAACCATGCATGTCTTGACTGACAGTGTGATCCTCTCCTTACTTTGGCTTAAGTTCTCTGGCTCTGAATGTCCTCCCTGTCTGTCCTCTAGTTCCCCAATAAAAATTAACCTGTCCTTTTCCATCTGCAAGATGTGTCTCAAGAAAGCATTTTGATCTGTGCCACTCTATTCCATGTATGTCTCTGCAGACTCAAGGTAAAATGCACATCCATAGACACAATCCAGCTGCTATCCTGTGAGCCTGAGGTCAAACAATGTGCCCTGGTGTCCCCGGCCTTGCATGCTTTATGGAGTGTGGCAGCTGTTAAGTTCCTTAATTCTCTGCTTCAGCATCCTCATTTGTGTAACCGTTACAGTAGTGTTGAACACTTTTCTGTATCTTTCTCTGGGATTTTAACTTCTCCCATCCATGGACCAATTTTTCCCTTGGCTATTTTCACTCATAGGATCATATATTTCATAATCCTTAGTATTTTCTTCAATGGCAACAAACCCCTGAAGTACATCTCCAACTCCTCAACACATTTCCTCCTACATCCACTGTTAAAACATTGCCTATAAAAGAGAGATGCCCTAAATTTGTCATTTTAACTTGCTCTTTTTTTTTGTGAACACACTGTACAGAGGGGTTACAATTACATGGGCAGGTTAATGCATACATTTCTTATCAAGCATTGCAGCCTCCTCCTTTGTTTACCCTTCACATCCCTTCCCAGCCTCCCCCCCCCCCACCCAATCCTCCCCGCCTTCCCCCACTACCCCCCCACCCCCCCACAACATTGTAAACCTCGTTTTCGACATGCCAACTTGTACTTCTCATTGTTGTAACAGGGCCACCTGTATCCTTAATTGACTTGTTTTTCCCCATCTCCTCTACAAGTTATACTGACATCAAATATAGTGAAAGCAGGGTTAACTTGCTGTTAATTCACCTTTTTGTATACCTTTTCCCTAATACTTAACTAATGATATTTAGTGAAAACTTCAATACCTACCATAGAAACTCTTTCAGAGTGAGTTTTTCCCTCAAGTTATTCCTTATGATTAGTTGGATATATTTCCAGGTAAAGTTATAATCAGTAGGACAATATTTTGTAAAATAGAAGAGTTCACCTATACATTGTTTAAAAAATTTGTTAAATCTTAAGAAGATACATAAATGACATAACATATAATAACAAAACAATGTGACAATAATACTTATTAGACAATATATTGGAAATGAACTTTACAACTTGGGCTTGGGGAGTAGTTGGCAAGGTAGACATTGGAGATAGTGAGGGAGAGGGGAACACTATTCAAAAAGAAATCTATTCATTACCTTACATTTGTAATTGTAACCCCTGTACATATCAACTTTACAAAAAATGTGAAAACAATAAAATAGGGAAAATCAGAAAAATCATAGACTAATATCTAATAATAAATCATATATACAAAATAACACATAATATATTTTATATAATATATATTTAATTATTATATACTGTATCTCATACATTAGGTATATATACATAAATATGATACATAAATTGTATGCATATGTTCACTTGTCAATCTGAGAATCAGAGGGCTTCTGACTTAAGGAAGATCTGCTTTATCTTGAGGTTTCTCCATTTTTCTTTTTATAAATAAAAGACGTCAGTGTTGTTCCTCTGACTGTCAAAGATTCCTTGATTCTTGAGATTAAAACAGAGAAGATTCAGTGAGCTAGGAACACTGCTGTGATTCTTGATGGGAACTGGTCTGGAGGACAGAGGGACTAAGCTCAAGAAACATCTCACCTTCAGTGAACCTTGCAGGGGAGAGCACAGAATGGCAACAGTGTTGTTTGTATTCAGTGTTTCTCTTGATAATTTCAGCTTGGTTGATAAGTGGAACTGTGATTTAGAAAATAGAAATAAACTAAATTTATCCTCCTTTCACCCCCCCCCCTTTCTCTCCTTCCACTCATCTCCATCTCCTACTTTGCTTTTCTCTCTCTCTCTCTCTCTCTCACATTCCTTATTTTTCTCAGGCAATGTTTGTTGATCAAGTCGAATATGTTCCACAAGTAGAAATCTCTTTTAAAATTAGATAACTGATCTCTGCATTTCATCATTCTGCTTGAGTTAAAGAGAAAAACTATAACTGTCTACATTTATGTGAAACAATATTTCTAATAGCATCAACAGCTATCCATTACGTATCAGCAGGTCAGGAATAATGGAAAATACCTGTTTTAATAAGTAGGCAAACTCTACAACAAACTTTGTACTCATTGATATGGTTATTTAGCATTTTACCACTCAAGCTGCATTAAACTATGAAATGTTCACTATTACTTTCAGTACCTAAAATTGTACTGAGGTTCTCCAAATGCAATAAGAAAAGCTAAAACTAATTGGAAAAAAAGCACAAAAGACCTGAAGCAGAAAAAGGAAGTGGCAAACTGTCTTTACTTGCTGATGAAATTCATGCATAAAGTATTGAAAATTCTCAAAATAAAAGTTTTGAAATAAATTGGAAGTGTCTTTGTGCACATTGTGAATATCTATTCAAGAATAAAATAACCTGGATAAAGTCAGAGTATTTCCATGTTTATAGTCTGGAATGTAATATTAATATTTCAACATTTAGCACAGTGCCAGTATCGCACATCTATAATTACACTTATTCCAAAGATTGAGATATAGAAGCTCACTGGTCCAGGTTAGCCTGGGCAGGATTCCTGTCCTATGATTCTAGGACAGCTCTGGCAAGAGGAAGCATGAAGAAAGCAGCTGGGACAGCCCAGGCTCACACTTCTGCTTCCTGGAGGTTTATGTTATGGCTTGTATCACTGTGGGTGGGTTATTATAATACTGTTGACAGTAATAATTAGCAATGTCTTCAGGCTGCAGGCTACTGATGGTGAGAGTGTACTCTGTCCCAGATCCACTGCCACTAAATCTGGAGGGGATGCCGGATTGTAAATACTTTGCATCATAGATCAGGAGCTTTGGAGCTCCCCCTGGTTTCTGCTGGTACCAGTTTAAGGCATTGCTAATGCCCTGACTGGCCCGGCAAGTGATGGAAACTCTGTCTCCAGGAGATGCAGACAAAGTGGATGGAGACTGAGTCATCTGGATGTCACATCTGGTACCTGGCATTGGAAAAGTAATAAATATACATAGAATCAAGCATATTATAAGAAAGCTTCATAAACAGCCAAGCATCACTGACTACAGCAAACTGAGGAGATCCTCAACGTAGTCTTTCCTTACCTGTAATCCAGAGCAGCAGGAACCCCAGGAAATGAGCAGGGGCCTTCATGTCCATGCTGTGTGCTGACTAGGACTGACTCCTGCACAGGATGTGAGCAGCTTTCAAGAACTGCTCAGGGTAGTGGGCTGTGTTCTGGGCACATGCAAATAAGTAGGGGTTGGAAGGGGCCAGCACAGCTGTACCAACATGCCATATTTCAGTATCTCAGTCAAGACATGATGTCCCAGATACAAAAAAACATACCAGGGTATTGTAATTAATGAAGTTTTCAGTGATTGAATTTAGAGTTTATGATATAAGCAAGCCCTGAAAGGATGACATGTAGCATAGTGAAGTGTGAAGTGGGACACCAGAGATGCAAAGCCCAGAGAAGACAAGGGAAAATGCCACAGGTGATAAATCCAGAGTACAATGAGGAAGGCTCCCACCTGGAGTCCAGCATGTGAGGAAGCTCTTTACCCTAGTGCTGGATGTCACAACTGAAAAGACACGGACAGGACATTTGCTTGACAATGAATCCACCATCTTATTGTGACTCCAAGCTGTTGCTGCAGGTGGACAAAGATAGCAATGCTCCCCCAAAGGCCAGTAGCTCACAGACCAGGCATTGCCAAAGTCAGAGTCCATCTGTACCAGGCCCTACATGACAGGTTCCTATAGCAACCCTGTTAACTGAAGTATTTCACACACTATTGGAGCAAAGCAGAGTATAGAAATAAATTCTTGTTTTCCTCTTCCCCCTCCACATAATGAATAGAGCTTTGATGCTGGACCTGGTTTATGGTAAACATGCACTCCTGGTGCAGACAAGGTCTCCTGATTATCATTCCTCTGACATGGGTTTGAGAGAAGAACAGTTAGAGGAATAGCTCTCAGTTGCAGGTGGAAGAGAAGTGGATATGAGGATGGAGTAAGAATCACCTGACTAATTGTGAAATAAGACAGTCAGTCCTGGGCTGGGAATGTGGCTTAGTGGTAGAGTGCTTGCCTAGTATGCATGAATTCCTCGGTTCAATTCCTCAGTACCACATACACAGAAAAAGCCAGAAGTGGTGCTGTGACTCAAGTGGTAGAGCACTAACCTTGAGCACAAAGAGCCTCAGGGATAGCATCCAGGCCCTGAGTTCAAGTACAGGACTGGAAAAAAAGACAGTCCCAGAGACCTAAGGTGGAGTAAGCCAGACCCAAGGAAATAAAAGTCCCATCGTTTCCTTCATTTACAATAACTAGTGTATGTATAGGACAATTTTATCAGATGAGCAGAAAAAGCTCAAAAGGTATGTACATATGACCATATAACATGATGCTAAGTGAAATGAACCCCAAGATATGGACACAAGAGGTCTTTCTTTATTGTTGTTATTTTTAATGTACTATGTGATTATTTTGTTTCCTCTGTATGTTCTTCCCCCTACAGTATATCCCCTGTTGTTACTGTACTTGATTTTGATACCCTGCATCTTGTATATACATTTGTCTAATTGGGGAGGGGAAGAGGATTAACAAAACTGTGAAACAAAGACATAGGATGACACACTGCAACATATCCACAAGAGAGTATATTGGATATGAACTTTATAACTTCAGGGAAGGTGGGGGTGGAGGGGTAAAGGGGAGGGGGAAGGGGTGAGGGTGGTGGGGGAGGAAAGGGATGGAAGGAGAATAACTAGGGAAAGTGTAACAATGCTTGACAGGAAATGTTCTCACTGGCTTCCTCATGTAAATGTAACCCTTCAGTACAGCATTTTTACAATAAAATAGAATTTACGAAAAATAATAGTTATTGGATCTAATAAACTAATCAGAGTGATCATGGCTGAAAAAAATGGACACAGGAAAAAAACGGCCTTTCTTACAGTCAATGAGCTCATAACATTTAAAAAATAAATTGGAGGTCTGGGAAGGTGGCTCAGTGGTAGTGTGCTTGCCTTGCATGCGTGAGGCCCTGGGTTCAATTCCTCAGCACCACATAAGCAGAAAAAAACAGAAGTGGAGCTGTGGCTCAAGTGGTAGAGGACTAGCCATGAGCTGAAGAACTGAGGGACAGTGCCCAGGCCCAAAGTTCAGGCCCCACAACCAACCAAAAGAAAATAAATTGGATAACAGCAGAGATGTTTACACCTAAATATGTGAATATAAAACTTCACGGAATTATTTTAAAATCTAATTAGTAAACCTACATTATTTCTCCATGATAATTGGGCATTAAATCACATATTTCTTTCTATTTGTCTATGTACAATGGAACAATGACTAATTTTCTGATGAGCAAAATGTGATCCTGTCAAGGTTTATAGCTCTTAGTGAGAACCTTACTTCATCTCATCCCAGGCTATATGTAGAGCACCCACACCAAGGAGTCCATATTTGAAATGTAGATTTCCCAGATTAAAACACAAGAGTAAATCCACTGTATTTTTCTCAATGCAATGGCTGAAATTTCACTGGACCTTCATCAAAACCTGCTGAAGAACAGGATGCTTTGTCAGAGCTACACAGACACATTATTTCCCCTTCCAGCAATCAAATATATGACAAAACAATTTCTATCTGCTACTCTAAACACTAAAATTGTGAAATGTTGTTATGGTTGTCCCAACGATTAATACTGTAATTATCCAATATGGAAACTTGGATTGAGGCAAAATGAAGAATCAGTAGAAATTATGTCATGAGCTCATAGAATCAAAATATAATCATGAAAACATTTGTCAGATATCAGTATCTCATGAATATATTCCTAACCATACAGGAGTATGGAGATCTCAAGGATCATGATCAAATCCCAACTAACATTCAAGAAGGTGGACTGAAAGTGTGGCTCATTTTATAGAGGACCAGACAAGCAAGGAAGCTGAACAAGCATGAGGATAAAAAGATAAATAATACAAACTAGGAAGGGATTGTGGGAGAACAATAAGAGAAAGGATAACAATGCTTGACAAGAAATGTACTCATTGATTTACTCATGTAAATATAACCCCGTTGTACAGCATCTTTATAATAAAATTAAATTTAAAAAATAAAAAATAGAAAGTACTATTTTTACAATGTAGCCTCTGACATGCTTCAAATTCCTAATCCTGTTTTTTTTGTTTTTTTTTTTGTCGAAGTAGGTGTCCCCAAGTGCCTAAGATCTGGCCACCATTAAGGAAAAGACTGAGGCAGGTGCACTGCCTTGTAATGTCCATTGTGTTGCAAAGTGCTATTGTTTGGGGACACGACACTGTCTGGCTGCTGCACATCCTGTGCCTTGGAAAACTACTTGTTGAGGAAACTCTTTACCATCCCTGGAGACCAATGTTGGCGAGTTAAGGAGCATGATTGGACCACAGGTTCTGCACACTGTCCTGTAGTCTCTGTCATCACACACAGCCCATCCCTTACTGTTTGAGAACAGATTAATTCACACAGAAACAGTTCCCTTCCAAGGCTGAAATGGATGTTCTTTCTGATGAAATGGGGAGTGTTTCCTTAATATAAAAGTGATGTCTAGTCACAAATCACACAACATTACTCCAAAATCTGTGTGGATGGAGTAGATCCTTGAATGTCAGGGCATGTAGAATTGTATCTGCCTGTTTTTTCTTAATAGCTTCTGAGTTTGAAATCTCTTATCTCCCAAGTAGACATTTCTTAACAGTCTTCTCTGCATCTGAATCCAGTTTAAAGATAGTATTTTGCTCTGTAGCTCACTCCTGTGCTCCATGATTAGCCAGCAAGAAGGGCTATGCATCCTATTCAGTGGTTGAAGACCTGTCTCTACTTTCAAGGAAAGAAGCAGCTAAACACCACATCTTGGAGTCCCAGTAAGGTGGCAGCAAAAGGTGAATATGAGTTTAAAATAACCCAATTGTCAATGTAATCCTCCAAACCTCACACCCTTGCATAGCTTAGGATAAAATGTACACACCGCTGTGTCCAGCTCTATCAGCTTAAAAGGGGTCTTGTGAACTTTTTAGTCCAGGATGGCCTTCAAACCACATATTCTCAACCCTCAGTTAGGTAGAATTTGAAGTGGGAGCCATTGATGTCTTTTAAAATTTTATTTTATTGCAAAGATGCTGTGTAGATGGGGTTATAGTTACATGAGTAATGTAATGAGTACATTTCTTGTCGAGCATTATTAGACTCTCCTTTGTTATTATCCACCTATCCTTTGAATGGAGTCTGAAAAATTTAGTCCATAAGTTGTAAAGAGAAAAATGTCTGTACATATATGACTTGAATGACCCCTAGTGTTTTGCTAGTGTAAGGACCAGATGATTGTTAATACCATTGAATTCAGGAAGCTCTAATGTCAAATTCCAGTTCTTCTCAATTAAAGTTAATAGGAATTGCCATTATCTTTAAATATTTCTCTAAACTAATTTACTCTCTTGACTGAAGTCTTCTTTATCTTACCATGGTGATGGAAGTATTCTTTTATTTTCATTATACCATGTAAATATTTGAAATGTCAAGCATTATTGAGAACTCATCATATAGCACTATTTTAAAAGAAATTAAATGAAAGGCATATATTTGCATTAGCTCCTACCAAATAAACAAGTCATATTTATTTTCAAATTCGGATGGTTATATTATCAGAATAATGTATTGATATATTGTTTGATTACATTTTTATTTTTGTGATGATCATAAAAATACTATCACTTTAAACCCTTATTGAAAGGGATTTTTAACCCCGTTACAATGCTGTCATCATGGAATTAGCAAATAAGTAATCTACCTATACAAACTATGTAAAGAATAAAATAAAGGTGTATATTAATGTCATCACAATAAAGCAGAAGAATAAAGACCAGGAAGTATAAGACATCATAGTAAACATCTTTCCTTCTATTTAGACTGATGGTCACTTTTTTATTTTTCCCCATTATTAGATAAATTTATATTCGACACAAGGTTACATTTGGTGTAGAAACTTCTGGGGGGTAAAGGTAAAAGGAATGAGCCACATCATAATCCAGTACAGACCCTGTTACAGAGTCAGTATCTGCTTTTGGATATTAGCTAATGACTGAGTGTGCAAGAAGGCTGCTGGTGGTTATGGAGAAAGATAGAATCTTGCACAGGCTCAGGTGTCTTTGCTTCCTATGGTTACACGATCATTCCTAATGCAGATCTGACTGATGAACATGGATTTCTACTGCCTCTGCTCCATGTTGGGAAAACCCTGATGGATCTTCTGTTATCATGTCACAGCATGTGACGTGTTCCTAAACGCAGCTGTGCTAGTCTACCCCTTGAAGCAGACAGCAGTTTGGAAGCTCTTTTTACCTGCAATGAGGGGAGTAACAGAGCATCAGGTTTCTTTGCATGGGATCAGCACAGGACATTGTTAGCTACAGACAATGCAGCACAGGACATTGTTAGCTATAGACAATGCATTACACTCCTGTGAATCTTGCAGATGTTCAGACTTTATGAAAGCCAGACTACTGCCTCTTCATCATTCATTGCTCACAAGAAACACCCTAGACCTCTTTTTGCACTCATGTCATTGACAGCCATCACATTTCCACCAGAGCCCACTGAATGAAGGCATGACATAAATGGTAGATAATACCTCTCTATTTCCTACATGCCAATCTCTGGCATTCTAGGGAAAATGAAAGGGGGACTTTGCAAGACCAGTGCTTTTGGAGCCTCTCCCTCTTGATGTATAAAATGTAGTGTGGACAGGGGTGATTGCCTCAGGTTTATCAAGCACCTGGAAATAATGTCCATCCACACCTGTGCTGGTAAATGTGATGTTCAACTGCTTCCTCCTCCTCTTCCCTCTGCCTCCGAGCCCTCACACACAATGCTTCCTAGGACATGAAGTGTTGGTTTCTCAGCAGCCTGGCTATGAACCCCTTGGCTCCAGTGTGCCTCTCCAGCTGCCTCACAGTTGGAGCCCAGGTTGAGGGACACCACCAGTGTCTCTCAGCTTTCCATGAATCATCTTTCACCTGCATATTCTTAAAAACATTTAAACCCTTTTTAATGTACAAGATTTTTCGTAAAATTTTTAATTGTCACTATTTATTTGTTTGGCTCTGGTCCTGGGGCTTGAACTCATGGCCTGGTTGACCTTGTTGAGGTTTCCTTCCTCAAAGATTGTATACTACTACTTGAGACTAAGCTCCACTTCCAGAGAGTCCGGGAAGATGGCAGAGGAGAAGCTGGAGTCTAAGTAAGCTCTCGCATAGAAAGCAGTTTTAGAGTTCCAGTGAACAGTCCTAAGTCAGAGAATTACACCAAGTGAGCCATCACAGGACAGAGAGTTAGTCCAGAGAAGGAAACCCAGGCAAGGAGACACGTCTGAGCCCTTGCCAGCAGCCGCCGCCGCGGCGGCAGCTGTGATGGTGGTGGGTGAGCGCAGGTGCCATACCTGAGCAACAGAGAGTCAGGGACGAAGGAGCCAGACGCAGCAGGCGAGCAGATTCTACTCAACACCAGCAAGAACCGACAAGGAGCAGACATCTTCATCCTGAAGTTCGCAGACCAGAGACGACCCAGGAACTAAGACTCAGCGTGAGTAGAAGCCTGACGTCCTCACTCCTTCTCAGGGAGCAGAGGAGGGAAGGCCACCCCTCCCCCCCCAGCACCCAAGATCTCCATCTTGGATACCAACAAAGCTCGGAGGAGCTGCTAGCTCCAGCTCAGGCCTTGGAATAAAACGAGTCATTTAGCAGGTCAGAAGAACTTAACGGCGGCGTGAACTGCCAGACTCAGCTCCACCCAGGGAAAAGTCACCCAGCTTGGGTGCCAGCCTTAGGAGTGGGTTTCTTCACTGGGTAATCAGAGCCAGAGGCTGCCCCTCCCTTTAGCAGCCTTGACAAGCAATTGAAAATCAGTAAACAGAAACCCTGAGAATGGCTCCAGGCTGGGCTCTGTGAGGTTTTCACAAACCAGCCCCGGAAAAGCAACCAGAACCTAGCCTCATCACTGCATCCCCCTCTTTTGGGATACTCAAAGCAGATCTGTCTCCCAATGAACTAGCCTGGGAGGAGGATGGCCAAATCCTGGGTAAAGCAGAGCATTTTACTGCCTGTTCGAACAAACTGACTTAAGAAACCAACCAAGCCACAGGACCACAAGCAGACCAGAGACTCCATCAAGAGGCTGGTTACGGACACAAGGGAGATACAGGATTTTTCCCACTCCTCCCAAAAAAAAATCAAAAAAGTTTTTTGTTTTTTGGTTTTGTTGGGTTTTTTTTTTTTCTTCTTTTTTCTCTTCTTCGGCTTCTTTTTTTTTAGTTTTTATTTTTGGTACCTTATATAAAAATTTTTTTTTCTTTTCTTTTTTTTTTTTAAATTTTATTTTATTTTATTTGAGAACATAATGTACAGAGGGGTTACAATTACATGGGTAGGATAATGCATACATTTTTTACCAAGCATTGAAGCCTCCTCCTTTGTTTACCCTTCACCTCCCTTCCCAGCCTCCCCCTCCCCCCCACCCAATCATACCCTCCCTCCCCCGACACACACCGACATTGTAAAGCTGGTTTTGACATGACATTTTGTACTTCTCATTGTTGCAACAGGTCCACCTGAATCCTTAAACGACTTGTTTGTCCCCATCTCCTCCACATGTTATACTGACATCAAATATAGTGAAAGCGGGGGTTACACTGTGGGGGAGGGACATACAAAGCAACAAAGAAATAATCTTATAAATGCGTTAGAAACACATGCATGAAAGAAACAAAAACATTAAAATACATATTTAAGGGTTCTTTTCGTAACATCACATTATCTGACCTTTGCCGCTTGACTCATACCTATACTAGATATTGCAAATAAGGGAAACCATGGGACCTAAGTTTCTTTGGGCCTGGCTTACTTCACTTAATATAATTTTTTCCAAGCCTTTCCATTTCCTAACAAATGATGAAATGTCATTCTTTCTGATGGAGGCATAGAATTCCATTGTGTATATATACCACATTTTCTTGATCCATTCATCTACTGAGGGGCATCTGGGTTGGTTCCAGATCTCAACAGAGAAACCCCGGATCTAAACAGCTGCATAGATCAACTAGATTTAACAGATGTCTACCGAACATTTCACCCAGCTGCATCAGAATACACGTTTTTCTCAGCAGCACATGAAACATTTTCTAAAATAGACCACATTTTAGGCCACAAAGCAAACTTGTCCAAATTCAGGAACATTGAAATGATACCTTGCATTCTCTCTGACCACAAGGGAATAAAAGTAGAACTCAACACCAAAAGCCACCAAAGAAAGTCTGGTATCACATGGAGGCTGAACAACACACTGCTGAATCACGAGTCGGTCATGGAAGAGATTAGAAAGGAAATTCAAATGTTCATGCTATTCAACAAAAATGAACACACAAATTACCAGCTCCTCTGGGACACAGCAAAAGCAGTACTCAGAGGCAAGTTTATAGCTCTGAGCTCCTACATCAACAAATTGGAGAGATCTGAAACCAACAATTTAATGACACATCTAAACCTCCTTGAAAAAGAGCAGCAAGATAAACCCCAATCCAGGAGACAGAAAGAAATAATTAAAATTAAATCAGAATTAAATGAATTAGAATCTAAAAAAACTATAGAAAGAATCAACAAAACAAAGAGTTGGTTCTTCGAAAAACTTAACAAAATTGACAGACCCTTAGCAAGTCTTATCAGAAAAAGAAGAGAACACACCCAAATAAATAAACTCAAAGACGAGAATGGAAACATCAGCATGGAAACAACCAAGACTCAAAACATTATAAGGGAATACTCCTCAAAACTTTATGCCAATAAGTTTGAGAACTTGACAGAAATGGACCTTTTCCTAGCAAATATTGACATGCCAAAACTAAACCAAGATGAGTTAAACCAGCTTAACAGGCCCATATCAAGCGTTGAAATAGAAACAGCAATAAGAGACCTCCCAGCTAAGAAAAGTGCAGGACCAGATGGTTTTACAGCGGAATTCTGCAAGGCCTTCAAAGCAGAGCTCACATCAATACTCCTCCAACTCTTCAATGAAATTGAAAGAGAAAGCTCACTACCGAACACATTCTATGAAGCCATCATAACCCTCATCCCAAAACCAGGCAGGGACTCATCAAAGAAAGAGAATTATAGACCCATTTCTTTGATGAACATTGATGCAAAACTTCTCAACAAAATATTGGCCAACCGACTTCAACAATTCATCCAAAAAATCATACACCATGATCAAACAGGATTCGTTTCAGGGATGCAAAGCTGGTTTAATATAGGCAAATCAAATAATATTATTCATCACATCAACAGGAGCAAGAATAAGAACCACATGGTTATCTCAATAGATGCAGAAAAAGCATTCGACAAGATCCAACACCCCTTTATGATGAAGGTTTTGGAAAAATTAGGAATCCATGGAACATTCCTCAATACAATAAAGGCTGTATATGACAAACCTACAGCCAGCATTATACTTAATAGTGAAAAACTGAAGCCATTTCCTCTTAACTCAGGAACAAGACAAGGATGTCCACTCTCTGCACTTCTCTTCTATCTAGTATTAGAATGCCTAGCTACAGCAAGATGCATACATAAAGGGGATCCAAATAGGGAAAGAAGAAATAAAACTCTCCCTCTTTGCAGACGACATGATCTTGTATTTAAAGAATCCCATAGACTCCACTCCCAAATTACTCAAGCTTATTCAAAACTTTGACAAAGTAGCCAGGTATAAAATTAACCCCCCAAAATCAATGGCCTTTCTGTATGCGAACAATGGGAAAAGTGTGGCTGAAATTAGGAAAGCAACTCCATTTGTAATAGCCCCACAAAAAATAAAATACTTAGGAATTAACTTAACCAAAGAAGTGAAGAACCTCTATGATGAAAACTTTAAAATCTTGAAAAAGGAACATCAACACAGAACTTAAAAAATGGCAAAACCTTCCATGCTTCTGGATTGGAAAGATTAACATCATGAAAATGGCAATACTTCCCAAGGCTATCTACAAATTCAACGCAATACCTATCAAAATTCCACCCTCATTCTTCAAGGAAATAGAAGAGGCAATCCAAAAATTCATATGGAACAATAAAAGACCCCGAATAGCAAAAACGCTCCTCAACGGAAAAAACACTGCTGGAAGAATATCAATACCAAATTTCAAACTCTACTATAAAGCCATAGTAATCAAAACAGCTTGGTATTGGCATAAGAACAGACCTCAGGACCAATGGAATAGAATTGAAAACCCAGAAATGAACCTACAGACCTATAGCCATCTAATCTTCAATAAAGGAGCTAAAACAATAGAATGGAAGAAAGACAGCCTCTTCAGTAAATGGTGCTGGCAAAATTGGTTAACTACTTGTAGAAAACTAAAGCTAGATCCTTATATATCACCCTGCACCAGAATCAACTCCAAATGGATCAAAGACCTCGAAGTTAAAGCAGACACTCTGAAAACATTACAGGATGGAATAGGAGAAACCCTAGGTCTCCTTGGCAAAGGCTGGAATTTTCTGAATAGAGACCCGGAAACACAACAAATCAAAGAAAGGTTGGACAAATGGGATTGCATAAAGTTGCAGAGCTTCTGCATGGCAAAGGACATAGCTAGCAAGATCAATAGAAAGCCCACGGATTGGGAGAAGATCTTCACTAGCCACACAACACACAAGGGTCTCATATCTAAAATATACTTGGAACTCAAAAAATTAAACCCCCCAACAACAAATCCTCAAAGAAACAACTGCCCAATAAACAAGTGGGCAAAAGCCTTAAAGAGAAACTTCTCTGAAGAAGAAAGAAGGATGGCCAATAGACACATGAAGAAATGCTCAACCTCCCTAGCCATAAAAGAAACGCAAATCAAAACAACATTGAGATACCACCTCACTCCAGTTAGAATGGCTAAAATCAAGAACTCTAACAACAACAGATGCTGGAGGGGATGTGGACAGAAGGGAACCTTACTTCATTGTTGGTGGGAATGTAAACTTGTCCAACCACTTTGGAAAACAGTATGGAGGTTCCTCAAAAGACTCCATATAGAACTCCCCTATGACCCAGCAATCCCACTTTTTGGCATTTACCCAAATGTTTACAAACAAGGCCACACTAAAGCTACCAGCACAACTATGTTTATTGCAGCATTATTTACCATAGTTAAGATCTGGAACCAACCCAGATGCCCCTCAGTAGATGAATGGATCAAGAAAATGTGGTATATATACACAATGGAATTCTATGCCTCCATCAGAAAGAATGACATTGCCCCTTTTGTTAGGAAATGGAAAGACTTGGAAAAAATTATATTAAGCGAAGTAAGCCAAGCCCAAAGAAACATAGGTCCCATGGTTTTCCTTATTTGCAATATCTAGTATATATATGAGTCAAGCGGAAAAGGTCAGATAATGTGATGTTAGGAAAATGAACCCTTATATATGTATTTTAATTTTTTTTTCTTTCATGCATGTGTTTCTAACGCATTTATAAGATGATTTCTTTGTTGCTTTGTATGTCCCTCCCCCACAGTATAACCCCTGCTTTCACTATATTTGATGTCAGTATAACTTGTGGAGGAGATGGGGAAAAACAAGTCGTTTAAGGATACGGGTGGACCTGTTGCAACAATGAGAAGTACAAGTTGTCATGTCCAAAACGAGCTTTACAATGTCGGTGCAGGGTGGGGTGGGGGAGAAGGATTGGGACTGGGGGGGCGGAGGGAGGCTGCAAATGGATGTGAATGGTAAACAAAGGAGGAGGCTGCAATGCTTGGTAAGAAATGTACGCATTATCTTGGTTATGTAATTGTAACTCTTGTGTACAGTACTTTTACAAATAAAATAAATTATAAAAAAAAAAAAGCTCCACTTCCAGCAATGATTTTGAGGGTGAGATGCCTTTGGGGAAGAGTAGTTCAGTGGAAATGACAGGCTCCTGTACTTTCCTATCTGATCTTTTTGGAATCATGGTCTTCTTATCCCAAGATCCTGAGTACCTAGTATTGAAATCTTTTCCTCCCTTTGGAAAACATGGGATCCTTTTCCCTATCCAGAGGCCCATTGAGTAGTCTATGCTTTATTTGAGCCTGAGACACACAAACACACTGGTTGTGTGTGTTTGTTGTATACATGTGTGTGTCTATTCTTTGCTCTATACAGATGATCCCTGTGATTTGAAATCCCCCCACAATATTGCACTTATTTATTCATATATTAGTATAAAATTATTTCACTGATTTTGACCATGTTAGACTGTTTTCCCTATCCACAAATAATCTGCACAATGTGCGTACTTTGTGGGTCTGTGTGTGGGCACATGCTGCATCTTCACACAGCTGTTCCCTATGAATGGGAGAAAACACCTCCATCTCCAAGAGTATTAAAACTTATTAATTTATATATCTTCTAAACCCAATCCACGTGAGAGATACCTGTTAGTTAGGACATCTACCTTCAAGTTTTACAAGGGCAAGAGTTAAGGAGGGAGGAGTAGCCATGAGGTGCTAGGGTCCTGGGGTAAGGTAAGAGTGGAAATATTGTGAAACTGTTGCCCTGGCAGAGGCATTGGAAAACCAGTGGGCAGTGTCCTTTGGATATCTCCAGTTGTTCCAGGCTTATTAAGATCATCACCAGGGGAACTTGCCATTGCCTTGGTTGTCCTCAAGAATGGCCTTGACCACGAGCCGGGAGGTTCTTATATCAGCGGCCTTTCTGGTGTTGCCCATAGGCCTGGTGGCAGCCACGGTGGTACCGAAAGGGGCACAGGCTGTTGGCTGAACTTGGGGATGAAACATCCTGCCTCTGAGACCACTCATTTCTCCACTCTCACCACCAATGGCAACACGACCAGCACCCCTTCCTCCTCCTGCACCTCCAGCTCATGGTTGACCAGCAATGCCCGCAGGCTTGCTAGGTGGGTGGCCATGTGGAACCTCCCAGCAGGGGCCAGTTTGGACTAACCTTGCCTCCTCAGGACATGGCTGGCCTTACAGTCTGGCCAAGAAGCTTGCTCCAGGGCCAGGAGGCTTTTCTGAGGTGGGTGTAGACACTTCTGGACCTGTTGGCCTCTGCTCTTCTTGGCTTGGGCAGATTAGACCCTGGTCCTCACTGCTTGCAGACCCTGTGCGCCACAGGCCTGCGGTGACTCTCACCTTGATTCTGGTGCAGAGAAGGGGTATATGTCCTGGAAACCGGTGCTCAGAGAATGCAGGGCGGCCTGGGATTGACTGGAGCACTGTGTTGTGGGAGGCCCTGGAATTCCTGGGTGCTCCAGGGAGCAAGGGAGCCTTGCTTTGGTCTGCAGTACAGAGGCATCTTCAGGGACATTCTGACAAAGGCAAGGCTGCCCCTTCCCCTCCCTCTTTCCTTCACTTTCTCCCACTTCCAAAGGCACAGATGCTCACACCCAGGTGGAGGGAATGGGTACATCCACTACAGGTCGGGCAGCCCACCCGAGTTGACCTGCGACCCAGGGAAATTAGGGGTTTCACTGCTGAGCAGAACCATTGGCACCCTGGCTTCTTGTGTGGAATTGGTAACACTGGCTGTATATAGTTGGCTGGGGCTGGGGCCAGTTGTCCCGTGCTCACCCTCCAGACTGAGCTATGCACCAAATCTTAGAGTCTACTGGGGCCATGGGAGCCATTCCCTGTCAGACCTCCTAGAGCCGAGACAGCGGCACAAATCCTGCCCCTGGTCCTCTTTCTCCTCCGCACCAGCTAGGTCTGGTTGAGGGCATCCTCAAAAAACTGTGGAGGTGAGAGGAATTCATGCTGTTGCTGGGATTCGCTCTGGTGATTGCCCCCACACCTTCTCTGGGTGGCCATAGGTCTGACCTTAGAGGGCCTAATCCTCATTTCTCCTCCACAGAGGATCAGCCTCCCTCTTTTGGTCTGGCCCTGCTCTGTCCCTGGGGTTCCTAAGGGAGACCCTCTTGTGGGCACCTTGGTGAATCCTGGACCTACAGTTTGGGAGGGTGCCAGATGCCAGGTATGCCCCTCGTACCATTGGGCTCGTGGTCCTGAGGCCCTCTGGAGCTATCCATGGACCAATGATGAGAACTGATGCTGCCCCCTTGGGGATGCTTCTCCCACCTGCTACTGGGTCAAGGGCTGGCAGTCTGCTTGCCAGGTCCCTGGAGTTCACACAGCTTCCCAGGCCATGGGGACTCTGGCCCAGAGCAGGGACCTCCCTTCCTGGGCACCATGGCTTTTCCCCGGAGACCCAAACTACACTTGACTCTACTTGTCCTCTTGCACCCACCCTGACTCTGACAGCACAAGAGCCTCCTTCCTGGGCTCTGGAGAGCCATCCTGTTCAGAGACCTGCTGTAGAATCGCTGAAAGAAGTGCTGGGTTGCAGCCCAGGAGAGCCAAGGCCTCCCAGCGTGTGTCCAGCTCCTTTGCCATACTGCCCACCAGCGGGTGCTTCCTAAAACCCTTCACCATCTCTCTGACACCCGTGGCGCCAAGGATTTCTGCCGTGATGGGCAAGACTGAGAGCAGATTCAAGGATTTGCGGAGCTCCTCCGAATGTGTGCTGGAGGCCAGGTAATCTTGGAGCAGCCGCACGGCTCCCCACACCCACTCAGAGGTCTGCGTCCCCATGCCACCCCTGGCCACGTCTACAGAGACACGGGAACCACACACCTGGACTCCTCCATCCAGGGGTTCACTCACCCTGCTCTGAGAGAACAGCTCCACATTTGACGTCTTCAACAGGTCCTCCTGCTCCCTCTCACCATGCTCCACCTCCCTCTGCCCCTCTCCCTGCCCAAGATCATACTTCTTGGGCTCTAGACCTCCATCCTGGTCAGGGACCTGGCTCAGAGCCTCTGATTTGTGGCTCAGAACAGTCAAGGTCTTCCAGTGTTTGTACAGTTCTTTAGCCGAACCGGCCGCCTGTGGGTGCTTCCTAAAACTCTTCACTATGCTTCTGACAGTCATGGTGGCAAGGATTTCTGCCGTGATGGGAATGATTGAAAGCAGACTCAAGGATTTGTGGAGCTCCTCGGCATCTGTGCTGAAGGCCAGCCACTCCTGAATCTGCCTCACAGCTCCACACACCCACCTGGCCACCTCCATCCTTTTGCCAACCATGTTCACGTTTACATAGGTGCCTGGGCCAGTCACCTGGGTTCCTGGATGCCATGGGTCACTCACCGTGCTCAGAGCACTTGCTCTGGTTGGTCACTGTGAGGCACGTGACACTGCCCGGCAGCATCCAGAGTGACTCTGCCTGCCAGCTGCCTGCCTTATATAGTCCTCTGACTGCCCCACCTCTTCCCACAGTTCCTCCTCTAAGCCCTTCCCTGTCTCAGGCCTGTTAAGCCCTCACATCCTAGTAGGAGTCTCCAAGATGCACTTTGCATGATCTTCCACAAGTCTCCTCCCCACAACTGCCTAGGACATTGGCCCAAAGCAGTACAGACAAACTGGGGCAAGTCTGGCATAGAGAAGCATTCAAAGACTAAAAACCAACAAAGGGCGAGTCCTGGTGAGAACTGTACCTGCGGCTTTGCCAACACCAAAAATGGCGTCTGAAAGCTATGAGTGCTGCCCAAAGCAACATGAGCAGAAGCTTACAGGCCCAGATGCTCCTACACCAACATCCAGAAAAGCCTCCTGGCTCTTGCACTAGCTTCTGGGCCATGAACACAGGGCCACAGTGTCCTGAGGAGGTCAACTTGAGCCCAACCTGGCCTGCATTGGGAGTGGCCACATCTCTGCCCACCTACCAAGTGTCATGGGCAGTGCTGGTCAGCCAGGAGCTGGAGGTATAGGAGGAGGAAGGGGTGCATGTAGTGTTGCTAGTGCTGGCGGGGTGAGGGCAGGGGTGGTCTCAGGGGAAGGAAGTTTCATCCCAAGCCCAGACAACAGCCTGTGCCCCTTCCAGCACCACCATGGCTGTCCCCAGGTCCATGGGAAAGACCAGAAAGCCTGCTGGTATGAAAACTGCCAAGCTCATGTTCAAGACCATTTGAGAGAACAACTATGGTAATGGCAAGTTACCCTGGTGATGAGCTTCCAAGGCATGGAACACTGGTGGGATGTCCTAAGGACACCGCCCACTGGCTTTCCCATGCCTCTACCAGGCCTACAGTCTCACAATGTGTCCACTCTTACCTTACCCCTGGGACCCTAGCACCTCATGGCTACTCCTCCCTCCTTAACTCCTGCCCTTATACAACTGGAAGGAAGATGTCCTAAGGAACAGGTTTTCCATGTGGATTGGGTTGATAAGACATATACATTAATAAGTCTTATTACTCTCCAGAAGGAAATGGGTTTTCCTCCCATTCACAGGGAACAGCTGTGTGGAGATGCACCATATACCCACACCTAGACCCACAAAGTGCACACATTGTGCAGACAGGCTGTGGATAGGGGAAAGCAGTCAAACGTGATCATAATCAATATAATTAAGTTTTATACCAATATATGAATGAATATGTGCAATAATATCGGAGGATTTCAAATCACAGGGAATACCTGTATAGTGCAAAGACTACACACACACACACACACACACACACACACACACACACACACACACATAGATATTATGTATGTGTTTGCTTGTATGTCTATGAGTGTGTTTGCTTGTATATGTGTACACACAGATATTATGTGTGTGTTGGCTTGTATATCTATGTGTGTGTTTGCTTGTATATGTGTGTATGTGTGTGTGTGTGTATGTGTGTGTGTGTGTGTGTGTGTGGTGTGTGTATGTGTCTCAGACTCAGATCATGCACAGGTTACTCAGTGGGCCTCTGGACAAGGGAAAGTAATCAGATTTTTTTTCCAAACAGGGGAAAAGCTGGTGGACCTCTGACTCAGGTTTGCCATACTAGCTACTCAGAATATTGGGATCTGAAGACCATGATTGCAAAAAGACCATGCAGGAAAGTACAGGAGATTGTCCTATGCACTGAACTACTCTTCCGCAAAGGCATCCCCCCCTTCAAAATCATTGCTGGAAGTGGAGTGTTGGCTCAAGTGGTAGAACACTATCCTTGAGGAAGGAAACCTCAGCAAGGACAACCAGGCCCTGAGTTCAAGCCCAGGACCAAACAAATAAATAGTGACAACGATTATGCGGGGTAGTTGTGGAGGTGGGAGGGAAGGGATGGTAGGGGAAAAACAAAGGAGTAGGCAATAATGCTCGTTAGGAAATGTACTCATTACTTTGCTCATGTAACAGTAAACCCTCTGTACAGTATTTTTACAATAAAAAGTATTAAAAAGTAATGTATTGCGTGACGTAACACAAGAACTAATACTTCAGTTATCTTTGTAATTTCCTATTCTGGTATCTCTCAATTTACCTTTTATACTGTGTTTCCACTAAAAGAGTAGAGTTGATAATTAAAGTAATTAACTACTGGAAATTCTTGAAAACTGTGCATTTATTGTATTAACATATAGTAAGCTCAAAATGACAATTGCTGCAATATCTCCATTTTTTAATTCCTTTCTAAAAGATTCCACATTTGCTTATTTCTTTCACCATCTGATCACTTACATAGCATCATTGGAACCAAACCTGGCTACTCAGAGTTCTCTTTACAGTTAGCTTCTTCAGGTGCAAGTAGTTTCTGAAGATAGATAGTACATTTGAATCTAGATTAACCAGCTTTTGGAACCATTTTTGCCTACATCCCTTCACTTCTGAAACATGCTCAGGACAGCAAACAAATGCTGGAGGAAAGGGATTTACAGATTGTTGCTGGAAGCAAAGATCAAGCTTGTATGCCAAGCTACTTGGGAGGTTGAGATCTGGAGCATCTGGGTTGAAGATCAGTACATTGTCACAAAGGGTCACAAGACCTATCTCCTAAATAACTACCATCAAAGAATGCTGGAGGAATTTCTCAGGGAGAGAGGACTAGCCAAGCTTGTATAAGGTTCCATGTTCAACTCAGCAGTTATAAATAAATAAATAGTAAGAAAATATAGTTTTATATAATTTAACCCAAAACCAAGTAATAAAATATAATCATGGGTAAATAAGCCCAAATTAAACCCAGTACTTTATTTATTAAAACATCCAGAAAACAAATCATTTCTAGATTTGGTTCTGTAAGAAAGCTAAGTTTGAAATGTCTTCTGGAAAATTTAGCTATATATGATGCCTTAATGCCATTACAAGAGATAAGAGTAAAAGTTACATTGGCTTTGAATGTTGAATTCAATGGGATGATCTCTGTAAAGGACAACAAATGATGATGAAGGTGTCACATTGGATTAAAAATTTAATTTTTTCATAAAGATATTATTCTTTTTAGTATAGTTTGTAAGGTTTGTGGCATTTTTTTTCACTTAGGTCAACTAAGAAAAAACTGATTATCATTCTCTGAATGAATAAGTCTATGCATCAAACTATTGAAAGTGACTTACTTTTTTATATCAACTGGAAATGGACTGTGTATGTGAGCATATGCACTTGCATGTTCATGTATACACGTGCACATTCATGTGTGTATATGCACATGTGTGTATTTAACATGTGGATTAACTAGATATGTTCTTAATTGGGGCTAATAGAGAAGTAAAGAGAATCTCTCAACCTTGATATTCATCCTCTAAACACAACTGGTTTTCTTTTGTTTCTATCTGTTTGCTTCTTTGTGCCAGTCTTCAGGCTTGAACTCAGGGTGTGGTCAGTGTCCTTAAACTCTGTTTGCTCAATGCTAGTGCCTTGCCACCTTCAGTCACAGTATTTCGTCCATATTTTTGGTGGTTAAGTGGAGATGAGTGTCTTAATATCTTTCCTACCTTGGCTGGTTTTGAACCACAATCCTCAGATCTCAGACTCCTGAGAAGCTAAAAAGGCAGCTGTAAGCCACCAGCTCCTGGGTTAAACATGGCTTCTTAAACCTAGTAAAGATCACCTGCCAACATGCTGAAATGCAGATTCACATTCAGTAGATCTCAAGTAGTTTCTAATTTTGTATTTGCAACATGTTTCCAGTGTTGTTGATGATATTGTTGAATTCTGGAAAACTGAATAAGAAAGAAAATATTATTTCCATATTTAGTTGAATTTTGTTTTTATTTTGTTAAGCGAGAATTTAGTTTGTAAAGAGACTCATATATATAAAATATACAAACTTTATTTCCATTGATGTGTGACTTTATGAAACTTTGTTGCTTGTATTGCAACCTTCTGATGACACTTAGATGCAATATGGAAATGTTCTCAGGCAATGATTTCCTGATCAAATCCTGAGTGTTGGGCCATAGGACCACACTGGGTAATCAGCTCTGAACTTCATTACAGTTTCTGCATGAAGTACATTTCCCAGAACCCCTTCCATCTCTAGATCCCTATCCATACTGTGAATGGGGGCCTTATTTAGGATTCAAAGCTGTAGAATGACGGAGTCCCATCCATCTCTGAGAGAGCAGAGGATAGAGTTGAGGGCAGCAGGCAACTGAGCTCTGAACAAATATACAATTTGCTGTTAATGTGGACATTGTTGTAAACTTCTCATCGTCAGTACTTTCACATGTTATATCTAAGTCCTTTTTTAATTCGTCTGATATTTATTGATGTTGGTGGATCTCTTGCAAATTAACTGCTCCTGATAGAAGGTTCCTGAGAATATCTCACTCTACTTCATTTATTCATATGTTCATATTGTCCCTGTATTCTCTTTATAATTTTTCTAAATAGATTAGTTATGTAGTCAGTTTTGATAAAAAATCATCTCTGTGTGCATATTTGACATGAAATAAGTCACTGTTTCAACAACGATGGTGTGTAAAAAATTCCAAACAAAGGGGATCCTAACACAAAACATGTATCTTAGGTCATAGAGAAGTTCACCATTACAATGATTTGCCCAATGCAGGCCGGGCTCAACTTGAGAGTTCTGTTGCGGGTCACTGGACTTGTCTCCATTTTTTTGATTTGTTTGATCTGGAACAGATACTCAACAGACATTAAACACTTAAGGTCATGAACACTATCTTCAGGTCAAGATATAGAAATACATTTATGTCCATGTATCTCCAGAACAGAAACACACTTTGAAATCACTATTTCTTAATAGTTCATCAAGTTAATAATAACCAATCACACCATTAGACTTTCAAGGTATTGAATCTTGCAAATAGTAAAAAATTAGTTTTTATTACTTACACAAAAATGTTGGTGTGTTGCCAAGAGCTTTTCATAAGAGATCTCATTTGCCAAGGTAAGTTCTTCTAAATTATGAATTTCAAAACATTGTAGGACAAGTGTTACCTTGATAAAACGCAGAGTATCATTCAGTAGAACAAAGTAGACCAGCTATTCTGCATTTGTAACAAGTGCTAAGGGATGAAAAGCATATGTCTTATTTCAGGGAAAAAATTAAGAAGAAATGTATATTCATATACATTAAGGTAAATGAGTGGTATATAGTTATATTCAGTATGTGTATTTGACCATTTATGTGCTTTTCAAGAGAGGTTTTCCACTCCCTGTCAAATGTTGACAATGCTTAATGGAATTTCTTCTTTGTATTTACCAAATTACAATGAAAATTTGTTGCACTAATCTTAGAACCAATAAAAGTATCTGGAAATACTTCCAAGTAAGCTCCGCCCCTTCAATCTACTGTTTCTGAGATGGGAGTAGTGATGACAGCTGACTATCAGTCACCCAGCGTCAGCACCACGCTGGAAGCTCAGGGATCATTTACTTTTTCTTTTCTGGTCACCCACAAACTTACACAGTGAGGAGACTCAGTGAGAATTAGAAATCAGAAGGGTGCCTCTCTGTATGTGGGTTATATGCTTGCCAGGACAGAGGTGAGAACTGAGGTAGTTCTGACTAGCATTCTACAGAATGCTACAAATGAGGATAAACTTTACAATAACTGTTCATAAGTGAATCGAAGGTATCCCTTTTGTTAACATACATTCTTGTCATCTATTTTGCCAATGAATAATAAAATCTGGAGCTCAGAGCATCTCAAAGTCCAACCGTTAGTTTCACAGATGGATTTGAGAAAATAATGGTGAAACAGTTTACACCATTTGATGCAAATGCACACTAGATGCTGGCATAAGACACAATATCACCCAAATCCTAGGGGTGTACATTTTCATTGTTTAAAATTTAGGATTATAGGGATGGATATAGAATAAAATTAAGCTATTAATGATGCCGTCATGCCATGATTTTTCAAATCAATTCACTAATGCTGGCCAGATAGAGCTATGAATGCTGTGCCTATTGAACAAGGCTTAGTCTTGCACTATTGGGCCCTATGGACACCATTACAGGGCTTGATCACACTCGACAGTCTTAAATAGAGCCAGGGCCTAGGGCAAAGAAGGTGAGACACTAGTTTACAGAGTGCAGTACTGTAACTGGGGAAAGGTGAATCTAACCAAAGGACATTGACCAAACTCTGCTAAGGACTTGAAGGTAAAGTAGCATTTCGGGAACACATAGAGCAGAGGCAAGAAATGCACAACTATAGCTCCAACTGGTGAACAGAAAGCACAGCATTTGCTATAGTTGTGAGGCAGGACCATGTGCTTGATGGAAGTATTTCAAGTTTCATTATAAATGGAATAAAATCACAAAGACATTTCATTCTTTTTTTTGGGGGGGGTGTTCCGGTCATAGGTCCTGAACTCTGGGCCTGGGTGCTGTCCCTCAGCTCTTTAGCTCAAGGCTAGTGCTCTACCACTTGAGCCACAATGCCACTTCCGGCTTTTTTCTTTTTGTATATGTGGTGCTGAGGAATCGAATTTAGGGCCTCAGGAATGCAAGGCAAGTGCTCTACCACTGAGCCACCCTCCTAGCCCAGACATTTCATTCTTATATTACCTGTTAGCTATAATATTACTTAAGACACAAAGAATTTGTTCAATAAATACTTCATGGTTTATCTGAAGTCTCCTGGCCTCTGTGCTACTATGATTTTTCTACTGTTCCATGATTGTAGATTGAATGTAGTCATATTGTCACTCAAACCTCATCTGCACTCATAGTTACATTGATCAAAATATCTTCCTCTGGGGCTGGGAAGGTGACTCAGTTGTAGAGCGCTTGCCTTGCATGTATGAGGCCCTGGGTTCGATACCTCAGCACCACATAAGCAAAAAGAAAAAAGCCAGAAGTGGTGCTGTGGCTCAAGTTATAGAGCGATAGCCTTGAGCTGAAGAGTTGAGGGACAGCGCCTAGGCCCAGAATTCAGGCCCCATGACCGGACCCCCCCCCAAAAAATATCTTCCTCCTAGACAGACTCAGATGGTCTGCTCTGCAGTTCCCCAGACCAGTAACCCCTAAGGATAGCTCACACAGCCTAAAAGGAAGTTTTAGTTCAGGAATGTATCACTGTGGGAGGCTTATGTGTATCTTGAAGCAGTGATAAACTCCAACATCCTCAGGCTCTACCTTGCTGATGTCAGTGTTAAATCTATGCTTGACCCAGTGCCAGTGAATCTGTTGGGAACCACAGAAAATCAGTTGGAAACTGTGTATATCAGGAGTTGTGGAGACCGGCCTGGCTTCTGCAGCTACCAATTCAGATAAGTGTCTCCATTGCTATGCAGGAGGCTCTGACTAGACCTGTCGGAGATGGAAGCTGGATCTCCCAGCGTGACAGGCAGGGAGAGTGGAGTCTGGGTCATCACAACATCTCCACTGGATCCTGAAATTAGAATAAGACAGAAGTGCAAGGTTATTCACAAGCATAGACATGTTGATATTAGTTGAATTTTGATATATTGCCTGTTTTCGTATTTCATATTGATTACTAATCTAAAAATATAAAAGATTATAAATAAAGATATTTCTAAAATATAAAGAGGTCTCTAGGAGTCACTGACTATATTTTCATCTAGCAATCTTCACCCAAGCACAGTTTTAGCTCTTTCTGGAATGTTCTTCACTCTCTCACACCTAAGTATCACTTTCCCAACATGGATAACAGGATCTTCACAGATAGGGCACAACTGGACCCTTAGATCTCACCTTTTCACCCACTTTCATTCCTTATCTCCCTTTGCCCTTACCAGGGATCCAGAGCATTAACAGCCCCAGGAGTCGATAGAAGGACTTCATTTTTAAGAGTTAAATGAGGAGTGTTGACAGGTCAAGGCAAGTTCAGATCTTAGAAAGGAAGGTCCTCCTTAGGGAGCAATATGCAAATCTCCAGGTGGGTGCAACAGCATAGGAAGAACCAAGGGGAAGGTAAGGCCTGCTCTTATGAGAAAAGTGATACCAAATATGCTCTGTGTTTGGTGACAACCAATAAAATCCTTGATTCCTGCAGCACTGGGAAGAAAGACCCCACTGTGAAGGAAGATAGGGTGCACATGGCTCTGACACCCTAAAACATCATCAGAGACCAAAGGTATGCACGTTCCTGTCAAGGAGAGTCTGTAGGAAAGGAATGAGCACAATTCCCAGCTCTCCTTAAACTCGAGCAGAAGGGCTAGAGAAAAACACTGTACTCACCAGCAGCAGCAAGGACCCTCAAGGGAGATGAATAGTTTAGCTATATAAAGTGGCATCTTATGCCCATAGTTACTAAGTTATATGTTCAGGAATCTCAGCTACAAGAGTTAGAACTTCTGTTTCCAAAGGAAATGTAACATAAAGAATTGATAAGAAGAACAAAAATTTCTGCTATTAGTAGTGATCTAAATGCATTTATTTATAAGATTAAAGGACAATGCCCTCTTTCTGACAGAAGCATATAATTCCAGTATAGATAGATAGATAGATAGATAGATAGATAGATAGATAGATAGATAGATAGATAGATAGATAGATAGATATAGATGTATACAGATGCATATATAGATGTATATATATATATATATATATATCACATTTTCTTGATCCATTCATCTATTGAGGGGCATCAGTGTTGGTTCCATATCTTAGCTACCGTGAATAGTGCTGCAAGGAATACAGTTGTGCTGGTGACATTAATATGGCCTTGTTTGTGGTCACTTGAGTTAATACCCAGAAGTGGGATTGCTGGATTGTAATGAGATCTATGTTTAATCTTTTGAGGAACCTCCATACTGCGTTCCATAATGGTTGAATCACGTTATGTTCCCACCATCAGAGTAGTATCTGGCCTCATCCCTGCCAACATCTATTATTATTTGTTTTCTTAATAATGGCCATTGTAACTATGGTGAGGTGGAATCTCAATGTGGTAGTGAATTGCATCTCTCTTATGACCAGAGATGGTGAACATTTCTTCAGGTGTCTATTGGCCATTCTTATTTGCTCTCCAGAATAGACTCTTAATTCTTTAGCCCAATGATTAATGGGCTGGTTTTTCTTTGAGGATTTTTTGGAGGGGTGTTTATTGAGCATTAGGTATATTTTTTATATGAGGCCTTGTCTGTTGTATAGCTAGTGAACATCTTCTCCCAATCTGTGAGATTTCTATTTATCTTGCTGGCTATGGCGTTTGCCCTGCAGAAGCTCTGCAGCTTAATATGATACCATTTATCCATCCATTCTTTGATTCGTTGTATCTCTGGATCTTTATTTAGAAAGTTTTCACCTGGATAAAGGAGCCCTAGAAATTCCCTTGCAAGAAAATGGGAAGACTTAGAATAAACCATATTAACTGAAGTAAGCAGATCCAAAGAAACATAGGCTCCATAGTTTCCTTCATTTGTAATAATCAGTATATGTCTAGTATAGTCCTTGCAGAGGATCACAATAGATCAATAGCTATGTACATATCACCATATAAAATGATGCTAATCCAAATGAACTCCAAGATATAGAAACAAGATGTCTTTTTTGTTGTCTTTGTTGTGGTCTATATACTGTATCAAGTTCCTTCTTTTTATTATATATATATATAATTTTCCTTTGGCTTATCCCCTGTAGTCACTGTTTATATTCTGGAACCATGCATCTTTTATACACGTTTCTATGACTTGAGAAGGGAAGGAGAATAACCAAATGGTGAAACAAGGACAAAGGGTGACCAATGCAACAGTGATACTCACAGGACACTATTTTGGAAGTGAACTTTACAACTTCGGGGTGGGTAGGTTGGGTGTAGGGATAGTAGGAGATGAAGGAATGGGTAACAATATTTGACAAGAAAAGTTCTCATTACCCTACTTATGTAACTGTTACAGTATCATTACAACAGAATAAAATTAAAAAGGATAAAAGATAAATGTTATAAAGTTTTACTTCAAAGTGTGACTATATATTCAAAGTAATGAGTATTATAATCCATTATCTGTCTTGTTAATCTTCCACACTGTATTTGCACAACAAATTGTTCACAGAATTTCTTAAATCTTCCCTCTAGAGAGTAAAGGGAGAAAGTAATCAAGATATATTCCACTTCTATACCGTTATGTTTCTTAACCCTTTTTTAAACTATGTAAAGGCAAATGTAGATATATAATTCTGCTTATCTTAAATTAACATAAGATCTTCTAATGTCTCCATTCCCAATCTAAATTAACCAGTCTCTGCTTATTTGTCACAGAGAGTTCAGTCCCTACTTCTTGTCTCCAAGGATTCTACTCTGCCATGCGGTAGAATATCACATGGTAAGAAGGAACATGTGGAGAAGGAAGTTGGTGCTGATGCTCCAGAAGACCCCACATGGTCATCTGAAGGGCCTCCTTGTAGGAAGTGATTAGATCATTGGAGGTCCTGTCCTAGAAGGGCTATATCTCCTCTCATGGAGTGAGTCAGTTTTCACAGAAGTTGCTTGTTATAAACCATATATTTGGGCTTTTCTAACTGCAGCTTGTTTTTTATTTTTATTTATTTAATTTTTTGTTTGGTCGTGGGGCTTGAACTTTGGGCCTGGGCACTGTCCCTTATCTCTTCAGCTTAGGGAGAAGGCTCTACCACTTGAACTACAGTGTCACTTCTGGTTTTCATGTGGTTTATTAGAGGTAAGACTCTTAAGGTCTTGCCTGCCCGGGCTGGTTTGGAACCTCGATCCTCAGATCTCAGCTTCCTGAGTAGCTAGGACTACAGGCGTGAGCCACCAGTGCCCAGCTACTACTTGTTCTCTTCACATTAATTCAGCATATTGGTTGACAAATGGAACAGGCCTCACCTGAGTAGAAGCAGATGAGACTATTTCATCTAGAATTTTCTATATCTAAAGCCCAGTTAAAAACTGGAAGTAGCATTGTAGCTCAAGTGGTAGAGTGCTCGCCTTGAGCTGAAGAGCTGAGGAACAGCACCCAGGACCAGAGTTCAAGCCCCACGACCAACCCAAAACAAGACAAAATAAAACAAAAAATGCTTCTTAAGTAGAGCAACCAACACAAGCCTGCAAGGGGAGAGCTTCGTGGGCTGTAGTCTCAGCTGAGTGGGGTCTCAGAAGATATGCTCTGCTCTGCATTCTGAGAGCCCATGGCAGCTGAATAAAATATGTTATAAATCAGACCATGGCTGTTACAGGGATTGTGTAAACTTGCTATTTTATGTATTGCTACTGGGTGTATATATATATATATATATATATATATATATATATATATATATATATGTATATATGCATTTATACACATATAACCTATATATATCTGTATATATAGATATAGATATAATAACTAATGGATGTGTCACTCAATGAACTAGAAATTTTCCATTTTAATCAAGAAATCTGCTTTATGTTTCAATACTTAATGATGATTTTTTTTATAATCTAAAAACAAAATATTTTCTAAAGCTCTATTGTCTTGCTTTTAAAACCTGGTTTGATATACCTAAAATGGCTCTTTCTTTTTGTGGCTGCAAATTGTTAGCACAATGTAAGTGAAACATGAGTATAGATTACTGATTTCTAAAGTCAGAAGAGGCGTTGTAAAGTGTGTGCTCCTTAGGATGCGCAGGAGGACAGAGAGTTAGGGTGTGCAAATGCCTCCATGACCTCTCTCCCAATACTTTCCAGTAACTTTAAAGTTTGCGTCTCTCTGAGAAGTTGTGTAGAGTAGAGGCAGTTGTGCAGGTAGAAGAGAAGCTGGGGCAGCCCAGCCTCTCACTTCTGCTTCTCTGGGAGGTTTTTGTTATGACTTCTGTCACTGTGGGAGGTAAACTATCACTGTGTTGACAGAAATATGTTGCCGCATCTTCAGGCTGCAGGCTGCTGATGGCGAGAGTGAACTCTGTCCAAGATCCACTGCCACTGAACCTTGGTGGGAACCCAGATTGCAAAGTAGTTGCATAACTGATCAGGAGCTTTGGAGCTTTCCCTGCTCTCTGCTGGTACCAATGTAAACTAGTGCTAATGCCCTCACTGGCTAGGCAAGTAATGGTGACTCTGTCTCCCTGTGATGATGACAGGGATGGTGGCTGGGTCAACTGGATGTCACATCTGGCACCTGACATTGGAAACATAAAAGCCACTAGCAGTTTAATTAATTCTGCTGTCCAAGTACTTCCATGAACAGCCAAGTAGCTCAGCTGAACACTGGGTGAATAATCCCGAGTATCATCTTTCCTTACCTGCAACCCAGAGCAGCAGGAGCCCCAGGAGCTGAGCAAGGGCCCTTATGTCCATGCTGTGTGCTGACTGGAACTTCTCCTGCACAGAGTGTAAGCAGCTGATGAAGAAGTTCCCAGTGTAGTGGGCTGTGCTCTGGGCACATGCAAATCAACATGGCTTGGGCAATGCGAGTCAGAGCTTCAGCTGGCAGATCTCAGTGACAAAGCACACGCCTGAAGAACCCAGATGTCCAATGTGCTTGTAGATAATGTGTTTCTAGAGATAAGAAAACATTATGATTCTGTTGGCCTGTGATAAGAATAGATTTTTTTCCCCAGAGTTGAGGACTGAACCGAGGGCCTTGCACTTTCCAGGTAAGCACTCTTCCATTGAGCTCAATTCCCAACCCCAAATAGAATTTTTAACATTTTCAACTTATCCATGACTTGGTATGATTTCCTTCATTTAAATCAGTCACTCGAAGACAAACATTTCAAAGGGAAATTAATTTTAGAATGTCCCTAACTCTGGTATCAGTGGAGTTTGTGATACAGAATTCTTAAGAGTATTCAGGTTGTTTGCCTGAACCTTGTTATATTGTTTAGTAATAAACATTAATACACAGACATGTGTTATAAAAGTGATAATATATATGTAGGTAGAAAGAGAGATGGATGCATTGACAGAAAGAGAGAAATGAACAGTTTTCAACGTTTTTAATGGAAGGTAGCACTGAAATATGTACAATAAAGTGTCTTGATCACAGGTATATGGACAATCCGTTGGTGCATTCATTGGTGTCCTGTGAACTCATATAATTGACTGGATTGCTTCCCTTCTGAATGTTCTACCCTATCGCCTCCCTCTAGAACAGTTCACCTCAGGTATTTCTTCTTTAGTTTTAGGAAAATACCTGGAATCATATCTAGCTTTGTGGGTATTATGCATGTATGGGACAAATATTTCTGAACTTTTAGAGGACATTTGTTTCATCTGTTAATGGAAACACTTCTTTCTCAGAAGCTGAGTTGTTCTGTAGACTGAGGACTCAACATACTTTAACTTCATTTTGCTCCTTAAGCTGCATAGTCCTTCAAGTTACATGTCTTTTAGTTCCTAAGTCAAGCAGTTTTTTTGTGTACTAGGCATGGTGCTTGACTTAGTCCCTGAGCTTTTATGCTCAATGGTGGTAGTGTGCCAAATGAGTCACAGCTTCACTTCCAACCTTTTGGTGTTTAACTGGTGAAAGAGACTCATTGTCTTTATGTCCAAGGTGACCTCCAACCCTAATCGTCAGATCTCAGCCTCCTCTGTAGCTAGTATTATATGCATGACCACCAATAAAGCAGTTTTCACAAGTTGTTTTTAGGAGATGTGATTCATATAGGTACAGAAATGACAAATTGTAATGAGGTCAAGGGTGGAGTTGAGAAACTGGAGCCACCCAGTTACCAAAGAACATCTTCAACCTGGGGATTCACAGTGAAGCCAGAGTGAAGTGAAGAAGGTCCCCACATAGAGATTAGCATGTGGACACACTTCATCCCATTGTGTAGATTTGACAATCTAAACAATCATACCGGTGTTAGATGAACAGGGTGATCACATGGTATTTACCACTGGCAGGCCATGAAGATGATGTGTAAAGATAACACTGCTCTTTCAAAACCAATGGCACAGGTGTAAATCATTACCCAATCAGTGTATTCTTCAGTACCATTTACTACCAGAACTCCATCTGAGTCTTGATTTGATGACCTACATCTTTTAAAATATTAATGTTCTCTGCACCACATGCTCACATAGTTCTTCTACAATGCTCTTTTCCACCAATTTTGATGATGATTTATAAGCTTCCCTAAAAGATATGCCAACCTCCTTTACTGTTCTGAAATATCACTTCTAATCTTATCACATGGTCCCATGAATAACTCCTACTGCCCTTGCTGGGAGGATCTGGTGTCTCTTACATGCACTGCAGGACAAAGCTGGTACTAAAGAAAACCAGGAGAAGACAGCTGGCTGCCATCTGGTAAATTCAAGGAACCATAATAATAGGATGAGGAAGACTGACCTGAAATGTATCTATTTGAGTGTGGTTAAAATCAGCCAGGCTCTGGGAATAACACATTACATTCTCCATATCGACACTCCGGGACTGCCTTCAGCATGTGTGGACATGTGGCATGGGACTTGTGAATTTGAAATCTGCATAGACTTCAGGTACTGAAATACATGGAAGACTTGGAATACTAGGCTCATATCAGAGCTGCTGGTAGGCTTACACTGCCCTGAGGTGTGAGGAATGTAGCCAGCTGGCTGAGAGATTAGGCTGAAAACCAAGGAAAGAGATGAAGACCAAGCAGGTCATAAGAAAACATTTCTGAGGATCTTCCTGGAAGAAGAAAGAGCATAGAGGAAAGAAAGGTGTTAATGGTCTGGGTCATGGACCTGAGTGAGGCCTGGGTCCAAAGAAAAAGTCTATTCCTCTCAGAATAGAGAGTAGCCCTTCACAAATGAATGTAGAATTTATATATCTATTGTTCATATGTAGTAAATTACCTATAAAACTAAAGCATTAATTAATATAATTCTAATTGTATAACTCAGCAGTTTAAATTCTGACACTGAAAAAGAATGCTAGGAACAATGAGCAGTTATATTTCTAGCCTGACATCATGAAGCTCAGGACACCATCAGTGCCTTTAAGGACAATCAGTGGCCTGATCACTGCAGAGGACTCTTGGGAACTGCTGGGGACAGCACTGACACTGCAGCCCCCTCTCACCTCCCACAGCTGGACAGGGTGTGTGCACATGTTCCCTTCAGGGCTGCGTATCTGCAGGGTCCACCCTCCTTCCCTCACCTTTCTGACTTGCCCTTAATGACTTCACTACAAGAAACTTGTGTGTCATCCTTGTCAGGTTTGATTACAGTTTACAAAGTGGAGGTGGGGAGATACAATCCCCTCTGTAAACATGGTCCTACATGCCATATGTGCCATGAAAGCCTGAGATGGAACTCCCTGACTTCAAGCTCCTATGGACAAGGTTAGGTTTCAGGTTCTTCTTTGTGATATTTGTTTGCCATCTAGTGGCCTGTTTATGACATAGCAGCTGACAAGGTTTTCATTTGGAGTTTTAGATTCTTTGTTAATAGTTGTGCAGATTCACAGTAATTTTATATGCATAATCATGGCATTTTACTTATTTTATTGTTGGATAAATTATAATTGTCATATATTAACAACACGAGGTTAGTTTGTGATGAGAATCCCTACCTTAATGCAGCTTATTTTGAAAAAATCACCATCTCTTTCTATTGCTATACTCTTCCTCTCCAACTCCCACCATTTTTCATACTGTGTAAAGGAACTTCATAACTCAAATGCACATGTGAGTGTATATATATGTATATATATATGTATTTATATACCAATTCATCTTCAACACTTAGTGTGCTTTTTCCCTTTCTTTCACCATTACCTGTCTCCCTTCAGACATTTTCCTTTTTGGCATTCATGCTATGTTATTATTATTATTATTATTATCAATGCCATCATCACCATCACCACCATCATCACTACCATCATTTAAGTCTGGCTTCCACAAGTAAGTAGGACTGAACACTATTTTGCTTTTGCATCCTGACCTATGTCACTCAATATGATTATCTAGTTCCTTTCATTTCCTTATGATTTACATGATTTCATTGTTCATCTCCCTCTGTCCTTACCAGTGAGCCAGAGCATTAGCAGCCCAGGAGCTTACTAAAAGAATTCTTTTTTAAGAGTCCTGATAGGACAAGACAAGGGCAAGCTGAGCCTTCATCTCAGACTCAAAAGGGAAAGTCCTCCTTAGGGAGCACTATGCAAATTAGCAGGTGGGTGCAGCAGTGTAAAGGGAGCACAAGGCGGGCAAAGGCCTCTTGTGTGACAAACTGCAAATTATATCCACCTGGATTCCATATTTCAGAGGCTCAGAATGACAGATCTGTGTTTTTTATAAGACACGAGAAGCATTATCTGGTTGGTGCTCCTGAGGCTGATGGAAGACAGACAGACAACATTGAGAGGGTTGTCAATACTCCCGTCCATTGCCATTAAATCTGGATGTCACCCCAGACTCTAAATGTGATGCCCAATAAATCAATAGTTTAGGAGCATCACCTCGTTTCTGGTGATGCCACTGTGAATCACGACTAATCCCTGATTGGATCTGGAAGTGATGGAGACTGTCTCCTACAGATACACACAGAGAGGATGGACACTGGGAAATGGGGATGTCACTCTAGCACCTGATATTGAAAACAGACGCCAAATATCCACAGAATTAATTATGTTCTGGGAGTTTCCATGAGGAGTAAGGCATCACTGTTAACCTTGGGCTCATAAATTCCTAGAACTGTCCTTCTGTATCTTTGGGTCAAAGCAGCAGGATCCTCTGAGCTGAACAGGGGCTCTCACTCATACTGTGTGCTGACTGGGACTGACTGCTACACAGGGTGTGAGTAGACCATGAAGAAGTGTTCAGGCACTTGGCTGCGCATGGACACATGCAAATCCTCAGGAGCTAGGCAAGGCTGCAGGACATGGGCACGATCCCTGAGAGTTCTGGCTTGAGGCCCATGATCTAAGCATTCTAATACTAGGATGAGGAGGAGTGGAGAGAGTGGACAACCTCTTCTCATTCCTGAATTTAGAGGAAATGGCTTTAATTTTTCACCATTTAGTAAAATGCTGGCTGTACGTTTGTCATATACAGCCTTTATTGTATTGCGGAATGTTCTGTAGATTCCTAGTTTTTCTAGAGCTTTCATCATAAAGTGGTGTTGGATCTTGTCAAATGCTTTCTCTGCATCTATTGAGATAATTGTGTGGTTCTTATCCCTACTCTTGTTGAATTTTATAACTTGCTTTGCATATACTGAACCATCTTTGCATCCCTGAAATGATTCCTGTTTGATTGTGGTGTATGATTTTTTGATGAGTTGTTTAAGTCCTTAGGCCAAGATTTTGTTGAGAAGTTTTGCGTCAATATACATCAAAGAAATGGGTTTATAGTTCTCTTTCTTTGATGAGTCCCTGCCTGATTGTATGAGGGTTATGCTGGCTTCATATAAAAGAGTGTCAATTATGAATTTTTGCTTTCAATATCATTGAAGAGAATGTTGAGATTCCACCCCACCCCAGTTAGAATAGCTATAATCAAGAAATCCAGTAACAACAGATGCTGGAGGGGATGTGAACAGAAGGGAACCCTACTGTTGGTAGGAGTGCAAACTTGTTCAACCACTTTGGAAAGCAGTATGGAGGTTCCTCAAGAGACTTCACATAGAGCTCACCTATGACCCAGCAATCCCACTTTTGAGCATTTACACAAACAAGATCATACCAAAGCTACCACAACAACCATGTTTATCACAGCATTATTTACCATATCTGGGATATGGAACCAATCCCGATGACCCTCAGTAGATGAATTAAACAAGAAAATGTGGTAGATATATACAATGAAATTCTATGATCTATCAGAAAGAATGACATTGCCCCATTTCCTAGGAAATTGAAAGGCTTGGAAAAAATTATATTAAGTGAAGTAAGCCAGGCCTAAAGAAACATAGGTCCCATGGCATGTGGAGGGCTTAAGTGGTAAAGGAAAATCTATCACTATTCATGCATGCCATGGTGCAGATGGGGAGAACCAGTGTTTCCCTGTGAGCTAGTTTTTTTTTTTCTTTTTTAATTGTAAAAATATCGTAACGAGGGGTTACAATTACATGGTCAAGGTAATGAGTACATTTCTTATCAAGCATTGTTACCTCCTGCTTTGTTTCCCCTACCATCCCTTCCCATCTCCTCCACCACCCAAGTCACCACCCCCCAACCCTACCCTACGTCCGAGTTGTAAAGTTTGTTTTTCAACATAACGTCTTGTAAATCTCATTGTTGTAATGGGTTTATCTCTATCCATATTTAAACAATTTATTTTATCCTTTCCCCTCCACAAGTTATAATACCATCAAATACAGTGAAAACAGGGGTTATACCATGGCGGAGGGACATACAAACCAACAAAGAAATAATTTTTTTTTCTTGGTCCAATCGCGAGGCCTGAACTCTGGGCCTGGGCACTGTTCCTCAGCTCTTCAACTCAAGGCTAATACTCTACCACTTGAGCCACAGTGCCACTTCCAGCTTTTTTTTTTTACTTATGTGGTGCTGAGGAATCAAACCCAGCGCCTCATGCATGCAAAGCAAGCACTCTACCACTAAGCCACCGTCCCAGCCCCAAAGAAATAATATTATAAATATGTTAGAAACAATAGCAAGAAAGAAAAAAAAATTGAGTCCTTATTGTGGGGTTCATTTCGCCTAACATAAACTTATCTGACCATTTCTGCTTGTCTCAGACATATACTAGTTATTGCAAATAAGAGAAAGCATGGGACCTATGTTTCTTTGGGGCTGGCTTACTTCACTTAGTATATTTTTTTTTCCAAATCTTTCCATTTCCTAAAAAATGGGCGATGCCATTCTTTCTCATGGAGGCATAGAATTCCATTGTGTATATATACCACATTTTCTTGATCCATTCATCTACTGAGAGGCAACTGGGTTGGTTCCATATCTTAGCTATGGTAAATAATGCTGCAATAAACATAGTTGTGCTGCTAGCTTTAGTATGGTCTTGCTTTTGATATTTGGGTAAATGCCCAAAAGTGGGATTGATGGGTCATAGGAGAGCTCTATGTGGAGTCTTTTGAGGAACCTCCATACTACTTTCCAAAATGGTTGAACAAGTTTACACTCCCACCACCAATGCAGTAGGGTTCCCTTCTGTCCACATCCCCTCCAACATCTGTTGTTATTAGAGTTTTTGGTTATAGCCATTCTAACTGTGGTGAGGTGGAACCTCAGTGTTGTTTTGATTTGCATTTCTTTTATGTCTATTGGCCATTGAGTCCTGACGACTTACAAGGTTGCTAGTATTGACTTCCTGAAACCAATGTGCTGGGAAAGTATTATAATTAGAAGAAAAGCAGGCTGATACTCTCAGTGTGAATTCATCACTGTTAGTTACAGATGTCAAGTGCACTCAGTGCCAATGGACTTATCATGGGATGTGGATTTTTTCACAAACTATTGAGAAGTCTTTTTTTTCTTTTTTTATTGTGAAAATATCATACATAGGGGTTACAATTACATGAGCAAGGTAATAAGTACATTTCTTATCAAGCATTGTTGCCTCCTGCTTTTTTCCCCCTTCCCATCCCTGCAAAGGGTCTAAAAACTGTTTTAAGATTAAAGTTGTACATGAAGCTGTAGGGGGACACCTTGCCTCCTGCAGAGAAGAGCTGTCACTGCCTTCCTGCTCCAAGAATATGGCACCCAGATACCAGTGTTCTGAATCCACCTCCTAGCCTGCAGTTCTCCCGCCTTAATCACACCTACATTTCATCATCTTGAGGATAAATAGATAAGTTCAGGATGTTGTTCTACACCATCTGCTTAGAAACATAGTTTCACACACTTATAAACCCTCTTTAAAGAAATCTACTTCACCATGTTGTTATCTAACAAATTGGCAAAGTTTCCACTATAAATAATAGCCATCCCTCTCAACCCAGAGACTGTGATGCCAAATGCTCTTCAGTACAGCATCCATCTTATATCATTGGTCAAAGTTAGTTAGAACATGTTATAAAGATGTGTACTTAGCTTTTAATTGCTGACAAGACCTTAATAAAAGCGACTTGAAGGGAAGAATTCTTTATTTCAATCTTAGATTAGAAATTTTACGCTGCCATGTGGGCAGAGTACAGTGGAGCTCACATCATGTCACCCAAGAAGCAGAGTGAATGTTCTCCTTCCTCCTCCTGGCTCTTTTATTGCATGAGAGACCACATCCTATTGAAAGGAACTGTGGACTATGAGGTGGATCTTCCTCTCACAGTCAATTCTCTCTAGAGAGTTTCTCACAGACAGGTTCAGAAATACACTTTCTTAATCTATAAGCAATCCTACCCATTTGACAATGCAGAACTACTATAAAAGGTTCCCAAAGTATTTCTGTTTTCTTGAAACTTTCATGAGAATGGTAAGTGTAGAAATAAGATTATTCAGCAATATATAAGTTAGCAATATATATGTTTCCTCAGAGGTTTCCATGCTCTACATTCTTACATTTCTGTCTTTAGGACAGGCTCTGGACAAACTAAGCTACCTTTCATCAGATGCCTCACAATTTGTGTTTGTGTATGTGTGTTTGTGTGTGTATCTGCACATGATGCATCTTTCTCTTGATATTTATAAATTTACACAATATACATGTATGTATGCAGCAATAAATAAATCTATATGCATGTTTTAAAACCTATAGCCCATAGGGATATATGCCACTCATTTTTTAATTATTAACTTAATGATATTTGAAAAGTCTTTGCTCCATTTATATATTACCACACATTACTGTATATTATATTATATAATTCTGTAATAGTGGTAATAGTACTAACTATTCCTTGGATGTTTCCATAAATGAACTGAACTGTATTCTATTCATTCATATATTTTGTAGATTTTTCTATTTCTCCTGTTTCCGATTGTTTTGTAAATATCTATAGTGAAGCAATTGGTTTTTAATGAAAATAGTGTGCAATGAACCACTCAAAAACTTTTTGGCATACAACACAAGTACTTATATTCATCAGCAATTCATACATTTTTTGGTCACTCATAGAGCTTGAACTCAGGGCTAGCACTCTCCACTGTGAGGCACATGTCCACTTCTGGTTTTCCAGTGATAATTGGAGATAAGAGTCTCATGGACTTTCCAGCTGACATCCTCAGATGTCAGCCTTCTGAGTAGTTAGGATTCACAGGCATGAGCCACCCGCTCAAGACTATTCACACTCTTAATGACTGTTGATCCAACTGGAGCTCTTGTGTTGCAGGGCACTCAGCTTGCCTCTGACATGGATTTTGTTTGATCTTCCTCAGTGGCCAAAGAGTCACTTCTAGAGTTCATAAGTGACATCTAGAGATCAAGGTACATAGAGAAATTCAGGTCACAAAATGCCCAACACAGAAACACATTTGTAAAGGGCTTGTAGTCCAAAGCCTTGAGCTTGCTAAGCAATTCTGTTTTATTTTTTTCATTTTATTTTAAAGATGCTATACAGAGAGGTTGCAGTTATATGAGTAAGGCGATGAGTACATTACTTGTCGATCATTGTTACCCATTCCCTTGTTGTTGTCCCACCATCCCTTCACTCTGAACTAGCATATCATTATAAAATTTAGGAAAAATTTTCCATTAAGCAATGATGCAGTGTACATAGCAGAAGTTTGAAAATCAAAGATGAAAACATTCAACTCAAATGTGACTTTTCCACTTGAAATCTGGAAATTAGAGAAAGAATGTATTTTGAGGAAAATTTCTTTTCAATTCATAATTGCATACTATCAAAATATCACCTTAATGAGAAGTGAACAACAGATTTTACAATTTCAAATGATCTCTCAACTTCATATTTTTACAGTTTTGATCCCTCCATGAAGAGACCTGAGTCTAATGAAACACAACATTCAGGGAAGAGTGAGGCATGGTGCTTTTTTATTGTGAAAATACTGCACAGAGGGGTGTATTTGTAGTCACAATTAGATAGAAACTAGTTATGTGACAGAGCTCAGTGTGACCCAGAAGCACTTTCCCATACTCCTGTCAGGATGAGATGCACAGCAAATCTTGCTGTGTAGACTTAAATAAAACTGAATGAGACGAAGTATGTATGTTTGGTACACACATCCAGAGAGAGACTTTCCCTGATGGATTCTTCCATGTAGTTAGTTATAACATGGACCTAGATTACACCTACTTCCTGTGATTCTTCTAATTAAACAACTTGTAGACAAAGAATATACACATATAATTTAATACCTAAATATAAACTTTATTATGTTGTGCCTACTGTAGTTCTATGGTTATCTCTTACTGATGTACCTTCTACTTCCTCCAACCAAGTAATGTGGCCCTGTGATTGGAACTAGACTTAGGATAACCCTAAAACCCCAGACTAGTCCAGATCTATTTCAGAACAATGACACGAATGTAGGACAAAAATAAGCATCACATCACCTGGGTTATTACCCTGAGTTCAGAGACACAGAGAGGAAGAGAGTGAGGGCAGAGATGAAAAGTGCTGCCAGGAATCTAAGAACACCAGAAAGTCAAAAGAGAACTGATGGATCAAAAAGGACTCTATGTAAAGGACAGTGTCTTGGTTCAAGTTCCCATCTTCTATTTCAATTAGGCCCTCAGAGTGTAAAAACAATAATCAGAGTTTCATGCCAAACAGTCCCATGTTGATAACCCAGTAAGTATAAATTGCCACTTTGATAAATTCCTTTGTTCACCAGAAATTAGATCTCTGGCATAGCTCTCCTTCAGACATTCTGAGAGAAAGGACAATTCAAGAATCAACTTTGTTTCATCATTTTATTGTTCCCCTCCCCTTCCCTAATTCAGATAAATGTATATATAGTACACAGGATACCAAAATAAAATACAGTGACAACAGGGGATAAACCATAGGGGAAAACCGAAAAAAAAAGAAAAAAGAGATAATGCAAGAGCAATACTCACAAAACAATATGTTGGAAATGAACCTTACATCTTGGTGGGACATAATGAGGGAGGGAAAGTGGGAGGAAAATGGGAAAGAGAGTAACAATGTTCAACAAGAAATGCACTTACTAATTTACACATGTAACTGTATCCCCATTGTACATTATCTTGACAATAAAACAGAATTTAAAAATATCAACTTTCCTTGGAGGGACAGGAGAGAATGACATTATTTTACTCAAAACCTGACTTGTTGAATGGTAATTTCTTATCTTATTACTTAAAGATAATAAAGATATAATTAAAACAGAATCATCTTTTTCAATCTTTATTACCCTCATGACCACAAAAGTTTTAAACTAAAAATTCAAAGTTTAAATTTTATAGGCTCTGTGGCTCTCTTCCTCAAATCTATCCTCTTGACCATCCCACGACAGGTCATCCATTCCCCAGATCCACAGGGGTCCAACCCTGCTGCTTTGAGGAAGGTGGATGGATTCTGAATATGTGAACAGACAGTCCACACAAGAGTTGTTTTGTGATTTGTGTGGAGCAATGTGAGATGAAGGGTGGAAGTGATCTGCTGACTATCGGTAGAAGATCAGGACTTACTATTGCTAAATCAAGCAGAAGAATTGAAGGAGCCTAACTTCAAAACTGAGCTCCCACACAATTAAACTTGTGCCTAAAAAGTCTGAATATTTTTTATTTACATTCGTGTCTGGATGAACTAAAACACAAGACACATAAGTAGAAAAAACATTTACATAACATTGTCTTTTAAAATGAAACAGCTGGATACCACTGACTCAGGCTTGTAATCCTAGCTACTCAGGAGGCTTAAATCTGAGGATCACAGTTCAAAGCCAGCTGGGGCAGAAAAGTCCATGAGAATCTTATCTCCAATTAACCACAAGAAAACCAGAAGTGGCACTGTGGCTCAAGTGGTGAGCGCTAGCCATGACATGAAAATGTCAGGGACAGTGTCTAGTGTCCAGAGTTCAAGCCCCATGAAATACATATATATGTATATATGTACATATATATGTATATATATGTATGAAATACATATATATGTATTTATACGTATATATATACATATATACATACAACATGCATAAAGAATCATATAGTCTGCAGCATGATGGATAGACGTAGAGAACACCTTGTTAACAAAAATAGTAAAGACAAAGAGCATTGTCTATACTCCTTCTCACTCAAGCAAAATTTTAAAAAATAAAATGCAATAGTGATACTATGGGGCTGACAAGGGCACAGGATCAGAGCGCAGGAGGTTGAACACAGAAGAAAGATGGAAGACTATAATCAATGCACATAATACACATATACTGAGAAACCCAGAATCCCATTAATGATTACAGATATGTACATTAATAAAAAAATAGGCTATCAGAAAATAAGGGAATAAAATCTGAAGCAATGAATCCATTCTTTGTATTAAAGGCAATTCCTGCTTAAATACCGTTATTTATTTTATTATTGCATAAATATCAACTGATACAATTCAGACTCTCCAAGTATTAACTGGCCTTTTCTGACAACATTCTGAGCAGGTGGAGGCAGCAGGAGGAGCTGCTGGGGCAGCCCAGACTCATACTTCAGCTTCCCTGGGAGGTTTTTGTTATGGCTTGTATCACTGTGGGAGGGAAACTGCTACACTGTTGACAGTAATAAGTGGCAACATCTTCGGGCTCCAGGCCACTGATCCTGAGAGTGAACTCTGTCCCAGATTGACTCCCACTGAACCTTGATGGAACTCCGGACTCCAAAATATCTGCACCGTAGATCAAGGGTTTAGGAGCTTTCCCTGGTTGCTGCTGGTACCAGGCTAAATAATACTCAATATCCTCACTGGCCCTGCAAGTGATGGTGGCAGTGTCTCCTAGAGACACAGATAGTGAAGATGGAGACTGGGTCATCTGGATATCACACTTGGCACCTGGAAGCAGAAACATGAAAACAAATATCCACACTAATTTTCAAGTTATAAGAAGGCATCCCTGAAGAGTAAGCATCCTGGATCACACTGAGTTGTGTTAATCCCTAGCATTGTCCTACTTTACCTGCAAGCCAGAGCAGCAGGATCCCCAGGAGCTGAGCAAGGGTCCTCATGTCCATGCTGTGTGCTGACGTGGACTGACTACTGCCTAATGTGAGCAGTCTATGAAGAAGTCCTGAGCACACTGGGCTGTGCTGTTGGTGCATGCAAATCAGCAGCAGAGTTATACACAGCTGTCGAGCTGCCTCATCTCAGCAACTCTGCATTCTGAGTCTCAAGGGAACTAGGTCGGGCAACAGAATAAGTTTTAAACACAGAAGAGAATCTCCAAGTTGCTTTCCTGTGATGTGCGCACAACAATGGTAACTTTGAGGATCAAAGCTTTTTTTCCATCTTATTTCTTTAACTGAGTCAAGACTTGTTCACTGGAGTGTTAGTGCCAGAAATTTATAAACAAATTTTGCACAACACAAATTTGGCATTTCTTTGTTATTATGCAGGACAGAAACTTTTACAGTAGCTCTGATTCACTGATAATCTGTATGTGTCAATTTATCAGCACTGTGGTCCTGTAATGAATAAGTGTAGCTGTTGTGTTGATAAGAAAATGCCTGGACTTCTGTACTGTGCTGTTCAGCCTTATTATCTCCTTCATCTCTGAGTATTTGTCCCAGGTGATCCATACCAGCACGTCCTTTCAGAGCCTTTCTCCCTTCATGTCTGAACAGCCTTTATAATTTTTACTGACCTAGAATTTTGTATCAATTTATATGTCCATTCTGAAGGTTCTCATATTATTCCTTCTGGCTTTTAATCATCTTCACCACAACTACTATGTTCAGAAGCAGAGATAAATTCTCCTTAAAAGGGAGGATAAACTCGGGCTGGGAAGGTAGCTGAGTGGTAGAGCTGTTGCCTTGCATGCCTGAGGCCCTGGGTTCGATTCCTCAGCACCACATAAGCAAAAAGAAAAAAGCCGGAAGTGGCACTGTGGCTCAAGTAGTAGAGCGCTAGCCTTGAGCTGAAGAGCTGAGGGACAGTGCCCAGGCCAAGAGTTTAGGCCCCATGACCGGACCCCAAAAAAAAAAAAAAGAAGGATAAACTCAGGTTATCTTGAAGCCTATTTTGTAGCCTAAACCTACATATGTCTCCTGTTCAGTGGACTCTTCTAGATCCTAAGAGAACACTGTGCTGCACACCTAGGTAAAAGATATTTGGCCCAAGCAAAGTGAGTATGTTGGAATCTCTGAACAGAATCTTGAAATCAATAGAACATGGAAATGTCATCCATATTAGGATAAGGCAACATGGGAGAACTGATTTTCTGTGCAAGGGAGAAACATCATTTTTGACTCCACTGTATGTGCTGAGATGGAGTGACCCAAGAGGACATCCATATGTGTTGGATTTTCCTGTACAGATGTCAGGGCTCAGGAAGTCACTATTGCATGGGATACAAAGTTGGCTCATCTTATCCATGTTATCACATTCTGAGGAATATCTGAACAAATCTGGGGTTGGGGGCAGGGTGTGTATGATCTGATCATGTAAGTGGCAGTAACACCAAGAGTTTCATATCACCCAGAAGAGTTGTTGATCATATGACTAAATTAATGAGGGAAAATAAGAGCCTATGTTCTTGAGGTTAAAAAAAAGTAAGCTAATTAAATGAAAATTTCATCTAATGTTAGTGACATATTTCAAAGATTTTTATACTGAATATTTTCTGGAAAAAAGAAAATCAGAAAATTTTTCTAAGAATTCATTTAATAATAACCTAATTTTTTTATGAGTGAAGTAATTACCATAAATTTACATATGTATGATGTATACATATGTATATATGAATGTGTACATGTAAATATATATACATATTGATGAATAGATGCACAAGTGGATAATTTTTTCTAATCTAGAAGTAATGATGCTTTCATTTTAATAACAGATAGCACCTTCATTAATTGACCTAATTTATTCTCTCATAAATAAAACCAGTGACCTTTGCACAACAGTTTATTTCTTTCTCAAAAATAGAAAAAGAGGAAGATGAGTTTGGATCATTTTTTGTCACAAACTACAAATTCATATTGGATGATGTACAGGAAAGAGTGGAGAGAAATCAGCTAACAAGAATGCCCACTCGCCAATTTTGAGATTTTTTGAATATTTAATAAATACCAAAGTATTCCATGAAATAAATTGTAAGTCCTTGGATTAGTAGGGATATTTTCACTAGGGATGTGATATCCATAAACCACCATATAGTTCTCCACAAATCCTCACAATTTCAAAGGAAAAAGAACAACTATATAACAGAGAAATCCAACAGCCAACACCTTAATCTAGAATTGAAATAAAGATCATCAGTAATGATGTCCTTATAGAAAATAGCAACACTTCTGGACTTTGCTCACATATATCCATTACTGAAAGAACTCTGAGGGGAAAAAGGCACAAATCTAATCTGAGAGACATTCATCCACATGATTAGTATGTGTTCACCACGAGCAATAAGAACACAAAATTTAAGACTGAACTAAAACCCTGTTCCTTGGTGGCTTGATTATTGGGATGTGGTCTGACTACTTTGTTCTGACTTAACTGGAACCATATTCCTACCATTCTATAGAGGTTGAACTATAGGTGTGAACCATTATGGCCATCATGACCATTAAAGTATTCTTTTCTTTGGAATTTTTGTGTCTTGAGATCATTCATCTACAGCCATCTCTTCACAAGTTCATAAACATGGTATGTACAGTGACTAAGACTAAAGATTTAATTCACATGTCTGGTTAAGAGAACCTTAGTGATTTCAAACTAAGATCTTTTTGAAAATATAATGACATAGTGAGCTATATATGTTAAAAAACAAAACAGTAACACATAAAATTTTTGACCACTGTTTTTATACTGCTACAGAATAAGAATACATTTAATTTCTTTTTAAATTATTATATATATATATATATATAGTAAAAATACTGTACAGAGGGGTTACAGATACATGAGTAAGGTATTGAGTACATTTCTTATCCACCATTGGTATCTCCTCCTTTGGTTTTCCCCTACTGTCCCTTCCCTCCCCACTTCCCCAACTACTCCCTTTCCACAACTCCCCCAATGAAGTTGTAAAGTTTGGTTTCAATATAGCATCTTGTACATCTCATTGTTATAATGGGCAATCTGTATCCTTATTTCAGCATTTTGTTATTTATATTACCCTCCCCAAAATAGAAAAATGTATATACAAGATGCAGGGCACCAGAATCAAATACAGTGAAAACAGGGGTTACACCATGGGGGAAGAACATACAAAAGAAACAAAACAATAGCATAGTACATTATAAATTCCTTAAAAAAATAGCAAGAAAGATAAAACCATTTGTGTCCCTATCTTGGGATGCATTTTGCTTAGCATCATTTTATGTGGTCATAGGTACATAGCTTTTGAGCATTTCTGCTTGTCCTAGACATACACTAGTCTTTGTCAGCATATATTAACTGTAGAGAAGAGTTTCATTCTGACATTTCCACACAGGCATACAATGTACTCCATTAACCTCACACCCTTGATCTCTCATCCTTATCCCCATATTTCCCTTCTTAAAGCAGTTGCATGGGTTTTGCTGGCCTTTTTCATATATTCCAGAGAAGCACTTCAATAATCTTCACCTTCATAACTTCCTCCATTCATAGTACTCGCTCCATAAAATGCCAACATAGCCTATTTCATTCTCTTGTCATTCATTTGTTTCATATATATATTAATTGTACCAAGGGCTTTCACCATGGTATCTCACTTGTGCATAAATCATATTTCCTTTCAGTTTCTTTTTGCTGGTTCTAGGGCTTGAACTCTGGGAATGACCAATGTCCCTAAGTATTTGTGTTCAATTCTAACTCTCTACCACTTAAGCCACAGCTCCAGTTTCACCTTTCTTGTGGTTAATTGGAGATAAGAGTGTCACAGACTTTCCTGGCATGCTGATTTTGAACCATTATCCTTATATCTCAACATCCTGAGTAGTTAGGATTACAGTAGTGAGCCACAGGTGCCAGGTTATATATCATCTTTTAATCAGAACAACCCTCTCTATTAATCTTGCTTTTGGAGACATCAATGGTATTTTTTTAAAGGATTGACCTCTTTCTATTGTGTTCTTTTCCTTTTTAATTTTATTTTAAAATAAAATCATTTAACTAGGGATACAGGAGGACCCATTGCAACAATGAGATGTATAAGTCAATGAGATGTACAAGTCATTATGTCGAAAAACAAACTTTACAATGTTGGTGGGGGATGGGGGGAGAATCAGATTGGGGGAAGGGGGCTAGTATTGGAAGGGATGGGAAGGGGAAACAAAGGGGAGACAACAATGCTTGATAAGAAATGTACTCATTATCTTGCCCATGTAATTGTAACTCCTCTGTATGGTATTCTCACAATTAAAAAAATAGATTGCTTTACAGCTTAAAATAAATTAATAAATTAAATTAAATTAAATTAGAATCATAATTACATTGTGGATTTTTTTACTAACATCGTAGGATATAAGATAAACTAGTCTTCCATTATTGAATAACAGTGATTAGAACTCCATGATCATTTGGCAATATTTCTTTGATAGTTGGCAGAGATTTCAGTTTACAAAGAAGTGAACAGAAGAATACAGAAACAAAGGAAAATTCCAGAGAAGAATCACAAAGGAAAATTAATACAGAAGCTTATTTGTATACTAAGATATGATTTTTATCTACTTGTCTCTTCTACCCTTTTTGTACTACTTCTGTATTAGGAGACGGTTTGGGCTTGTTGCTACCTAATGCTAAGAATATGTATACTCTTAGCCATGTGCAGTCTTCTTTCTCATATACCATTACCATGTCATTTTTTTCTCCATGAATCTAAGACCGACAAGGCCAAATCTTGGACAAATATTGAGATGATCACAGCCAAGGGCATGGCTTCTCAGACAGGCTATTCAGCTTTCCTGCATATGTTCACTGCAATGGGTTTAGATTCAGCATCTTACAAAGCAAATTGTCTACAAACATTCATAGCTATTTGGAGTGAGAACTTCCATGTGTAATTGATGTATTGTAACAAATTGTTGCAAAAGATGAATTAATAAAGCAAACAGAAATGGCCATGGCCAATTTAAAGATTACAGGTAGAAAGTAATGCACATTTCCAAAGAACTATCCTTTTGAATCTGACTGACTTTATATAATAGGCAAGAATTACTTTCTCTCCCTTTGCTTGTGAACAACTCAGCAAAAACAAAGGGAGACTGGTGCTCTTCACTAACAGAAATGGTAAAAATAGTAAAAAAACAAACACAAAAACAAAAACAATGCTCTGCTACAAATGGATCCAGATTTATTTAATAGAGATTGAGGTGTAATTCACGGCTCTGATCTGTGTGTTTGGTGATTTCCAACTGCATATAAATGATGGAATGAAAAATTTATATGTGTGTTCAAAAGATAGTTTGATTAAATGGCCTTCAGTGAAATTGCATCAGAGGGATTTTTTGTTGTTTTTTGTTTTATTTTAAGAAAATACAAATGGTCAAATATAACTTATCACCCTGCTCTTAACTCTAATCATGTCAGGTGGTAAGGAGACAAAATGTGGCCTAGATGTCCACAGCTCATCTTTTTCAGTAATTGTGTTACTTGTGGTGAGGGGAGAAAGGGAAGGCTGCATGTGGGGAGTATTAGAAATTAGAGAATCATGAGAAGCTTTTGTTCAATTTCTGCTCTTTGCCTTCAAATGAAAGCAGCTCTGTGAGATCAGAGGTTCTATTTGATTTGTTCAAAATATTCATGTCTAGAAGTGTTCATGGTACTATTTCTCCATTCTTTTGTAAATGTTCTACCAGAATTGAGGAACTAAAGGTATTTCATATTTTGTACCCAGGGGGAGCTGTGACACCTCAAATCTCATGGTGACAGAAGAATTTCGTAGGTTGTGAGATGTCATAGGTTTAACTAACTGTCTTGAGGTGCAGTGACAAGTGATTTATAAGTATGTGTGAACTCATTTTGGAGATAGTGTTTGCACTGATGGTAATCTAAGAAGTCTGCTTTGGATGACCGGGTGCCTATTCATTATCTAAGAAATCAAACATGTATTAAAATAGAAAAAGAGTCTGAAAAGTGCAGTCTTCTCATGCAATCTAGAAACAATTAACTGTTTCATGTGTTTCAAGGACTTGTTTCACTATGTTTTGCAATTCTATACCAAGAATTTCATTGATTAGGCTGTTTTAAAATTGACTCTATGTTATTTTTAAAAGCATAGTACATGATATAAAATGCATGTTATATTTAGAATTGTAGGAAATAGGACTGAAAATGAAGCATTTAAGTTTGCTGACAAATACCTGGCAAACATACATTTATATTTCTAGGAGTAATGGCATCTTTCCTGTCTTTCCATTATTTTTCCTAAGAACTCACTGCCCCTGTTCTAATATTTAATTCTCTGAATCTTAGCATAGGCTGCTCAGGTCCAACATTGGGTGCTCAGAGCTCTCATAGGCTTTCCTAGCAACAAGAGTCTGAGAGCATCATAGGGGTGAATGGCAGCAAGATGGCATCACAACCCCAACTCCTCAGCTCCCTCCCTGCTGCTCTATGTCTCATATGAATGTGCCCACAAGTAAAGTATTTCTAATTCTGGAAGGACTTTTGTAATGTATAGACAATATTTCATGTATCTTTTAATATTTGAAATTACATCATCTGAAAGTGTTTAAATATTTGCCAATATTTAAATAAAAAGCTATGCATATATGTATGTCTCCGCATTTAATAATGTGATAGGAAAGTAATTTATTCTTGTGATTGAAACATTAATTTTGGTAAAATAACAACAATTTATTATCTAAAATAATATTTAGGTCACTCATAATTATGAGGATTTGTGTGAGAGTAATCCTATATAATTCTTCATATTTTCTGTTGTATGAAGTAACTTGATGTTTTCCATGCTATAATTTCTGCTGTTTATTTTCAAATAGCATGACAGAAGGCTGACTCTGATCAAGAAGCCCTAGACATTCCAATGAGCATGTTACATCATAATCTCTTGTACAACTCTTGCAATTCAGAGAAGAAAAGATTTGTGAGAATTATCCTCTTTAATCTGCAAAAAGTTGATAAGGCAGAGGAAATATGTTGGTATAAGAACCTTGTGACTACTATGAATGTATGAGTGCATTAAATATTTCATAAAACTTCTCCTAAGGCAAGAGTTGATAGAAGGTTTTCTATATCAAGGTGCTAAAAGGTAGAAATGACAATGTGAAGAAAAATAAATTAGTGATTGTTCATGAAAAGAATGTTTGAAAAACAAACAACAAATGCTGAATATCCAAGTGGTGTAAACTATTATGGCAATCCATCTGTATCAGCTGACACGTGTTTTACCTAATGAAGTGCAGACCAGGAGGATCAGAGACAGGGACAGACAGAGATAGACACCATGACAGAGACAGCAATCCCCAACGCCTCATCTGCTAAAGACACTAGTACTAGTGTCTGCTAAAGACACTAGGTTTGCTTCAGCCCCAGTGATCTCACATCACCTCACTCACTTCTTACAGGCCTCTTCCAAGTAGACGTAACTCAGGGGGACATGAATCTTCCCTGAAATATTATTTTGCTGAGAAAGCAGGCATGAATAGAGACAAGACGAAGTTTCCAGCTTGTTTTCTACTGAGTTTTTCTGCCCTCTAGTGGTAATATTTTAGCTTTATATCTTATAAAATAAGCTTTTCCCCCTAGAAATATTAATGAATATATTCCAAAATGTCTTTTTGACGTTTTCTATGGATTAAATTTGTATTGTATATTGTTAGTGGTGTGTAGGGTGTTAATATTGCAGTTTCTGTGTGTGTGTGTGTGTGTGTGTGTGTGTGTGTGTGTGTGTGATTATACTGATATCAGGGCCTGTATGTTGCCATTTGCTTTTTCTGTACAAGGCTGGAGGTCTACCATTTGACAATTCAACATGCAGGTGTTTTGCTGGTTAATTGGAGAAAGTATCAAAGACATTCCTTTCCAGTTTGCTAGAAACTCTGGTCTTCAGATTTCATTCACTGAACCTAGATTTCAGTAGTACCGACTCCAAGTATAAGTTTCATCAGCAAGGCATTATAGAAAGAATACTCATTCTTAGTGCACTACTTCAGGAGTTATATAACTTCAACCTATCTTATTATTTCTGGTAGTAATAAATTCATATGGAAAAAGAAGCCCCTCTGGCAAAATTAACTCTTTAGAAGAGCACCATGACAGCTGCTTTCATAGTTCTTCCTATTTGGTAGTATGCACAGTTTATTAGGAATATTAGGAATATTCTATCCCAATTGGATCTTGTCTTTACTTAGGTCTTCCTCTTTTTCCTTAGGGATTCTATACTCAACTGTTATTCACTGCCTTACATTGTAGAGAGCTGTGGTTTCAAATTGATTGAATACCACTTTGTTCAACCTGAGGAGTAATTTGTGAGATAAAATTCTACCCTTTTTTATGGGGTGGTGAAGAGGGTGTCCAGTATTATGTTGAAAAAGAAGACCTAAGCCAGGCGCCCCTGGCTCACGTTTGTAATCTAGCTACTAAGGAGGCTGAGATCTGAGGATCTCAGTTCAAAGCCAGCCCTGACAGGAAACTCCGTGAGACTCTTATCTCCAATAAACCACTAGAAAACTGGAAGTGGTGCTGTTGCTCAAGCGGTTGAGCGCTTGTCCTGAGCTGAAGAGCGCAGGGAAAGCACCCAAGCCCAGAGTTCAAGCCCCAGGACAGAAAAAGAAGAAGAAGAAGAAGGAGAAGGAGAAGGAGAAGGAGAAGGAGAAGGAGAAGAGGAGGAGGAGGAGGAGGAGGAGGAGGAGAAGGAGGAGGAGGGGAAGGGAGGAGGAGGGGAGGGGGAGGGGGAGGGGGAGGGGGAGGGAGAGGGGGAGGGGGAGGAGGAGGAGAAGGAAGTAAGTCCACACAGGGCAGGACACAGAAACAAGTGAAAAAAGCTGCACAGAGATCCCTGAATCCCTCCATTTGACACCCCGCATTTTACCAAATATGAATCACTGAAAGCATGTAGAGGGCTGAACTGGTAAAGGAAATCCATCAGTATTTGGTTCATGGCAAAGTGCAGGTGGAAAGAACCAGTGGCTCCCCTTCTGCTTCTCTGCCTTGAGTCCTGATGACTTACAAAGTTGCTAGTTGCTGGCTACCTGGAGCCAGTATGCTGGGTAAGGGTTATAAATTAGAAGAAAACAGGCTGTTGCACTCTGTGAGGATTGGTCACTGTTCTTAGTTACAGATGTCAAATGTGCTTATAAAGGACTTAAAATATGGATGTGTTCATAAACTATTCAGAAGTCTTAAGGCAAAGCTTCTGGAGTTGGAGATGGGGGGAGGGGGTTTGTAGTTGGTGTAGTCCTGATTGTCTGAGGCTCTATACCCAGTTGCCTCCAGTAGAGAAGTGCTGCCCCTACCATTCTGCTCCAAGTAGCACAGCACCCAGTCAAGGTCTCAGAACCCACTGCCTGGCCTGCAGCTCTTCTGTGATGTTCACTTCCACATCTCATCTTCCTAAGCATAAATCCATGTGTTCAGGAACTTATTCTACTCCCTCTGCATTACAGCTTTCCTTCACTGATAAATGTTTTCCCACATTTAAACTCTCACTTTGAAAAAATCTTCTGCAACAAATTACCAGTTTCCACTGAAAATAAGTATCATCCTTCTCAACCCAGTGATAGGGACACCAAATGCTCTCAGTGTAGCATCCATCTTCCATCATTGATCAGAAAGTAAGCTAGAACCTAAGTTATAAAGATGTGTTACTTAACTTGTCATTTCTGTGACTAAGTCCTCAGTAAAAACACCTGAAATAGCAGAATTCTTTGTTTCAGCTCATAGATTAGAAACTTTAGTGTACCATATGGGCAGAGTGCTCATATAATGGCAGCCAAGTAACACATTGATTTGCTTACTCCACCTTCCTTTTTAACTTCATAAGAGGCCCTGGCATTTTGGAAGGGGCTGTGTACAATGGCGTAGATTTTCCTCTCTTAGCCAATTCTCTCTACAGGAACTCTCACAGATATGTCAACAAGTATAGTTTGTTCATCTTGTAGCAATCCAACTAATTTGACAATGTAGATAAACCTTCACAAACCATCATTAAAAGTACTTCTATTTTCCTAAAGCTTTCAAGAGAATAGTGAGTGAAAAAAGAATATTATTGAATAGTATATACATGTTTCTTCAGAAGTCTCCAGGTTCTGGGTTCTTACAAGTTTTTCTCTAAAGCAGCCTCTGGAAAGAATAAACTGTCTTTCACAGGCTCCCTAAATTTTGTGTGCTGAGATGGAGTGACACAAGAGGACATCCTGATGTTTGGGATTGGCCTGTGCAGGTGTCAGAACCCAAGGAGTCACTACTGTGTGGGATACAAAGTTAGCTTGAGCTAAACTAATAAGAGAAAAGAAATGAGCTATCAAGTGCTATTCACTGATGAATTTGGATATCACATCCGTTAAAGAAATTGTAAATCCTTGAATTCATAATGATATTTCAATAAGGAACAGGCTATTTGTAAGATATCAAAAAGTTCTCTGTGCATTCTCACAAATTACCAAGGGGAAAGAATAACTGAGCAGAGCAATCTACCAGCTATCCCCTTAGTCTAGAACTGGAAGGAAGATTGCTAGTAATGGTAATTCAAAACATGAACCTCCTAACAGACACCACAAAAAGAGCACAGCAGCACTTCTGGACTTTAGTCACATATATGCACCACTGAATATAAACCTGTGAGAAAACAAGTACAAATCTAATCTGAGAGACATTCAGCAACATGGTTACTTTTGGACACCAATAGTGATAAGATCACAAAATTGGAAGCCAGACTAAAGAAACTGTTCTCTTTTTTCGACATAACATCTTGTAAATCTCATTAATGGATCCACCTGTAACCCTATTTAAACAATTTGTTTTTTCCCTTCCCCTCCATAAATTATATCAGCATCAAATATAGTGAAAGCAGGGCTTATATCATGGGGGAGGTGCATACAAACAACAAAGAAATCATCTTAGAAATATGTTGGAAACAATCGCAAGAAAGAAAAATCCATTTGAATCCTTATCTTGTAACTGTAACCTCTCTGTACAGTATTTTCACAATAAAATACTTATTAAAAAAAGAAACTGTTCTCTGGTGGCCTAATGAATGAGGTATGGCCTTACGAATTTTCCCTGACTGACCTAGAAGCACATTCCTAACATTCTCTGTTTCCTTAGGAGTCTGAACTACAGGTATCATCCATCATGCTCAATATGGCATTAATTCATCAATTTCTCTGTGTGTTTTGAAATCATTCACTTTCTACAATCATTTCTTAACAAGTTCATGACTATTGTATATATTATGATTAAGATTAAAAATTGAATTTACCTGTCTGGGTAACGGAATTTCCATGACTTTGAGCTGAGATATTTTTGACAGCATAAAGAGAAAGTGACATTTTTCTGTAGAAAATAGCAACATATACAGTTTTTGACCACTGCTTTTGTACTGCTAGAAAATAAAAATGAATCTGTTTTTCAGCATGCAAAAGTTGTACAAAAAGTGTTTCATTGTGACTTTTTCACTCGTGCATACAATGTATATCATCAACTTCATGCCATTGATCCCTATTCATTATCCCCACCTTTCCCTTCTTAAAACATTTCAACAGGATTCACTGTTCTATTTTACATATGCCATTAAAGCACTTAAATCATATTCACCTTCATTTCCTCTCCTCCCTTCTCTGTCCTTTCTTCCCAGAAACCCATAGAACCTATTTTATCTTCTTTTCATTCATTTATTTAGTATATATTAAATACATGAAGGGCTTTCACCATGATATCTCACCTGTGCATGTCTCATATTTCTTGCCTTTTCTTTTATCTTCCCTTTTGTTCACTTTCTTTTCTTTTCTTTTCTTTTTGCTGGTCCTGGGCATGAACCCTGGGCCTGGGCTATAGCTCTAAATTTTTATGTTCAAGGCTATTCCTCCACTACATGAGCCATAGCTCTGCTTCCAGTTATTTTTTGTGATTAATTGGAGAAAGACACAAATTCCTTCCGAGGATAGCTTTTAAATACTACCCTCAGATTTCAGCTTCCTAAGTAGCTAGGTTTACCACCAGCACCCAGCTCTCACATCATATTCTAATCCGAATGACCCATTCGTTAGCCTTTCTTTTAGAGCCATCAAAGTTAATTTTTAAGAAAGGATTCACAAACTTCCATTGTATTTCTTTCCTTCTTAATTTTATTTAAAATCAATTTAAATTGAAGTATAGTTAGATATTTATACTTGCATAGTAAGATGTAAGATAGAAATATTATTCCATTATTGAAAAATATCCATTAGAATTCATAGATCATTTGACAAAATTTAAAGTAGAGTTGGCAGAGATTTCTGTTTACAATGCAGTGAATAGAAGAATAGAGACACAAAAGAAAATTCTACAAAGGAAGTTCAAACAAACTTGATCCAGAAGCTCATTTGTTTTTTTCTTTCTTTCTTTGTTTTGTTATTGTCAAAATACTGTACAGAGGGGTTACAATTACATGGGCAAGATAATGAGTACATTTCTTATCAAGCATTGTAGCCTCCTCCTTTGTTTCCCCTTCCCATCCTCCCCCAACCTCCTACACAACCCTCCTCCCCCCACCACCAAAGTTGTAAAGTTCGTTTTCGACATAAGGACTTGTACATCTCATAGTTGCAATGGGTCCACCTGTATCCCTATTTAAACGATTTGTTTTTCCCCTTCCCCTCCACAAATTATAACAACATCAAGTAGCGTGAAAGCAGGTGTTATACCATGGGGGAGGGAAATACGAAGCAACAAAAAATAATCTTATAATTGTGTTAGAAACAATAGCATGAAAGAAAAAAAATTGAATACATATCTTAGGGTTCATTTCCCTATCATCAACTTAAATGATCTTTTCTGCTTGACTCAAACATATACTAGTTATTGCAAATAAGGGAAACCATGGGACCTGTTTCTTTGGGCCTGGCTTGCTTCATAATTTTTTCCAAGTCTTTCCATTTCCTAACAAATGGGGCAATTTCATTCTTTCTGGTGGAGGCATAGAATTCTTGTGTATATAGCCCACATTTTCTTGATCCATTCATCTACTGAGGGGCATCTGGGTTGGTTCCAGATCTTAGATATGGTAAATAATGCTGCAATAAACATAGTCGTGCGGGTAGCTTTAGTGTGGTCTTGTTTGTAAACATTTGGTTAAATGCCCAAAAGTGGGATTGCTGGGTCATAGGGGAGCTCTATGTGAAGTCTTTTCAGGAACCTCCATACTGCTTTCCTAAGTGGTTGAACAAGTTTACACTCCCACCAACAATGCAGCAAGGTTCCCCAGAAGCTCATTTGTATACTAAGATATGATTTTTCCTTACCTCTGTGCTCTGCCTTCTTGTGTGCTATTTCTTTATTAGGAGAAGAATTTGCCTTGTTGCTAATCAATCCTATTATCCTTGGCATGTACAAGCTTCTTTCCTGACATACCACTAGGATCTCAATTTCTCAATATGAAGTCAAGATAGGTAAGGCCAAGCCTTAAGTAGCCAAGGACATGGTTTCTCAGAAAGCCTAATCTTCTTTTTTGCCCATTGTCTTTGCAAAGGGTGTAGATTTATAATCCTTAAAAGCAAACACTCTACAATCAACAATAGCTATTTGGAATAAGAACCCCAATGTGTAATAGGTGTATTGTAATATGTATAATAGATGCATTAGAAGAGAAAAAAAAAACATTGTCCATTCTTCCATCTGTGAACAAGGCTGTGAGTTAAATATTAGAGAAGGAAAGGGTAGTCAGAGTTCCAAGGAACTATCATTATGAATTCTAGGGACATAATAGATAAAATTACATTCTCTCCTTTGCCTATGTTCAAAACATCTAAAACAAATTAAGGTTGTCTTCACTGACAGGAATGTTGAAAATGGTCAATGATACTGTACTACTTGTGTCTCCAAGTATGATTACTTAGAGTATCAGAGTCTGTTCATGACATTAAACTGTTTTTCAGGGGATTTCTAATTAGAGGGACATGATGGAATGAATAACTAACATCTTTGATCAAAAGATGATTTGGTTAATCAGTGATATTGCTTCAGAGTTCAATTGTAACTTTTTCCCATTCTTCTCCTTCTAATGCTAAGAGATGAGGAGACAGTGTGGTCCAGGATACCAACAGTCCACTTCTCTTTTTTGTTTAAATTTTATTTTTTGTCAAGTTGATCTATATAGAGGTTACAGTTAATTACATAAATTATGTAGTGGTACAATCCTTGTCAAACATGTTACCCTCTCCCCCATTTTTCTCCCATTTTCCCTCCAACAACAAAACACCCCATGTTGTACAGAACATTTCCAACATATTGTATTGTGAGTATCACTGTTGCATTCATTCCCCCTTTGTCCTTGTCTCACCATTTTTTGTTCCCCTTCTCTTCCCTAACTCAGATATACATACATACAATACCCAGGGTACCAAAATCAACTACAGTGACAGCAGGGGATAAACTATATGGGGAACTAAAGACACAAAAGGAAAAAGAAATCATGTAGTACATTAAAAACTACAACAAAGAGAAACCTTTTGTGTCCATGTGTTGGAGTTCATTTCACTTGCCATCATCTTGCTATTTGGTATTTGAATACTGATGTCATTGAATTTTTTTCACTTTTTATTTCAATGTATTGTTTGAATTGTTAATGGCTGACCTCTATCTACATAGCATGAAAGTACCAGCGATGGGTCAGGTTTCTTACACGCTGAAAGTTCATCCTCCTTCTCCCAGTTTTGAGACTGCATTCAAACTGCAGCCAGGTCACATCAAGTCCCTTTGCTCATGGCCTCTCTTGGGTCTCTGTCATTCACACATGGAGTGAGGGTTCAGAGAAGAGCTCAGTGATTGAATGGTTTCATCATTGACAGGAATCAGTGAACCCTGGCTGTTCTGTGTTTTGCTTTCAAATAGCCAACACTTAGCACTAGCGAAGCATCAAACATTTGCTTATAGATTTCTATAGAGTCCTTCACATTAACTTGAAAATATGAAAGGATCTCACTCCATGCCACACAGAAACTGTGAACGTTTGTGATGTCACAAACCATGACACAATGGTCATGACATCTGGTAGTTTGATGTCACAAGGGCCATGAAGTCCCAGTGGATTCTGATATCACATTTCATATCTCAAATATTATGAGGTCCAAAAAGAATATGAGCTCAGAAAGGGCCTAATATATTACAATGGCAGCATGTCACAAAAGTTATGAGGACAGGACAGGTTTGTGTTGTCACAGTTGATTAGTGGTATCATAATGGCAATGTGATGTCACAAAGAGATTGTGATATCACAATGACTATGAGTTCACAATGCGTTTCTGATATTAACCCACGTGCCACATTTAAAATAAAATGAAATCACAGAATAGGCATTCAAAACTGTTTATGACATCACAGTGATAGTATGATGTCATAATGCTATGATGTCATTGTAGGTTGGTGTTGTCAAAATGAGTTGATGGTATCTTAATGACTAATGTCACATTTATGATGATGTCCCTGTGATGTTACAATGGCAGGTCTGACCTCAATTTCCTTATTTTACAACGAGGATATTGGTACACAAAGTGACTGCAACGTCACAAAGACCATGTGTTTTTGAAAGGTTCTAAAAGATCATAATAGGTTTTGGATGTCACAATGTGATTGTGAAATCATGGACAATGTGATTTTACAGTGGTTTTTGAGGTCAAAGTGGTGATGAGGTCACAATAGGTTTGTGATGTCATGAGTTTGTAATATCACAACCACATGTCTAATTTTAATTGCTGCTACTTCCCAATGGGGATGCAAATTCACAGAAGATACTTAAAGTCCCAAAGGCCATGAATTTTCTTGAATGTAATGAGGTCATACTGGGTTTGTGAAAACACAATGGAACAGTAATATCACAATGGTAATGTGTGTCACAATATTATGACATAATAATGTTTTGATGTCACAATTATTAAGTGATGCTATATTGGTGATGGGGTCACAATAGGTTTGTGATGTTACAATGAATTGGAAATGTCACAGTGTCATACTGGATCACAATTGTCATTCATTCAAAATGAGTATATGAGTTCACAAAGGGACTGTGATGTCTGCAAAGGTCTATGTTTTCACAAATGTGATGAAGTCCTAACAGGTTTTTGATGTCCCAGTGTGACACAATGCTCATGATATCTGCCAATATGATGTCAGAATTTTCATGATGTCACAGTGGATTTTTGATATCACATGTCATACCTGAAATATTATGAGGTTGGATACAGATTATGAGCTCACAAAGAGCCTAAGATATCACAATGGCAGCACGTTACAAAAGTTATGAGGACAGGACAGATTTGTGATGTCACAGCGAGTTAGTGATATCACCATGCAATATGATGTCACAATGGTTATGAGGTCACAATGTTTCTGAACATCAACATGCCACATTTGAAATAGCATGAAATCACAGAATAGGCATTTATAATGTGTCTATGACATCCAATAACAATGTGATGTCATAATGGTGTGATGATATTGTAGTTTTATTATGTTAAAATGAGCTGTTTGTATCAGAACAACAATGTGATATCACACTGGTGATGCCACAAAGGGTTTGTGATCTCAAGGGTCATTAGTTCAAAAAATTGGCACACAAAGGGACTGTGATGTCACAAAGGCCATATACTTTTTCAAAAGTGCTAAGATGTCATAAAAGATTTGGAATGTCACAATATAATCATTATGTTACAATGGCAATGTGATGTCACAATGGTATGATACAATGTGATGATACAATGGCATGTCTGATATCAATTGTCATTTGTTCACAATGAGGATATGGGTACACAAAGGGACTGTGATGTCACAAAAGCCATGTTTTCTCAAAGAAGCTAAGAGGTCAAAATATATTTGGGCTGTCACAATGTGACTGTGATTTCACAATGGGAATGTGATATCACAAAGGATTTGATGTCACAGCTGTGATGAGGTCACAAGGGGTTTGGGATGTCACAACAAGTATCTATTATCACAATGACAATTCCCATTTCCACTGCTACTAGTTACCAATGAGGATACAAGTTCACAGAAAGAACTTGAATTCCTAAAGGATATGAATTTTCTAAAATATTAAGAGGTCACAATAAGTTAGTGAAAACACCATGAGATGTATATCACAATGGCAATGTGATCTCACAATATCATGTCATAATAATATTTTGATATCACAATGTGTTACTTATGTCATACTTGTGATGAGGTCACTATAGGTTTGTGATGTCACAATGGGTGGGTGAAGTCAAAATTGAATGTCAGGTCTCAATTGTCATAAATTCACAATGAATATGTGAGTTCACAAAGGGACCATGATGTCTCAAAACGTAGGTGTTGGCACATATGTGATAAAGTCCTAACAGGTTTGTGATGTCACAATGTGACAGTGAGATGTCACAATGGTCATGATGTCACAGTGGATTCCTGATATCACATATCTTACCTGAAACAGGTTGAAAACAAACTGTGAGCCCACAACAGGCCTAAGATATCACAATGTTATCATGTCAAACAGTTACGAGATTAGAACAGGTTGGTGAAGTCACAGTAGGTTAGTGATATCACAATGGCAACATGATGTCAAAAGGGATTGCAATGTCACAATGTTCATGAGGTCAAAATAGGTTTCTGATATCAACACGCATGCCGTATTTGAATAGAATGAAATCAGAATAGGCATTCAAATGTGTATAGGACATCACTGTGACAATGTGATATCATAATGCTATTATGTCATTTTTTGTGTGATATCACAATGAGTTGTAAGTGTTACAATGACACTGTGATGTCACACTCCTGATGATGCCACAAAGGGTTTGTGATGTTACAATGACATGTCTGATCTCAATTGTCATTAGTTCACAATGGGGTATGGGTACGAAAAGGGACTGTGATGTCACAAAGGCCAGGTATTTTTCAAATTTCCTGAGGTCATAATAGTTTTGTGATTTCACACTGTTTCTGAGGTCACAATGGATTTGTAATGTACTAATGAGTTTGTAATATCACAATGGCATGTCCAATTTCAATTGTTACTAGTTCACAATTAGCATATAAGTTCAAGGTAGGAGCTAGAAGTGCCAAAGTCCAGGAATTTTCTAAAAGGTTATGAGTTCATAATAGGTTTGGGAAAAAACCTAGTCTCTTTGTATGATAATAGTGTAAACTAATAACAATTGAGATCAATCATGCCATTTTAACATCATAAACCCTTTGTGATATCATCACCACTGTGACATTACATTGTCATTATGACACTATCAGCTCATTGTGACTTCACCAAACTACAATGACATCATAGCATTATGAAATGACATCATCAACCCATAACAACATAACAAGCCTATTGTGACCTCCTCACTGGTATGAAATCACCAACTAATTGTGACATCAAAACATTATTATGACATGATATTGTAACATTACATTGTCAATGTAATATCACTGTCCCATTGTGTTTTCACAAACCCATTATGTCTTCATAATATTTTAGAAAATTCATGGCCTTTCTGACTTATAGCTGTTTCCTTGAAATGGTATCTTCATTGTGATCTTGTAGCAATTGAAATTGGACATGTGATGGTGATATTACAAATTAGTCGTGACATCACTATCCAATGGAGACCTCATCACCACTGTGACAACACCAACCCTTTGTGAATCACATTGCCCTTGTGACATCCTAAACCTGTTATGACCTCTTAGCACCTTTGAAATAACACATGGCCTTTGGGACATCAGAGTATCTTTGGGTAACCATATCACCATTTTGAATTAAGGACAGTTGAGGTCAGACATGCCATTGTACCATCACTATCGCTTTGTGACATCATCTCCACAGTTATATCACATTGTCCTTTGGCTTGCAGTAAGCACACTGATCTCCTCTTATAGGTTCCCTACTGCCATTGCAAATGAATTTTACTGTTTTCACCAAGGGTTTCTTAATCTATAATCTGGTGCTGCTACCCAAACTCGAAGTTCCTTCTTAGACTATTTTCTTCCAGGGTATCTCTATTATCAAACACCCACTGAGCAACCACTACCAATGCAGATAACTCCTTTCCTTCAAAACCTTCTAACTTTTGCAGCTTTCTTCAAATATATGGGGTGATTGGGTAACAAAGGCCATATTTAGTGCTCTTCAATTCTCCAGGGCCTCAGGATAGATAGCCATATAGCTCCTAGGGGCTTCTAGAAGCCATTCCAGAAAAGCATTAGGGGACTCACTGGGGAGCTGTACAGTCTCACTCACATAGATAAATTAGTTGGTTTCCTAGCCACTGCCTGTATCTCTGCTAACACAGTGGTGATAATTGAAAAGTGTCTCCTTATCTCAATCAATTTTGTAGTCCCCGCTTGGGCAAGTCTGAGGAAAGATTTGCTCCAAATGGACTGGGTCATCAGTGGGGAAACCATCTGGTACCTGGACTGCCTTCAAGGCACTGTGCTGGATTCACTCTCTTTCCTCCCAGGTTAAAAGCACCTGTAAATGTTGCTGACAATCATCCCAGGTGGGCTGATGTGTGAAGAATACTGTCTCTAATAAGGATATGAGCCCCTGGGGTTTTTCACAAAAGGATAAAATTTGCTGTTGCCAGTTATACAGGTAAATAGGATTTTGTTATGTGGGAGGAAAACCAGTACCATGTTGATAATAATAACTTGTGACATCTTCAGGCTGCGGGCTGCTGCTGTTCCAAGTGAACCCTGTCCAAAGTTGACTGCCACAGAACTTGAATGGAACCCCAAATTGTAAACACATTGCATATTAGATCAGGAACATAGGAGCTTTCCCTGGTTTGTGCTTCTACCAGGTTAAATTGGTACCATGACTCATACTGGCCCTACAAGTGATGGAGACTATCTCTTGAGATGCAGACAGGAAGGATGAAAACTGGGTCATCTGAATGTCACATCTTGCATCTGACATTGGAAACATAACAACAAAGATAACATCATCCCAATAAAAAATTGGGCTAAAGACTTAAAGAGAAACTTCTCTGAAGAGGAAAGAAGGATGGCCAATAGAAACATGCAGAAATGCTCAACCTCTCTAGCCATAAAAGAAATGCAAATCAAAACAACATTGAGATACTACCTCACCCCAGTTAGAATGGCTATAATCAAGAACTCTAATAACAACAGATGCTGGAGGGGATGTGGACAGAAGTGAACCTTACTGCATTGTTGGTGGGAATTTTAACTTGTTCCACCACTTTGGAAAATAGTATAGAGGTTCCTCAAAAGACTCCACATAGATCTCCCCTAAGACCCAGCAATCCCACTTTTAAGCATTTACCCAAATGATCACAAACAAGACCATACTAAAACTGCCAGCACAACTATGTTTATTAAAGCATTATTTACCATAGTTAAAGTATGGAACCAACCCAGATGCCCCTCAGTAGATGAATAGATCAAGAAAATGTGGTTTATATACACAATGGAATTCTATGTTTCCATCAGAAAGAATGACATCACCCTATTTGTTAGGAAATAGAAAGACTTGGAAAAATCATATTAAGTGAAGTAAGCCAAACCCAAGGACACATAGGTCCTATTGTTTTCCTTATTTTCAATAACTAGTATATGTCTGAGACAAGCAGAAAAGGTCAGATAAGTTAATGTTAGGTGAAATGAACCCCAAAATAAGTATTCAAATATTTTTGCTTTCATGCAATTGTTTCTGACATATTTATAAGATGATTTCTTTGTGGCTTTGTATATCCCTCCCCCACTGCATAACCCCTGCTTTCACTGTATTTGATGTTGGTATAATCTATGGAGGAGAAGGGAAAAAACAAGTAGTTTAACTAGGGATACAGGTGGACCCAGTGTAACAATGAGATGTACAAATCGGTATGTCAAAAAACAAACTTTACAACTTTGATGGGAAGGAATAGGAAGGGGAAACAAAAGAGGAGACAACAATGATTGATAAGAAATGTACTCATTATCTTGCCCATGTAATTATAACCCCTACGGTATTTTCACTATAAAAAATTAACAACATTACTCTTATTTAAGTTCCCTGATAATGACCAGTACTGGCCACACTGGCAAAACATTTTTCTTCCTTACCTGGGAGTCAGAGGAGCAGAAGCCCCAGGAGCTGAGCAGGGGCCCTCAGGTCCATGCTGTGTGCTGATTGGGACTGACTCTTGCACAGGATGTGAAATCCTATAAATACACCATGGTTCAATATTCACAATATTTGGATACACTGAGATAAAATTTTCCTGTCTAAGGTAATATATGACTTTATTTTTTGGTAACTTGCCTTGGGGACATAAAACCAACACTGACTGAGCATTCTCATGGTCTTCTCCACAGCCAAGACCTTCAAACACCAAGAAACTCCTCCTGTATTCCTGCTAATGGAGAAATTTGTTTTGCATTTTTGAGAATGAAAGGTTCTCTAAATGGATCTAAGACACAGAAAACCAGATGCTCTGGAACCTCAGGATATCAAGGATCCATGTTCAGAGAAGCTATGGGTGAGGAATTTACAATGAATTTACTTCCCGTGGATTTCATATCACTCAGGGCATATACCTTGGTAGGATCTAGGTCGGCACAGAACAAAGAACCACACAGACCACTGTCAGCCTCCTCTCTGACCTGCAGCAATGAGGGTTTCTCTGCTCACCTAGGAATCTGTTCCTGAAAGGCTACAACTTCTCCATATGTAATCCTCTATCTATATATCACTTCCTTGGAAGTTTGTCAATAACCACAATTAACCAAGGAAGATTCTTAAAGTACTGTAGAGACAGTAGTAAGCCAGAGTCCAAGATCTGGAGAAAGAACTGAAGCTCAACTCAAGAACAGCTATGTGAGAAGTAGGGAAGAATTGGCTTGTGAGCATAGTGTAAGAGGCAAGTGGGGTGAGAAAACTGAGAAGTCCTCATTCAGAAATGCAGAGCAGAATCATTGGAGGTGTCCTTGTATGAGAAACAGAAGGATGTGGGAGAGGGTCTTGATGTCATTTCAGAGCTGAACCCTCATCCCTCAGCCTCCACTCCACTCCAACACCTGTTCTTAAAGAAGTTCCCAGGCTCCCAGCTGCCCCCTGCAGGGCAGCAGCTACTGTGAGATTGCCCCTTCTAGTGGTGACAGGAGGAAGTTCATGTGCCTCAAAGGCAATGAGCTGCTGATGGCTAGAGTGACCTATGTCCAGACCCCAGCCTAACTCTAGTAGACTTGATGACCAGGCAGGGAGTGAGCAGGAGTTCAGGATTCAGGCTTGGTTTCTGCTGATTTCTGTCTGGGATGCTCTTTATATTCTTGCTAGGACACAGGAAGGAGTCTTGAGACCATGTCCTTATAAGGTGTTCACTGGCATCTGAGCAGGAGAAAAAAAATGCATATGCATCTACGAACAAAACCAATGAAACTTTGCATATAGTCATTTTTTCTGATTCTGATCAGAAAACGAAGCAGGCTCACACTTTTATTTTCAAGGAAATGTTCTCGTTGAATGCAAGCATCCTCAGGATGAAGCCTCAGTCCTGCTTCCTCCCCAAGGTCAGAGCAGAGAGAAGAGAAGCAAGGCTGTGACTCCATGTCCAGAAGTCAACTCCTGAGGGAGGCTGATCCTGTTCAGAGAGAGCTGGTTTGGTGCCTTACTCTGCCTGCATTGCCATGAAGAACATAAATATCTTAGTCTGGGCAGACAAAGCAAAGTATTTTTTAAACCAAAATTCTAAAGTTGCAAAGTCAGGAGCTATCATTTTATTTGGTCTTTCTAACTGTTCAACTTCTTGGAACATTCTGAGGCCTTGATACCTTTGACAGACACAGAGACAGAGACAGAGACAGAGACAGAGACAGAGCAACCAATGCCTCATCTCCTAATGGTATTAGTACTACGGGGTTTTGCTACAGCTCCATTGACCTCACATGACCTCACACACTTCTTAAAGGCCTCTTTGCCAAGGACACATATCTCTGGATAATATGAATCAATTCTTAAAAGATGGCCTTTGCTGAGAAAGAAAGCAGGAAATAGAGACAGGCCCAGCTTCCAGTCTCCAAATACCAAAGACAGAAGACTTTTCCCCACAATTCAGCCTGCAGGCAGCTCCTCCTGAGTATCCCTTATCATAGTCAAATGCCCAAGCTCAGAGCCTCTTCATTGATGATAAAACACTAATTCTATGGCTTCCTTATGACTGCTAAACAGCATTTTTGTTTATTGTTTATTGTTTCTCCTCCATCTAGTGGTATTTTTTTAATATTACATCTCACAAAACCAGAATTTTTTATAGGAAGAATTAATTATGAATTACATTTTAAAATGTCTTTTTATCCTTTTCTATAGATTAAATTCAGATTGTTTGATTGGTGTGTGTGTGTGTGTGTGTGTGTGTGTGTGTGTGTGTGTTCGTGTCTTTATGGAAGTACTGGAAGTCAAGGACTAGGTGCTGCCCTTAGCTCAGTTGCTCTACATCTGGATAACTCCACTTAAACCTTTTTCGCTGGTTAATCAGAGACAGGGTCTCAAAGTCTTTCCTTCCCAAGTTTCTTTGAACTCTGATCTCAGATCTTATCAGTAGTACCTGGATTAGATTGTATACTTTTTGAGAAAAGTAATGCAGAAAGAATACTGTCAGTATACCACATCAGGAGTTGCATTATAACCTATCTTATTTTTTCTGGAAGTAATAATTAGGAAAATGAATATGTTTTAGATAAGATATGTCTGCCATCATGGCAGCAGCTTTCATTATTTTTCCTATTTGATTTGTTCACAGTTTATTAAGAATATTCTATTCCTATTGGAGTCTATATCTTCTGTTTGTATTTTAGGCTGTCCTCTTCTTCCTCAGTGATTCTACACTCAAAGTTTTAGTCCCTGGTATTACATTATAGAGTTGTGGCTTCAAACTGAATGGATATTGCTTTGTTTAACATGAGAAATGTTTACTGAGATAAAATTCCTCTTTTTTCCAGTAGTATGTGTGTTTGTAAGAGAGAGAGAGAGAGAGAGAGACAGAGAGAGAGAGAATGGAGAGAGAGATAGAGAGAGACAGAGAGAAAGAGAGTATTACCTGATTTGCCAGTAGGAAGTTGAAGAATAGAGCTAGGAAGTCCACAAAGTTGAAGACAGAAAAATGAGAGATAAAAGCTGCACAGAGATCCCAGAATCTCTTCAAGTCACCCCTGGGATTCTACAAAATATGAATCACTAACTGCATGTGGAGAGCTGAAGTGATAAAGGAAAATCTAACTCTCTTTGGTGCACAACAGGTGCATGTGAGGAGAACCAGTGGCTCCCCTGTGCTTGTCTGACTTGAGTCATGATGTCTTACAAGGTTGCTTGTGTTGGCTTCCTGAAGTCAGTGTGCTGGGGAAGTATGATAATTCCACAAAAAAGAACCTGTTGCTCTTCATGTGGGTTTTTCACTGTGTTTAGTTATAGATGTCAAGTGCCTTCAGCACCAATGGACTTATGAGGTATATTTTTGACACAAACTACTGAATTCTTAAATCAAAGGTTCTGGAAACCACGCTAAGAGTGGAGCTGTAGGGGGAACCCCAGCTGTCTGAGGTTCTGTACTCACTTGCCTCCTGCAGAGAAGAACTGCCCCTCTCATCCTGCTCCAGAAATACTGTACCCAGACACCAGTGTTCACAACCCATCTGCTGTCCTGCAGCTGTCCTGTGCTCTTTATATCCACATCTCACCCTCCGGAGGTTAAATCTATGAATGCAAGAAGTTTTTCTACACATTCAGCTTATTTTTTTTCACTCATAATTATTTTTGCTCATTTAAAGTCTCTTAAAAATCTATATCTACATATTGTTGCCTAACAAGCTAACAAAGTTTCCACTACAAATAAGAGCTGTCCCTTTCAACTAAGTGATAGTGAGTCTAAATGCTCTCAGATCAGCATCCATCTTCTATCATAGTCAAAGTAAGCTAGAACATGTTATAAAGATAGGTTAACTTTCCATTGCTGTGACTAAGATCTTACTGAAAGCAACTTGAAGGGCAGAATTCTTTACTTCAATCTTACATTAGAAATTGTAGTCTGCCATGTGAGCACAGTGTAGTGGAGTTCACATCATGACCCCCAAAAATAAGAGTGGATATTCTACTTCCTCCTCCTTCCCCTTTTCTTGCAGAAGAGACACCAGCCTATTGGAAGGGGCTGTGGACAATGGTGTTCATCTTTCTCTCTTAGTCAATTGTCTCTAGAGAAACTTTCACAGACAGGTGCAGAAGTGTACTTAACCTACAAGTAATCCAACCAATGTGACAATGCAGAACCACCTGAGAAGTCATCAAAATTACTTCTGTTTTCTTAAACCTTTCATGAAAATAATAAGTTTAGGAAAATTACTTAGCAGTGTATATATGTTTACTCCAAAGTCTCCATGTTCTGCATTCTTACGTATCTTTCTCTAGAAAAGGCTCTGGAAAAACCTTTCATCAGATCCCTCATTGTGTGTGTGTGTGTGTGTGTGTGTGTGTGTGTGTGTGTGTATCTTCACATGATGTATTTTTCTCTGAATATTTATATATATACATATATGTGCAGTAATAAATAAATATTTGTGCATGTTTTTAAAATATATGATCCATAGAGAAACATACCCATATATGTATGAATATGCCACCTATTGACTGGGCAACACTGTGAGCCACCTGGTCCCCGCTATTCATTTAAAATCCTAGCTACTGAGGAACCTGAGATCTGAGGCTCTCAGTTCAAAACCAACTTGGGCAGGAAAGTCCATGAGACTCTATCACCAGCTATAATCACTGGAATACCAGAAGAGAAACTGTAATTCAAAGTAGTAGAGACCTAGTCTTAAACAAAATAACTCAGGGGCAGTGGCCAGGCCGTGAGTTCAAGCCCTAAGACCAACAAAAATGCACGAGTAGCTGATGAATATAAGTGCTTGGGGTTGTATGCCAAAAAGGTTTAGGGTAGCTGGGTGCTGGTGGCCAGATAGAGAGGATCCTGTAAACAGGATGGAGACAAAGGGAGTGTTAGTGGAAGTTGCCAGTTGCACCATCCTCTGGTCCCCCAGGTCAGAGGAATAGTGGGGGATCTCTTGATGCAGGAGTTCCAGACAAGAAGGGCAGAGCCGACACTTGGCCTTGGGAGTTGTAGGGAGGGGACTTGTGGAAGGTCAGGCAAGGTGCATCATGGGAGACCCCCTGCTAGGATGTAAGGGTGTGACAGGCTTGAGAAAGGGAGGGGCTTACAGGAGGAACTGTGGGAAGAGGTGGGGCAGTAAGAGTTTATATAAGGCAGGCAGCTGGTGGGCAGGGTCACTCTGGACTCGGCTGCAGAGAGGACCAGGAGGAAGCCTACGTGCTTCACAGCGATCGACCAGAACAAGAGTCCAAGAGCACGGTGAGTGACCCACGGCATTCAGGAAGCCAGGTGAGTGTCCTGGGCATCTCTGTAGACATAGACGGGGTTGGCAGAAGGATGGAGGCAGCCCAGTGGGAGTGCAGAGCCGTGAGGCAGATTCAGGAGCGCCTGGCCTCCAGGACAGATGCCGACGAGCTATACAAATCCTTGAGGCTGCTCTCAGTCATGCCCATCTCGGCAGAAATCCTTGCCACCACGGGTGTCAGATAGACAGTGAAGGGTTTTAGGAAGTACCAGCAGGTGGGCATTTTGGCCAAGGAGCTGGCCAAGCGCTGGAAGACCTTGCCTGTGCTGAGGCGCAAATCAGAGGCTCTGAGCCGGGTTCCTGAGCAGGATGGCGGTGAAGAACCCAGGAAGGATGATCTGGGAGAGGGGGAGTGGAGAAGGATGATGAGGGAGCCGGAGACGGAGGACATGTTGAAGTCCTCAAATGTGGATGCGTTCTCTCAGAGAAGGGCGAGTGACCCGCAGGACCCAGGAACACAGGCGAATGGGTCCAGCATCTCTGTAGACATGGTGGAGGGTGACATCGGGATGCAGAATGCCGAGTCTGTGTGCGGAGTTGTGCGGCAGCTCCAGGAGCGCCTAGCCTCCAGCACAGACACAGAGGAGATTCTTAATTCCCTGAGGCTGCTCTCAGTCATTCCCATCACGGCAGAAATCCTTGCCACCTCGGGTGTCAGAAGGGTGGTGAAGAGTTTTAGGAAGCACCCACAGGTGGCTGCTTTGGCCAAGGAACTGGACAAACACTGGAAGACCTTGGCTGTTCTGAGCCACAAATCAGAGGCTCTGAGCCAGGTTCCTGGCCAGGATGGAGGTCTAGAGCCCAGGAAGTATGATCTTGGGCAGGGTTAGGGGCAGAAGGAGGTGGAGGATGGTGAGAGGGAGCAGGAGGACCTGTTGGAGGCGTCAAATGTGGATCTGTCCTCTCAGAGCAGGGCGAGTGAACCCCTGGATGGAGGAGTCCAGACGTGTGGTTCCCGTGTCTCTGTAGACATGGCCAGGAGTAGCATGGGGACGCAGACCGCAGAGTGGGTGTGGGGAGCCGTGCGGCTGCTCCAAGAGCGCCTGGCCTCCAGCACACATTCGGAGGAGCTCCGCAAATCCTTGAGTCTGCTCTCCGTCTTGCCCATCACGGCAGAAATCCTTGGCGCCACGGGTGTCAGAGAGATGGTGAAGGATTTTAGGAAGCACCCGCTGGTGGGCAGTATGGCAAAGGAGCTGGACACACGCTGGGAGACCTTGGCTCTCCTGGGCTGCAACCCAGCGCTTCTTTCTGCGATTCTACAGCAGGTCTCTGAACAGGATGGCGCTCAAGAGCCCAGGAAGGAGGCTCTTGGGCTGTCAGAGTCAGGGTGGGTGCAAGAGGACAAGTTGAAAGAGTCAAGTGTCGTTTGGGGCTCCGGGGGGAAAGAAACGGCAGCCAAGAGGGGAGGCCCCAACTCTGCGCCAGAGCCCCCATGGCCCCGGGAGCTGTGTGAGTTCCAGGGACCTGGCAAGCGGTCTGCCAGCCCTTGTCCCAGGAGCAGGCAGGAGAAGCGTCCCCGAGTGGACCCAGAGTCCTCTGGGGGCAGCAGCAGGTCTCATCGTTGGGCTGTGGACAGCTCTGGAGTCTCGCGGGACCCTGGGCCCACTGGTATCCAGGACATGCCTGGCAAAGCATGCCGTCCGGTCCCGCAGTCTCAGGATCCACCAGGGCTCCCACAAGAAGGTCTCCCTTGGGAACCCCAGGGACAGGCTGGGGGCAGACCAAAAGATGGGTGCCGATTCTCTGAAGAGGGGAAGAGAGGTTCAGGCCCCCTGCCCTCTAAGGTCAAGCAGACCTCTGGCAAGCCAGAGACGCAGGCAGCGAAGCTGCGCGGGCGCAATCACCAGAGCGAATCCCAGCAACAGCATGAATTCCGCGCAACTCCACAGTCTTTCGAAGATGCCCTCAACCAGACCCAGCTGCTGCCGAGGAGACAGAGGACCAAGGGCAGGATTCGTGCTGCTGCCTTGGCTCAAGAAGACCTGAAAAGGAATGGCTCCAGCGGCCCGAGAAGACCCTCGGATTCCGTGCTCAGCTCAGTCCCAAGGGCAAGCGAGGTCCAGGAAATCCAGGCGGGACAGCTGGCGCCAATCTCAGCCGCCAATCCAGCCAGTCCCATCAATTCCACAGAAGAAGCCCGGGTGCCAATGGTGCATCTCAGCACTGAAACCTCTAATATGCCTGGGCTGCAGGCCTATTCGGGTCGGCTGCCTGACCTGGAATGGATGTCCTCCTTCTCTTCACCTAGGCAGGGAGCCTCTGTGCCCTGGGAAGTGGGAAAAGGGGAAGGGGAAGGGAAAGGGGAAAGAGGAGGTGTTGAGGAAGGGGTAAAGGGAGATGAAAGGGAAGGGGGAAGGGGAGCAGAAGGCAAAGGGGGACAGGGAGAGGGAGGGGAAGTGATGGCCTTGCCTTTTGTCAGAAAGTCCCTGAAGATGCCACTGTACTCTGGATCAAAGCGCGACTCCCTGGCTCCCTGGTGCCCCCAGGATGTCCGGGGGCTCCCACAACACAGCTCTCCAGCCACTCCCAGGCCACCCTGCATTCTCCTAGCACCCATTTCCCAGACTTCTACCCCTTCTGCGCACCAGCCTCAAGGGAACACTCACCTGAGGACAGTGGCGCACAGTGGTACAGACAGGCTGTGGCAAATCCGCTGTTGCAAAGCATTCAAGGATGAAAAACCAGCAGAGGGCGAGTCCTGGCGAGAGCTGTACCTGCGGCTTCGCCAAGACCAAGAGCAGCTTGTGCAAGCAGCGAGGGCCTGCACAAGCCAAGAAGAGCCAAGGCCAACGGGCGCAAAGCTCTTAAACCAACCTCCGGAAAAGCCTCCTGGCCCTGGAAAAAGCTCCCAGGCCAGGAATGTGTTGGAAGGATGCTCAAGGGCCGTTCTCACTGCTTCTGAGGGACTTGGATAATGAGGAGAGTCAGCAGAGTCCTAAGAACATAGTCTTTAATCCACTGGAGTCTGTTCTTATCAGAACACTGAGAAACACTTCATAAATGCATGAATGCAAAAGCTATATGTCTATTGTGTATATGTAGTAAATTAGGTATTAATTAATTGATTGGTAAACTAATATTTAATTGTATAACTTATCATTTTAAATTCTGAATCTGAGAAGGAAATCTAGGGAATAATGGACAGTCACTCGGCTGTCCTTCCCTCACTCTTAGCCTGGGCATGATGAAGCTCAGGACACAGTCTGTGCCCTTGAGCACAAGCAGTGACCTGCTCACTGCAGAGGACTCTGGTGACCTGCTGGGGACAGCACTGCTCCTACAGCCCTCTCTCATCTCCCACAACTGGACATGCTGTGTGCACATGTTCCCTTTAGCGCTGGAAGTCACAATATAGCTTAGGCTAATACTGAGCTGGTAAATCCCACCACCACAGCCAAAGATGAGAATTATTTGAAAAGCACTAATTTCTAATATTAACAATGCAATTTGTAGTGTTCAAATCCAGTGGACAAATGATGGAGAAGAAAATGGAATCAGAATCAGTATTTATTAAACTATATGATGCATTATCATGCCATCAGCCAAAGGAGCCATATGGCTGCCTGTGCAATTCCATGGCTTTTGCTGCAATATCCTAAAGGGTATCAGAAATGCTTGGTTCAGAGAGCACAACAGTGTCTTAGTATCCTGACTTCTCTAGCTTCTTGCTTTCACATTCACTCAGAAAAGCTGTTGTGCTGCTCCTAAAAAAGGCTACACGTGACAGTTCTGCTACACCAGGCAGGGTGGTTTTTGTTCAGGGCTGTATCAGTGTGGGAGGAACATGTGTATGTTGAAAGCAGTAATAAGCGCCAACATCCTCAGCCTCCACCCTGCTGATTTTCAATGTGAAATCTGTGCCTGACCCACTGCCACTGAATCTGTGTGGGACCCCAGAATATCAGTTGGAAACCAAATAGATTAGGGCTTGTGGAGACTTGCCTGGCTTCTGTAGGAAACAGTAAAAATAGGTGTTTCCATCACTATATAAGAGACTCTGACTGGACCTACAGGAGATGGAGACTGGCTCTCCCAGGGTGACAGGCAGAGAGAGTGGAGTCTGAGTCAATATAACATCTCCACTGGATCCTAAAATAATTAGAAAAGTGGACAGGGTTAGTTACCAGCATCAAGAGCCATTTTCACAATTATCTTATTGCAGGCTATATTTTTTTAATTTTTGTTTCATCCAACAAAATGTTCATTAAATACATGATGAACACACACACACACACACACACACACACATCCAGAATTTGTAAAACAGCATGGGTCTTTGTTCCTTCTGGAATCTTCCTCACTCTCAAAGATGCATATCCCACATTTCCATTCAAGAGGGCAAATATGCAGGAGTGGACATAACACACATGGGGAGCAGAGCTCAGCTCCTCCCCATCTCCTTCCTCAGCTCTAGTGTGTTCTTACCTGATACCCAGAGCAAGAGCAGCCCCAGGAGCTGAACAGGGCACCTCATTTTGAGAGTAATAGTGCTGGTCAGTCCAAGCAAACTTAGAGCTGAGCTTTTATGTTGTACTTGCAAGGAGTTCCTCCCTAAGGAGCAATATGCAAATGTCCTGGTGGGTGCAATGGTGAGAGACAAACTGTCAGGTGAGATGGAAACAGACACTGGGAGGGTGGGGCCTCTCCTGTGAGCAAATGACATTAACTGGGACCAAGTAAAGCAAGAGAAATCTAATGTGTGTTCCCTAGAAAGGGAATGCCTTCATGATTCCTCCTGCTCTTGTCTGCTGCTGAATTCTTCAACCATGTCTGGTATGTTTTACAATTTTCTTGATAAGGATGCATTTCCATAAATATTGAGTCATTCTTATTTATTTTCTAGACATTTGTTTTAAAGTTTAGGTCTAGTCATTTTATTTTGCTTAGTATAAACTACATGTAATGTAGAGAGCAAAAAATAAATGTGCAATGTTTAGCACAGATATACAATTCAGACAAACCATGGAATTCAATATCAAGTTACTCAAAGGCCCTCTTCCAGTCCATAACAGGCAATCCCAACATGTGGCATTATAGTTTGTTTGTTTCCTAGACTTGACCATCACATAAGTGGAACAGAGAACTTTTATGTGGTTTTAGTTGCTTGTTTCTGAAATCCTTTTGAGGTTTTTTCCCGGCATAGGTTCAGCGCCCTTCCTATCACTTCTTTTGGTTCTGAAAGGCTTCTTTTTCTGCCAGAGTATGTCTGCACATATCAATTTCCTTTCATTTGCAGTTAGAAAAACAATGGGTGTTTTTTTGCCTTCAATTTAAAGTATGGGGTCATAAATACAGTATTCTTTGTTGGCTCTTCTTTTCTATTGATTGTCACATATGCCATTCTACTATATTCTAACCTCAGTTGTTAATGATAAAATTAATCCAGGATTTCATTGAATTTTCCTGTGCAAATAGGCATAATGTTCTTCAAGATTCTCTTTTCCTGTATAACAGCTTTTTATCTGTGTTTACCTGATTGTGATTCAGTAGAACTCTTTAACACAAAAATAAATCTCGTTTTAAGAGTTATTTTTCAAATATTTTTGGCTATTTTTATCTTTTCCTTTATTGGTTTTTATACACAATCTTACCATAGTAATCACTAAATTAGCCTATAGTTCTCTAAGGAATTATCTGTTCATTTTTCATTGATTTTTTATTTAAAAAATTGTTATATATTCATTGATTCTTCTGCCATAATCAAGTGATAACATATCTATTTAGTGCATTGTTCCATTGGGTTCTAGAATTCCCAAAACTGATTTTTACACCAATGTGAATTTTTGCCTTACTTCTCCTCTACCTGTCCTTTCCCTTCTCCTTATTCTTCCTAGGCAGTTTGTATTACTGGACAAATTTGTATGTTTAAAAATTCAAACTTGCATTTGTTACCCCTTTCTCTCTCACATGCCCATGATGGGGAAAACAAGTTTAACATACTTTCTACCCAAACAGACAGTCACCTCTCATCTCTCCAAACCAGGAAGTTATTAAATCTCTGTCAGAGAAACACAGAACTAAAGAGATGAGACAACAGTAAACCAAAAGATAAGAATCAATTTTGCTACCATTTAGTCTTGGGATGGACATCTTTCATGTATCCTGGAGCAGACACCTTGAGCAGCCTCTTAAAACTGGGACCTTTTCTCTGATTAGTAGAATAATAGAGCTTTGATTTCAAATCTTCACTACTCTTCTCATTTGACATGTGACAAATAATAAGGCTTATTTTATTTTTCTTCAACATACTGCTGTCATTTTTTTGTGAATTAGCTTTGTGGATTCAGGGGACCAAAGTTTGGAAACACAACAACATAGAAACCCTTTTGAGAGAAAGAAATAACAAAAAGATGAGTGATAGTGTAAACCATCAAAATCATTTTGATACATAAGCAAACATTCCAAACACATGAGCAATCCTTGGGAAAATGTTTCCATTCTTGTGGTCAAGTGGGAAGAAGCAACCTGAAAACTTCCTTCCTCCTTGTAACAGCATTGGAGGGACACAATATAGATTAGAGGGATATAATTCTTCAATCATCTTCTATGGATGTCATTCTTTTCTAGACATAAAATTCTTGAATGTTTTTATTTTGAATAATCTAGGACTATGGCTGAATGAGTTAGTGAGATGTAGTCTTCAGTTAGATGTTAGTGACTCTGAACTGGAACTCCACCAGCATTTCTGTCATTCGAAGGCCTGGAAATCCTCCGTGCCAATGCTCCCTCGGTTGCACTTCAATGTCACTGGACTTGGGGCTCCAGAGATTCAGTTAGTCTTTATTGTGCTAGACTTTCTGTTTACTCTTTGTTTCTGAGGGATAATAAAAACAATCATCCTAAATTTTGAAAGCTGGAAGAAGGAGAAGGGAGAGATAAGAGAAGTTAATCACTTAAAAGTTAAAGGCCCAAAGAATGAAAGTTTGACAAAAGCTTTCTGAAAGTTAATTGAAATACTAAAACCTGAGTAGCCACCCACACATAAATTAGAAATCTTTAGTAACAATGACTTTATAGACTGCTAACCCCATTCAATCCCTAAACACCAAATACATTGTTTACAAACAGCCACACTTGACCTCTGTATGTACAATCTAACTTGTCTCATTTCTAGCTAGTATAGAATTATTGCAAGAACTTTTTGTGAAGGCTGACAAAAATGCTCTTGGTGTTTAGATCCAGAGAAAAATGGTCCTACTTCTATTCAATATTGTCACTGATGGGTATAGGAACTTATCCTACGATGTGATGGTTTTCTTTTGTTATGTGTCATGACTCAATAATCCATTTGATTTCACAGAGACTAAATTCCAAAAGCTTTAAAGCTTTAACAGGCAGTATCTCTTTTTCTGGCTAATGTCTTCCCTGGTCATTGTTGGGACATATTGGGTAGAAAGAAATGATGATCAAAGAGGAAAGCTTGTCTTCAAATTCTCAGTTCCAGTTGGATGTCATCTTCTTCAATTGTTAATTTCCTGGGATCTGGGAAACACCTGCTTAATGGTCATAGTGGAAGGAGATGCCTGTTATCTTCCCTAAACCACTGATTTCCTAAATCATGTACTTTCATGGTCTTATTTGAATAAAAAGAAAACCCTTTCTTTTGTCATGAGATGAGCACTATGTATGAAGATGACCATGGTGCTTGACATACTATGTTGCTTCCTGGTTCCAAAAAAAAGGAAAGAATACAAAATGTTTTAGGAATTCTTCAGTGTTCTTATGATGTACTATTTAATTTCACAACTCTTCTTCCTCAATTACATTTCTGGTCACAGAGATCTGGGGTCTTGTAGATGAAAACTGTATGATTGGTGCTTCTTTAATTTATAATTTTAATTCATTACTTTGAAATAAAATTCCAACCTTCAATATATCAAATTATGTTCACCTGGATATTCAAGAATTACATTTGTATATTGTTTTTAATAAATTACCTACTGACCTGACTATATGGCTAGCTAATCATTCAGGAGAGTGGATTCTTATTCACAGATACTCTCTCTGACTTTCACATTTTCCATTTCCTCTTAAAGAATCATAATTTCACCTTCCTTTATTTTTCTCATCATCTATTACTTTTGTATATGTGTAAGTTTGATATTGTACCCCAAGTGAGAACCAAATGAAGGAAGTCATGCTCAAAGAAAAATCACATCTCTAATCCTTCTGTCACATTGCTGGGTATCACAGCTACTGGGTGTCACACACACTTGCTGTATGCTTGTAGTTTAGGGTTTTTTTTCCCACTTATATTAGAATACCAAATCATTTTTCTTCTACTTTATATGAAATATACTCCAAATAATTATTCAATTTATTAACAATATATACTTTTATCATTTCATATCCATTCACAGAAACCATCCTTCTTTACAGTGGAAAAAAATCCATTGTGTGTGTGTCTACATATGTGTGCATATGTGCATGTGTGTGTCCAGGTGTGTTTGTGTATGATCAGAGGGAGAGAGAGCAAGAGAGAGATGATTGTTCAGTCACAATTTATGTACATACATTTTGTTTGTTGCCAATATTTTTCCTAGAGTCGAGAAGTATATCTTCAAGGACATTTTTTTGCAATATATGGGGTATATGTTAAATGATAAAATAACGCTGCTTTGTAGATTTTGTCATGTTTTATTTATCATTTTTAGAATTGTCTCTTCAGATGTTCTCTCTATTATTGTTTCCATTCTTTGCATTAACTTTTGAAAAAGTTGCTGCAGGTTAAGATGTCAACTAAGAGAGTCTGGAGAAGATGGCAGAGGAGAACATGGGGGCTAAATAAGCTCTCAGGTAGAAACAAGATTTACTGTTCCAGTGGCAAATTTAAGGCTAGAGTCACACCAAGTATGCCATCATAGAACAAAGAGTTTGGCCAGAGAGAAAAACTTCAGGCAGCTTGGTTCCAGAGACAGATTCGAACACTCTAGGGTCTGTGGGAGTGGCAGCAGAAGCTGCTACCCTGGCCACCATATCTACAGTAGGAGTCCAGGACAAAGGCACCAGAGGCAGTGTAAAAGCAGATTCTATCACCACAAGCAAGAACTGACAAAGAGTGAAAATCTTCATCCTGCTGACCATAGATAGTCACATACCATAGATGGCCCAGAAACTAAGGGAAAGATGCTAGTATCCTCCAGACATCCTCACTCCTTCTCATAGAGCAGCAGTGGAATGGTAGCTCATCCCTCATCCCTGGAGAAGAACTCCATCTTTGATATTGAGAAATACCAGGCCAGAGCAGCTAACATCTAACTCAGGCCTTAGAATAAATCAGTAGGAGCCATTCAACAGGTCATAGGAAACTGACCTGTGGGGCTCAGCTCCACCCCTGGGGAAAGTTGTCCTTTAGAGGGAGCTCCACCTGGGCAGGGCAGACTGTCCTCAGTGAGTAAATAGACCCAGAGGCTAACCTACTCATGCAGCATAGGCAGCAACTCCAGCTGCTGGAGGGTAAAAGTAAAACAATTAGAAACTTTCTACATGTAAATCCTGAGAATAACTCCAGGCTGGCCTGCTTGACTCTCTCAGCAGCTAGTCTATCCAGGAGAAAGCTACTGATTGCTGACTTTCCACAGTGCTGCCTACAGCCTAGCTCCTGCACAGCAACTCTAAGCTGGGGAAACCAACCACATCCCTCTTTTGTGATAGTGAAAGAAGATTACCCTCCCACTGAACCAGCCTGAGAGGATTGTCATAAAGACTCGGGTAATTCAGAGCTTCATTTCGCCTGCTCAAACAAGCTGATTTAAGAAACTAACCAAACCACAGGAAAACCAAACACCACAAGCAAAGCAGAGACTCCACCAAGAGACTGTTTATAGACACAGGGGAGACACAAGATTTCCCCCCCTCAAAAAAAAATTGAAGAACTCTTTTTTCTGCCTAGTTTCATTTTAAAAATTTTGGTTTAAAAAACTGTTGGTTGAATATTATACTTAATGGGGAAAAACTAAAACCAATTCTCCTAAAATCAGGAACAATGCAAGGATGCCCACTGTCTACACTCCTATTCAATATAGTCCTGGAACCCTTAGCCAGCAATAAGGCAAGAAAAAGATATTAAAGGGATCTGCATAGGCAAGGAAGAAGTTAAACTATCCCTTTTTTCAGATGAGATGATAATCTACTTTCATGATCCCAAAAACTCCATCCCCAAACTCTTAGAAATTATAAACTACTTCAGCAAAGTAGCAGAATACAAAAACAACCCACAAAATCAGTCGCCTTCCTGTACACCGACAATGTACAAGCAGAGAGAGAAATAAAGGAAGCAATCCTATTCACAATAACACCCCCAAAAATAAAATATTTAGGACTTAACCTAACCAAAGATGTAAAAGAACTGTTTAATGAGAACTATAAAAAAGTAAAAAAATTATAGAGGACACTAAGAAATGGAAAGATCCTCCCCGCACACACTTCCTTTACAGCCATGCTTTCTACCATGCATGGCGGGGCAGCAATTCAGGAAATAAACGTCTGCCTAAATAGCTTGTGGTGTTCTCTTCATTGGCTACCTAATGAAACCTACCTATTTAATATACCTTACATATGGTGCCTTGACTCAGATGGGGTTTTTGAGTTGGAAATGTTACAATTTCCTAACCACCCCTTTTCTGCAAACCAAAGTGCCTGGAGGCATCACAGGAGACTTTTGACCAACACCATGGCCGGCCTTCACATCCACATCCACACCACTTTTCTACTCTGCTCTCTCTAGCATTGACCATGTGGTGGATGTGCCATCTTGGCATCATGGGAGAAGTTTGTTCAGTTGTTCAGTTGTGGTTAAGTGCTAGCCAATCTACCTGCAGTCCAGATCCAGTTCATCTTTTCCAGCCTGGAAGACAGGACTCACTCCTGCCTAGACCATCCTGACTACCTACTCCATGCCCCTCTCTCCCTCATGAGATCCTGAAGACTTCTTCCAAGAGATTTGCCTTCTCCAGACTTCATCTAAGGACTCACACCTACCAAATGACAGCTGCTGCCTGCTGCCTTCTCCCAGAGGGGACCACATCTCATCCTAATACCCCTACTGCCGATGCCCCTTGCAAGCAGGAAGTAGCCAGAGAGAATCTTTGCCCTTTTTCATAATTATGAAAGGCTGGAATGTAAGGTCTGAACAGGGACACCTCCCTCCCTCTTGACTAAGTCTCCACCCAGTATCTATTACCCAGGTAACTGGCACACATGGAAGCAGTCACCTTCCCCTCCTGCTAGGTCACATCCTGGGCCACCTCTGGTCACATGCCTCCCATCTGACCTTAGGAGGGTCCCAGACCCTGAGGTCACATCCAGATCCAGTGTGGCATACATTTCCCCCCATCTGGCTACAACTCTTCCTCTCCCTGGCCCAGATAAGTCCTGGCCCAGAGGTGGGTTGCGCCCCCCCACCTTCTTTTTCAGCCATGCTTCTGCACCACGCATGGGGTTGGGGGTGGGGGGCAGCAGTTAGTTAAATAAACTTATTCTCCCGCCTGATAAAAAAAAGAAATGGAAAGATCTTCCATGCTCTTAGATAGCAGAATTAACATAATGAAAATGGGCATACTGCCAAAATTGATACACAAATTCAATGCAATTCCTGTTTTCTGAAATACAGAAAACGGTCCAAAAATTCATATTTAACAACAAAAGACTTAGAATATCTATAACAATTCTAGTCAAAAAAAGACAACATGGGAGGGATCTTGATACCAGACTTCAAACTCTACTATAGAGCCATACTAACAAAGACAGCATGGTACTGGCACAAAAACAGACCCGAAGACCAATGGAATAGAAGAGAAGATCCAGAAATAACATCACACACCTATAGTCAGCTGATATTTGACAAAGGAGCCAAAGACATACAGTGGAAGAAACAGCTTCTTCAACTACTGGTGCTGGGAAAACTGGGAGGCTACATGCAGAAAACTAAAAGTGGCCCCCAGCCTATCAGCATGCACCAACATCAACTCAAAATGGATTAAAGACCTTAACACCAAACCTGAATCTCTGAAAGTACTGCAGGACAGAGTAGGAGAGACTCTTGAATTTATATGCCCAGGCAGGAACTTCCTGGACAGAGTCCTAGGGTCACAACAAATTTGAGAGAGACTGGACAAATGGAACTACCATAAACTAAGAAGTTTCTGCACATCGAAAACTATAGCAACCAAGCCAGAAAGACAACCAACTAACTGAGAAAAAATATTTACCAGCAATATATAAGACATGGGGTTAATATCCAGTATATACAGGGGACCCAAGAAACTAATCCCTCCCAAACCTAACAACCCAATTTCTAAATGGGCAAGGGAAGTAAAGAGAGACTTCTTAGAAGAAGAGATTAAAAATGGCAAAGAAACACATGAGGAAATGTTCACCATCCCTGGTTGTAAAGGAAATGCAAATAAAGACAACCCTGAGATACCACCTTTCCCCAATCAGAATGACCCACATTCTCAAGTCAGCCAACCACAAATGCTGGAAGGGATGCAGAGAAAGAGGAACTGCTGGTGGGAATGTACACTTATACACCCACTTTGGAAAGCAGTCTGGAGTGTCCTCAGAAAGCTAAATATTGATCTCCCCTATGGCCCAGCCATAGCACTTCTAGGCATATATCCCGAACAACAGGAACCAGTATAAAAGGACACATGCACTTCCATGTATATTGCAGCACTGTTCCCAATAGACAGGATATTGAAGCAACCCAGATGTCCCACCACAGATGAATGGATCCAAAAACTGTGGTATCTACACACAATATAACATTATGCAGCCATTAGAAAGGACAAAATAATGGTATTTGCAGGGAAATTGTTGGAGCTAGAAGAAATCATGTTGAGGGAGGTAAGCAAAGAGACAAATGGCACATGGACTCCCTGGTAAGTGGATGTTAAATCCAAAACTTAAAGGTGATATGACAAAGTTGACAAGGCTTAAGAAACAAAGGACTCACAATTTTAAAAAAATTCAAAATAAATATCATATTGAGAAGAACAAAAAAAAAGGAAACAAAGGACCACTCATCTGGTCAAATCACTACTAAATAAAACTACGCTGCTGATCACATATATTGTATATATGTGCACACCAGAGGGAAACCAGGAGGAATACACAGAATTAGAGGGAATCAGGGAAAAACATAAAACAACTGGACCCATCAGCTACAATGGTCATTGATCAAAACGAACTAAGCAACCCAATGGCAGCGATAGAAGGGAGGGAACAAGCTGGAAAGAGGGAAAAGCTGACTCTATGCAAAACAAAAGAAAGGTACATATCACCCAATGTGGAAGAAATACTGTATTGTCAAAGCTCATAGAACTCATGAATGTTATTGACCACGAAAGACAATTTGTCCCATGAAAGTTAGAATGTGTTTGTGACTTTAACTAGCATCACTATTCCACAATACTGTGAACTTAGGGAAATTATAATGTCTTAAAGAATTTGAAGGGAAGATGGCGGAGGAGCTCTCGCATAGAAAGCAGTTTTAGAGTTCCAGTGAACAATCCTAAGCCAGAGAATCACACCAAGAGTGCCTTCACAGGACAGAGAGTTAGGCCAGAGAGGGAAAAATCCATGCAAGGAGACAGCTCTGAGCACTTGCCAGCAGCTGCTGCTGTGGTGACAGTGGTGGCTTCGGCGGCTGCAGTTCCCATACATGAATCACAGAGAGTCCAGGACAAAGGAGCCAGACGCGGCAGGCGAGTGGATTCTACTCAACACCAGCAAGAACTGACAAGGAGCAGACATCTTCATCCTGCAGTTCGCAGACCAGAGACCACCCAGGAACCAAGACTCGGCATGAGTAGAAGCCTGACGTCCTCACTCCTTCTCAGGGAGCAGAGGAGGTAAGGCCACCCCCACCCCCAGTACGGGAGATCTCCATCTTGGATACCGACAAAGCTCAGTGGAGCTGCTAGCTCCAACTCATGCCCTGGAATAAATCTAGAGTCATCTAGCAGGTCAAAAGAGCCTTACCTGACCTGCCAGACTCAGCTCCACCCAGGGAAAAGTCAACCAGCTGGGGCGCCAGCTCTAGGAGTGGCTTTCTTCACCTGGTAATCAGAGCCAGAGGCTGCCCCTCCCTTTAGCAGCCTTGACAATCTATTGAAATTTAGTAAACAGAAACCCTGAGAATGGCTCCAGGCTGGGCTCTGTGAGTCTCTCACAAACCAGCCCCCAGGAAAAGCTATTGTTTGCTGAAAGGCCTCAACTCTACCCAGAACCTAGCCTCATCATAACATCTCCAAACTTGTGGAAAAAGCCATCTCCCTCTTTTGTGATACTCAAAGCATATCTGTCTCCCATTGAACTAACCTAGGAGGAGGATCGCAAAACCCTGGGTAAAGCACAGCAGTTTTCTGCCTGTTCAAGCAAACTGACTTAAGAAACAAACCAAGCCACAGGAACACAAGCAGACCAGACAGTCCAACAAGAGGCTGGTTACGGTCACAAGGGAGATACAGGATTTTTTCCAACCAAATCCTCCCAAAACAATCAAAGAACTTTTTTTTTTTGTAGGTTTTATAAAAAATTTTCTTTTCTAAAATTTTTTTTAAATCTTTAACTTTTACCTTTTTTTGAAAAAACAATTGTTTTCTAGTAACTTATTTTTTCCTCTTAGAATTTTATTTTAGGAGTATATATGTGTGTGCGTTTTTCTTTCTTTCTTTTTTTTTTTTTTTACCTCTACTGAACTTCTGATCTTTTTTTCTTTCTTTCTTATCCTTTTCACCTTTTCTTCTCTTTCCTTCTTCTTTATGTGACTTAATTGTTGTTCTGTGCATCCTCAGATAAACCCATAGTCGATTATTAGACCTTATCCCCCATTGTGTACACACTCAATCCACAAATTTATTATTCAATTCAAAACATCTTAGACTTAAATTCCTTAATAGCAGTACTACCTCTTTATACCTATCTAATATTTTAAGTATTTTTGTTTTTAAGTTTTGCACATCTCCTTTATATCCCTCCCCTTCTCTCACTATATTCATGTTCTTCTCTGAATAGTTTGCATAATATTTTAAATTATTTTTCTATTTTTTCTGGTCTCTTTTTGTTCCCTTTCTCTTTCTTCTTTTTTTTTCTCTCTCTACTTTTATCCTATCCAACCTAAATCCTGCTTTGAGATTAGGACTTAGTTAAGTTAACTCTCCCTGTGCCTTCCCACATCACTCTATTCCTATTTTCTACCCACATCTCTTCCTAAACCTAATAATTTCTGGTTTACCAAATTCTTCTTTGCGGTTCCTAGCATATTAATATATAGTTGTTTGATGTTGAACAGATGTATCTGTTGAACTAGGTTGTATCTGCAGACTATTGACTGTGCAAATACAGACGTTGGTTGATGCTTGCCCTAAGTTAGTGTTCTAGCACAAAACTTGTGTTATTTTCATCCCAAATGGTCAGAATAAGCTGGAAAAACATAAGAAAAATAGCAAGTCCGGGTATCTCAACTCCCACTCATGATAATCAGGGGACAGAACAGATAATGAATAAACTAGAGGAGAGTGCCCAAATAGATCTACAAACACTGCTGGCAAACATGATAAATAAAGAGATTGAAAAAATACAAAGGACTCTGGACGAGCGTGATAGGGAGAGAGAGGAGGCAATCCAAAGGTTTATACAGGAATATCATGAGCGTGAGGAAGCTACTAAAAAACTGATACAAGATTTGCATGAGCAGCTTGAGAATACTCAAAGAGAAAGGCAGGAATGGCATGAGCAGGCTGAGAACATTCAAAGAGAACTACAGGAATGGCAGGAATGTGAGGAAGCTAAGCAAAGAGTAATACAGGAATTGAGAGAGCAGGAAGAGAATACACAAAGATCATTAAAGGCATTCATGGAATCCATTAACAAAGAGCAGAAGGAAGTCAGGGAGACCACAAAGGGAATGCTGAATGGAACCAAACAGAAGGAATGGGAGTCCAAGGAAACCATAACCAATCAACTAAGTGATTTGAGAATAAACACTGAACACCAAATTAAGGAAGTAAAGAAGTTCATACAAGATCTAAAACAAAGCTTCAACAAAGTTTTTGGAGCCATCAAAGCTGACCAACTAGAAGGAAAAGAAATGAAAAACAAAGTAGAAAGTCTTGACACCAGGGGCTGGGAAGGTGGCTCAGTGGTAGAGCGCTTGCCTTGCATGCATGAGGCACTGGGTTTGATTCCTCAGCACCACAAAAGCAAAAAGAAAAAAGCCGAAAGTGGCACTGTGTCTCAAGTGATAGAGTGCTGGCCTTGAGCTGAAGACTTAGATTGCTAGCCTTGAGCTGAAGAGCTGAGGGGCAGCCCCTAGGCCCAGAGTTCAGGCCCCAAGACCAAACCCCCCCCCCCCCAACAAAAAAGAAAGTCTTGTCAGCAGGTTAGACCATGCAGAGGCTCGAATCCCGGGGATTGAAGACAGGCTAGATATTATAGAGAAAGAACTTATAACCATTCAAGACAAGTCCAAGAAATATGATAGATCTATCCAACACTTGGAAGACACCATCAGAAGGCCTAATCTAAGGATAATGGGTGTAGAGGAGCACCTAGAAAAAGAAATTAATGGTCTAGGAAATTTGTTTAATTGGATCCTAGCAGAGAACTTCCCAAACATGCAAAAAGATAGGCCTATTCAAATACAAGAAGCTTTTAGAACTACAAATAGACCAGACCAGAATAGGACATCCCACCATCACATTATAGTCCACACAGGATCAATTCAGACCAAGGAAAAGATCCTTAAAGCTGTCAAGGAGAAAAGATTAATCACCTATAAAGGGAAACCAATTAGAATCACCTCAGATTTCTCAGCAGAGACAATCAAAGCAAGAAGAGCCTGGAATAATGTATGCCATGCCCTACAAACAAACAAATATCAACCAAGAATACTGTACCCAGCTAAACTCTCCTTCATAACTGAAGGCCAAATAAAAACCTTCCATAGCAAAAATTAAAAAATTGAAACAATACATCTCCACCAAACCTGCCCTACAAAAGATTCTTAAAGATTACCTACACATAGAAAACCAACAAGACCACAATAAAGGCCAAGAAACAGCACTCAAACTGAGAATCCAAGAACCATAGGAAGAACCCAGTTTTCTCAGCCCCCAAGAAGGTGGATAACATGGCAGGAACCCCAAATACCTCTCAGTCCTATCTCTTAACATTAACGGACTTAACTCTCCAATTAAGCAACATAGATTGTCTAGTTGGATTAAAAACAACATCCTTGTATCTGTTGCCTCCAGGAGTCACATCTTGCCCATACAAACAAATACATTTTCAATGGAAAAGGCTGGAACAGAATTTACCAAGCAAATGGCCCCCATAAACAGGCAGGAATTGCAATCCTAATATCAGATAAAATAGACTTCAAATTAAAATTTGTGAGAAGAGATAAAGAAGGTGGCCACATACTAATTAAGGGATCTCTCCTTCAGGAGGATATTACAATTCTAAATATCTATTCGCCAAACAACAGAGCACCCAAATTTATCCAAGAAACACTATATTCCCTCAAATCCCACATAGTTCCAAGGACATTAATTGTTGGGGATTTTAACGCACCACTCTCCCCACTAGATAGATCAACTCGGCAAAAACTCAACAGAGAAACCGCAGATCTAAAAAACTGCATAGATCAACTAGATTTAACAGACATCTACCGAATATTTCACCCAGCAACATCAGAATACACGTTTTTCTCAGCAGCACATGGAACATTTTCTAAAATAGACAACATTTTAGGCCACAAAGCAAACTTGTCCAAATTCAGAAACATTGAAGTGATACCTTGTATTCTCTCAGACCACAAGGGAATAAAATTAGAACTCAACACCAAAAGCCACCAAAGAAAGTCCGGTAACACATGGAGGCTGAACAACACACTGTTGAATCACGAGTGGATCAAGGAAGAGATTAGAAAGGCAATTCAAATGTTCATGCTATTCAACAAAAATCAACACACAAATTACCAGCTCCTCTGGGACACAGCAAAGGCAGTACTCAGAGACAAGTTTATAGCTCTGAGTTCCTACATCAACAAATTGGAGAGATCAGAAACCAACAATTTAATGAGACATCTGAACCTCCTTGAAAAAGAGCAACAAGATAAACCCCAATCCAGTAGATAGAAAGAAATAATTAAAATTAAATCAGAATTAAATGAATTAGAATCCAAAAAACAATAGAAAGAATCAACAAAACAAAGAGTTGGTTCTTCGAAAAAATTAACAAAATTGACAGACCCTTAGCAAATCTTATCAGAAAAAGAAGAGAACACACCCAAATTAATAAACTCAGACAGGAGAATGAAAATATCACCAAGGAAACAACCAAGATTCAGAACATTTTAAGGGAATACTTCTCAAAACTTTATGCTAATAAGTTTGAGAACTTGGCAGAAATGGACCTTTTCCTAGCAAATATTGACATGCCAAAACTAAACCAAGATTAGTTAAACCAGCTTAACAGGCCCATATCAAGCATTGAAATAGAAACAGCAATAAGAGACCTCCCATCTAAGAAAAGTCCAGGACCAGATGGTTTTACAACGGAATTCTACAAGGCCTTCAAAGCAGAGCTCACACCAATACTCCTCCAACTCTTCAATGAAATTGAAAGAGAAAGTTCACTACCGAACACATTCTATGAAGCCATCATAACCCTCGTCCCAAAACCAGGCAGGGACTCATCAAAGAAAGAGAATTATAGACCCATCTCTTTGATGAACATTGATGCAAAACTTCTCAACAAAATTTTGGCCAATCGACTTCAACAATTCATCCAAAAAATCATACACCATGATCAAACTGGATTCATTTCAGGGATGCAAAGCTGGTTCAATATACACATATCAAATAATATTATTCATCATATCAACAGGAGCAAGGATAAGAACAACATGGTTATCTCAATAGATGTAGAAAAAGCATTCAACAAGATCCAACACCACTTTATGATGAAGGTTTTGGAAAAATTAGGAATCCATGGAACATTCCTCAATACAATAAAGGTTTTATATGACACATTTACTTCCAGCATTATACTTAATGGTGAAAAACTAAAGCCATTTCCTCTTAACTCAGGAACAAAACAAGGATGTCCACTCTCTCCACTTCTCCTCAACCTAGTATTAGAATGCCTAGCTACAGCAATAAGACAAGATGCAGACATAAAGGGGGATCCAAATAGGGAAAGAAGAAATAAAACTCTCCCTCTTTGCAGATGACATGATCTTGTATTTAAAGAATCCCATAGACTCCACTCCCAAATTACTCAAGCTGATTCAAAACTTTGGCAAAGTAGCAGGTTATAAAATTAACCCCTAAAAATCAATGGCTTTTCTGTATGCCAACAATGAGAAAATTGTGGCTGAAATTAGGAAAGCAACTCCATTTGTAATAGCCCCACAAAAAATAAAATACCTAGGAATTAATTTAACAAATATGTTTATTCCAGCATTATTTACCATAGCTAAGATAGGTACCCAACCCAAATGCCCCTCAATAGATGAATGGATCAATAAAATGCAGTAAATATACACAATGGAATTCTATGCCTCCATCAGAAAGAATGACAATGCACCATTTTTTAGGAAATGGAAAGACTTGGGCAAAATTCTATTAAGTGAAGTAAGCCAGGCCCAAAGAAACATAGGTCCCATGGTTTCCCTTATTTGCAATAACTAGTGTATATCTGAGACAAGCAGAAAAGGTCAGATAAGATGATGTTAAGCGAAATGAACCCCAAGATAGGAACACAAGTGGTTTTCATTCTTTCTTGCAATTGTTTCTAATGTATTTATAAGGTACCACGTAATTTTTTGTTGGTTTATATGTCCCTCTCCCACAGTATAACACCTGTTTTCACTGTATTTGATGTTGGTATAATTTGGGGAATGTGGTGGGGGAGGGGAGAGGGAAATATAGTTGTGGAAATGGGGAAGGCAGGGATGGTAGGCAAAAACAAAGGAGGAGGCAACAATGCTTGGTAAGAAATGTACTAATTACCTTGCTCATGTGATTGTAACCCCTCTGCACAGTATTTTCACAATAAGAAAAATCTTATTTAAAAATAAAAGAACTGTTGTGTGCATAGAGTGAGAAACTGATCTGCACACAGGGATCTCAGGGTCACTGTGTCACTGATGTCTCACAGGCTAGCTGCCATGTAAACCAGAGCAAAATGATTTGTGTTCATTTGTGTTCCTAAAATGCCTTCAAAGATCTGTTTAAAAGTAGTGTTCTTATTTAAGATGCAAGGTATAAGATAGATAGATGGTGACATTCTGTGAAATACAAATACAAGCTATTTGAGATGAAAGGACTGTTTCTACCACAGACACTGCCTATGTGTAATCCTAATCACTCAGGGGGACACAGGAAGGAATATGGAGAGTTTCAGGTCAATCAGGACACATATGGATAAGCCCTGTCTCACCTGACATCACCTTGCTTCATGGAGTGGTGTTGGCAGGAGCAGAGAGGGCGCATTGGCAGAAATAGCATTTGTTCGATAGTATTGTCTGCCCCTGGCACTAAAACCAACTCTCTGTGTGGTTTGTGGTTCTTTTAGATATTCAAATGCTTCCCTAGTAAAGCTCATGATATAGTCAGTGGATAATTTTATAAATGTTTTCTGTCTGTTTGGGACTCAGTAAGTATAGAACTTCTCCCAGCACAGCTGTGGCTATGAGGCTATTTCATGTTTTACCACCAGGGGAAGTAGAGATATTTTCGATTTATCAGTGACAGAGGGATTAGGAGAACTTAAATGTAATAGAGAAACTGGTAAGGATGGTCCTTTCCTAAGATGATGCCTATGCTGAGGGAAATAGCAGGGGTCTGCTTTGGATGTCTGAGTGGTCTGTGCATTTTCTGAGAGAAAATTCAATACACACTCAAGTCTCAGGGGAAGCCTTTGCTCATTGTGAGCTTGTTTGCCATCTAATGGTAGGTTTTTGGAAGGGAAGAACATATTGTTCTAAGCTGTAAGAAGAAGGTGAGAAAGAGCCAACATTAGAGGAGGACTGGAGGAAACGGCCATGGAACAAAGCATTATTCAGAGTCATACTTCAATTTGTACCTTGTTTAAAAAAAAATGGGCCTGTGCCAAGGAAGCCCCTGTTTTCACTATTAGATGTCGGTATAAATTGCGAAGGGGAAGAGAAGAAACAAATTGTTTAAATAGGGATATAGGGGGGCCCATCACAACAATGAGATGTATGAGACATTATGTCAAAAAATGAGCTTTGTAACTATGCTCTGGGGTGAAGATGGGAGGGCAGGGATGGTAAGAGGTAACAAAGGAGGTGGCAAAAATGCTTGATAAGAAGAGTACTCATTACCTTGCTCATGTAATAATAACCCCTATGTATAGTATTTTCACAATTAAAAATAATAATGGGACTTTCAAAATCATGAGTTGATTAAGCAACAAGGTTTTAACATCTGAGTCATATAATTAATTTGCTTTATATTTAACAAACATATTCTATTTATTTGGTGATATTCAGTAACATTACTATTTTAAAAAATCCGTCTCATTTTAAGTCTAGCTTTGTGACTCATTCTTCAATTCCTAGCTACTACTGCTTCTTGAGTCATTCTGCATGGGATTTGACTCTGTAATTCTCTTCAAACTATAGAAATAGCATGCTGGTGGTAGATGTTTTTGTCTTTGTCTTTCACATTTGGGAATAAGTGATAAATTGACTTCTGCAGTAACATTATAAATTCTGGTTTTGAGAGTCCTTGGAAGCTGAAGTAATCCAAGATCCCACTTGGACAAGGTCCTTGGTATGACATCTTCTGTCAAATCCTCCAAACTGACACTACTGCTTCGGTTCAGAGAATTTGCTATGCTGCTCCCCAGACAAGCTTTGAAATAGAACAGCTGGGCCAAGCCCTACAGAGATGTTTTTGTTAAGGACTGTATCACTGTGGGAGGAGTATCTATACCTTGGATGCAGTAATAAACCCCAATATCTTCAGCCTCAACCCTGCTGATTTGCAGTGTGAAATCTGTGTCTGACCCACTGCCACTGAATCTTTCTGGGACCCCAGATGCTCGGTTGGAAGCCCAATAGATCAGCAGTTTTGGAGACTGGCCAGGCTTCTGCAAGTACCAAGATAGAGCACTATCTCCATCACTATCTATAAGGCTCTCACTAGACCTGCAGGAGAGGGAGACCGTCTCTCCCAGGGTGACAGGCAGGGAGAGTGGAGTCTGAGTCATTACAATATCACCACTGGACACTGAAATTAAAATAAATGAAAAGTACAACGTTATATATGGTATATAATTTTTTCTGTGGTTATATATTAATTCCCAATCCTTTTCATGGGTTTTTCTTCTATCTTAAAACCATTCAATATTTCAAAATATATACAAATATTAAAAAACATAAATGAGGTTCTAGATCTCATGTATTCTACCCTCTACACACTTGTCATAGTTGTCAACAAAGCTCAGGAACTGGTTCCATCTAATGTTCATCACTCTCATATAATTAACTTCACCTGCCCCATTCTAGAGGACAAGTTCTGTGCATCTAACCCATGAACAGAATACAAACAAGAAGCAGTGGCCCTGAGGGCTCACCCTCAACCCCCTTTTCCATCCTCATCTCCCTCTGCCCTTACCAGTCATCCAGAGCATTAGGAGACCCAGAACACAAGAACAGAGTCTCATTTTAGCTGGGAATCCAGGAGATTTGATCAGTGAAGTCATGGTCAAGATGAGCCTTTATGTCAAACTAGGGCTGGAAAGTTCTCCTTGGGGAGCACTATGCAAATCAGCAGGTGGGTGCAGCAGTGTGAGAAGAACAAAGAAGAGGGCAAGGGCATCTCTCTGGTGAAGAAAGTGACTTAAATTTCTTCTGTGTTTGGAGAAAAGACCCACAAATACCAGGCTGGCTCCAGCAGTGGGTAAAAGGACCCCTCTCCCCTGATGCCTGGATCTGCAGGGAGGATGTTTTATACTTGACCCTGTCAACTTAAAACACTAGAGGCCCAATTCAATTGAAATGTGTGTCCAGGAGAGCTTTGCTGGAGGGTCAATTTGATTGGCCCTCTTCTGGTTATTCTAGAGAAAGATACTGTGCACAGATTTCATTTGCCATTGTTTCTCAACACTTCTATCCAATACCACTGTGGTTACAACTAGGTAAGGAAATCAAATACATTCTTGAGTTAATCTGACATCACTGAAACAAAGTTAACTTATGATTAGCAAGTTATCAACAACTGTTAGAGATGTTCTTTATAAGCCAGACACTGGTAGCTCATGTCTGTGGTGACTGAGTTCTGAACACATGGTTCAAAGCAAATCCAGGCTGAAAGTTCCCTTTTGACTCTTATCTCCAATTAATCATTCAGAAATTGGAGGTGGTGTTGTGGCTGAAAGGGGTAGAGTGTTAGCTTTGGGCAAAAGAGCTCAAGATCAGCATCCAGGTCCTGAGTTCAATCCCTACAAGTGATAAAAAAAAAAGGTCCTTCTTAGAGGGCCTAATAAATTAAGTTCTTATGATTACTTGTGTCAAAACAAAATAATCCAGAGCATAAAGTCCTCCTTACAGAGGGTGAACTAATAACATTTCTAAATGAAAGAGAAAAATGACAGAGAAAACCAAATTTTACATAGTCCATTTCACAATCAGTAAATATGGAATGGCACTTCTTCAGCATAACTCTTCACCAGACTAACAACAGCATTCTTAATATTTCTCTCTCTTCTATAAGACAGAATGAACAAGAACACCAGTTACATTCAGTTAGTTAGTCAGACTATTGCAATATCTATTTTTTAATCTTTCTACAGAGTCTGCTCCTGGAAAAATTATTAACTCTGTATTAGTCCCTCCTTGTCCTGCCTGCATTCCATGTGGGCAGCCACAGCCAGGACTCCACACCCCATAGCAGAACCCAGCAAGAGCTGTTTTCATGTGTCAGTATAACACTCAAGATTACGTCTTCCCTTAAGTTTCATCTTAAGCTACTAAGAAACTGAATGCTGGCTCAGAGTTGTTTAGAGGAATTCATATTCCACTTACACCATCCAGAGCCTGAAGAACATACATTTCTGTTGCTATTGGCCACTGTTTGTGACATTTTCTTATGGGTTACACAAAACGTTTTTTCTATTAAACTTATTTTGTAGCAAATTTTTATTGTGATTAAGTGATTAAATAAATTTCACAAATTTCACAGGATGGTGATACTTATAGTCACAAAGTAAGTGATACTTATAGTCACAAACACAAGAATGTGTGGGACAAATTATCTTTATCATGGTTCATAAAGTTTGTTAATTCTATGAGCTCTGACAATACAATTATCTCTTCTACATTTGGTGATATATACATTTCTTTGCTTTTGCTTAGTGTCAGCTGTTCCCTCTTTGCTGCTCATTCCCTCCCTCCCATTGCTTCCATTGAGTTGTTTAGTTCGCTTTGATCAATTTCCAGTGCAGCTGATAGGTCCCACTGTTGTATGTTTTCCCCTGTTTCTCTGTTTCTCTGTCGTCCTCCTAGTTTCATTCTAATGTGCACATATATACCATATATGTGGTATATATTATTTTAAAATATGTTTTATATTGTAAAAACACCATACAGAGGAGTTACAATTACATGAGCAAGATAATGAGTACATTTCTTATCAAGCATTGTTGCCTCCTCCTTTGTTTCCTCTTCCCATCCATTCCTTTCTCCTCCACTTTCCCCCATCCTACCCACCCACCTTATTCCCCCTCAGCACCAAAGTTGTAAAGTTCATTTTTCGACGAAACGTCTTGTACATCTCATTATTGCAGTGGGGCCACATGTATCCCTATTTAAACAATATGTTTTTTCCCTTCTCCTCCCTAAATTATACCAACACCAAATACAGTGAAAACATGGGTTACACCATAGGGGAGTGACATACAAAGCAACAAAGAAATCATCTTATAAGTATGTTATTTGTAAATTATTTCATTTATTCCTTTGCTGCTTGCTTATGCAAAGAGAATGAGCATACTTTTTGAGATACCAGGACTGAAAGAAAGTTCCAAACAGAAATTAAATGCCAATCACATGGAAGGGGAAATGACTAACACAGGCAATTTCCCATTAGGTTGTAACTTCAATCATGTATATGAGTTATAAATGATATAGATCAAAAGAAATGATATAAATCAAAATGATATACATCAAAAAAAACCTTTTATTTCCCCCACCCCAAGGATGAGCAACCATAAGAAGACTCATATATGACTAAATTTTTGTGCATTTTTTTACTTTGTGTGTGTTTGTGTGTGTGTGTGTGTGTGTGTGTGTGTGTGTGTGTGTGTGTGTGTGTGTGTGTGTCTTGGGACTTGAACTCAGGGTCTGGGCCATGGCCCTGAGCTTTTGTACTCAAGGTCAGCACTCTTCCACCTGAGCCACATCTCCATTTCTGTAATTGTTGGCTAACTGGAGGAAAGAGTCTCTTGTACTTTCCTTTCCTTGGCTCGCTTTGAACTGGGATCAGCAGGTCTCAGCCTTCTGTTTAGAAAGCTTTTCAGGCATGAGCCACCCGCACTGGCCTCTTGTAGATACATAAGCCTTGTAGAATACCAGGATTTGAATTTATGCTTCTCAAAACAGGACAAAGTATAGCTTTCCTTGCCAAACAACCAGGCATGGAAGAGTTTCATTCTCAGGATTGGAACATTGTGAAATTGGTGATCAGTCCTGCTGGCCATTTGCTCTCAAGTGCATACCAGGTGATGGTCTGCTCTTCCCAGGTGTGGTGCACTTGTAGAGGCTCCGTAGTGGTCATTGTTTTTGGCAAGTTAGATACAGAGAAGCACCAGAAAATGTAAAAAGATAATAAGTTAAAATGTTGCCATGAATTGGAGAAGAGTGATTGATAAATTATCTCTCAATTGACAAGGGATAGAAAAAAATTACCTCAGCCCCCCCCCCCAAATATGAAGCAAAACTATTCTCAACATCATACCAAATGAGGAAAACTGAAATTATGAAAGTATTTCCTCAAAAGTAAGAATACATAAGCATAACCAAGGAGATGAAACATCTCTACAAGGAACACTATTATAATAAGAATAAAAAATGAAATGCACAAATGCATACATACATACTGCTTTTTATTTTACCTAGATAGCCTTCTCTTTCCTATGTGAATCCAAAGTAATGGCACAACCCTGACACCCCAGAGTATATAGGTATGTCATGTACAAGTCAGGAGAGGCATGATAAAGTCTGAGCTAAGGGCCATGTAGAGAAAAGAGTGTTAGGATAAAAAGGATCTTCTCAGTCGCTTACAGAAGAAAAAGTGTATGTACATCTACAAACAATACCAGTAATGCATCCAATTCAGTTGATGTTTTTTTGATTCTGATCCATAAACAAAGCAGGCTTACACCTTCAACTGATAGGCAACATTCTTGAATGGAGCCTGAGTCCTGCTTCCTTACCATGGCTGGAAAAGCAGGAAGAAGAGAAGCAAGTCTGCCACTACATGTCCAAACTACATGCCAATTCCTAAGGCTGATCCTGCTCAGGGAGAGCTGGTTTGTTGACTTAGTTTCCCTGCAATGCCATGATGAACACAGATATCTTGCGCTGGTAGACAAATTTACGGAATAGTTATAAAATCAAAGTTCTGGAAGCCGGGAAGTCTAGAGTGTCATCTGTTTTAGACTCTCTTCCTGGTTGTTCACTTTCTTGTAATGACCTCACAAGGACTTTGATGTCTGTGACAGAGACAGAGACAGAGCCATCCAGGGCCACATCTCCTCAAGACACTAGCACTACAGGACTTGCTACAGTCTCAGGGAACTCACATCACCTCACTCACTGTTACAGACTTCTCCAAGGACACATATCCTTGAAAGGTGGCCTTTGCTGATAAATAAGGCAGGAAAAAGAGGCAAAGCCAAGCTTCCAGTCTCTAAATTCCAAAAACAGAAGACATTCCCCCACAATTCAGCCTGCTGACAGCTCCTTCTGAGTGTCCCTGGTCTTAGTCAAATACCCAAGCCTGGAGACTCTTTGTTGATGATAAAACACTAAACTCTGTGATTTCCATAGAAAACTTAGCTAGATAGCTCTTTTAATATATACTGTGGGATTTCACTGCCATCTAGTGGTATTATTCTAACATTAAATGTTTTAAAACCAGGATTTCTAAAATTTTTTATTAATTAAATTTTAATTTGACTTTATTGTAAAAATGCTGTACAAAGGGGTTACATTTACATGAGTAAGGTAATGAGTACATTTCTTGTCAAGCATTGTTACTCCCTCCTTTGTTTTTCTCCTACTATCCCTTCCCTCCCTCAGACCTCCCCCCCAAAGATGTAAAGTTCATTTCCAATATCGAGTCTTGTGGGTATCATCATTGCAATGCGTCATCCTGTGTCCTTGTTCAGCATTTTGTTATTCCCTTTCCCCTGCCCAAATTAGACAACTGTATATACAAAATTCAGGGTAATAAAATCAGTACAGTGAAAACAGCGTATATACCATAGGGAGAAGAACATACAAAAGAAAAAAATCATACAGAACATTAAAAACAACAACAAAGAAAGACCTCTTGTGTCCGTATCTTAGGATTCAGGTTTCCCTCATTTGCAATAATTAGGATACATCTAGGATATTTTTATCAGAAAAGCACAAAAGCTAAAAAAAACTATGTACATATGACCATCTAAGATGATGCTAAGCTAAATGGCCCCCAGCATTCTTTTTTCAGGAAGAGATATAAATTACATTTTGAGATGTGTTTTTAAATTTTCTATGGATTAAATTCAGATAAGATGGGAGTTTTGTGCGCGTGGTGTGTGAATATCTCTCTGTCTATATCTGAGTGTGTGTGTGTGTGTGTGTGTGTGTGTGTGTGTGTGTGTGTGTGTGTGTGTGTTGCCAGTGATAATTTGACCAATAAGAGCTAGTAAGTCCACACAGGTGAAGATAGAGAAACAAGAAGCAAAAGCTGCACAGAGATTCCCAAATCTCTCCATGCCAAACCCTGGTATTTTACTAAATATTAATCACTGACTGCATGTGGAGGGCAGAAGTGGTGCAGAAAAATTAATCACTATTTGTTGCATGACATGGTACAGGTGGGGAGAACCAGTGGCTCACCTTGTGCTTGTGTGGCTTGAGTACTGATGGCTTGCAAGATAGCTAATGTTGGCTTCCTGGACTCTGTCTGCTGGGAAAGTATTATAATTGGAAGGAAAGGAGCCGGTTGCTCTCCCTGTGGATTTGTCACTGTTCTTAGTCACAGTTGTGAAGTGTGCTCAGCACAAGATGATTTATCTAAGGATATGGATTTGGTCATGAACTATTGAGCAGTCTTAAGGCAGAAGTTCTGGAAACCTTTCCAAGAGTGGAGTTGAAGATGGAGCCAGTAGAATGAACCCTGGCTACTGGGTCTCTATATTCAGTTATCACTTGCAGAGAAGAGCTGTCCCTTTTCTCCTGCTCTGAGATTATAGCACCCAGTCATGAGTGCTCAGAATCCTCCTCCTGGCCTGCAGCTTTCTTGTGCTGTTTACATCCACATCTCACACTCCTGAGGATAAATCCAGTCCATGAGTTCATGGATTCATGTTTAATGACTTTGCTTCACTAATACATACATTCCCACACTGAAACTCTGACTTTGAAGTGTATCTACCTCAACATATTATTACCACTACAAATAGTCATTTCTCTCAATTCAGTGCTGGGGACCCCAAATGCTTCTGGTACCTAATTCATCTTCCATCATTGGTTAGAAAGTAAGCTAGGGCCTAAGTTATGAAGATGTGTTACTTAGCTTTTCCTTGTTGTGGCTAAGACCTCAGTAAAAGCAAAATAAAGGGCAGAGTATTTGATTGCAACTCTTAGATCATAAATTCCAGTTTACCATGTGAGCAGAGTTTAGTGAAGCTTACAACATGGCACCCAAGAAACAGAGGATATGTTCTACTTGGTGGCTACATCTTTTTTGATTAAAACTCAGTCCTTTGAAAGGGGCTGTGTATATTAGTGTGGGTCTTATCTCTTAGTCAATTGTCCCTAAAGAATCTCTCATAGCCAGGTCCAGAAGTATATTTTTTCATCTCCAAGCAATCCAACCTAGAGAACCATCATAAAAGATCATCAGAATTTTTTCTGTTTCCTTGAACCTTTCAAAGAAAATATGATTATAGAAAGAAGATTATTGAGGGCTGGGAAGGTGGCTCAGTGGTAGAGTGCTTGCCTTGCATGCATGAGGCCCTGGGTTCTATTCCTCAGCACCACATAAGCAAAAAGAAAAAAGCCAGAAGTGGCACTGTGGCTCAAGTGGTAGAGTGCTAGCCTTGAGCTGAAGAGCTGAGGGACAGCACCCAGGCCCACAGTTCAGGCTCCATGACTGGACCAAAAAAAAAAAAAAAAGAAAGAAAGAAGATTATTGAGCCATATATACTTGTTTCCTCAAAAGTCTACATGCTGTGTGTTCTTACATGTCTTTCTTTAAGACAGTCTCTGCAAATGATATACTATGTTTCATTGGAATTGTGATAATCTCTCTCTCTCTGTATTTTAGCTACATGTTTATGCAGCTACATTTGGACATTTATATGTCCATATGTACACATCTATATACACATACAGATGCATCCATTTGTACACATCTGTATACATATTTAGATGTGTATCTATGCACAGAATTAATATATAAATTAAGGCACATGTTTTATAGTTGACCCATATAAACATATACCAATTATGTATAAGTATGCCTATTTGTTAACTGTGAATTAATCATATTTGTTAAATCTGTACTACCTATTAAAATATAATTTTTATTTCTCTACTTATACATTGCTATATATTATTGTGTAATACATCATATATTACTCTAATATGGATAAAGTGCATGCTAACTATTCCTTACATGTTTCCATAAGTGAATTACAATATATTATATATTTTCTTATATTTTGCATTTTTTAATTTTTCCTTTTCCCCATTGTTTTTTAAATATCCATATCATTTTTAGGAATGAAATGAGGAGTTTTGACAGGTCAAGGCAAGTTCAGAGCTGAGCCTTTATCTCAGATTTAGAAAGGAAGGTCCTCCTTAGGAAGCAGTATGCAAATAGCCAGGTTGGGGCAACAGTGTGAGAAGAGTCAAGGGGAGGTAAGGCCTGCTCTTCTGAGAAAAGTACAAGCAGATGTGTTCTATACTTGGTGACAACCAATAAAATCCATGATGCCTGCAGCATGGAATGAAGGACTCCATTTATAATATCTGGAACTGAGGGAAAAACAGGGTGCACTTCACCCCACTACCCTAAAACAGCATCAGAGGCCCAATGATATGCAGCTTTATGTCCAGGAGAGACTCTAGGAAAGAAATGGACATTGTACCTGGGTATTCATTCCTCCTTCATCTAGCCTAGAGAAAGACACAGTGTCAAGCATTAGCAGCACTGATTCTCAAAATAGTTGACCAATAAAAGCACAGAGTTGAGCTAGATGAAGAGGCATACCATAGTTACCAAGTTATCTCTTAGGGATGCTAGCACCTCTATTTGCCAGGATCTTCATATTAAGATGTAGGGTATAGAATTGACAAGGATAACAAAATTTTCTCTTATAAGTAGTAAGTACCCTAATGGTCATTTAACATAATGGGAGAAATTATTGCACTTGAAAGTGTGGATTCAATGTAACAGTTTTTATCTTGTCATTCTTCTACAATGTATTTGTATAGCAAATTGATCAAAGGACTTCTTAAAGTTTCCTCTGGAGATTAATGGAAGGGTGAAAGGATCAAAATATAATGTACTTATAAATTGACATACTGAGGTGAGACCACTTTGTGTAACTACTTGAAATGGTATATATATATATATATATATATGATGTTGATTATCTTATATTAGCATAAAATCTCTGAATGTCTCCAGTCCCAATCTAATTTAACCAGTCTCTATTTATTTTTCTCAGAGATTTTAGTCTCTACTTCACCTGAAGGAAGGAAGAGCACATGCAGGATGTTTGTACTGCTGCCCCAATGGGTGAACCTGGCCAACGGAAGAGGTGACTTGTGGGAAGTGATTATATTATTGGATTGGAGATTATACCACTGCTCACCAAAGGGTTAAAGATACTCTCATGCAGTGAGGCAGTTCTCATAATAGTCACCTGCTATCAAAGGAAGACAACCATAAGCTTGGCCAGCTCAAATTACAACTGGTTCTCTCTTTATTAACACAACATATTGTACCACATGTAAGAGAGTCTTCAGAGTAAAGACAGATGAAGATACAGCATCAGGGACGTTCTGCATCTAAAATTATGAGTTAAACAAACTCTTTTTTATTCAGAGTTTATGTCAGCTACTTTGTTAAAGGACTGACACAGATGTGTCATGTTTGTGTGCACACATGTGTGTGTGTGAAAGAGAGAGAAATTTGGTTTAAATAGAAGTGCTCTTAATAGGCTAATTGAGGAGTACAAAGCATCTCTCTACCAATGACACTTTTCTTCTTCTAAATACAACTTCCTAATCCATACAGAGATTAGTTGTTAACTTGCTGAAGGGAAGATTAACACTCAGTAGATGTGAAGTTGTTTTGTAATATTGTATTTGTAACATGCTCTCAGGGATGCTTTTGATGATCCTGAATTCTGAAAACATTCTGAGTAGGAAAGAAAATAATACTACATACATGTTTAGTTGTGTTTGCTTCCTTTTGTCAAGAAATATTTCTATTTGAGAATGGCCCCTTACATATTTCATCTCATTTTCCATGAATGGAGACTCTTGCTATGGTTACAAGTTGCTAATAGGAAGAGGCATGTGTGTACCTGGTCTTGGGCAATGCCCTCCTAGATATATTCTGAGAGTTGGGCTGTGACTTCACTGGGTCATCACCTGTGGGCTCCCATCACCACAGTCTCTTCAGGAAATAAATTTCCCAGCACTGCTCTCCCTCTCTGCTTTCCTGTTTATATTCTGAATGAGATGAGACCTCTTCTAATCACATGTAAGATTGGAAGGTGGAAGGGACTCAATCCTATCGATCCACAATATGCAAGGAACTTGGACAGAGGTGAGAGTGTGGACAAGTGAGAACTCCATACACATCTCTTATCTTTATTCTATTTTTAATATCTATCAATAGCTGTATAAAATGATGTCCACTAAACCTACAGGATTATAAATACAATTCATCTTTACCTATCAACCTTTCATCATTCTGGACCATCCCTCCCAATCCAGCTCCTCCCTTACATTTCCATGTGTAAGAGTGCATGTTAATTACTAAATGTGAACTTATGACTCTCAGAATGTCTGTATGATAAATGGAAGTCACTTCTGATTACTCTGAAAAATATACATATAATATGGGTCACTATGTAGCTGTATCTAGTACATGACTCCACAAGTGTCTTAAATGTATTGCATTTGTTCTCGTATATTTATTTCCATTCTTTAGTTTGGATTTATGTGAACTAGGCCAGAAGCCAAGGGTGCTTTGAATATCTGCCCTCTGAATAACACTTCTAAGATCAAGCAACTGAAGAAAAATATGTTCAAACCTTCCAAAACATGATACAAAGTTTTAGTTAATTTTTTCTTGATATTTTCTGAAGTTATTTAAAAACATATTTTTCCACTTTTCTTTCAAAAGTTGAGACCATGGCAATGTAAAACAATAATATGATACTCAGTATCAAAATAAATTATTTTTCTGAGAACCAGATTAAATGTTGCATGTTTTAACATGAGAGTTGATATCAGTATTTAAAAAAATACATTTGCTGAAAAAAAATTCCCTGACAGGGAATTGAAATATTTAAGGTACTGAACTCACTTGTTTATTACATTATTTTTTATTACATTATTATTACATCATATTGTACTTCAAATAAAATTATTCCACGGCAATCTAAAATTGATTTCAAATAAATTTTAACGATGATATTTCTTCAAACAATTGTTTTTAAAATGTTTTTCACAAGGTATTTTTCCTTGCCTTTAAAAACCCTGACATATCTAGAATGGCTTCATTATTGACTGACTGCAGAATTTTAGGACAGACTGGAACATACATGAGTAAAGAGCAGTATTCTTTGTAAGTCACAGAAGAGGCAGTGTCAGGTGTGTGCTGCTTGGGATGAGCAGAAGGACAGACAGTTAAGGTATGCAATTGACTCCAGAACCTATCTCCCAATGGTTCCAGTGACCTTAAAAAGGGGGCTGTATGTGAGATGTTCTGTCAGCAGTTGGAAGCACCAGGATAAGCATCTGGGGCAGCCCAGGCTCTCACTTTTGCTTCCCTGGGAGGTTTTTGTTCTGACTGGTGTCACAGGGGTAGGTAAATAATTACCCTGCTGACAGTAGAAAGTGGCAAAATCTTCAGGCTGCTGGCTGCTCATGCTGAGAGTGAACTCTGTGCCAGATCCATTCCATTGAACCTCCATGGGAGCCCAGATTGCCAAGTAGGTGCAAAATAGATCAGGAGCTTTGGAGCTTTCCTTGCTCTCTGCTGGTAAGAATGTAAATAATTGCTAATGACCTGACTGGCTTTGCAAGTGATGTGGACTCTCTCTCCCAGAGATGCAGGCAGGAATGGCGACTGGGTCAACTGGACATCACAATGGGCACATGACATTGGAAACATTAAAAAGACTAGTCATTTAATTAATTATATTATCCAAGTACTTCCAGGAAGACTTAAGCTGCTCTGTTAATATGAGATGAGCAATTCCCAGCATTGTTCTTTCTTACCTGGGAGCCAGAACAGCAGGACCTCTGGGATCTGAACAGGGGCCTTCATGTGCAAGCTCTTTGGTCACTGGAACCTTCTCCTGCATAGGGTCTGAGCAGCCTCTGAAGAAGTTCTCAGGGCAGTGGGCTGTGCTCAGGGCACATGAAAATCAGCAGGGTTGGAAAGATTTAAAAGACTTGGCTATATATGTAGCTTGGTGATCTTCATGAATTTCTGAGCTAGCAGTCTCCAAATCTCTCAGGTAAAATTCCTGTCTCCTATCCAAAGCCCCAAAACACCCCCTTCAAAGATAAGATATTCCCTAAACCAAGAACTCACATCTACTTCAGTCTCTCCTGCTTCATAAAACTTCATGTTCTTATGCTATCGTCTCTTCCAGTTCAGAACAACATTTTTTAGTAACTGTTCTAGAACTTGTGGTCCCAGCAGATTCAGATTTGATGAAAGGAAACACAGTAAAGGGTGAGCAAGGCAATGAAGTCACAAGGAATGGAGAAGACATCCTTAGCATGGGAAGCAAGGAAAAACTGACACAGACAGTGAAGGCAGAGCGCAGTGAGGAAGGCTCCCACATCAGGACCAGCATGTGGGGACACTGTCCACCCTAGTGCAAGATGTCACATCTGGGGAGCCACAGGACATTTACATCACAGTGAATCGACTTCTCATCATTGTGAGTCCAAGCAGCTGCTGCAGGCACACAAAATAACACTGCTCCTCATAGTCAGAAGCTCACACACAGGGAAAGTCCCTGCCAAAGTCAGAGTTCTCTTCATCATCCTTCACTAAATGAACTGCATGTGGATCTGGATTTGAGAGATTCACGAACTTCGACCCCAGTTATGATGTATCTGAGGCCTGAAATATGATACTTCTGAAGCCAAAGGAAGTTATGATGAAACTGTAAAACTCATACCTTTCTATTTACCTGCATTTAATTAGAGGAACTTTGAAGGTGGACCTGTCTTTTGATAAACATCCACTCCTGGTGCACACAACGTCCTGACACCTTGGTTTGAGACCAAGACATTTTAGGAATGGCTATGTTTCAGGAGGAAAGAAGAGTGAATATGAGAGTGGAGATCAACCACTTCACAATTTTTGTAATAAGGGTGGGGGGATGTGGGGATAGATGGGAAGGGGAAGCAAAGGAGGAGGCTACAATGCTTGATAAGAAATGTACTCATTATCTTGCCCATGTTATTGTAACCCCTCTGTACAGTATTTTCACAATAAAAAAATTAAATTTAAAAATATTATTTGTTTAATAATAATTAAACTGTTATGCCCTGGGTTCAGGTAGAAATCATAAACATAAAGATCTCTTGTGTAGACGATACTAAAGCTACAAGCACATGTTTTTTAATACAGCCATATTTACCATACCTAAGGTACAGAACCAACCCGGATGCCCCTCACGAGATGAATGGATCAAGAAAAAGTGGTATATATACAAAATGGAATTTTATGCCTCCACCAGAAAGAATGTTATTGCCCCATTTGTTAGTAAATGGAAAGACTTAGAAAAATATATATTAAGTGAAGTAAGCCAGGCCCAAAGAAACATAATTCCCATGGGTTCCCTTATTTGCAATAACTAGTATATATCTGAGACAAGCAGAAAAGGTCAGTGAAATGAACCCCACGACAGGGACACAGGTGTTTTTTTTCTTCCTTGCAATGGTTTCTAAAGTATTTAACATGTACCACGTAATTTTCTTGTAGTTTGTATGACCCTCCCCATGGTATAACCCCTGTTTTGACTGTATTTGATGTTAGTATAATTTGGGGAGCTAAAGGGTAAAAACAAATTGTTCAAATTGGGATACAGGTTAACCCATGAGATGTACATGACGCCATGTCAAAAAATGAACTTTAGAGGAGTTCCGGGAAGATGGCGGAGGAGAAGCTGGAATCTGAACAAGCTCTTGCATAGAAAACAGTTTCAGAGTTCCAGTGAACAGTCCCAAGCCAGAGAATCACACCAAGTGTGCCATCACAGGACAGAGAGTTAGTCAAGAGAGGGGAAGCCAAGCAGACACATCTGAGCAGCTGCCGCTGCGGCGGCAGGGTCGCAGCGGCGACCACCGCCGCGGAGGCATACCTGAGACGCAGTCCGGGACGAAGGAGCCAGACGCAGCGGACGAGCGAATTCTACTCAACACCAGCAAGAACTGACAAGGAGCGGAAAACTTCATCCTGCACTTTGCAGACCAGAGACGACCCGAGATCCAAGACTCCGCGTGAGTAGAAGCCCCACTTCCTCACTCCTCTGGGAGCAGAGGAGGGAAGGCCACCCCTCCCCCCCCAGCACTGGTGATCTCCATCTTGGATACCGACAAAGCTCGGAGGAGCGGCTAGCTCCAGCTCAGGCCTTGGAATAGAGCTAGTCATTTGGCAGGTCACAGGAACTTGGCGGCGAGGTGACCTCACAGACTCAGTTCCATCCAGGGAGGGGTCGCCCAGCTCAGGCACCAGCCACTGGAGTGGCTCTCCTCGCTGGGTGGCCAGAGCCAGAGGCTGCCCCTCCCTCTAGCAGCCACCACAATCAATTGAAAAACAGAAACCCTGAGAATGGCTCCAGGCTGGGTGCTGTGAGTTTTTTTTCACAAAATAGCCCCAGGGAAAAGCTACTGTTCCTTGAAAGGCCTCAACTCTACCCAGAACCTAGCCTCATCACTGCATCCCCCTCTTTTGTGATTCTCAAAGCAGATCACCCTCCCAGTAAACTAACCTGGGAGGGGGATCTCAAAATCTTGGGTAAAGCAGAGCATTTTCCTGCCTGTTCCAACAAACTGACTTAAACCAATCAAGCCACAGGACCTCAAGCTGACCAGAGACTCCAACCAGACTCTGGTTACAGACAAAAGGGAGATACAGGACTCTTCCCACCCCTCCCAAAAAAAAGAAAAAAAAAAATCAAAGAACTTTTTTTTCTTCTTCTTCTCTTTTTTTCTTTTTCTTGTTTTGTTTTTTTTCGTTTTTTGTTACCTTATATATATATAAAAAAATTTTTTTGCTTTTCTAAAACTTTTATTAATCTTTAATTTTTGCCTCTTCTGAAAAAATAATTGTTTTCCATTAACTTTTTTTTTTCTCCTCTTATAATTTTTATTTTAGGAATACGTGAATGTGTGTTTTCTTTTCTTGTCTTCTTTCTCTTTTTCTTTCATTCTTAATAATCTTTTTGTTTTTTTTTTCTAGCTCTACTGAACTTCTGATCTTTTCTTCTCACTTTCCTATCCTTTCCATCTTTTCCTCTTTGTTCATCTTTATGTGACTTAACTCTTGTCCTGCACATCCTCAGATAAACCCGTAGTTAACCAGTAGACCCTATCCCCCATTGTGTACACACTTAATCCACAAACTTATTACTCAATTCAAAACCTCTGAGACTTAAATTCACTAATAGCAGTACTTTATACCTATACAATATTTTAAGCATTTTTTTAAAGTTTTTCTCATCTCCTCTATGTCCCTCCCTTTCTCTCAACATGTTCATATTCCTCTATAAATAGATGGTCTTTTAATCTCTAAAATAACATTAATTTTTACGTTTCTATTTTATTTTCTGGTCTCTTTTCATTCCCATTTCCCTTTCTTCTTTTTCTCTCTCTCTCTACTTACATCCTACCCAACCTATTTCCTGCATTGTGATTAGGACATAGTTAACTCTCCCTGTGCCTCCCCACACCAATCTATTCCTATTTTTTACCCACATCTCTTCCTAACCCTAATAATTTCTGGCTTTCCAAATTCTTCTCTGCGGTTCGAAGTTCTTTAACATATAGTTGTTTGATGTCGAATAGATGTATCTGTTGAACTAGATTGTATCTGTAGACTATTGACTGTACAAATGCAAACTTTGGTTGATGGTTGCCTTAAGATAGTGTTCTAGCACAAAACTGGTGCTATCTTCATCTCAAATGGGCAGAGTAAGCCGGAAAAACACAAGAAAAATGGCAAATTCGGGTATCTCAATTCCCAATCCTGATAATCAGGGGTTAGAACAGATAATGAATAATCCAGAGGAGAGTTCCCAAACAGCTCTACAAACACTGCTGGCAAACATGATAAATGAAAAGTTTGACAATGTACAAAGGACTCTGTATGAGCGTGATAGGGAGAGAGAGGAGGCATCCCAGAAGTTTATACAGGAATATCATAAGCGTGAGGAAGCTACTCAAAAACTGATACAGGATTTGCGTGAACAACTTGAGAATACTCAAAGAGAAAGGGAGGAATGGCGTGAGCAGGCTGAGAACACTCAAAGAGATCTGCAGGAATCCCACGAACGGGAGGAAGCTAATCAAAGAGTAATACAGGAATTGAGAGACCAGGTAGAGAACACACAAAGATCACTAAAGGCATTCATGGAATCCATTAACAAAGAGCTGAAGGAAGTCAGGGAGACCACAAAGGGAATGCTGAATGGAACCCAACAGAAGGAATGGGAGCCCAAAGAAACCATAACCAATCAACTAAGTGATTTGAGGACAAACACTGAACACCAAATTAAGGAAGTAAAGAAATTCATACAAGACCTAAAACAGAGCTTCAACAAAGAACTTGAAGCCATCAAAGCTGACCAACTAGAAGGAAAAGAGATAAAAAACAAAGTAGAGAGTCTTGACAGCAGGTTAGACCATGCAGAAGATCGAATCTCAGGGATTGAAGACAGCCTAGATATTATAGAGAAAGAACATACAACCATCCAAGACAAGTCCAAGAAATATGATAGATCTATCCAACACCTGGAAGACACCATCAGAAGGCCTAATCTAAGGATAATGGGTGTAGAGGAACACCTAGAAACAGAAGTTAATGGTCTAGGAAATCTGTTTAACAGGATCCTAGCAGAGAACTTCCCAAACATGCAAAAAGATAGGCCTGTCCAGATACAAGAAGCCTTTAGAACCCCAAATAGACCAGACCAGAATAGGACATCCCACCGTCACATTATAATCCACACAGGATCAACTCAGAACAAGGAAAAGATCCTTAAAGCTGTCAGGGAGAAAAGGGTAATCACTTATAAAGGGAAACCAATTAGAATCACCTCAGATTTCTCAGCAGAGACAATCAAAGCAAGAAGAGCCTGGAATGATGTATGCCATGCCCTAAAAACAAACAACTATCAACCAAGAATACTGTACCCAGCTAAACTCTCCTTCATAACTGAAGGCCAAATAAAAACCTTCCATAGCAAAGAAAAATTGAAACAATACATCTCCACCAAACCAGCCCTACAAAAGATTCTTAAAGATGTCCTACACATAGAAAACCAACAAGACCGCAATAAAGGCCAAGAAACTGCACCCAAACTGAGAATCCAAGAACCATAGGAAGAACCCAGTTTTCGCAGCCCCCAAGAAGGTAGAAAACATGGCAGGAACTCCCAAATACCTCTCAGTCCTATCTCTTAATGTTAACGGACTGAACTCTCCAATTAAGCGACATAGACTGTCTAGTTGGATTAAAAAACAAGACCCTTCTATCTGCTGCCTGCAGGAGTCACATCTTGCCCATAAAAACAAACACATTTTCAATGTTAAAGGCTGGAACAAAATCTACCAAGCAAACGGACCGCATAAACAGGCGGGAGTTGCAATCCTAATATCAGATAAAATAGACTTCAAATTAAAATTCATGAAAAGAGATAAAGAAGGTCGCTACATACTAATTAAAGGATCTCTCCTTCAGGAGGATATTACAATTCTAAATATCTATTCGCCAAACAATGGAGCACCCAAATTTATCCAAGAAACACTACTTTCCCTCAAATCCCATATAGATCCAAAGACATTAATCGTTGGGGATTTTAACACACCACTCTCCCCACTAGATAGATCAACTCGGCAAAAACTCAACAGAGAAACCGCAGATCTAAACAGCTGCATAGATCAACTAGACTTAACAGACATTTACCGAACATTTCACCCAGCAGCATCAGAATACACGTTTTTCTCAGCAGCACATGGAACGTTTTCTAAAATAGACCACATTTTAGGCCACAAAGCAAACTTGTCTAAATTCAGAAACATTGAAGTTATACCTTGCATTCTCTCTGACCACAAGGGATTAAAGTTAGAACACAACACCAAAAGCCACCAAAGAAAGTCCGGTATCACATGGAGGCTGAACAACACACTGCTGAATCATGAGTGGGTCATGGAAGAGATTAGAAAGGAAATTCAAATGTTCATGCTATTCAACAAAAATGAACACACAAAATACCAGCTCCTCTGGGACACAGCAAAGGCAGTACTCAGAGGCAAGTTTATAGCTCTGAGCTCCTACATCAACAAATTGGAGAGATATTTTCGATTTATCAGTGACAGAGGGATTAGGAGAACTTAAATATAATAGAGAAACTGGTAAGGATGGTCCTTTCCTAAGATGATACCTGTGCTGAGGGAAATAGCAGGGGTCTGCTTTGGATGTCTGAGTGGTCTGTGCATATTCTGAGAGAAAATCCAATACATACTCAAGTCTCAGGGGAAGCCTTTGCTCATTGTGGGGTTGTTTGCCAGTTAATGGTAGATTTTTGGAAGGGAAGATCATAATCTTCTAAGCTCTAAGAGTCAGGTGAGAAAAGGCCTCCATAAGAGGAGGACCAGAGGAAACAGACATGTATCATAGCATTATGCAGTGTCACACTTCAATTTGTAGCTTTGTTAAATAAAAATAAGCCTGTGCCAAGGAGACCTCTGTTTTCACTGTATTTGATGTTGGTATGATTTGTGGAGGGGAAGGAAAAAACAAACTGTTTAAATAGGGATATGGGTGGACCAATTGCAACAATGAGATGTACAAGACATTATGTTGAAAAATAAAGTTTACAACAGTTGTGGGGGTGGGGAGAGGGGAGGGGAGGGATAGTAAGGGGAAACAAAGTAGGAGGCAACAATACTTGTTAAGAAATGTACTCATTACCTTGCTCATGTAATTGTAACCCCTATGTATGGTATTTTCACAAATAAAAAATGATAATAATGGGACTTTCAGAATCATGAGTTGATTAAGCAAAAAGCTTTTAATATCTGAGACATATAATTAATTTTTTTGAATGTAACCAACATATTCTATTTATTTGGTGATATTCAGTAACATTCCTATTTCAAAAATCCATCTCACATTTAAGCCTAGCTTTGTGACTCATTCTTCAATTCCTAGCTACTACTGCTTCTTGAGTCATTCTGCATGGGATTTGACTCTGTAATTCTATCCAATCTATAGAAATGGCTTGCTTCTGGTAGATGATTTTGTCTTTGTCTTTCACATTTGGTAATAAGTGATAAATTGACTTTTGCAGTAACATTATACATTCTGGTTCTGGGAGTCCCTGGAAGCTGAAGTAATCCAAGATCCCACTTGGACAAGCTCTCTGGTATGACATCTTCTGTCAAGTCCTCCAAACTCAGATTACTGCTTCAGTTCAGAGAATTTGCTATGCTGCTCTCCAGACAAGCTTTGAAATAGGACAGCTGGGCCAAGCCCTACAGAGATGTTTTTGTTAAGGACTGTATCACTGTGGGAGGAGTATCTATACCTTGCATGCAGTAATAAACCCCAATATCCTCAGCCTCCACCCTGCTGATTTGCAGTGTGAAATCTGTGCCTGACCCATTGCCACTGAATCTGTCTGGGACCCCAGATCCTCAGTTGGTAGCCCAATAGATCAATCGCTGTGGAGACTGGCCAGGCTTCTGAAGGAACCAATACAGAAGGCTATCTCCATCGCTATATAAGAGGCTCTGACTTGACCTGCAGGAGAGGGAGACCGTCTCTCCCAGGGTGACAGCCAGGGAGAGTGGAGTCTGAGTCATTATAATATCGCCATTGGACCCTGAAATTAATATAAATGAAAAGTACAAGGTTACATGTGGTAAATAATTTTTTCTGTGGTTATATATTAATTCCCAATCCTTTTCATGGTTTCCCTCCTATCCTAAAACTATTCAATATTTCAAAACATATACAAATATCAAAATAATAAATGAGGTTCTAGATCTCATGTATACTACCCACTGCACAGATGTCATAGTTGTCACCAAAGCTCAGGAACTGGTTCCATCTAGAATGTTCTTCCCTCTCATATAATTAACTTCACTTGCCTCATTCTAGAAGACAAGTTCTGTGCATCTAACCCATGAACAGAATACAAACAAGAAGCAGTGGCCCTGAGGGCTCACCCTCAACCCCCTTTACCATCCTCATCTCCCTCTGCCCTTACCAGTCATCCAGAGCATTAGGAGACCCAGAACCCAAGAACAGAGCCTCATTTTAGCTGGGAATCCAGGAGATTTGATCAGTGAAGTCAAGGTCAAGATGAGCCTTTATGTCAAACTAGGGCTGGAAAGTTCTCCTTGGGGAGCACTATGCAAATCAGCAGGTGGGTGCAGCAGTGTGAGAAGAACAAAGCAGAGGGCAAGGGCATCTCTCTGGTGAAGAAAGTGACTTAAATTTCTTCTGTGTTTGGAGGAAAGACCCACAAATACCAGGCTGGCTCCAGCAGTGGGTAGAAGGACCCCTCTCCCCTGATGCCTGGATCTGCAGGGAGGAGGTGGTGTACTTGACCCTGCAACTTGAAACACTAGAGGTCCAATTCAATTGAAATGTGTGTCCAGGGGAGTGTTGGTGAAGGGTTAGTTTGATTGGCCCTCTTCTAGTTATTCTAGAGAAAGATACTGTGCACAGACTTCATTTGCCATTGTTTCTCAGGACTTCTATCCAATACTACAGTGGTCTGATCTAGGTAAGGAAATCAAATACCTACTCGAGTTAATCTGACATCACTGAAACAAAGTTAACTTTTGATGAGCAAGTTATCAACAACTGTTAGAGATGGTCTTCATAAGACAAACTCTGGTGGCTTATGTCTGTAATCCTAGCTACTCTTGAGGCTGAGTTCTGAGGACATGGTTCAAAGCCAGTCCAGGCTGAAATCTCCCCTTGTGACTCTTATCTCCAATTAATCATTCAGAAATTGGAAGTGGTGCTGTGGCTGAAAGTGGCAGAGTGTTTTCCTTGGGCAAAAGAGCTCAGGATCAGTGCCCAGGTCTGAGTTCAATCCCTACAAGTGATAAAAAAAAAAAATAAGGTTCTTCATATGGGGCCTAATAAATTAAGTTCCTTATGATCACTTATATCATAACAAAATAACCCAGAGGAAAAAATTCTCCTTAATTAATAATATTTCTAAATGAAAGTGAAAAAAGGCAGAGAAAACTAAATTTTACACAGTCATTTTCATAATAAATATGGGATTACACTCCTTCAGCATAACTCTTCAGACTAACAGCAGCATTCTTAATATTTCTCTCTCTTCTATGAGACAGAATGAACAAGAATGCCAGTTACCTTCAATTACTTAGTCAGACTATGGCAACATCTATTTTTTAATCTTTCTACAGAGTCTGCTCCTGGAAAAGTTATTAACTCTGTATGAGACCCTCTTTGTCCTGCCTGCATTCCATGTGGGCAGCCACAGCCAGGACTCCACACCTCATAGCAGGACCCAGCAAGAGCTGTGTTCATGTCTCAGTATAACAAACACTCAAGATTAAGTCTTCTCTTAAGGTTCATCAGAATCTACTAAGTAACTGAATGCTGGTTCAGAGCTGTACAGAGGAATTCATATTCCACTTACCCCATCTAGAGCCTGAAGAACATGCATATTTGTTGCTATTGGCCACTGTTTGTGACATTTTCTTATGGGTTACACAAAAAGTTTCTTCTATTAAAATTTATTATAGGAATTTTTATTGTGATTAAGTAATTACATAAATTTCACAAATTTCACAGGATTGTTATAGTCACGAAGTAAGTGATACTTTCCTCACAAACCCATTCTAACCTTCGTGGGGGCAAATTATCTTTATTGTGGCCTTTAAAGTTTGTTAATTCTATGGGCTTTGACAATACAGTTATTTCTTCCACATGTGGTGATATGTACATTTCTTTCCTTTTGCTTAGTGTCAGCTATTCCCTCTTTCCTGCTCATTCCCTCCATTGCTTCCATTGAGTTGCTTAGTTTGTTATGATCAATGTCCCGTGCAGCTGATAGGTCCTACTGTTGTATGTTGTCCCCAGTTTGCCTCTGTCTCTCTGTCCTCCTCCTGGTTTCCCTCTGATGTGCACATATATACCATATATGTGGTATATATTATTTTTAATAACTTTATTATTGGGAAAATACCATACATTTCTTATCAAGCATTGTTGCCTCCTCCTTTGTTTTCCCTTCCCATTCTTTCCCATCTCTCCCCTCCTTTCCCTGTCCTCCCTACCCCCAAAAACCCAGCACCAAAGTTGTAAACTTCATTTTTCGACATAATGTTTTGTACATCTCATTATTGCAATGTGTCCAACTATATCCCTATTTAAACAATTTATTTTTTTCCTCTCTTTTTTTTTTATTGTGAAAATACTGTACAGAGGGATTACAATTACATGGGCAAGATAATGAGTACATTTCTTATCAAGCATTGTAGCCTCCTCCTTTGTTTCCCTTCTCATCCCTTCCCATCCCTTCCCATTCTCCCTCCTCCAGTCCCACCACCCCATCCTCCTCCCTCCGCCCCCCCAAACTTGTAAAGTTTGTTTTCTACATAACAACTTGTACTTCTCATTGTTGAAATGGGTCCACTTGTATCCTTATTTAAATGATTTGTTTTTTTCCTTTCCCTCCCCAAATTATACCAACATCAAATACAGTGAAACCACGGGTTATACCGTGGGGGAGGGACATACAAAGCAACAAAGAAATCATCATATAAATATGTTATTTGTAAATTATTTCTTTTATTCTTTTGGTGCTTGCTTATGCAAAAAGAATGAGCAAAGTCTTTGAGATACCATTACTGGAGGAAAGTTCCAAACTTAAATGCCAGTTATAAGGAAGGGGAGATAACTAACACAGGTAAATTCCCAATAGGTTGTAACTTCAATCCTGTATATGACTTACAAATGATACAGCTCAAAAGAAATACTGAAATCTTATGCTTTGATTCCCCCCCCCCCCAACTAAGAATGTGCAACCATAAGAAGACTCATATATGACTAAATTTTTGTGCATTGTTATACTTTGTGTGTGTTTGTCTTTGGACTTTGACTCAGGGTCTGATCTTTGGCCCTGAGCTTTAGTACTCAAGGTCAGCACTGAGTCACATCTCCATTTCTGCCCTTTTGTTGGTTAACTGTAGGAAAGAGTCTCTTGCACTTTCCTTTCCTGGGCTGCCTTGAACTGGGATCAGCGGATCTCAGCCTTCTGTGTAGGTAGATTTTCAGGCATGAGCTACTTGCACTGGCCACTTGTAGATACATAAGCCTTGTAGAACACCGGGATTTGAATTAATTCCTCTCAAAACAGGACAAAGTATAGCTTCAGGAACCATAGTCCCATGATACACAACTGGGCATGGAAGGGTTTCATTCTCAGGATTGGAACATTGTGAAGTTGCTGATCAGTCCTGCTGGCCATTTGCCCTCAACTGCATACCAGGTGATGGTCTGCTCTTCTCAGGTGTGTGTAGTTGTAGAGGCTCAGTAGTGGTCATTGCTCTTGGCAAGTTGGATACAGAGAAGCACCAGAAAATAAAGATAATAAGTTTAAATGTTGCCATGGATTAGAGAAAAGCGATTGTTAAAAATCTCTCACGTGACTATGGATAGAAAAAAATTACCTCAGCCCAATAAAAGATATGTGGCAAAACTATTGTCACCTTCATACTACATGGGGAAAACTGAAATTATAAATTTATTTCCTCAAATAAAGAATAGTTCCTATTTTTACATACATAGATTTCTCTTTGCTTTGTGAATCCAAAGAAATGGCACAACCCTGACTCCGCAGAGTATGTAGATATGTCATTTACAAGTCAGGAGAGGCATTATAAAGTCTGTGCTGAGGGCCATGTAGAGAAAAGTATGTTAGGATAAATAAGTTCTTCTCAGTGCCTTACAGAAGAAAAAAAATACATGTACATTTACAAACAATACCAGTAATGCATCCAATTTAGTTGATGTTTTTCTGATTCTTATCCAAAAACTAAGCAGGCTTAAACCTTCAACTGCTAGGCAACATTCTTGATTTCAAGCTCACTGAGAATGGAACCTGAGTCCTGTTTCCTCACCATGCTTGCACTAGCAGGAAGAAGAGAAGCAAGTCCGCAACTACATGTCCAAACTACATGCCAATTCCTAAGGCTGATCCTGCTCAGGGAGAGCTGGTTTGGTGACTTAGTTTCCCTGCCATGGAGAACACAGATATCTTGCATTGGTAGACAAATTTATGGAATAGTTTTAAAGTCAAAGTTCTGGAAGCCAGGAAGTCTAGAGTGTCATCTGTTTTAGACTCTCTTCCTGACTGTTCACTTTCTTGTAATGTCCTCACAAGGACTTTGATGTCTGTGACAGAGACAGAGACAGAGCCATTCAGTGCCACATCTCTTCAAGACACTAGCACTACAGGACTTGCTACAGTCTCAGGGACCTCACATCACCTCAGTCACTTGTTACAGACTTCTCCAAGGACACATATCTCAGGGGACATGAATCAATCCTTGAAAGATATCCTTTGCTGATAAATGAGGCAAGAAATAGAGGCATAGCCACGCTTCAAGTCTCTAAATTCCAAAAACAGAAGACTTTCCCCCAAAATTCAGCATGCTGACTGCTCCTTCTGAGTGTCTCTGGTCCTAGTCAAATACCCAAGCCTGGAGACTCTTTGTTGATTATAAAACACTAACTCTGTGGTTTCCATAGTTTACTAAGCTAGATAGGCCTTTTCATATATATTGTGGGATTTCGCTACCATCTAGTGGTATTCTTCTAACATTACATGTTTTAAAAACAGGATTCTATTTTTTTTTATTTTTTGTTAAATAAGTTTTTATTTTACTTCATTGCAAAGATGCTGTCCAAAGGGTTACACTTACATGAGTAAGGTAATGAGTACATTTCTTGTCAAGCATTGTTACTCCCTCTTTGTTGTTCTCCCACTATTCCTTCCTTTCCCTACCTGGTTCACCTCCCCCTCAAAGGAGTAAAGTTAATTTCCAATATAGACTCTTGTGGGTATCATCATTGCAATGGGTCATCCTGTGTCCTTGTTTCAGCATTTTGTTATTCCCTTTCCCCTCCCCAAATTAGAAAAATGTATATACAAGATTCTATACAAGGGCTGGGAAAGTGGCTCAATGATAGAGCGCTTGCCTTGCATGAATGAGGCCCTGGGTTCAATTCCTCAGCACCACATAAACAAAAAGAAAAAAGCTGGAAGTGGAGCTGTGGCTCAAGTGGTAGAGCACTAGCCTTGAGCTGAAGAGCTGAGGGACAGCACCCAAGCCCAGAGTTCAGGCCCCACGACCGTACCCCTCCCCCCCCAAAAAAAAGGAAAAAAAAGAGAAAGTTCCCATTTAATAATTTTGACAAATTTTTACCCTTCTGCTATTTTGAACAGGACAGAATTATTTTAGGGTCACAAGCAGGGAATTCCCCTGTGACCTGTCTCTTCTACAGGCATGGAACCCCTATTTGCAATCTGCTGATCATACTGGAAGCAAATATTTGCTTGTTAGGACTATCAGATTTTTGGCCGATGTACTGAGGATGTTTTTCCAGAAAACATAAATTCACACATGGAAATTAGATAGTCACAGCTGTTTGAATTGGCATTAGTAATAATATTTTTATTCTTGATGTGAAATATCTCTATATAAAACAGAACGAAAAACACAGTTTGTAACACAATAAACATGAGTATATCACCTAGAATCTGGATATGGTTAGTAAACTCTAGGGGATTTTCTCATAGCTTTCAGACTTTTCATAAACATAAATAATAGAAACCAAATGAGATGGTTTATACCTATAATTCTAGCTACTCTGAAAATGGACCTGTGGATAGTGGGAGTTCAAGGTTAAGCTGGAAAACATACAAGAGACCTCCATTCCAATCAATAAAACCTGGGTGTGCCAATGTGTGGCTTGTCATCCTACCTGTGTTGGACATCCAAGTAGGAAGTTCACTATCCAGGTACCCTAGGAATAAACAAATGCAAGACTCTATCTCAAAAACAACCATGTGGCATGATTCAAGGGGTAAGGTGCCTGCCTGGCAAATGCAAGGCTCTGAATTCAAACCCAAGTACCTACCAAAAAATTAAAAGTAAATAATATGAAATAATTCTCTAGATAACTACTCAGCGTAATTATCTTATGTATTCTTCAAATAATCTTGTAGTGAAGACAGAGAATTGAATAAGCCAGATCAATATAATACTCCAAAATCATAGAGTGGCCCAGAGGTCAGCTTTAAGATCATTCAATGTCTGGATCATACTGTTCTTAGATCCACAATCTTATGGGGGGGGGGGGGGAACGAAAGTATAAGTACAATGCATATATTTACACCCTTCATCCAGTTTCACTTGTTGAAATACTATCTCAAATGTAATGTTATAGAAGTGGGCCTTTGTGTGTATGTGGATGGTAATTAAGTCATGGAGGCAAGCCTTCATGAATGGGATTTAAATAAACAAAACCAAATAGATTTCACTCCTGATCTTGAATACAGAGCATTACTCAGAAAAAAAAAATACTGACTATGCTGGCATTGCAATCTTGGCCCTCCAGGATCCAGAATGTAGAAATAATTTTAGTGTTTATAACCAATATAGTGTATGGTAATTTGTCATCATTGGTCAAAAGGATAAACAGTAAGCCAGCTGAAAAGCACTGTTTTGTTTTCTCTATATTTTATTTTTCCATCTTTCCAGAGTCCCTGTGATATTGAAAAATGTTAAGGCTCCATAGGGAAAAGTTTTAAAACTGCCTTCTTGTCCAACTCTGACTTCAAAAATTTTGGAATGTAAGGAATGACATCAAGTATCCAAGAGACCTAAGACAGGACAGTTGATCCTTGTCTGCTTTGCTCTTCAGCACCTGGTGCAAATTTACACTATATAAACAAGTCAAATAAGGTAGTTATAATACATTTTAAAAAGCATAGCCAGAAAACACTTTATTAACACTCTCTCACTATAGTCTCATTGGCTCCCAAGTACAAAATAGGAAACTAAGTCTTAAAGAGAGATAGGTAATTTACCCAAGTTTGCAAAATTGGTATATTTGTACATTTAAATGCAGACTAAACTATATCCATACTTAGGCTGACATACCATGTGCATTTATTTTTTTGCAGAAATAAAAGGCTCACGAACTTTTTTTTCATGTTCTAACTCATATGCGCTACCATGATATCTCAATCCTGGCTGCCCCCAATCATATCAGCTGAAGTTGATACATCTGTATCCACTCAAATACAAATGGCTGAGACTTGGGCAACTGTACTTTTAAGTTTCCCATGCAGGAATAATATGCAATTAACAGTATGAAATCCTGGGCTAGAGAATAAAACTTCTATGATGGTGCTAGGTCCACTTCACAAATCTTTCTTTGTCTATTTCTTCCTTCCTTTTTAGTGCTGGGGATTGAACCCAGGGCCTCGTGCATATTAAGCAAGTGCAACAACACTAAGCTACATGGCCATTTCCATCTCTCCAATTTGATTTACTGCTACCCTATTCCTGATACTTTGCATTCCTTGGTCATACTATTTGGAGACTACTAAACTTCATAAACTTTTTTCTCCCTTCCTATGTATCAAGACACTGTGCAAGAAGGATTTTCCTGACCTCCCAAGGCAGAGTTCATGGCTCATCATCAGGTTTTATTTTACCATGCATATCACTCTATTATTACATTTATAATACCAACTCACTTAAATAATTGTTCTCTTCTTCAGACTATTGGTAGACTATTGTTCAATCCTATTTTTATATAACCAGGAATAGAATTTTTCTTGTCTTGTTTTCCTCTTTTTGACTTGATAAAATTTTCCTGATTTTGTAGAACTGTTTATTCTCCACGAATATTGTTTCAGGACATTTCTGCATAATGTCTATAATAAAATTAAGAGATTTCCAGCTAAAGAAGACAACTCAGCATTCTAGAGGTTAATGACTGTACTCTGGGTTTCTGTGCGCTGGGCACAGCATTTGGCATCTCGGTTTTATATCAATGGACAATCTATATAGAAAGTTGCTTTCTTTTTGGTTTCCTATTTTGAGCCATATGAAGTATTTAAGGTGTATAGCAAGTTCATTGTGGAAGTATGAGCTGGTAAACTTTTTAAAAAATATTATTTATTGTAAAGATACTGTATAGAGTTGTTACAGGTACATGTGTAAGGTAATGAGTATATTTCCTATTGAGCATTGTTACCCCCTTCCTTTGTTTTCCCACTACATTCCCTTTCCTCTCTACTTCCCCAACTCCTCCTTCCCCCTACTCCCAAAGTTGTGAAGTTCGTTTTCATCTTAGTGTCTTGTACATTCCATTGTTACAGTGGGTCAACTGGAATCCTTGTTTCAGCAATTTTATTTCCCTGCCCCTCCCCAAATTAAAAAAAATGTATGTACAAGATGCAGGGCACTGGAACCAGGGTTATATGAGCTGGTAATCTTTAGCCTTCATATCTTAAAACAAAAATACGCAATGCATAATAAAACTTGTTCATGAGGGTACTCTCAACCTCCTGATTGATGCTCTGATTCTTCCATTAAAGTATAATCTTGTTAGAATCAAGTTTTGATCCAGGCTAAAATGCAAATACCCATGGAAATGATTACATTAAATTGGTATTAGTTAATTATGCCTTCCTATTAATGAAATAACTTCAAAAAGGTTTTTACAAAAACTGGGTGATAGCAAGAGGGATTTTAGAAAAAGGTATTATTGTGGGTAAAGTGTATAAAATTGTACAAAACTGGAACTGCATGCTGGGAAAAGAATAATTTCACAGGGAGGAGTAACTTACTTTTTTAGATGAGCCAAGATAAGATGGATTATTATGTAAGAAGAAACTTTGTATTTGTTTCTTTATAAAAACTAGCAGATACTTATCTATTTATAAAAAATAAATACTAGAATGAAAAATTCAAAACAACTTTGATGATGCATTTAATATTTTGGAGACAACAACGATTTTCAGTATAGACACAGTTCAATAAACTATGGTATTTATAAGCACTGGACTCCCATGTAATCATTATAAGTGATGTTCTTAGAACAGTGCAATTTCTTAGGATGTTATTAGATAGGAAATATATGCATGATATAATGCAATGAAAAGTCAAGTTATAAAGCACACTCACACCTATAGTCCTACCTACTCATAAGGGTGAGATTTGAGGATCCTGGTTCAAAGCGAGCCCCCACAGGACAATCTATTTAACCTTCAAAATGCGAGAAGTGGAGCTATGGCTAGCCATGAGAAAAAAAAAAACCTGAGAACAATGCTCAGGCCCTGAATTCAAGCTCCAATTTTGGCAATAAACAAATGAATAATCAAACAAATATATGACCCCAAAGTTGTAGGAAAATATGTATATGCATATATGCATGGCAGAAAGGTCTACCCCTGGTGTTAAAACTCTAAAACAGTTCTAACAGAAAATCTGTGATAATGGAAATATTCTATATATGTATTGTCTAACAGACTAACCACTGGCTACATGCGGCTACTGAATCTCAAATATGAATAGTGTCTGAGAAATTAATTCTTCCAATTTTAGTTAAGTTAAATGAAATTCTAAATAATGAGATTCATCTACTCACTGTGAGCTGGACAACTCAGTTTCCAAATAAGGAAGCTGAAGTTCTCCAAAAATAGTGATAAAATATAATCCAAGCCGGGCGCAGGTAGCTAACACCTGTAATCTTAGTTACTCAGGAGGCTGAGATCTGAGGATCATGGTTCAAAGCCACCCCAGGCAGGAAAATCAGTGAGAATCTTATTTCCAATAAACCACTAGAAAACTATAAGTAGCACTGTGACTCAAGCGGTAGAGTGCTTGCCTTGAGCTGAAGAGTGCAGTGACAGTGCCCAAGACCAGAGTTCAAGCCCCACGATCAACCATAAATATATATATATATATATATGTATATGTTCATACACACACACACACATATATATATATATATATATATATATATAAATAATCCAAGTGAAGAAGGGTCCATTGGATACTAACTGCATGTCTGTGAATTATCTGAGTTTTTCTGTCTTATAGAATTCAGTCATCACTCACCTAGATTGACAGCTGGGAGGAAAGGGGTGGGGATAAACACAAGCTACTTGGGATACTGAGAACTGCTCCTTGAAGGTGAAGGTTGTGCATGAATCTTTTCTATGTTTAGTAGACAGCAAAGTGTCTAGAATGCTGTAGGTAGAAAAATGTATTTCAAAGTGTAAAACAGGTGCTCTGTTTATCAAAATTCATCAGACAGAGGAATTCTATAAATATACAAGCAATATATAGAAAATTTGCTACATTGTATTCCGTGATACGCTCTGGAATAAACTTTGGTTTTCTGTACTCTGTAAATATTCACACACTAAAAAACAGAAATGTAATCCTTTATTACTGTTAAAACACATAGAATACCTTCATATAATATATTTATGGTCCTATTTTTTCCTTAATTTCTTCCATGCCTGCATTAAAAAATGGCTCTAAAAGTGTCTAGATGTGTAAAATATGAACTCCATCTATTTCTTTTGTTGAATTTGTACTCTAGATTGGATTGAAGTCCCTATTTCATCTTAAGGCTTAGGGCTAGGAAAAGAATAATCTCAACAAATTGTCATGCCTCATTTTTAAGGAGAGCTATGTATTTATTAGGAGAAATATGTATTGGTCTAGGTAGCTAGGAACTTTCAAGAAACAAAAGACAAAGAACAATTCCACAGCAGTCTCAAGTATTAGCATATCTCCAAGTGAACACTAGCTGCTCTTTATTCTATAGTATATTTACAAAGATATTTTTACAAGCTATTTCTAAGCTATTGTCATCCTCCAGAGTAAAGTTCAGGCATGCCTATTGCTCATTATATAGATCGCAGTTGCTCAAACTCAGAATCTATTGTTTGTATAGGTTTTACCTGGCTATCTTTACCTCACTCACTAGCACTGAGGGCTGGGAGATTTACTTCAAATATATAAATAGACACACACACATCACTAACTTTCACTATTGCTGTAAAAATTAAGTCCCTTTTGTCTCTGACCCAAGAGTATCACAAATCATCTAGCATCCATGAAAATGTTATTAACTTGCATGTAGGTTAAATTTCTAGCTTCATACAATTCTAAATACTCATATGAAGAAAAATATATACCTAGAGTTTTGGTGTGCTTCTACTTTACGAAGCTCTCAATTTTCATCTTTTTTTTTAAATACATTTTTAATTGTAAAAATACTGTACAGAGGAGTTACAGTTACACGAGCAAGGTAATGAGTACATATCCTATCAAGCATTGGAAGGCAGCTCAGTGGTAGAGTGCTTGCCTTGCATGCATGAGGCCCTGGGTTCTATCCCTCAGTGACACATACCCAGAATAGGCCAGAAGTGGCGCTGTAGCTCAAATCGTAGAGCACTAGCCTTGAGCTGAAGAGCTGAGGAACAGCGCCCAGGCCCAGAGTTCAGGCCCTATGACTGGCAATTAAAAAAAAAAAATCTATATGACTTATTTGCCCTATTTTAGACATTGGAAGTCACATATTTCCATCAGAACTAACTAAATGTAATGGCTGCAACTTTCTACAGGGTTTTTAGGACCTAATAAGTTGTAAATATGCCCCAAGGCTTTTTACTAAAAGCTGAGGGAAAGAGATCCAAAAATGGAAGCCAATAGGCAACCAGAGCATTATTATATAGCTTTAGTTCACTGTTACAAAAACAGGAGTACAAATCAATATGATGGTTCATAGTTACAGGACCAGAAGACATACTGGAAACTGACATCAGAGAAGGGTCAGTCACTGTAGGAAAACACTACAGGATATACCAAAGGATGCAATCATCAGTGTCCAAAGAAGCAACACAGAATGGGATAAAGTCATTGCAAGCATATATTTGATGAGTGGTTCACATCAAGAATATACAAAGAACATCATCCTAACAACAACAAACAACCTGATTTTACAATGTGCAAAGAACTCAGATGTTTCTCCAGAGAAGACAATTAAAGTGTTAGCAAGCACATGAAGAAGGTGTTTAACATCACTAACCACCAGGAAAGTGTAAGCAAAACAATGAAGAATATGACCACTTCATATGAATTAGGATAACTACAAAAAACAAAGTAACAATACTGACAAAAGTGTGGTAAAATTGGAACCTTTCTATGGGAAACAGTATGGCATCTTTTCAACTAATTAAAAACAGGATTATTCATGCCCATAATCCTAACCATTCAAGACAGGAAGCTGAAATCCAAGGATCTAGGTTCAAAGCTAGCCTGGGTAGAAAACAGGAAGTGGACCTGTGGTTTAAAGTAGTTGAACACTAGCCTTGTGGAAAAGTTCAGAGACAGTGATGTGGCCCTGAGTTCAAGCCCATGACAAAAAAGAAAGAAAGAAAGAAAAGAGAATTGTCCTATGATACAATGACTCCACTTCTGGGCTTATACTCTAAAGATCAAAAAGCAAGATCTTGAAGAAATCTTTGAACACTCACATTCATTTTATACAATACTAAAACATGGAGGCAATACAAATGGTCATCAACAAATGAATAGATAAACTGACTGTGGTTTATACATACAGTGGTATATTACTTCAACTTTAAAAAGAATTATGTTGTGACAGATGCTATATTATGGATGAATCTTAGGGACACTGCTAAATGAAATAAGCTGTAAAACCGAATTTGGAAATTCTTATCTAAAAGACCATCAGAGACCTTCACCAATGTAAAAGCAAAGGAGTCTTTATTGCAAGCTGGAGCTTGGTCCTCTGCATACCAGGTAACTGGTGATGCTAAGAGGCCCCAGCCCAGGGTTATAGTACTTTTTATACACTTTTTTAGGGAAAGCAGGGACTTTGTACACATCATAACATCTTACAACAAATTATTACACATGGCGGGAAAATCATAATACAATTCTATAGTATGATGGGCACATCACAAAGCAGAAACAGGTTGTTGGTTATATCAGAGGGCTGAAGTACTTTAAACTGGTTTGCTTGCACCACAGTGAGTCTCAAGGAGATTCCAGCTAAACTGCAGGGTTCCTTTCTTAAACAAACACCACCTGTGGCCTGACTGCAGGGGGGGGGGAGGGTTGGTTCACATGCCTTCCAGCACCTGCCTGCCTGAGATTTTCTCAAGGATTGTTTATGCTCCTAGTGCCCAAGAATTGCTTCTTCTGTTCATTCCCAGGCCAGGCTCATGGTCGAGCTACATAACTCATACTTCAGAAGATGACAGCTAGCTGAAGATGGAGTCACTCAGGCCTCAGGCTCCTCAAAGCCAGTCATAAAAATATCAAATATTGCATAATTCTACTTATCTCAGTTAATAGAACAGTCAAATTGATAGAGACAGGAAGCAAAATCATTCTTGATGGAGACCTTGAAACAGAGGAGAGTGGAAAATTATTTTAATGAATATAGAATTTTAATCTTGGAGGATGAAAAGAGTGTGGACATTGAACTTGTACAATATTGTAAATATACTTACTACTACTATGCTGTATTCTTAAAATAATTAGAAAACCTGGGAGAGGAGAAGAAGGAGAATGATGAAGGGGTAGATATAATGAGAGTACATTGTATTCCTATGTGGATATATCAAAATGAAATCCACTTATATAACTAGGTAATGCTAATACAAAGTGTAAAACAGATGATAAATTTTGAGTTGTTTGTATTTGACCACAATTACTGAAAAAAAGAAAAAAAAACAACCACAGGTTGGGAAAACAATTTAAATTGCCAGCAAGCAATAAACCTGGGTTCAAAACTATATCTCACTTAAGCGTGTGAAGCTGTTTTTTAATGTAATGAGAGAAGGCTCAGGGATATCACCCCTTCTGTACAAAATACATTGTCAATTTGCTGTAATTTGGATGCTATCATACACATTTTAAAAATATAATAACATATGTAGCATCTGAGATATGTTTCCTCTTTTTCTTAAGCTTAAAAGTACTTTCTAGTTTTACACAAAATGCAGGATCTATTCTGCTTACAAAACAGTAAAACATTACATGTGAGGTCGATAGCCCTTGATATACATAGCAAAACATCTCACTTGCCAACTCTAATATCCACCCTTCCTTTCTGAATCAATAGACACACCTGTCCTTTTAACCAAACTCCAGGCTAAGTAAAATAGTGATAACATTTCCCAATAGTGATAATATTTAGATAACAGTACAGAGAAAAATGTTACCTACTAGCTTCTAGAATATTGTCTTAAAGGACAGTCTGCACATGTTCTGTATTTCTTTATTTCCTTCTTTCTGTTCCTTCACCTCACTTCCTGGAACTTGGAAGTGATTACTGGCATTTTAGCCATCACCTTGGGCCAAGACAGAGAGGGCTATATCCTAACGTTGGGGTATGCCTCCATCTTCTTGGAATCTTCATACCTTTACTGTCTTCCTCTGGGGTTTCAACAGATAAGAGACTAAACCATTACTAGTTGCATTGTTATAATCCATTTGAGTTCTCCTTTCCTTAAGATACCTACACTGTGTATATGCACTCACAGAAAATACATAGTATTGCTTATATATATATATATATATATATACATACATATATACATACATGTTATCTTTTAAGTAGTTGTACAAAGGGTCATCACTCAACAAGTCAGTTATCAGTCCTTTTATGATTTTTCTTTCATTTGTTCACCAAAATAACATTACCAGTTATATATTGAACACACTGTTCTGCTACTAAGAACTTGCCTCATCTGCAGTTTAGATTCCTAAGTATATGTTTACAGATGCACAAATATGATCTTCGGCCTGAATTCAACTCAGAATGTACCTTCAGGAGAAATTACTTCCCACATCAAAATGCAGGACTATGAAGACAATACAAGCACTCGGAAATGGTGGCTCCTCCTCCACCTGACTTTAGAAATACAGTCCAGTTATTTCTCTGCCCTAGATTTTACCATGTGGCTCAAAGCAGAACTGAATCTGCCTTCTGTAAGTAGAAGTCAAGTGGCATTCAAGGTAAGTGTGCAAGTTTAAGTCAGAGGGCTTTGCTGCTTCAAAACAGAGATTTAGACATTCAATCTCTCTGTGAGCATAGTATTTCATGGGAGACCAGCACACTGTGAGTAACAAGTGTAGATGTGCCACTCAGAGGGAGTTAAACCACTTCAGCTGGGTAGTTATGGATAACAGGTGATGGTTGGAATTGGCTCCAACATGGCGGGGATGAATGACTCAGCAAAAAATACACACCTTGTTCCCATCAGACTTCAGGTGGTAATACATGCGCTGTTTCTGACTATGGTCTGGGGAGTGTCCCTCTACCTCCCATCTAATCAAAAGTGTTTTCCCCACTTGTGCTCTGAGATGGGACATCCAATAAGGAAACTTCCTACTCATGCCCCGAGACTGGGAAACCAATCATGAGATGCCATGCAGCTCAAGCCCTCCCCTTGACCAATCAATCCAGGAACAAGCCCTAAGGGGCCGAGTCAAAGAGCTCTACATATACCTCAGGGATGTCGGCTTCTTCGGATCAGCTTTTGGCTTTTCCTTTTGCTGAGGGGTCTCTTTCACTGCTCTCTTTGCTTTGAAGAAAAGCTGCTTTAGGGGGGAGATGGGAAGGGATGCAAAAAAATCAAAAGAACATGCTTTAAGGGGGAAATGGGAAGGGATGAAAAAAATTAAAACCAACAAAAAACTGCTTTAAAAACTTTTTTCCTAATGTATTTATAAGGTGATTTTTTTTTTTTTTTGCTTTGTCCTTCCCCCAGGTTATAACCTCTGTTTTCACTGTATTTGATGATGGTATAATTTGGGGAGAGGAAGGGAAAAAGAGAAATTATTTAAATAGGGTTACAGTGAGATGAGATGTACAAGACGCTAATTTGAAAAACAAACTTTACAACTTTTGAAGGGGGGGTGAAATGGGGAGGTGGGGGTGAAATGGGGAGGTGGGGGTGAAATGGGGAGGTGGGGGTGAAATGGGGAGGTGGGGGGGTGAAATGGGGAGGTGGGCAGGTGAAATCGGGAGATGGGGGTGAAGTGTGAGGAGGTGGGATGGGGGTGGGGGAGTGTAGTCTTGGAGATGGGAAGGCAGAGATGGTAGGGGAAAAACAAAGGAGGAGACAACAATGCTCATGTCATTTAACCCCTCTGTAAGGTATTTTCACAAGGAAAAACTTTTTAAAAAAAGAATTCGAGAGCAGAAAAATTCTTAAAGAAAACAAACCCGAGGCATAGACAATATTGCCATTCTGAAGATGTTGGGGGGAGGGAAGCTTAGGCCTTCAGGCCTTGGGGAGGGCGTGCAGGGGGCTGGGCCATGGCGGCAGTGTCCATGGGCCGCCCAGGCCACACCGGAGGGGCCGGGCCGGCGGGCAGTGGCCAAAGGGAGGGCAGGGCGGGTCGCAGGCGCCAGGCCAGACGCCCCTCCTCTGCGACCTGGCGCCGGGTTGGGCACCCCGCGTGCGGTGGGATGCCGGGCAGCGGTGGCGGGGTCCCAGCCTCGCCCGTAGCGGACCCACCGCGCGGGCCGGTGGAAGGGTGGCCAGAAAGGGCTCCCCAGATGCCCGGGCCGGTGACCCGCGTCCTAGCTTCCTGGCGGATGCCTTTTGCATGGCGCCCACAAACTTTAGGTGTGGGAACGCAAGTTTCAGCATTGCATTGTTCCAGAACAATCCCCTCTGCCTTGGACACATCTGAGGAGAGCGGCAGATACCAAGCGCCGCTAAATGAATGGGCTGCTAGCGGACGGGTGCAGCGCACAGAGCCAGGCCCGCGGGGCGCAGATGGCGGTCACTGGGGCAGGGCGCGGACTCATGGTGGCAGGGCCATGGCTCCCGCCAGGTGCTCCAAGCTCTGGCGCAGGGGCGCCCGCAGGCGCTTCAGGCCGACCTCGGACCTCAGCCCTTGGTCTCCATGTGCGGTGTGCCGGGTCTCTGATTGGAAGTGGGCAGTGTAAAATTCACTAAATGAGGCTCTGTGGTGGAAGATGAATCCTAACCAGGCTAATGTCTGCATTTTCTCAATTCTTCTCACTAGAATCTCTAAAGACCTAGGAAAAAACAAAAACAACAAGCATCCAGTTCTAGGCTAGCAAAGGGCCCAGGAATTCTCAGCTTTTATTTTCGTGTATGAATCTAACAATGAAAAAATAATGCAGCAATCCAGTATCTTTAAGGTGTTAAGTTCTGTAGAATGTTGTTTATTTTCTTCCTCTTGTTCTGAGATAGAAGTTGATCTAAAGCCAGAGGATATGCTTTCTTACCAGATAGATCAGATCCGCTGACTCTTGATTTCTCCAAATGGTCTCATACTCAAGGAACCTCGAAGATCTTAATTTTGTGAATTACTCAGTCCAAGAATTAAGAATTTAAACTAATAGAATCTCTCAGCAATTTGCTGAATAATTTTTATTAATTTTTTAAACCAAAGACAATCTATATAACACCTGTGTATTTAAATTAAAGCAGGCTCTTAAAAATAAAACTGCTTTCAATACCTAGATCCACTCTGCTCTCTTTCACTGGTTGGCTACCACACTCTACCTCTCCTTTGCTTTACAGGAAAGGATTAATGACAACATCTCTTGCTTTGCCTTCATTACTTTCTTTATCCTATCTTATTCATGGGGCTTGTCTGAGTCAGAATCTCCACTCATCCCTTTGGAGATTTAATGTGGGTAAAAATTCTCTATAAACTACTGGGTATTAAATTTTTCTTGAAGCTACATTTTTTCTATATAAAATGGGGTTATAGAAGTACAATAATGAAGACCAACCTTATAGATAGATAAAAGGTGAGAGTTCAAAGAAAACAAATACCCCTCTGTAGCAAGTAGTAAACTATTCACAAAGTTCATCAATGCTATAAGGCTCTCCATTATACAGAATAAAAATTTAGGCTCGGACAAGTTATTTTGACTAAGATTAAGCCTTGTAAGTAGCAGAGCCACAAGTGAAATCCTTCAAACAAGAATCTAGTGCTACATTGTTTCAATAAGAATGTGTTACCATTTTTTTAAACCCAGAAGAATGTAATGAGCACCCTGTAGGACTTCTTAAAAACTGCTTAACTCCCTTAAGAGGGAATAGAAGACTCCCAGGCAGGCAGGGTTGACTGTAAGATGTGGGAAGTGTTCTCATACTCTTCATTAGAGGGCTAGAAAACATGTTGATCTGCTAGCTGCCTCAAGCAATTCAGAAAGTGGCTTGCATTTTCTAAAACCTAAATCCAAACTTTTACCTTCTCCTTCTCACCAAGAATTCTCCTTCAGGCCTCTTCCTACCATAGTGTCTTGGCAGCTTGGAAATGCTCTGCCTCAGAAATGTGGCATCAAGAGTGTGCCCTGTGGTCAGCCAAGCAGCTAGGATCTGACTGATTCATCTATAGCTCTGAAAATGCTGCAGCCTACTCTGTGCTCTTTGTTCTGTGCTCAATATGTGTGCTTAAGTCCACAGCTAGGTGCCTCCTCTTTCTAGTACCATAGGAGCAGAAGATCAAGGCAGGTTCTTTCATGAAGCAGCCACACACAGCTGTTAGTTTCATAACCACCTGCTGAGGTGAATTTGCCTAAGGGAACCAAGGCAATATGTGAATAAGCTGTTTTCACCTTGAAGCTCATAAGCCTCCATTCCAAAGAGGGAGCTGCTGACAATAAAGTCTGTCTGGGAATGGACTCTGTAGGAGTTAGTATCTTTTTCTCTCAAAGTGATTGCTTGAAGTAAAGCAACTAAGAGAGGCCATCATCTTACAAAAAGCTATTTTAACTAAAGTATATCCTGTTTCTAGAATCGTTCTAGGGACTTGAGGCAAGGGTTAACTCATAGAGCACAAGATGAGTAAGATTTTTCTAAAAATTTCTGGTTGTCCTGGTTTAGTTGGTTGCTCTGAAACTGTTAACCCCTTTGAAAATAGCCAGCTGAGCTTTCAAAATAGACAACTGACCAAGACTGTGAACACAACTTCTGATAAAGACAAGTAGTAACTCATTAAGGGTAAAACCTGGGCAGATTCCTACTCAGAGTGGTTGCTTAATTGGCTTCCTGTCAGTAATAGGCCCTTTGACAGAACTAAACTTTGCCATGCAAAGTTCTTTCAAGTCGATGGTCTTTCTTTGGATATTGGGGTACACTATGGGAGTATTCCCAACAATTTGGGGACTTGTCCAGGATCCTTGTTACTCAAGGGGATCCTGGGAACCCTTCAGGAGGAGACACATCCTACCTTGTTGAGGTAGCTCAAGCTTGGGTTAAACAACATCCCTTGTGGTTAATGATGAACCGAAGATGGAAAGTTTATCAGCAATGTCAGGAAGGGGCCCAAGGAAGCACCCCAATAAAAAGTAACCTCATGCATTGACCATGAGAAGAAAAATTGGACTAGAGCATATTACCTTGTTGGTTGGGAATTTTCATGGGCTGAGTGTGTTGTAGGCACAAAGAGAATTTGAGTCTTGACCTGCGTTTTCATTCTCTGGCCCAAGAAAACAATGTGGGAGCTGGAGGAAGACATCTTTGACAAATCCCCAGTAAGGGGATTTGCACAAGAAACTTACAATAGGGAAGATTAAGTGCACCAAAAACTGAAATCACAAGAGACCTGATAAAATGGGGAATAAGAATTGTAGACCTAAAGGAAACCAAGAAAAATGGATCCATAGAGCTGTTCCTGATAATCCACTAGGAGAATGTTGAAAAAGATCTAAGAACACTATAAATAATTTTCATTTTTGAGCTCTATGATGTGCACTTCTCCAAACAAAAAGTTATATATCTGTGCTTGCATGTGTGTGTTAAATCCTATATCCAGAAGGGAGAACTCAAAAAGTCCTACTCACTAAACTCCTTCAGCTGACCCATTTTGACTCTGAGGCCTGGATCGGTCCTCTAGCTGATCCACAGATGTATGGCATTGGAAAATGTTTCAGAAGCAGACTTTCAGGGTAGACTTAAAATTTAGGTTAAATGCCGGGTGCCAATGGCTTGCACCTGAAATCCTAGCTGCTGAGGATCTGAAGGTTGGGGTTCAAAGCCAGCTCAGGCAGGAAAGCTCTTGAGACCCTTGTCTCCAATTAATCACCAGAAAACTGGAAGTGGTGCTATGGATCCAAGTGGTAGAGCATTTGCCTTGAGCTAAAGAACTCAGGGACAGCACACAGGCCCAGAGTTAAGTCCTACAACCAACAACAACAAAACAAATGCTTGGGTGAAATGGATTTAATATTCTGTCCACGATTACTGTTAAGATTGTGTGGCACAGAGGCCAAAAAAAAAAAATGGTTCACTTCCTACTGTGATGAACCTCTGACGCCCAAGGGCATGGAGTGCATGATCTATTGGTCAAACACAGCCTGAGGAAACTTGTAAGACCCTGCTGTTGCTGTTCGCGAGAGTAAGGATCTAAGACAAAAACCCCATCTTCCCAAGGCCAACTATACCTCTTGCCTCTCTAGGTTGGGGGACAATTGGCAATTCTGGGAATCTTATCAGGATGAGTGAAGGCAGATCCTGTGAAGAGATGAGCAGTAAGCACTAACCATAGCCAGGGGAAATATCTGATGGTATTGTGGAGGACCGGTGTTGGAGAACTTCTGGCCAACTAGAGAAGAACCTGTGCTTTGGTTCAATTGGCCATCCCTTTCACCCTAGCATTTCACCCACCTGTCCATTCTCAAACATTTTATACTAGGTAACGAGAGACCCATTCCCTAGAGGGTCACTCATATCTCATATTTACATGGGTGCTATGCAGGATTCCCCAAAATTTCCAAAAAGTTCAAAGCCAGAAACCCAATAGCAGCTTATGAATCAGTTTTATTCTTATGATTACTATAAATAAAAATGTAGTTTGGGGGCTGGTAAAGTGTTTAACTAGCATTCATGAAGCCCTGGGTTTTATTCCTCAGCACCAAACACACAGAAGAGGCTGGAAGTGGTACTGTGGCTCAACTGGTAGGGTGCTAGCCTTCAGCAAAAGAAGCTCAGGGACAGTGCCCAGGACTGGCAAAAAAAAAAAAAAAAGGTTTGTAAAAAGGTTTTTTTTAACCCATAAACTAAATGCTCTAGTAAGATGGCATGGGAAAATTAGTTCTAGAAATGTTATCTGAAAAGGGAAGAGTTTATGTGTTGATTGGACGCCAAAGCTGCACAAAGGCCTTAGAAGAATTGAACATTGGCAAGTAAGTTAACTAAAAACTCAGATGAAGGGCTGGGAAGTTTGCCCAGTGGGAGAGTGCTTGCCTTGCATGCATGAGGACCTGGGTTCGATTCCTCAGCACCATGTAAGCAGAAACAGCCAGAAGTGGCGCTGTGGCTCAAGTGGTAGAGCGCTAGTCTTGAGCTGGCGAGCTGAGTGACAATGCCCAGGTCCAGAGTTCATGCCTCACAACCGAAAAAAAAGAAAATATTAAAAACCAGGTGTTGGTGCTCACACCTGTAATACTAGCTACTCAGGAGGCTAAGATCTGAGGATCACGGTTCAAAGCCAAGCTGGGCAGGAAAAGTCCATGAGACTCTTATTGCCAATAAACCAATCAGAAAACCAGAAGTGGTGTTGTGGCTCAAGTGGTAGAGCACTAGCCTTGAGGTGAAGGACAGCACCAGGCCCATAGTTCAGCCCCAAAACCTACCAAAAAAAAAAAAAAAAAAAAAGCTACACCTAAGGGATTTCCTACCAGGAGGGAGGGAGTCTTGGGGGTTTCTGTTTAGCAGGAAAGCAGGTTTCCCTTCTAGTTGGGAGAGAGATTGCCTTCTAGTAAGGAGGGGGCTTCTGATCAAATTGATTCAGTTTCATAATGCCCAAAAAAGTGTCTAATGTTTGTCAGGTATTGACTTGTGAAAACATCCTGCATGGGGAACTGCAGTTTTAATGACCTTATGGTGACCATGCTTGGCTCCAGGGCCTCAATCCACCCTCTAGTTAATCCTACGGTATGGTTGCAACTTCAGTCTTGAAGCAGACACTCTGTGTATGACTTCCAATTTTGAGTCTACCAGGACTGAAATTGAGACTGGATAAGCGAGGTAAATACTGTGGTGATTGTGTCCACATTCTAATTACTGCTATGACTGTGTGGCAGAAAGGCCACACAAGTGGTCCTATTTGTGCTGTCCTGGATCTCAGACCTCATGGGCATGAAATGCATGATAGGTCAGTAAGACAACTTGGAACACCCTGTTGCTCATCTCAAAAGCAAGAGTCTATTTCAAAAACCCCTGAAACTGACCAGCTCCATTCTTTCAAGGCCAACTATACCTGGGGAAAATTTGACATTTCAGGGAAACTTACCTGGATATAGTGAAGGCCAACCCTTTGAGATGAGCAATGAGCATTAATAATAGCCAGGCAAAATATCTGGTGGTATTGCAGAAGACCACTGTTGAAGATATTACTGGCCAACTGGAGTGGAATCTGTGCTTTGGTTCAATTGGCCAACCCACACCTGACCATTCTCAAACACCTTAAATTAGGTAAAGAGAGACTTCATACTAAGTCATTCAAGAATCATATTTACAAATATGCTATTTAGGAGCCCCTAAAATTTTCCCAAAGAGCTTAAAGCTAGAAACCAGAAATAGCAGTTCAAATTAGTTTTATTCTGTTGATCTCCACAATCGATTATTCCAATATGAGCTTTTATTTATCAGCAGGATTTGTTAATTGGAAACGCCACCAAGGAAGGGGGGAACTAGGAGCCACTGGTAGGATTGAATGGGAGAAATTAGCTCTAAGTATAATACTTGAAAGGGAATCTGTGTGGTGGTTGGAGGTCAATGCTACAGGAAGACTTGCAAGGATTGAACACTGGCAAACAAGTTACCTAAAAACTCAGATGAAGCTGAGTATAATCCTAGATGCTCAAGTGGCTGAGTTTGAGGATCTGTGTTTAAAGTCAACCCAGGCAGGTAAGATGAGACTTTCCACCAAACCAGCAAAAAGATAAACTACTGGAGTTGTGGCTAAATTTGTAGCCTTGAGAAAAAAAAAAAAAAGAGATGAGATCAAATGCGGGACCAGCATACAGTCTGTTAAAAAAAAAAAAAAAAAAAAAGTCTGTGTGTCTGTGTGTGGTGGCAGATCCCTTTACTAGATCTATGATGGAGCAAGCATTTTAAAAATGAGTCATGGTGTCAATATTTACCTCTTTAGTAATTGTTTTCAGAGTAATATGTGGATGGGTGCTTTATCTCTTGTATAAGAGGTTTTGTTCAGTGACCGAAAAACTGCCTTAACCAAACACTCTTTAATCCAAATAACCTTTGGATACTGCTGAATAGGAAAGTCAGTGCTTTAGGTTGGAAGAAAAAGTAAAATAAGATGGAAGAATTGTAGAAGTTAAGTCTTGAAGTGCTTGACTGATATAAGCACTGCCCTTGTAAAGGTAGTCACAACCTTACCAAACCTATTTTAGAGAAGTGCTAGGGGTTGGAGGCATGGCTCTAGTGGTAGAGCAGCAGCTGGGTAAAAGTTGGTTATTTTTCTTTTAATATGGCCAGGTGTTCTGGGGGTTGATTATTAAAATTTTTTACTAGTTTGCAAGGGGTCAAAAGTTAGAGCTATCATGAAAGATGATCCCAGAGTTCAAATTCGGGGGAGCCAGTGTGGGCTGCCCATCCAGTGTGCTTATTCAACTTGGGCATACAATAGACACCAAGGCAAAGTTTACTTCTGCAAAAGGCATTCTGAGTTGGTGTTCTCAGGATACCTTAATTTCCCCAGGAATTTCCAACACAAATCTTCCATGGCATTTCATGAGGGATCCTAGGAGCCCCTCAAGAGGAGAGACACCCTGCCATCCTGTTGAGGCAGTCTCGTGCATGGGCTAAACCTGCCATGCTTTGTAGCTGACAATGGACCTGAGATGTAAAATTAATCCACAACATCAGGAAGGGGTCCAAACAGAGGTCCAAGCAAGCAACCTCATGCATTGGCCTCGGTAGAAAAAAAATGAAACTATGAATACTGCTTTGGTGGTTGTGTGTTTGCAGGGGCTGTGTGAGAGAATTGTTTTAGATTCAGTCTCTTAAATTCTTTTTGACTAAGAGTCTTAACCTGCAATTTCATTTGTCCAGCTGGGTAAGAATGAAATGTTGGATATGGAGTCATCTCTGAGAAAAATCTCTAGTAAGGGAGTTAAGAAAAGGGGTGAACAAGAGGTGAAACGAATCCCAAGATAAGTATTGAAATGTTTTCTTTTCTTTCTTGTGATTGTTTCTCACATATTTATAAGATGATTTCTTTGCTTTGTATGTTCCTCCCCCGTGGTATAACCCCTGCTTACACAGTATTTGATGTTGGTATACTTTGTGGAGGGGAAGGGTAAAAACAAATCATTTAAATAGGGATACAGGTGGACCTCTTGCGACAATGAGATGTACAAGTCGATATGATGAAACCAAACTTTTTTTGTGGGGGAGGGAGATGGGAAGGGATTGGGAAGAGGAAACAAAGGAGGAGCCAACAATGCTAGATAAGAAATGTACTCATTACCTTGCCCATGTAATTGTAACCCCTCCGTATGGTATTACACAATAAAAAAAAGGCAGTCTGAAAATGCAGAGTGCACCAAAAAGCAAACAAACAAACAAAAAACCTTACTCACATTTCAGCATGTGTCTGTGATTTGTGAATTCTAAACCTAGGAAGCCCAGGAAAATTGGAGCTAAGAAGGCTCCCTCATAAATTCTTTATGTTGTTGTCTTTTAGGGAGAATGTGGGGAAAGATATGAAAACATGTTTTAAGGCTGATTTTTATTTTTGAGATCTATATTTAATGTGCACTTGTTAAATCTTGTATATCCCTGTCTCTGTGTAAATATCTTCAGAAGGATCTGTTACAGGCATTCAGTAATTAACTGACTTAATAGCAAAAGGTTCTTGAAAATTGGTTATTTACAATGTTCCAGGTCTAAGAAGTTATTATTGCTATTACATTAAAAAACTTCATATAGGATTACTTTTTCCTGGATATTTAAAAGAATGTTATGTAAGTTTGAAAGTTTTATAAAGGAAAAACCAGCAAGTAGAGGAAACATGGGAATGATGAGTACATGTTTTTGGTGAGTACATGTTCTATAATAGGCCAGTCAAGATAGATTTAAGGGCTGGGAAGGTAGCTCAATGGTAGAGTGCTTGCCTTGCATGCATGAGGCCTTGGGTTCAATTCCTCAGCACCACATAATCAGAAAAAAACCAGAAGTGGTGATGTGGCTCAAGTGGTAGAACGCTAACTTTGAGCTGAAGAGCTGCCCAGGCCCAGAATTCAGGCCCCATTACCGACAAAAAAAAGTTTCAAACAGCCTTGGGTGCGGAAAATGGGGTGGAGCAAGGGATGATTTAACATCTAATAATTGTGTAAAACTAACAAATTTTTTAATGGGAGGGCTGTTGTCAGACATTATCAAGCATGAATGTCAGAACTTAGAACACCAGAACAAGGTCAGCCTGGATGTGTCATAACCTTCCTTTTTTCTGTATGTTTTTTTATTGCAAAAATGATGTGCACAGGGGTTACAGTTACATGAGCAAGATAATGAGTACATTTACTATTATAAAGATAAACTCTGTTTATACCCTGGATCTTCCAGGGTACTTGAAGAGGTGGGAACCACATGACCTCAGTTGAGCCAGGCCCACTACTTAATCAGTCTGCTCAAACTTGCCAACTATTAATGAGCAAAGTTGGATCATCAAAGGAAAAAATGCAATCCAAAAGCAACTTTATTTAAGTCCTAGAAAGGTATCTGGTATTGCAGAGGACCAGTATTGGAGACCTTACTGGACAACTGGGTTGGAAACTGCACTTTAGTTCCACATACATCCATTTTACTCAAGCTATTTGAGAATGGCCAGGTTGAGAAAATGCTAACACCAAGGAGTGAGATTCATCCCCAGAGAGTCTTCCAACTGTCACATTTGTTTAGATGCTATGGGGTCTCCCAAAGAGTTCCTAATCAAAACCTGCTATTTGATTTCTAGCTTTAAACTGGTAATACCTATAAAATGTAGCTTGGGTTAGATCCATTAGTTGATTGGATTAGATTTATTATCAGCAGAGCCTTGGTAATTATACTAGATACCATCAAGGTAATAACAGAACAACTAAGTGCCACTAGTAGGATGGCATTGAAAGACTATCTCTAGGTATGTAGGCTGGAAAGGGAATTATCTCTGTGGTGATTAGACACCAGTGCTGCACAAAGGCCTTACATAGATTGAAGGCTGGCAAAAGGTGAACCATTTACTAGCTTGTTGATCAATAATTTGGAAGACAAAGGAATGTTCCTGTCCAAATTTAGCTCTAGCACTTGTTTTCATAGCAATGCCTCTGTTGGTGGCTGTAAGAATGAGGGCAAAACAAACACCTATTTCTTAAATATTCTCCCTTTGGATACTGCTGAATGGGAAAGTCTGTTAAAGCTGACTAGGTTTGAAAAAAGATAAAACAAGGCAGGACTGTAGGAGTTAGAATCTTTTCTACCAAAGTGCTTAACATAAACACTGTTGTTTAAAGGATAGCTGCTATCTTACAAGAAGCTAAGACTGCTTTTCTGACAAACTTTGACCAGATATCCTGGTTTTTCCTAGTTTGAAAGTTTATCTGAGCAAGAAAGATTATGATCCCAAAGTTCTGATGAGTGAGAGTCATGGTGGACTGCCTGCTCAGCATGCTTGCTTGGCTTCCTGTCAGTATCAGATTCTTCTGCAGAAGTAAGTTATGCCTTGCTGGCTTCCTTTCCAGTTGGGATATCAGGTATCACATAGGAGAAAACATCCTTATTTGGGATAGCTTTGGAAAAGCACAATTTATAACTGTATATTAATTATACAAAGGGGTTTTACTGTTACTTCAATGTATACAAGGTGTACTTTTAAAGAATGTGATCACTCTTCCCCTTTTTATGGCCACTTTCATGGAACATACTTCAATCATCTTCATCTCCATCACTTTCATCTTCATCTCCATCACTTTCCCCATCTGGCTGGTTATTGCTCCAGTCTGAGGGTTCTTGTTTGCCTTTTATCTTTTGCATATGTTACTGTAAGCAAAAATACTTACAGAAAATAGACTAAAGATTGTGCAAACAAGGTTAAAAAGTCTTAGAATGGAAGAAGCATTATGTTAACTCGGATATACCTATCTTCAAACTTTTCTGTTTTCATTCTTTTCCATGCAGGGCCTGCTTTCAAATCTGAAGTGTTTATTATTATTTTGTTTAACCATTGAATCATAAGCATCCCATTATTTATTCTGAAAATGTAGGCACCCATTGGTGGTGAGCCTGCCTGTTAGTGAGCAAGGCTAGTTTTCATTTTATTGGGCTTCTCCCTCTGCAATCTGCTTTTCACTCTGCAGTCTTTCCTGGAATAAAGCTGAGCAGCGGCAGAGCAAGTAGTCAAATGCTATGTTCACTCAGTGTGCTAGTCAGCAATCTGCAAAGTAGGTATGTGCTCAAGGTGGTCCATTGAGGCATGGTGAGAAACTACTTAAGTTATACATACACACCAGGAAGTAATCTGTCTTTAGCAGTGATGTCATGAATACAAGGTTTTGAAAATATTTTGGGGACTTCTCTACAATTAGGCTGAGTTAATTTTGTGTTGCTATTACAAATGCTTGATAGTTACCTTAGAAAGGCTTATTTTGGCTCAAAAATTTTGAGGTTCCAATCTATAATAGGGCAGACCTACTGTGTTAAGGCCTCCTATGTTGAGGATGGGGATGACATGATGGGTGTATGGCGTAGGAAAACTATTCACTTCATGGTCAAGAAAAATCTGGGGTCCTATTTCTCACTTCAAGGACACACCCTACATAACCAGAAGACCTCCCATGACATACCCTAAATAACCAGAAGACCTCCCACTAGATCTTACATTCTCATTTGCACCATCTCCACGAAGCTAATGGCTGAGTCTTTAAAACACAGGCATTAGGTGGACACTTAAGATCCAGCCTATAGCATTACTTATGAACAGTAATGTGCATATAAATTATTTGGGAATTTTAAGTGTAGCTTCAGATTTAATGGGGCTGGAGATGCTGAGAATTTTTGAGTTTCTAAAGGGTTCTATATTAACACATGTTTGGGTTTGGGGATTACTATTAGAGTAACACTGTTCTTTGTACTGCATTTGTGCCTTAAGCTTCAAATATTCAGTCAGTATCTTAACACTGGAGAAATGAGAACAAGCAAAAGAAGATACATAGCTATTAGGTCCCTAAAAGCCACAGAAGATAGACAAAGAGGTAGCTTAAACACTAGCACAGGTTTATTTGGAAGAAAAGTCTACAGAGTTAGCCCTGGCTGGTCAATTGAATAAACTATCTTTTAAGATACTGGTCAGCGTCTGTGATTTTGTCCAGGGGTCAGTCCACTTCATCTGGAGGCCCCAGTGAGATCCTATTCTTGCCTGAACAGGACGACCCCTGTCACGACCTGACTCCTGTGTCAGAGGACAGACCACATGGGCGCACCTAGTGGAAGGCCTCTGAGAGACATTCCTCAGCCCCAGGTGCCCTTGCTCTGTGGAACCCCTGAAATGGACTCTGGAGTTTGTTCTACCAGTAAGTTTCTGCCTGTCACCATCATGTAAAAACATAAATGAGTTTTTTTAAACTCCCAAGAAAAGTCATCAAGTTTTGGTGTTAGCAAAAACTTGAAAATTAAGGGGAGGGGAGGAAGGATTGGGTGGGGGGGAGGGGGGAGGCTGGGAAGGGAGGTGAAGGGTAAACAAAGGAGGAGGCTGCAATGCTTGGTAAAAAATGTATGCATTATCCTGCCCATGTAATTGTAACCCCTCTGTACAGTATGTTCTCAAATAAAATAAAATTAAATTAAAAAAAAAACTTGAAAATTAATTAAAGTTCCTCTTCAAAATAATGCAATAATCCTTTACATTTTTGATAAGTCAGGTAATTTGATTACGATGAACAGCGTAATGCATTAAAACACCAGATCTTTGGTTTTCTGTAATATCCGAGTGACTATTCACTGGCAGAAATCTCTTCCTGTTTTCTGGTCTCAGTCCCTCCTGCAGTTAAAAATGTACTTTCTCCCCTTTTCCCTGGGAAAAGAATAGCCATGGGTACAAACCTGTGAAATCAGAAAACAAACCAAAATTATTGATAAAGAGCAAAAACCTCCTGGTAAATAAAAACCCCAGACAAAGGCTGACCAGTCCTCAGCTTTTGTCCTTTCCTCATCCTTGATAAAAAGCAAAAGAACATCGCTCCCTCACTCAAGTTTACCAAACTGGCAGCTTTGCAAAAAGCTATTGACAGCTGAGGCTTATCACCAGCTGCATTAAAATGCTGTGTTTGGAGCTTATAATAAAAATAATTTCTAAAATAGTGTCAATGGCTTTGATAGTATTGATCATGCTGACCAAGTCAAGATTGTTTTGCCTATGCTCCTGTGACTAAAGGCTATGTTTCTGCCATGTTTTCCTTCTGTAATAATAAAAATCACAAGTTTCAGTGAGTTTATAAGTGGTTAAACACCTGTCTGGCTGAAAAGTGGCACATCTGGAGAGAGCATGGAATATTCTAATTCCTGAGTGATGTCCTTTTATAATCCATAATCTAGGAGTAAACTTGTTCTGAGGACTGTGAACCATCCTAGAAAATGATCTAACAAAGAAGGGATGATGATTGACATCTGAAGGGGGGCAAACTTGTAAGGTTCAGCCCAGAAGTGGATGGACCTGATGATTTACCAATATGTACTAGAGAACTGAATTACATATTTTTGAGTAAAAACCCACAGATCTCCAAAAGAGTTGAGTGTGAGAATAAATTTATCTTTCCCCTATATTTGGGCACAAAAATGTAATGGGGAACATTACTTCAGAAGCTAAGAGAAGGTAAAAATGTGAAGCCCAATGACCAGTGAATAGTTAACTCCAACCTGCACTTTAGTGTTGATTCCTAGCCCAATTTGCTTTCTTTTTAGTTGGCTTTTTTTCTAAGTTTTAGTAGCAGTTTCTATATATAGTGAAGTTTGTTGACCGTATGTAAGGTAAAGTTCCCCAAGTTCCTATTCAGGCGCCTGACATGGAAACTGTCAAGAAGAGGAGACAATCTGTCCCAACTTAAGTGCTCCCCTTCCAAGGAAGATTCTCCAAATCTGAAGACTGTTATTGGAATAGGAGTGGGGTTGCAAGGTTACTCTTTGGAGGCCATGTGATTCAAAATGTCTACCATTCTGGTTTTTCACCCTGTTGATTGTCAGTGTGAAATCTGTGATTGACCTACTACCACTGAATTTGTCTGGGACTCTGCTTTCTCAGTTGGAAACCCAATAGATCAGTCGTTGTGGAGACTAGCCTGCCTTCTGCACGAATCAACACAAATATGTTTTTCCATTACTGTACAGGAGGCTCTCACTAGACCTGCAGGAGATGGAGGCCTGATCTCCAAGGGTGACAGGCAGGGAGAGTGGAGTTTGGGTCAATATAGCAACCCCACCGGATCCTAAAGTGCGAAGTGGACAGGGTTAATTACAAGTTTCTTTCCTAACTTATACTGGACTATAAAATTTTTAATAATGTTTTCTGATCCAAAATCTTCATTAAACACCGCACACACACACACACACACACACACACACACACACACACACACACACTGATAGTTGTAAACCATGAGGACCTCTAGAATTTACCAGCACTTTCTGTTTATCTAGTCCTAAGCAGAACAAGGTTCTTTGGTCCTTCTGGAATCTTCCTCACTCTCACAGATACATATATCATCTACCCGTCCAGGAGGGAAAATGTGCACCTCTCACGAGTGGATACAACACACATGGGAAGAATTGGGCACCAGAGCTCAGCCTTTCCCCATCTCCTTCCTCAGCTCTGGTGTGTTCTTACCTGGGATCCAGAGCATGAGCAGCCCCAGGAGTTGAGCAGGGCAACTCATTCTGAGAGTAAGCAGTCCTTGTCAGCCCAGGCAAGCTTAGAGCTGAGCTTTTATGGTGGACTTGCAGAGAAGCTCCTCCCCAGGGAGCAATATGCAAATATCCTGGTGAGTGCAGTTGTGAGAGACAAGCTGTCAGGAGAAAAACAAAGTGACACCAGGAGGGTGGGGCCTCTCCTGGTAGTAATAGTCATTAACTATGATCAAGAAACTTGGAAAAAATTATATTAATGAAGTAAGCCAGTCTCAAAGAAACAAAGGTCCCATGGTTTCCCTTATCTGCAATAACTAGTATATGTCTAGGACAAGCAGAAGTGGTCAAAAGCTATGTACAAATGACCATATAACCTGATACTAAGCCAATGAACCCCAAGAAAGGGGCACAAGAGATTTTATCTTTCTTGTTGTTCTTTTTAATGTACTAATAATGTACTTTGAGATTTTTTTCTTTGTATGTTTTTCCTCCATTGTACAACCCCTGTTTTTACTGTATTTGATTCCAGTGTCCTGCATCTTGTATATACCTATTTCTAATTTGAGGAGGGGAAGGGAAATGACAAAATGCTGAAATAAGGATACAGGATGACCATTGTAACAATAAGATGTACTTGACACTATGTTGAAAACAAACTTTACAACTTTGCTGGGGGGAGGGTTTAGAGAGGAAGGAGTTGGAGAGAAAAGGAATGGTAAGGGAAAACAAAAGAGGAAATGGACTCATTACCTTACTCATGTAAATGTAACCCCTATGTACAGTACCTTCACAATGAAAATGCATATCATAAAAAGAAAGGCAAAGGGAGGTAGGAGGATTGGGTGGGAGGGCAGGGGGAGGATGGGAAGGGATGGGAAGGGGAAATAAAGGAGGAGGCTACAATGCTTGATAAGAAATGTACTCATTATCTTTCCCATGTAATTGTAACCCCTCTGTACAGTATTTTCACAATTTTAAAATGTATAAATAAATAATAAAAAGAGAGGCAAGAGAGATCTTATGTGTTCCCTAGAGAGGGACATGCCTTCATGATTCCTCCTGTTTGCCTGCGCCCTAATTCTTCAACCCTTTCCAGGCATGTTTTACAGTTTTCTTAAATAAAGATGCCTTTTCATTAAGTAGTGAGTCATTCTTATTTAGTTTCTAGATATTTATTGAAAAGTTTAAGTTTGGTCACTTTATTTTATTTTTTAATTTTTATTGTGAAATTTTATTACTATAAAATAACTAACACCTATAACCCTCATAGTTTTTAGATAAATAGAAATGTGTGGAGAGCTGCGGGAGCCGCGCCCAAAGACGGCGCGGCCACAAAAGCAACATTGTAGCTGGCGCGGCTGAGACCAAAGATGGCGCGGGCTCCCGCCTTCCGTCTTCCCGGTGACGAGTGCTCTCTGTAAAAAACAACTCCTTATATGGCTATGACTTGGCTCCTAGTTTGCTTCCATGTTTGCAGCCCTATCGGTGTATGCCATGTGGCACTTCGGGATTGGCCATCCAGGAGGCTTATAACCGGAGCGCGAGGGGGGGGGGGGGGGGGAAGGGGGGGGGGGGAAGGGGGGGGAGGGGGGGAGGGGAGGGGGGGAGGGGGGAGGGGAGGGGGGGAGGGGGGAGGGGAGGGGGGGAGGGGGGAGGGGAGGGGGGGGGGCGGAGGAACAGAGAAGCAGGAAGAAGCGGGCAGAAGAAGAGGGAGAGAAGATGTTGTAAAAGGTCCTGAATAAACCGCCTGAAAGAAGAACCTGTTGTCGCGTCATCCTTGCGGGTCAAGGCGGTCGCGACAGAAATGGAAGGCATGTTACTCTACTCAACTGATTTTATGGAACAAGTATTACACTCATTCCCAAAAGAGAATTCCAACAACAAAAAAGAATTATAGACCAATCTTTTTGATGAACTTAGGCACAATAATTCTCAATAAAATATTTACAAATCAAATTCAGCTTCACATTAAAAGATCATAAAACATGATCAAGTATATTGGTTTCTATGCTGAAAAAAAGAATTTCTCACCATATAGAAATCAAACATAATGCAGTACTTAAACAGAATCAAGGTTTAAAAAATAGCATGATTACTTTAACTTATCCAGAAAATCTTTTGACAAAGTTCAACATCCTTTTTATGATACAAATTCTAATGAGGCCTGGGAATGTGGCTTAGTGATAGTGTTCACTTAGCATGCATGAAGCCCCAGGTTTGATTTCTCAGTAACAGATAAACAGAAAAAGCTGGAAGTGGAGCTGTGACTCACGTAGTAGAGTGCTAGTCTTGAGCAAAAGAAGCTCAAGCACAGTGCCTAGGCCTTGAATTCAAGTCCCGGGACTGGCAAAAATAAATGTAATTTATAACTAGTATATGTCTGAGACAAGCAGAAATGGTCAGATAATTTGATGTTAGGTGAAATGAATCCCAAGATCAGGATTCAAATGTTTTTTTTTCTTTCTTTGCACTGTTTCTAACATACTTATAAGATGATTTCTTTGTTGCTTTGTATGTCCCTCCCCCACGGTATAACACCTGTTTTGCTGTGTTAGAAGTTGGTATAATTTGTGGAGGGGAAGGGAAAAAACAAATCATTTAAATAGGGATACAGTTGGACCCTTGTAACAATGAAATGTACAAGACGTTATATCAAAAAACAATCTTTACAACTATGGCCAAGTTGGGGTGGGAGGGAAGAGGGGGATGTCGGGAGGAGATCGGAAGGGATGGGAAGGGGAACAAAGGAGGAGGCAATAATGCTTAATAAGAAATGTACTCATTACCTTGCCCATGTAATTGTAACCCCTCCTTACGGTATTTTCACAATTAAAAAATATACATATTCCATAAAAATATTTTAATAATGAAAAATGAGGAAATTGTCAAATGTGATGAGAAGCCAACTGTATTTTATGCCCATTGACCAACTTTGTGGTGTTTTCCCTATCAAGTAACAAAGATAATTTTACATTCCGCTGTAGAAACTTGGATCCATAAGTATATTTCAACAAGGAATGTGATGGTTATAAGCCATCAAGTTCTTTCCACAGAGCAACTTAATTTCCAAGAAAAAATAATGGAGCTAAGAAAAATCAAACAACCATTACCTTAGAATAGAATTGAAGTGAAGATCATCAGTAATGGAACTGAGTGAAAACAGGGACTTTCAAGTGGATATCCTGGGAAGAACTCAGAAGTACTGCTGTACATTCCTCTAAGCATGGATTCTTGAGTCTAACGTTGATGGAAAGTGCACAAGTCCACACCAAAGGACATTCAGGAGTATAAGTGGTTGTGATCCTCAAGACTGATAAGATCAGGGGACTGAAGAGACTTTGGAAGATTTCCAGGGAAGAGGAGGAAAGGCAGATCTAGGACAATATGACCTAGACTGAACTATTATGTGACAAAAAACAATGGGGGATAATTGTCAGTATTTGACATGAGGCTAAGAAAGAATTAGACTTGTATATTAAGGTTATCTTCCTAGGGTACGAATGCTGATTTCTTATTTGTTGCAAATAAATAGAAATACACAAGAGTATGTTTCTTACTTCTTCAATTTGCTTCAGATGGTTCAGGGAAAATCTACTTTGTGTTGTACTTTTAATATTTCTTCTTGAAATAGTTTCCCTTTAAAAACTCAAACAGCACTTGTTGAGTACAGACTGAAGATGTTCTAACATCTTTAATAAGGTGGCCTTGTCTCATTCTTATAGGCATTAAAAACAGTAATTAGCCTGGCATGGGTAGCTCACACCTGTAATCCTAGCTACTTAGGCTGAGATCTGAGGATCACAATTTAAAGGTCGTTTAGGCAAGACAGGCTGTATGACTCTTGTATTCAATTAAGCACCAAAAAAAGCTGAAAGTGGAGCTGTGGATCAAATGGTGGAATGTTAACTCAGAACATAAACGTAGGGACAGTGCCCAAGCCCTGAGGTCAAGCCCCAGGACTGACACTACACACAAAATAACAATATTCCTGTTATATTTTTTCTTTTTCCAAGTACAATTTAAGACCCAGAACTGAATCCTGCATTTTGAAAAACAGGAATCCCTGGGTCCTACAAGACTCCCTGACAAGAAATCCTCCATTCATGGTCTCAGAGAAGCCTATGTGGGATATGATCCTGAGTTGCAGAAAGAGCACGGAGGAGAGTGATTAAGGATAAAGATGGAGGCAGTGTGATTAATGGTGTAATCCGACTACCTGCCTGCAAGTGATAATCAGAATTTGGGCAATCATTGTCTGACTGGACAGTGTCAGAAAGTACTCTGTGCACAGTGAGTGGTCTCAGAAGCACTTGTGAGTAACAGTTCAAAATCAGCTGATACTGATTAGCATCATTGGACACCTTCACATTTCTGTTCTCAATTTTTTTTCTATAAACCTTAGTTACAAATAGCATTCTTATTTATTAAATAACATGTAATTCTCCAAAAAGAATATCTATGATGCAAAGTGTGTGGGCACACATACAGCCACTTAAAGCATATTGACCATCATCAGTACCAATTTTGATGCTATTGTTTTTATTTGTTGGGACTGAAGTTTGTATTCAGGAATTCAAACAATCTTGGTAAATGACCACATTCCAGCACTTTGACTCTAGCACATTTTTGAGGGAGAATCCCATGCTTTGTTCTGAGGGTGTTCACAGAACCCAGTACTCTTACCTATGCATTCCATATTATCACAGTTACAGGCTTACAGGTGTGAGGTTTGCTAAATTTTTGCCCTGGCTGCTGAGGAAAAACATTAAAACAACACTATTTTTTACCTGCCTCTATTTACATTTTATTGGAAAGGTGACATATGGAGGACTTATAGTTACATGAGTCAGGTAAATAGTACATTTCCTTTTAAACATTGCCACATCTTCCTTCCTTTCCTCCCAATGTTGCCTTTGGAAATTTGAAATCATCTTTGGAACTCCTCATTTTACAGTATTGAGACCTCCATGTGTCCAGTGAAATACGACATTTAGGGAAGAGTGAGGCATGGTGCTTCCATAATCATAGCTAGCTGGAAACCAGTGAACCTGACAGGGCTCATTGTGACCCCAGAAGCACATGGCCTTTTGCTTGCCCTGGTTCAGATGCATGTTTTTTTTTTTCTTTCTTGCAGTTGTTTCTAACATATTTATAAGATGATTTCTTTGATGCTTTGTATGTCCCTCCCCCATCGTATAACCTCTGGTTTCACTGTATTTGATGCTGGTATAATTTGTGGAGGGGAAGGGAAAAAGAAATTGCTTAAATAGGGATACAGGTGGACCCATTGCAACAATGAGATATACAAGACGTTATGTTGAAAAATGAACTTTACAACTTTGGCCGGGCAAGGGGGTGGGGGGTGTCGGGCAAGGGGTGGGGGGAGATGGAAGGGGAAACAAAGGAGGAGGCAACAATGCTTGATAAGAAATGAGCTCATTACCTTGCCCATGTAATTGTAACAACTCCTTACGGTAGTTTCACAATAAAAATAAATAAATAAATAAATTTAAAAAGAAAATCTTATAGTGCAGATTTAAAGAAAAATGAATGAGACAAAGGATGCCTGTTTTCCCTTATGTATGGAAGCCAGATTTAGCGTATAAATTCATTAGTAAATAGGTTAGTTGGTATACAAATACATACAAATATATTCATTGGAAGATGGTAGATTCCACACAGCACTCTAGTATAATCCCTTAGAATGGCGAAGTCAAATTTCAACAAAACAACAGTAGAGGGCAGGCACTTGAATGGAATGGAGTGGGATCAAGGGCAAAGGGGAAGAAGAATGAAGCTGAGAAAAGGAGAATGGGGATAAGAATTCACTGCAAAGTCAGGTGCTGGTGGCTCACTCCTGCAATCCTAGCTACTCAGGAGACTGAGATCTGAGCATCTCAGTTCAAAGCCAGTCTGGTCAGGAAAGTCTGTCAGACTCTTACCTCCAACAAACCACTAGAAAACCAGAAGTGACACTGTGTTTCAAGCAGTAGAGCAATCACCTTGAGCTGAAGAGCACAGGGACAGCACCCAGATTATGAAGAGTGCACAAAGAGTGGGTAGGGATGGATAGTGAGAATGTTTTAAGGGATGACATTGATCAATTTGCATTGTATTCATAACTTGCTTATTTATTTTTTTATTGTGAAAATACTGTACAGAGTGGTTACAATTACATGGGCAAGATAATGAGTACATTTCTTATCAAGCATTGTAGCCTCCTCCTTTGTTTCCCCTTCCCATCCCTTCCCATCCTCCTCCCACCCTCCCAGCCAACTCCCGCCTCCCTGACAAATTTGTAAATTTTGTTTTCCTCATAAGGACTTTTACATCTCATTGTTGCAATGGGTCCACCTGTATTCCTATTTAAATGATGTGTGGTTTTTTAAATGGCAATTCTTTTGTACAACTGCTTAAACATTAAAAATTGGGAAACAAAATTAATGATGGAATGGTAAAGTAGGTCCTCTCTGGGTATGGGTACTCATTGGATAGAGAGAGAAAAAAAAGTTAAAATAGGCAAATATGGTAAAAATATTATATGAACATATAAAAATGTTTCTAATGAACATTTAGAGTTGTAATTGTGTAGTGATAGAAACCATACGACTCTAAGAAGTGAGGGTATGTAATGTATAAAAGAGCCAGATTATGATATTCAAGGAAGGACCGCAAAACTGTTCTGAATTAAAAGCAGACTGAGATCTAGGCCAGTTAAGGCAACCTGTAAGTGGGTCCTTTTGTCACAAATGCTGTTACAATTGTCAAAGTCAAAATGGTCTTGCAGTCCACAGGGCATGATTTAGGATACCATCATTTTATTGGGTCAGATTAGAGAATGCCCTGTTTTTAAGAAATTTTTAGGGTGTAAAACTATGAGGGCATATTCTGAAATGAATGAGAACAAAATGCAATTTTTTACTACACTTACAACCCATCTGTAAAGGTAAAAATGTTTCAAATAATTTGCAATATAAAATAAAATTCCTTAACCATATGCTGAAATTATTTTTGCTTTGTAAGAAAAATCACTTTTCTACAAATGTCGAAGATAATACTGTTTCCTCAAATATATGACCCTTACAAAAGCCATATGCTCCTTAATGCCCACCTAATAATTGCCTAAGTATTGCTCTTTGTTTAGGGACCTCCATATTCTGTCCTTTGAGTGTGGTCTTATTCAGCAACCTGGAAGTTCTTACCAGTAATGCTAAACATATTTGTCAAAGAGAAATTAATTTTTCACTTCTTCCAGCCAAGCAAGATGGAACCAGGATTAAGATAAACCTAAAACCCTGGACTCGTCATGATCTATTGCAAAACAATGACTCCCAAGTAAAATTCAAATCAACATCACATCACTGAGTTTGGAAACATAGAGAGGAAGAGAAAAGGCAGAGATCAAAAGTTCCACTAGGAATGTAAGAATGCCAGAAAGTCCTGACACCTGATGGATCATGAAGGACCCTATGAAAAATGCAGTGTCTTCATTCAAGTCCCGATCTTCTATTGCAATTGGAGCCTTATAATGTCACAACAATAATCAGAGTGTCTTGTCAACCAGAAAGAATTTGGAGACCCAGAAAAAGTGGTATCACTCTTTAATATATTTCATTGCTCCCAGAAATTCGACCCCTCACATAGTGCTCCTTCAGTCATTCTGACAGAGTGGGCAATTCAAGTATCAAATTTCCTTGGATTAATGGGGGAGAATGATGCAAGGGCTGACATAATGTATTGAACTCGTAACCTGATTTGGAGAATGGTAAATTCTTATGCAAATACTTAAAATAATGAAAACATAATTTACAAGGTATCAATTATTTTCATCATCATTACCGCTGGGCAACAAAAGTTTCAAACTAAAAAGTTCAAGCCTAAATTTCATAGACTCTGTGTGTTTCTTCATTAGATCTATCCTGTTCATAGGATAGATAACAGCAGTAGTCCATTCCCCAGGTCCACAGTGGGGCCAACCTTGCTGCAGGGGAAGAGAACTCAGATGCTCCTCTATTCTTGTTTGACTTCAGGTTTGAAAGCCTGCACAACTGCCCACTTCTGGCAAATCCACTAGATAGTATGTTGATTAGCAACAAAATGTGTAGGTGATGTTCTTGGAGTAAACTGGCTTCCCTTGTTCCTGTGTGGAGTGGGTACTCTTGCTGATGATTGTAAATATGAATAACAGGCAGAAAAGTGCACATTCTAGAATGTCAAATTACACATTCTTAGAAACTGTTATGGAGTAGATTCCTGCAAAGCTTCAAGAAACAGATCCAACAAGGCCACTGCTAATTAAGCCTGTGGAAGGATCCCCAACACCTGTAGTTTCAGTTTCAAGCGACTCCCTAGGGAAGAAGGATATTCTTGTAACTCAGAAGGATTACAACTCTGCAGCAGTACAGCTACAAGAGACAAGGGCTCTTGGCCTGCAGCCATTCTGTTATCTCAAACCACCAATCTGATCTTGGATATAGATGCAGTGCACATTTTTCCATAAACAAATTCACATTTTGTAAAACATCAGGAGAAATACATGACCACAGAATACATTGCAAACATATTCTTTACAAGCAAAAATTACTTACCTCAATTCAGATGATAGGGAAACCCAAACCCACTTGTTGGTTCTCCTTCAGAAGTCTCAAGTGTAATCCCAGGACTAAATTAAAATGGTGAATCCAAAGTAGTATTTCATGTATAGACTTTTAAAGAAAATAATAATCTTATTTGCAATAATTAGTATAAGTTTAGGACAAGCAAAAAAGGTCAAAAGCTATGTACATATGACCATATAAGATGATATTAAGTGAAATGAACCCCAAGATAGGGACACAAATTATTTTTTTCTTTCTTGCTATTGTTTATAATGTATGTATAATGTACTATGTGATTTTGTTTGTTTCATTGGTATGTTCCTCCCCCATGGTATAACCCCTGTTTTCACTGTATTTTATTTCAGTGCCCTGCATATTGTATATACATTTTTATAATTTGGGGAGGGGAAGGGAAAAACAAAATGTTTAAATAGGGATACAGGTTGACCCATTGTAGCAATGAGATGTACAACACACTATGTTGAAAATGAACTTTACACGTCGGGGGTTGGGGGGGGGGAGTTGAGGGGTAAGGAGGGGTGGGGGGTTAGTTGAAGGCATGGGGATGGAAGGGATGGTAGGGAAAAATAAAGGAGGAGGCAACAATGCTCAATAGGATATGTACTCATTACCTTACTCATGTAACTGTAACCCCTCTGTACAGTATTTTTACAATAAAAATGTATAAAAAAAGATGACTACTGATACATTACATACGGAACCCATGTTTTTCCTTACTAAATCTCCACAATCCAGGTTCCCCAGTTCTTCCTTTAAGATCAGGTCTGTAAAGGTTTAACTACATGATTTAATACACTGTTACTTTGTTGCCTGTTGATAAATTAGAACAGAACAGAAAAATGTGGAATGATGTGATCCAATAAAGAAGGTTGAGGGGATTGGGAGATGAGACATTATCATCTCCATTTAAATTCCCTTTCAAAACTAGGCAAATTCAGTTTGTAGGAATGCAAGTTAGCATAGCCAGTATGGAGGACAGAAAGGAAGTTACTAAAATACCTAAAAAGAGACATACCAGATGATTTGGCTACCTCACGCCCGGGAAACATCTGAAATAAAGCCAACACACAAAAGTGATATTTATAAAGGAATTTCTGCATATATAGATTTATTGTGATACTGTTCTCAGTAGAGAAAATTTGAAATCGGTCAATTGTCCTAGAATCAATTAGAAAGTAGTGATGAACTGGCCCATATATGTCTGTCTGTCTGTATATATGTATATATATACACACATATATATATGTACACATACATATACATATATGCACACATATATATGTACATATACATATACACACATATATGTGTGTATATATATATATATAGATATATAGATATACATGTACACAATAAATATAAAGAAACATGAAATCCTGTAATCCGCAGCAAAATGAAGAGAGCTGGAGACATTCTGTTAAAACAGCCAAAACAAAAGGCCTTTCTCATTCAAACAAAACAAAATAGAAGAGTAATTATGTGGGCCAAAAAAGGGCTCCAGTTCAGGAGGCAGGAGGGTGAGCACAGGGGAAAAATAGAAGGACATGATCAATGTACATAATAGATGTATATGGAGAATCCTAGAATCTTATTAATAGATGCTGATAAAATATGTTAATACTATAGATATCAGAGAAGTAATGACTAAAATCTGAAGCAATGAATCTGTTCTTTGTATTATAAACAATTCCTGATGGTAGCTCATACACCAAATACTAGCTATTCTGGAAACTGACATCTCATGATCCTAGTTCAAAGCTGGCCTGGGCAGGAAACTTGGTGAGAGTCTTAGCTCCAATTAATCACCAGAACACCAGAAATGGAACTGTGGCTCAATATGTTGGAGTGCTAACCTTGAGCAAAAGAACTCAAGCCCCAGGACTGACAATAACAAAAAAAAATTGCTGCTTAGAATATCTGTTACTTGTGTTATTGTTTTATGAATCTCAAGTGTTGACACAATTCACACTCTTCAAGTCTATATTATCTATATATGAGCATCTCTGTCAGCAGGTGCAGGCACAGGAGGAACAGTTGGGGCAGCCCAGACTCTCACTTCTGCTTCCCTGGGAGGTTTTTGTCATGGCTTATATCACTGTGGGAGGGTAACCATTACCATGTTGACAGTAATAAGTGGCAACATCTTCAGGCTGCAGGCTGCTGATGGTGAGAGTGAACTCTGTTCCAGATCCACTGCCACTGAACCTGGATGGAACTCCAGATACCAAATTACTACTAGCATAGATCAGGAGTTTAGGGGCTTTCCCTAGTTTCTGCTGGTACCAGGCTAAATATCTATAAATGTTTCCACTGGCTCTACAAGTAATGGTGGCTGTGCCTCCTACAGATGCAGACAAGGTGGACGGGGACTGGGTCATCGGGATGCCACACCTCGCATCTGGCAGGGGAAACATGAAACAAATATCCTCATTATTAACCAACTTATAAGAAGGCTCTCCTGAAGAGTAAAGCATCATCAATCACACTGAGGACTTTTAATGCCCAATATTCTTTATCCTTACCTGGGAGCCAGAGCAGCAGGAGCCCCAGGAGCTGAGCAGGGATCCTCACGTCCATGTTGTGTGCTGACTGGGACAGACTGCTACATCGACTATGAGCAGCCTATGAAGGAGTCCTGAGGGCAGTGGGCTGTGCTGCTGGCACATGCAAATCATCAGCTTCTGGACAAGTTTAAACACAACTGTACGGCTGTCTCATCTCAGTAGATCTACACAAATTTGAGTCTCAGGAGACTTAGGTCAGGCAACAGTCTGTATTGTAGCCACAGAAGAGAATCAGCACATTTCCTTCCTGTGGATGGAGCACACCACTGATCTCATTGAGGATAAAAGCCACTTTTCTTTTTATTCCTTTATCTGAGACAAGACCTATCCATCAAAAGGTTAGTTCCAGAAATTTACAGACGTTTGTACAACACTCATTTGGCACAGGCATTTATTATCCAGAGCAGGAATTTTGGGAATTTCTCTGATTCACTGATCATCTTTATGTGGCAAGTTGTCAGCACTGCTGCCCTGTAATGCGATCCTTAGAGATGAAATAAGAATGTGAAGCTATTACATTGATTAGAAAATAGTTAAACTTGTGAATTGTGCAGCACAGCCTTGTTTTCTCCTATATCTCTGAATTTCTTGCATCAGCAGATACATAAAAGCAAGACATTTTCTTCTCTTCAAACCTGACCAATCTTTTCCACCATCCTAGGGGTGTGCATAGTTTATAATGTCCATTATTGAAGTCTTCATATTAACTTCTGTTTTTTAAACATCTTAACCAAAGCTACTGTGTTTGAATCAGAGATTCTCCTTGAAAAGGAGGATAAAACTTGGGTTATGCTGAAGCCTACTGAGTTGCCTAAACCTACATATATTCCTTTCATTTGGTAATTTCTTCTATTTGAGAAGAGAACACTGTGTTTAACAGCTGGGTTAAAGATATTGGGCTCAAGTAGAGTGAGTAGAACCATAGAAAGAAAGATCATGTTGGAATTTTTTAACAGAATCCAGGAGCCAGCAGTACATGGAAATGTCATTCATATTGAGAAGAGGCAACATGGGGCTTAGAAGCAAGAGTGAGGAGAGCTGATTGTCTATGCCAGGGAGAAAGAGCATTGCTGGCTGCACTGAAGGTGCTGAGGTGGAATGAGACACGAGGACATCCATATGGGCCTGTGCAGTTGTCAGGGCCCACAAGTCACTACTGCATGGGATGCAATGTTGGCTCATCTCAGCAGTGTTATGCCAGTCTGAGTAATATATGAGCAAATATGTGAGGGGGTTGTATGCTATGATCATGTAAGTGACAGTGACAGCTGGTGTTTCTCATCATCCAAAAAAGATGATCATGTGGCTAAATTCATGAGGGATCAATGGTCATACTCTTGAGAGAAAGAATTGTAATCTAATACAGGAGAACTTTGTCTAAGAATGTATTTCAGAATAACCTATTGCTGTGCATACAGGTGAAGAAATCACCATGAATTCACACATATATGTATGTATAAGACTAGATGAATGAATGTGTGGATGGATAATTTTTCACAGTCTAATAGTAATGATGTTCTAGTTCCATTAATAGATAGCACCATCACTAATGTACCTGTAAACTTTCTCCAATAAATGAAACAAGTGACCCTTATGGAAATAATTGATTTTTTTATCAAAACTAAGAAAGTGTAAGGTAATTTTGGACCATTTTGTGCCAAAAAAAAAAATCCTGGTGTGCGAGGTAACGGAAAAAGTGGAGAGAATCAACTAGAAAAAGATGCCCACTGACCAATTTCAAGGGATTTTGAATACCATATAAATGCTAATATACTGCATTAAATCAATTGTAAATCCTTGGATTCGCCATGATATTTTCATAAGAAATGGGATATTCTAAAATGATCAAAAACTTCTCCACACATTTTCATAAATTGTAAAAGGGAAAGAATTATTATACAGCAGAGAAATCTGGCAGCCATCACCTAGTTTAGAATTGAAATGAAGATCACCAGTAATGATGATTCAAACCATGGGTCTGTTAACAGTCACCATAAAAAGAACACAGTGGCAATTCTGGACTTTGCTCACATATATGTACTATTGAATATAACCTGAAGGAAAATTGCATGAATCTAGTTTGAGAGGCATTCAGAAACATGGCTGCTGTGGAGTCACTAAGAATGATAAGACTATGATTATATTGTGTTTTTTTCTTACACAATAGGATGCAAAATAACATATATTCTTCCATTAGAACTCATTTATTATTTGGCAATATTTCACTGGAAGTAGGCAGAGATTTCATTGTATAGAAGAATGGAGAAACAAAAGGTAATTCAAGAGAGGAAGCTCAAACAACACTTAATCCAGGGGTTCATTTGTTATAACAAGATATGATTTTTTCCTACCTCTCTCCTCTTTCCTCCTGTGTCCTACTTCTGTAATTAGGACAAGGTTTTGCCTTGTTGTTAACAAATTGTAGGACCATGTGTACTCCTTGCCAAGCACAGGCTTCTTCCTACCACTAGGATCTCAGTTTCTCTCCATGAGGTCAAGCCAGGTAAGGTCAACTTGGGCAAATACTGGAGACAATCACTGTCCAGGGAATGACTTTGCATACAGGCCAATCAGCTGTTCTGAAATGGGATTAAATTAAACATCCTTAAAAGCAAACTGCCTACAGACAAGAATAGCTGTTTGTAGTAAGAGCTCTGATGTGCATAACAAATGCATTGGAAGAGCAAACATATATGTCCATTCTTTCATCTATGACCAAGGCCATGAGTTAAAGACCAAAGAAGGGAAGTAAGTTATATTTTGAAGGAAGTATCATTATGAATCAGAGGGATATAATTGATCAAACATGCTTCCTCTCCCTTTGCCTGTGAACAAACCACTTCAAATGAAGATTGGTTCTCTTTATTAACAGAGATATTAAAAAAGGTCTAAGATACTCTTTTTTTTTTGGGTCCGGTCATGGGGCCTGAACTCTGGGACTGGGCACTGTCCCTCAGCTCTTCAGCTCAAGGCTAGCTCTCTACCACTTGAGCCACAGCGCCACTTCCGGCTTTTTTTTTTTTTTTTTTTTTGCTTATGTGGTGCTGAGGAACCGAACGCAGGCCCTCATGCATGCAATGCAAGCGCTCTACCACTGAGCCACCTTCCCAACCCTAAGATACTCTTTTACAGGGGGTTCAAGGCTTGTTTTGAATAGAGAGTCAGGGTCTGGTTCATGTTACTCATCTGTGTGTTTGCTGAATTCCAATTGCAGGGACATGATGGAATTAAAAATTAATATCCTTATTCAGAAGATGAATTTGTTAAATGGGCTTCAGTGAGATCACATGGAATATTTTTAATGAACCACAGATGTTCAATTTTAACTTGTTTCCTCTTCCTCTCATTCTAATCATGCTAAGAGGTGAAGAGACAAAACGTGTTCTAAGATGCCCACTACCCACTTCCCTTGAGTATTAGTGTTGCTAGAGAGAGTGGCAAAAGGGCAGCAGATGGGGTGGAGTGACTGGAGTCTCTGGAAACAGGACAGCATGAGAAGTATTTGTTCATTGTCTTGCCTTTGCATTAAAATGAGTGTTCTGTAAGATCAGAGGTTTGTGTCTACAAGTGCTCATGGTACTGTGAGGAAATGTACTGAAGATATTTCAGCTTTTATCCCCAGAGGGAGCTGTATCACCTTAAGTCTCTTGGTGACAGAGGGATTGGTTAGCATTTGAGATGTCATTGGGGGAACTAGTTGTCCTGAGGTGCAGCAATGAGAGGGATTCCTAAGTATGTGAGAACTCATTTTTGAAGATGGTGTTTGCACTGATGGAAATCTAAGAAGTCTCTTTGGACGATCAGGATGTGTTAGCTAAGAACTCAAACATGTGAGGTCATTGTGTTTTCTATTCTCAGATTCCCATTTGGTCTCTCTCATATTGCTATTGGGAACTTATTTGTTCTATTATTTTCTTTGTATATTGCTTTTTAGGTGTTTGATCAAAGATCAGAAGCTTCAATGGTGTTTAAACATTCGTAGCATTTATAATCCATAAAATAACTACTTTGAAGTCTATTTAGCATTTGGTGGTTGGTTACTGATGTCATTGATCTTTTCTAAACTTTTCATTTCCAATTTATTGTTTGAATCTCTAATGGCTTACCTTTATCTACACAGCATGACAAATGCCAGTGATGGGTCAGGTTTCCTACACTACAAGTCCATCCTGCTTCTTCCGTACACCCTGGTTTGTGGATTGAGAGTGCATTCAATGTGCAGCCAGGTCACCTCACTTCCTTTTGCTCAAGCCCTCTCTTGTGTCTCTGTCACTCACACGTGGAGTGAGGTTTCAGAGAAGAGTATTGAGGGGAGGCCTAGGAGGGATGGGGAGAATGATGAAAGGGTGTCATACTTATAACTGCACTTGTACTTACAAACTGATTTGTTGAATGGTAACCACTTTGTACAACTACTTAAAGACAATAAAGGTATAATTAAAATTAAAAAAAGATTTTGCAGGACACCAGAATCAAATACTATGGGGGAAGAACAAAGAAATAAAAAAAAAATAGATCACATAGTACATTATAAGTACATTAAAAAGAACAGCAAGAAATATAAAAAAATTGTGGCCCTATCTTGGGATTCATTTCACTTAACATCAGCTTATATGGTCATACATACAGAGCTTTGGACCACTTCTGCTTGTCCTGGGCATATAGTAGTTATTGCAGATAAGCAATACCATATGACTTATGATGCTTTGGGTCTGACTTACACCACTTAATATAAATTTTTCAGGTTTTCCATTTCCTAACAAATGTGGTAATGCCATTTTTTTGATGGAGGCATAGAATTCCTATTTCTTGATCCATTCATCTACTGAGAGGCATGTGGGTTGGTTCCATAGTTTAACTATGGTGAATAATGCTGCAATAAACATAGCTGTTCTGGTAGCATTAGTATGGCCTTGTTTGTTATTGTTTGGATAAATGCCTAAAAGTGCAATTGCTGGTTCATAGGGGAGCTCTATGTAGAGTCTTTTGAGGAACCTCCATACTGCTTTCCAAAGTGGTTGAACAAATTTACATTCCCACCAACAATGCAATAGGGTTTCCTTTTGGTCACATCCCCTCCAACATCTGTTGTTATTAGATTTCTTGATTATAGCCATTCTAACTGGTGTGAGGTGGAATCTCAATGTTGCTTTGATTTGCATTTCTTTTATGGCTCGAGAAGTTGAGCATTTCTTCATGTGTCTACTGGCCATTCTTATTTCCTCTTCAGAGAAGTCTCTCTTTAAGTCTTTAACCCACTTATTAATCAGGCTGTTGTTTCTTTGATGATACATTGTTGGGGGATTTATTTTTCTGAATTCTAAGTATATTTTAGATATGAGGCCCTTGTCCATTGTATGGCTAGTGAAGATCTTCTCCCAATCCCTGAGCTTTCCATTGATCTTGCTTGCTATGTCCTTTTCCATGCAGAAGCTCTGTAGTTTCATGCAGTCTCTTTTGTCCAAACTTTCTTTGACTTGTTGTGTTTCTGGGTCTTTATTAAGAATATTTCAGCCTGTGCTAAGGCACCCTAGAGTTTCTCATATTGCTTCCTGTAATATTTTCAAGGTGTCTGTTTTTATATTGAGGTCTTGGATCTATTTGGAGCTGATTCTGGTGCAGGAGATATATACGGATCTGCCTTTAGTTTAGAAAATGGTTTTTTAAAGATCTCTTTGGTGAAAAAAATAATCCCTTGACAAGAAGAAATTGGTAAATGTTTAGGTTGATGGACTAATTAGTTAGTTACCTTGTTTAGATGATTTGACAATACGTGTACATACCAAAACCTACTGTACTTCAAATATATTATAAGGTGTCAGTCACAAGTTGTTTAAAAATTAATGACAATTTTTTTTCTTTATAATGTTGCTTTTCAAAAATCTTTTGTAAAAAACCATGTTGCCCTGTTTTTAAAAGCTTAGTTTGACATACCTAGAAAGGCTTCTTCTTTAATGAATGACTACAAATTTTAGCACATCCTGGAGTACACATAAGTACAGATGTATGTTCTTTGTAAGTCAGAAGAGGCAATGTCAGATATGTGCTGCTTGCATGAGAAGGAAGACAGAGAGTTAGGGTGTGCAGATGCCTCCAGGACCTTCCTCCCAATATTGTCTAGTCACCTTAAAAGACTGACTCCACCTGAGAAGCTCTGTCAGCAGGTGGAGGCACCATGAAGAGCAGCTGGGACAGCCCAGTCTCTCACTTCTGCTTTCCTGTGAGGTTTTTGTCATGGCTTGTATCACTGTTGGAGGTCTACTATAATCTTGTTCATAGTACAATGTGGCAATATCTTCAGGCTGCAGGCTGCTGATGGTGTGTGAACTCTGTTCCAGATCAACTTCCATTGAACCTTGATGGAACCCCAGAGGCCAATCTATTTGCAAATTAGATCAGAAGCTTTGTAGCATTCTCTGGTATCTGCTAATGCCAATTTAACTCATTGCTAATGTGCTGACTGGCCCTGCAAGTGATGACAACTCTGTTCCAAGAGATGCATGTAAGTGGTAGTACTGGGTCAACTGGATGTCACATCTTGCACCTGACAATGGAAACATGGAAAACATTATGCATTTAATTAATTATACTATCCAAGTACTTCCAGAAAGAAGCAGGCTGTTTCTCTTTCTCGATATTATTTCTAACATATTTATAAGATGTTTCTTTGTTTCTTTGTATGTCCTCCCACACCGTATAACCACTGTTTTCACTGTATTTGATGTTGGTATAATTTGTGTAGGGAAAGGGAAAAAAATCGTTTAAATAGGCATATAGGTGGTCCCATTGAAACAATGAGACATATAAAACGTTAAATTGAAAAAACGAACTTTACAACTTTGGCAGATTGGGGGAGGGGTGTTACAGGGTGGGGGGGGGGGGGAGATGGGAAGGGATGGAAAGGGAAAACAAAGGAGGAGGCAACAATGCTTGATAAGAAATGTACTCATTACCTTGCCCATGTAATTGTAACCCCTCTGTATGGTATTTTCCCAATAAAACACCCACCCACACACACACACACACACAAACATGAGATGAATAATCCCCAGCATTGTCCTTGTTTACCTTGGAACCAAAACTGTGGAGCCCCAGGATCTGAGCAGGAGTCCTCATGTCCTTGCTGTGTGTTGAGTGGAACCTTCTCCTGCACAGGGTGTGAGCAGCCTGTTATGATGTTCTCAGTTCAGTGGGCTGAGCTCTGGGCACATGCAAATTAGTAGGAGTTGGGCAGGGCTGGGCATAACTGCAATCTGGCAGACTTCAGTGACAAAGTACAGACCTAAAGACCACAGATGTCCGATTATCTTGCACATAATGTGTTTCTCCATGGTGAACAGAATATGTGGTCCTGTGAGAAAAATAAATGTTTTTAATTCCCATATTGATCCAGACTTGCTAGTATTTTCTTTACTGTTTATGTTAATGTAAGCCAGTCACTGAGACATAAACATTCCTAAAGGAGGTCAATTTTATACTTTTCCTGCATTTTGTATCTGTGAATTTTGTGACACAGGATTCTAGAGCATTCAAGTTAATTCCCTGAACCACATTATATAGTTAATAATTATCATTATTATCCAGATTGAGAAATATATAGAATTCAAAAAGTTTTATGAGAGTTAAAACTCTTGAAAAGTATTATATGTGAAATAAACTATTTTTATCTGAGATGTATAGAGTGTCTTCTGCTGTTTGTATTGGTGCCTTGTTCACTCCATACAAATGACTCATTTCCTTCTCTTCTAAATGCTGTGATTTATTGCCTCTCTCAAGGACAGACCATAAAAGGTATTTCCTCCTTATACATAGGTATACATAGCTTTGTAAGTGTCATGCATTTCTGTTTAATATGACATTTTCTAAATTTTGGGAGGACATTTGTGTCTTCTATCTTAATTACTGGAAAGTGCTCTCTCTCCCTCTCCCCCCACTCTCTCTCTGTGTATCTAATATCTTTAACCAATGGCTGAACTCTACTTCAAGTTCACTGTTCTCCTTAACCCTACATTATCTCTCATAACCAATATATTTTAGGTTGTAAGTGATCTATTTTTTTGTGCTTGGCCTGAGGTTTGAACTCAGATTTTAGGTAGTTTCCTCAGCTTTTGTGTTCAAGGCTGGTTTTCTACAACATGAGCCATAGCTTCACTTCCAGCTTTTTAGTGGTAAATTGGAGATAAGCAGCACATAGACTTTCATGCCCAGGCTGACTTCCAATTACCTTGAGCAGATCTCAGCTTCTTGAGTAGCTAGGACTACAGGGATAAGCCAGTGGTACCTGGTACTAAAGCATTTTTTAGTGAATGCATTTAGGCCATTTGATCCAAACAGACACAGAAGGAATAAAATGCTCTGTGGTCAGAGTGAGGACAAACTGCAGCCACACAGTTTGGAGAGGACATCTTCAGCATGAGGAATCAAGCACAGCTGACAATAAGAAGTGGAATTAGAGTTAAGTTACCAGGCCCCACAACATGGAGATTAGCTTGTGGTGACACACTGCATTGTATATGCAGGATGTCACATTTGAGGACAAAGGAGTAGAATAGTCACATGGAACTTAGCATCACAAATGGAAGCATCTGCTTGTGGGTGCAAGGAGATAACACAGTTGTTCCAAGTCACAGAGCCCACAAATAAGTCATTGTCCAATCAGAGCCTTCTTCATTACCATTTAGTGTGTAAACTGCATTTGAGTCTTGACTTGATTATCTTCTCCTCCTAACACGTTAATGGTCTCTGTAGCACATGCTAACACCACTGCTCCAAGAAGGATTTTACAATGTTCTTCTTTCCTCTTTTTATGATGATGTATGAACCTACTAAGAAAGCTATACTCTTCCCCTTATTCCTCTTAAATTTAACTTCTATTTTTCTCATATGGTCCTCTCAATCTCTGTCACTGTCTTTGCTGGAAGAGTTTTGCTCTCTCTACTGTGCACTGTAGAACAAAGCTGGTACTAAATAAAACAAGTACAAGGGATCTGGCTGCTGTGATGGTATAAAGGCTACCTGGCAAATTATTAATAGAATGACAAAGGACATCTACCTGTGTGGAGTTAAAAGCAGACAGGCTCTAGCAATAACACATAAATTCTCTTGATCCACACTCCAGGTCTGGCTTCAGCAACTGTGAAAATTTGTCTTATGAGTTTCAAGTCTGCAAAGGATTTAGGTACTGGAATACTTGGAAGAGTGAAACAATGGCCTTCAACCAGAGATCTTGCTCTGGGCTGTGAGGGATGGAGTTACTGGCTGAGAGATGAAGTTGAGGACAGGGAGATGGGGGAGACTAAAGGAACTTTCTGTGGATCTTACTGAAAGAAGGAAGAGCTTCAGGAAAGGAACGTGTTTATAATCTGGGCCATGAAAGTAAGTGAGGTCTGGGACAAGGTGAAAGTCTAAGAGACCTAGACTTCAGAGCAGGGCTGAGACTGGAAAGGATGCTCCAGCGTTCTTCCCTTGGCTTCTGAGAGGCTTGAAAAAGGAGGAAATTCAGCAGGGCCCTAAGGACAGATTCTTAATTCTAGTCCTTATTCAAACATAGAGGAAGTGGGGCTCTGGTAGTTCACTCCTCTAATCCTAGCGTCTCAGGAGGCTGAGATCTGAGGATCATGGTTTGAATCCACCCTGGTCAGGAATAAATTGATCTCCAATAAATTACCCAGAAAAAGCTGGAAATGATGTTATGGTTTAAGTAGTAGAATGCTAGCCTTGAACACAAAGATCTCAGAGACAACACCTACATCCTGAGTTCAAGCCCCAGGACTGGCAAAAAAAATACAAACATCAAAAACCAACCAACCAAACAAAAAAAAAAAAAACCCACCCACCAACTAAAAAAAAACATACAGGAGCACTTGACAAATGAAAGAATGCCGAAGTAATATGTCTATTGTTCATATGTATCAAATTAACACATGGATAAACATACTTTCTTTGTCTAACTCATTTCAAATTCTGATCCTGAAAAAGAACTCTAGGGAACAATGGCCCTTCCTCACTCTTAGCCTGAGCATCATGAAGTTCAGGACCCAATCTGTTCTTTTGAGCACAAGCAGTGACCTGCTCAGTGCAGAGGACTCTGGACCCTGATGGGGATAGCATTGACAGTGCAGCCCCCTCTCACCTCCCACAACTGGATATGGTGTGTGCATGTTCCCTTCAGGGCTGTGTGTCTTCAGCCCTCCTTCCCTCTCCTTTCTGATCTATACTTGATGATTTTACTATAAGAATCCTGGTGGAATTGTCAGCCTTGTCTTGTGTGATTACACTTTCAAAGTGAAATATGAAATAGGAACTGTACACGGGGAGACATGACCCCTTCCATATACATGGTCCTAGCTGCCATGTGTACCATGAAAGCCTGGAATAGAGTTCCCCAGGCTCAAGCTCCTAAGGAAAGAAGGGAAGCATCAGCCCTGCTTTCCCAAGGTCTCTAAGATCAGGGTTCAGTTTTTTCTCCTTGTGTGGATTTTGGCATCTCGTGGAAGCTTTGTGACATAGCAACTGGCAAGATTTCCATTTGGAGTTTTGGTTTTGTTTTGTTAAGTAATCTTCTCAAACAATTATACAAGAGAATCTCAGTATTTTAATGCAAAATTATGCCATTTTATTTCTTGTACCTAAGGATTAATTTTAATTTACTTATATTAATAGCATGAGGTGATTTTTAGTAATTCTATTCCTAAATTCAGTGTACTTTGGAAAATTTCACTACCTTCTTTCTATTTCTACTGTCATTTCCCTCCAACACCTACTATTTTTCTTACAGTATGTAATTGACTTCATTATTCAAAAATATATGTAAATATGCATACATATTATATATATAACTTAATTCATTTTCATTTATTTGTGCCTTTGGTCCCTTACTAACTCCCTCACCTATCTCTCTTTAGACGTTTTCCCCATTTTACTTTCATGAACTGTTACTATGTTTTATTCTTAATATTATTTAATTATTATATTATCATCATCATTTAATTCTACATACAACAAATGAGTGGAACTAGGGAATATTTGTCTTTGGAATCCTGACGTATATCATTCAACATGATCCAGTTCCTAAATTTTCCAGCATATTATATAATTTCATTGTTCATCTCTCTCTGTCTTTGCTAAAGATCCAGAGCAATAATGTCCTCAGGACTTTACTAAAATCCCTATTGTTGTCGGTCATAGGCCTTGAACTCAGGGCCTGGGCATTGTCCCTGAGCTCTTTTGCTCAAGGTTAGCACTCTAGCACATTAAGTCACAGCCACCCTTCTGTTCTTCTGGTATTTACATGGAGATAAGTGTCTCACAGCTTTCTGGCCTGGCTGCCTTTGAACCAGATCCTCAGATCTCAGCTTCCTGTGTCTAGGATTATAAGCATGAGCCACCAATGCCCAGCACAACCTCATTTTAAAGAAGGACCTGAGGAGTCATGATGGGTCAAGACAAGGTCAGGCTGTACTTGAATCTCAGACTTAGAAGGGAATTCACTAAGCAAATGGGTGCAACAGTGTAAAAGGAACAAAGGGAGGGCAAATGCCTCTCTTGTGAGGCCTTCCAAGTGGAAATCATATCCCCTGGATACCATATTCCAGATGCTCTGAAGTACAGATCTGTGTTCTTTTTATGACAACAGAAGCCTTGTCTGGATGATGACTGTGAGGCTGAGATGAAGAAATACAGTTAAGATTGAGAGGATTGTCACTGACCACATCGACCAAATCCCCAACTGAACTTCAGGGCCTGGCTGTAGCTGCAAAGCACTGTCAGCAGATGAAACCACAAGGAGAAGCAGCTGGGGCAGCCCAGCCTGTCACTTCTGCTTCCCTTGGAGGTTTTATGTTATGGCTTGTGCCACTTTGGAAGGGTAACTATTACTCTGTTGACAGTAATAAGTTGCAAAGTATTCAGGCTGAAGGCTACTGATTGTGAGAGTGAGCTCTGTCCCAGGTTGGCTCCCACTGAACCTGGATGGCACCCCGGATTCCAATCTGTATGCCCAGTAAATCAAGAGTTTAGGAGCTTTCCCTGGTTTCTGCTGATACCAATGTAAATCATCGCTAATACACTGACTGGCCTTGCAGGTGGTGGAGACTCTATCTCCTACTGATGCAGACAGAGAGGATGGAGACTGGGTCATCAGAATGTCACAATTGGTACCTGATAATGGAAACAAAAGACAAATATCCACCCAATTAGTTATACTGTGAGACCTTCCATGAAGACCCAGGCTTCTAGACCTAGACTTCTCCCAAAGGGTGGAAGAAGTGCTGTCCTTCCTTACCTGGGAGCCAGAGCAGCAGGAGCCCCAGGAGCTGGGCAGGGGCCCTCATGTCCATGGTATGTGCTGACTGGGACTGACTGATACACAGAATTTGAGCAGCCTTAAAGAAGTTCTCAGGCCAAGTGTGCTGTGCTCTGGGTGCATGCAAATCCTCAACTGCTAGGCAAAGCAACAGAGCCAGCACAGATGCAGGGTGGCGGAAATCCAGGTCAAAACCCAGAACTAAAGTTATCATGTGTCCCAAAGAGACCTACACATCACAAATTTGTCCTTAAAAATGTTTTCCAAAGACAGAATGTCTCTCTTACTCTTTTTTTAAAAGTTTATTTTTATGGGCTGGGAAGGTGGCTCAGTGGTAGAGTGCTTGCCTCACATGCATGAGGCCCTGGCTTCGATTCAGCAACACCACATAAGCAGAAAAAGCCAGAAGTGGTATTGTGGCTCAAGTGGTAGAGTGCTAGCCTTGAGCTGAAGAGCAGAGGGACAGCGCCCAGACCAAGAGTTCAGGCCCCATGACCAAACAAAAAAATTAAAAACTATATTTTGATTTCAACATGATCTATATTAGGATATTCACAATAGCTTTTGCATGTCAGTCACTCAGAAAAAAATCAGAATGAAAATAATTATAGAAGACTGCTGCCTTGGCACCGGATTTCTGAGTTTTTTGTTTTTCTGCCCTACCCCAAAGTGTATTTAATCATAATCAGCATTATCCAGAAATTGATAAGTGATAACACTGATCATAGGAGGACTTGAACTGGGACAGGATAGTCTGGCTGACCTGAGTAGCAGTGACAAAGGTGGCTCCTGAGCATGTGGTGACTCAAGGTTCTGCAGTGGTGCTTATACTGAGAGAGATATCAGAAGTCTGCTCTGATGTCTGGAACTGATATGTACTGAAGCAGAGGAACTTAAACATGACTTTAAAACTCAAACAAGGGGCTAAGACAAAGCCATAAATCCTGCACTCTGTTCTCATCCTGTCCCATGACTTTAATATTTTGCATGAGGTAACACAAGAAGTAATGCTTCCCTTATTTTTGTAATTAACTATTCTGGTACCAACCATATCATGTTTCACATGGTGTATCAGTTGGAAGAGTTTAGTGTAATTATTTAACTACTGAAAATTTTGGTGAATATTAGTGAGAATCTTGCACTTAACATGCCAATCCTGACCATTCACAGTCTCACAACGACAATTCTTGAGAAAACTCCATTTTTGTCTCCTTTCCAAGATGTACTGCATTTGTACTTTTCCTTCACATCATCTCATCTATTCAAATGACCAAAAACCAGGTTACACTAAAGCCACCAGCAGGACCATATAAATAAATTCTGATGCCCCTCGGTGGATGAATGGAACAAGAAAATGTAGTATTTATATACACATTTGAACTCTATGCTTCCATCATAATGAATGATATTGCTCCACTCACAAGAAAATGGAAACACCAGGAAACATAATACTAAGAAAAGCATCCAGAGCCAAAGAAACATAAACTGCATGTTTTCAACTCATTTTTAATAGCTAGAATGTGCCTATAAATCTACCATGAAATCCAATGGATAGTAAAAGACAGGTGAATGCACCGGGAAATAATTAAAAAGTCATCTAAACATTCACACAGTGAGAACAAAGGAGGATATCTTAGGAGAGGATCACAAAGGCTCAAAAGCTATGTGCATATGATCATATAGAATGATCCTTGTCAAAATGAACTCCAGGCAATGGAAATATAGCTTTTTAACTCAACTGCTTGCATTTTTTCTTTCTTTTCTTCTTTCCTTTTTTGGTTTATTTCCTTCTGTAGCTTTTTATTTCCATACAATTTGTCATATATATACATATACATATATACATACACACACACACACACACACACACACACACACACACACACACACACACACACACATATATATGTATATATATATATATATATATATATATATATATGTTTACCTTATTTAGGGAGAGGAAGATGAAGCACAAAAATGTTGGACCAAAAAGTGAAGCAATTTAGCACTGAAACCTACTAGACCCCATGTCGGAAATGAACTATAAAACTTTGGCATGAGGGAAATTAGAAGGGAAAAAGCTACAATAATGAGGGAGGGAGAGACACTGTTCAAAAGGAAATGTACTCATTATTTGACTCATATTACTGTAACCTCTCTGTATATGACTTTTACAATAAAATTTTTAAAAATGTTAAAAAAAGTAAAGTTTGGATAAATAACAGGAAGCATTCATAGATAAAAGTATATTTAGGTCACTTGCATATGCTCTAGACTTTGGCTAGACAAATATTGGAGCAAAGAGACAAGTTCTATACTGTATTAATGAGATTCCAAATACAGAGAGACCTGTTCCCCATCTGGCTTCTAGTGGAATGTTCATCATACTAGACATACTTCTGTTCCTTTGGGAGTTTTGTGTGATCACTTGTTTAACTGTGGGAAGTAAAGTCATGTTGTTGACAGTAATAAGTTGCAACATTTAGGCTGCAGGCTACTTATGGTGAGGGTGAACTCCAGCCACATCTATTACCAGTGATCCTTGATGGGACCCCAGATTGCCACCTGGTTTCTCTAAGTATCAGGAGGTCAGGAAGTTTCCCAGGTGTTTGCTGACAACCGTTTTAATTAAGTGCTAATGCTCTGACTGGCCCTCCAGGGGATAGTGATGTTTTCTCCTAGAGATGCAGACAGAGATGGCACTGGGTCATCTGGATGTCACATCTGGTACCTGATACTGAAAAAACAAAATCAATAATAATTCATTTATTGGAAGATTTCCTTGAAGAAGCCTTGTTTACCATGTGTTGAGGAAATCTAGGCATTGTCTTCCTTTACCTGGGACACAGAGCAGCAGGAGTACCAGGAGCTGAGCAGGTGCCCTCATGTCCATGCTGTGTGCTCATTGATACAGACTGGTACTGACTGCTGCACAGGGTGCGAGTAGCCTATTATGAAGTTCTAATGCACTGTTGTGTTCTGGACACATGCAAATCAGCAGGGGATAGTAAGGTGGCAAACAGTCCATAATGTGCCCAGGTTTCAGTTATGTCTACCTAACAAGAGTAGTGCAGCTATGCCAGCAGAAAATGGTTGTCCCTTGAATCCAGTGAACCAAATGACTTTATATCCTGTGATTTTAGAATTGTGATTTCCATGTTGTTCACGAAATGCTTTTCATGCTAGCCTTTTATAAAAGTCAATCTTTCTGAAAAAGATGGTTCCAGAGATGTACAACTAATTATTTTAAGTGATTCCCTGACTTATCAGTTGATTTTTTTCATAGACTTGTTTGTTTAGTTATCATGAACACAATTACCTTATTATACAGGGATGGAATAAAATAAGACTGTTGAAGATAGATAGCTAGATAGATGGATAGATAGATAATAGGTGCACAGATAGATGTTAGATTCAAATAAAAATATGTATGAAGACATAGAAAAAATGATACCATATAAGATGGCGCTAAACCAAATGAACTCCAAGATATGGAAACAGGATGTTTTTCTTTGTTGTTTTTGTTTTTAATATCCTATGTGAAGCTATTTCTTTTTTCTTTCATTTTTGTTTTCCATTGGGTTTTCTCCTGTTGTCACTGTGTTTATTTAGGTACTGTGTCTTGTACTTACATTATCTGAATTGGGGAAGGAAAGGAGAACAACAAAATCGTGGGACAAAGAACAAAGTGTGAAGCAATCCAATAGTGATAAGCAAGAAGGTATGTTGGAAATGATCTTCACAACTTGGGGGGGAGAGATTTGGGAGAAGGGAAAGTGGGAAAAAAGTGAGGGAAGAATAAGAATAACAACGTTCCACTAGAAATGTACTCATTACCTTATATATGTAACTAATCCCTTCTTACATACCTTGAAAATAAAATTAATTTAGAAAAAGACAGAAAATAATAGAAACCTAAAACATTTAATGAATTACAAAAACACTGTGAAAATATACTATGAAATACTTTGAACACTATGAATATACTTTCCTCTGTCCCTTTAGTGGCTTCAGTTATAGGATTAAATGGTGAATACATAAGCTCACCTAGCTCAGCCTTAGAATGATTTTCAAGCATAAAATGAAACTGTGTGCACACAGAGTACTAAAGATAATCATGTTAGCATGCATTCCAGACTTGCATTTCTCCAATTCATGTTACTTCAGTGAATTCAGTGCATCTACACCATTTTTTTCCAGATGAATTTGAGAGGCTTGTGATGAAGCAGTTTACACCACTGGAGAATCCACCAAGTCTTGGGCTGTGCAGTGTCATAATTCCAGGCCTCTGAAAGGCTCATTACAAGGAAATGAGAAATGTTTAAATTAATAGAAAATGATGCAAGACACACACTTAAATATTAATTATGCACTCATGCCAGGTTTCTTTAAATAAAATGACAGAGGCTGACTAGGGAGGGCTGTGAATGCTGTGCACATTGAACAAGGGCTCAATCTCAGACTTCTGGGACATATGAACACTCTTCAGGGCATCACCACACTCCACTCTCTTCACAAGAGCCAGAGCCCCAGAACACAGAAGACCTGAAACCATTGTGCAGGCTCCAGTACTGTATCCGTCTCACATTGATACAGGCAAGAAACAGTGCCTGAACCGTGATTAGGGCTTGTCAGTCATGTAAGTTTTGGGGAACACTCAGGTACAAATGGGTTTCCTTCTTCTGAAGAGAAAACAGCATGTGCTGTGGGTGTGGGCTTGATGGAAGTTTGTGTGTTTGTTTTGTTTTTTTGTTAGTCATGGGGCGTGAACTTTGGGCTTGGGCACTGTCCCTACACTCTTCAGCTCACGGTGAGCGCTCTAATGCTTGAACCACAGCGCCACTTCTGATTTTCTAGTGGTTTATTGGAGGTAAGAGTCTCATAGACTTTTCTGCCTGGGCTGGCAGGCAGATCCTTAGACCTCAGCCTCCGGAATAGCTAGGATTACAAGCATGAGCCATTGGTACCTAGCTTTTGATGGAAGTTTAAGTTTCATTATAAAGGGAGTGAAATCACAGAAGAAAGCTGATTCTTCTATTATTGGTTAGCTATAATACTAAAGAGACCTATATTTTTTGAGTAAATATTTCACGATTGATCTGATATCTCCTGGTTTTTTTGTGTTTTCATGATTGTTCTCCTGTTCTTTGTAGATTGTATGTTGTCACATTATCACACAGTCTTTATCTCCATTCATAGTCACTCCCACATTGATTAAGGTATCTTCCTCTCTGGGCAGAGTCAGACCATCTGCTCTGCTGCTCCCCAGGCCAGCAATGTGGGAGCACAGCTCAATGCTTAGTCAGAAGGGAGGTTTTTGTTCAGGGCTGTATCACTGTGGGAGGCTCATGTGTACGTTGCAAGCAGTAATAAACTCCAACATCCTCAGCCTGCACCCTGCTGATTCTCAATGTGAAATCTGTGATTGCCCCACTGCCAGTCAATCTATCTGAGACCCCAGAATATCTGTTGGAAACCTCATAGATCAGTACTTGTGGAGACTGGCCTGGCTTCTTCAGGTACCAATCCAGATAGGTCCTTCCATTGCTGTGCAAAAGGCTCTGACTAGACCTGCAGGAGATGGAGACTGTTTCTCCCAGGATGACAGGCAGGGAACTTGGAGACTGGGTCAGCACAACATCTCCACTGGATCCTGAAATTAAAATAAGACAGAAATGAATATTGATGTACAAACATAGAGATACATGCATTTATTCATTATATTCTGATATATTTTGCATTTTATTCATAGTTTTTGCTTTGATTCAAAATGTAAAAAGAACAGATATTATAAAGCATAAATAAGTCTCTAGGAGTCACTGACAATTTTCCTTCCTAGCAGAGTCTTCACCCAAGCACAGGTTCTAGCTCTTTCTGGAATGTTTCTCACTCTCTAAGACCTATACCTCACTTGTCCCGTCATGGATAACAAGATCTGCATGTATAAAACATGGATGGGGCGCCACTGGATTCTGAGAGCCCATCTTCCCACCCACTGTCATTTCTCACTTCCTTTTACCTTTACCAGAGATCCAGAGCATTAACAGCCCCAGCAGCTGAGAGAAGAACTTCATTTTTAGGAGTGAAATGAGGAGTCTAGCCAGTTCGAGACAATTCAGAGCTGAGCCTTTATCTCAGACTTAGAAAGGAAGGTCCTCCTTAGGGAGCAGTATGCAAATAGCCAGGTGGGTGCAACAGTGTGAGAACAGTCAAGGGGTTGGTAAGTCCTGCTCTTCTGAGAAAAGTGACATCAGATGTGTTCTGTGTTTGGTGATAACCAATAAAATTACATTATGGCTGCAGTAGTGGGAAGAAAGATCCCACTATGAAAGTATTTTTCTCCAGTGAGTATAGAGTACACATGCTCTCACACCCATAAAACAGCATCAGGGACCCAATGATATACAGGCTTAAGTCTAGGATCATCTCTAGGAAACAAATAAATACCATGCCTTAGCTTTCATGAAACTCCTCAGCTAGTCTAGGGAAAGGCACAGTGCCCTGCAGCCTCAGAGATGCTCAGTGGAATTGAACACAAAGAGCAGAGAGTTAAGTAGATGAAGAGGCATCAGATATCCATATTTACTAGATGATCTGTTCAGGGATCTTAGGCACAAGTGTTATAAAGTCTGTTTCCAAAGGAACTTTCTATGGAAGACTTAGGGTAAATAATTGACAAGGAGAACAAATTTTCCCATACAAGTAGTGTCCAAATGATCTTTATAAATGAAAAGATAAGGGTAGAAAGTGTGAATATATATTCAATTTTAAGTGCAATAGTATCTTGTCATTGTCCCATACTATATTTATAAAGCAAATTAATCAAAGGACTTTTAAAAAATCCTCTCTGGAGTATAATGGAAAGGTGAATTCATTCAAGATGCATTGCACTCATACACGGATATGTTGGGTTGAATCCCCTTGGTATATTTCAGGATAATTCAGTATATAAATATATATATATGCATATATACATAGTTCTTATGATCTTATATTAATATAAAATATTTAAATGTCTGCAGTTCCAATCAAATTAACTAGTCTCTACTTTGTGTATCCAAATATCCTGGTCCTATTGTGAGGCAGATCATCACCTTTGAAGAAGGAGCACATGAAGAACGAAGTTTGTTTTGCTGCTCCAATTGACTGATTTGGCTTTTGGAAGAGGTGCCTTGTGGGAAATGATTAGGTCATTGGAAGTCTTGCACTGAGGATGGTTAAATCTGCTCTCATGGATTGAATCAGTTCCTGTAATAGTTGCTTATTAGAAAATAAATACAACCATATACTTGGCCACTTCAACCTGCAGCTAATTATCTCTTTATTAACTCACCATATTGTTCCACAGACAGGACAGGCCTCACGTGATTACAGACAGACAGGATACAGCATGTAGGTCATTTTGTCTCTAAAACTATGAGTTAAATAAAACTCTTCTTTGTTCAGAGCTTATGCCAATAACTTTTGTCCTAGTAAAGAACTGATACAGATTCTCTGTATGCGTGTGTGTTTCTGTGTGTGTATTTGTGTGAGAGACAAAGAAAGAATGAGAGAGAAATAGAAAGAGAGAGATCTAGTTTACCTAGAAATGACCTTAAATAGGCTGAGGTGTGAAAAGCATCCCCCTACCATTGATATTCATCTAAATACAACTTTCCTAAACCTTACAGAGATCATTTGTCAACTTCCTGTAGTACAGATTCATACTCAGTATATCTGAGGTTGTTAAGTTATTTTGTGTTTTTAACATGCCATCAGTGATGCTGAAACAAAACTCTGAGTAGGAAAAAATAATATTGCATTTCTGTTTAATTGTATTGCTTCCTATGTGTCAAGAAGTATTTCTATTTGAGAAGCATCCTTTAATATTTCATGCAAATATCCCATTTTCTGTGGATTGAGACTGACTGAAACTCTTGGTATGATTACAAGTTATTGACAGGAAGAGGCACGTGTGAACATGGTCTCGTGCAATGCCTTCCGGGATATATTCTGAGAGTTGGTCCATGACCTCACTGGGTCATCAGCTGTGAACTCCTCTCATAAAAATTCCTTCAAAATGTTCACTTCTCAGCACTCTCTTGCTCACTGCTTTCTTGTGCATATTGGGAATGAGATGAGATTCTCATCTCATATGATATCAGAAGCTTTAAGAGAGTCAGTCCTATCTATCCATGACCTATGAAGTAACAGATGGACAGAGATGTGAGTGCAGAAATGTGACAGCTTCATACAAATCTCTTCTTTTTAATTATATTTTATAGTTTTTCTAATCTGTAAGTACTTGTACAAAACATTACCCTTAAACAAGTCCATTTTTAAGTATTATACATCTTTATCAATGTCACCCCTTTCTTCTTTCTACCCCATCCCTCTCTATCCTACCGTTTTCTTTTTTTGGGGGGGGGAAGGGTTCGGTCCTGGGGCCTGAACTCTGGGCCTGGGAGCTGTCTCTCAGCTATTCAGCTCAAGGCTAGCGCTCTACTACTTGAGCCACAGCGCCACTTATGGCTTTTTTCTTTTTGCTTATGTGGGGCTGAGGAATCGAACCAGGGCCTCATGCATGCAAGGCAAGTGCTCTACCACTGAGCCACCTTCCCAGCCCCCCTACCATTTTCTTTTATATTTATCACCATGTATAAAAATACATTTTAATTATGAAATATGAATTTATGACTCTGCATGTCTGTGTGATACATGGAAGTATTTGATAAACAATAAATTGATAAATGTTTAAGTTGATGAATTAATTTGTTAATTACATTTTTTAGATAATTGCACAATGTGTGCACATACCAAAATTTCATTTTGTACTTCAAATACAGTATACTGTGTCAATCATAAATTATTTTTAAAAAAGACTTTTTTTTTTCTTTACACATTTGCTTTTAAAAAATCTTTTTTCCAAGCTATATTGCCTTGCTTTCAAAAGCCTGCTTTGATATTCCTAGAATTGATGCTTCTTTATTGAGTGACTACAAAGTTTTAGCACAACATGGACTATACATAAACACAGATGTGTGTTCTTTTCAAGTACGAAGAGGCATTGTTGGGTGTGTGCTGCTTGGGATGAGCAGGAGGACAGAGAGTCAGGATGTGCAGATGCTTTCACTACCTTTCTCCCAATAATTAAAAGTCTGGTTGCATCTGAGAAGCACTGTCAGCAGGTAGAGGCATCAGGAGGAGCAGCTGGGGCAGCCCAGCCTCTCACTTCTGCTTCCCTGGGAGTTATATGTTATGGCTTATATCACTGTGGGAGGATAACTACTACCCTGTTGACAGTAATAAGTGGCAGCATCTTTAGACTGTAGGCTGCTGATGGTGAAAGTGAATTCTGTTCCAAATTGACTCCCACTGTACCTCAATGAGACCCTAGATTGTAAATTATTTGCATAATAGATCAGGAGATTTCCCTTCTCTCTGTTGGTACCAGTGTAAATCATTGCTAATGCCTTGACTGGCCCTGCAATGGGGACAACTCTGCTCCAAGAGATGCAGACAAGCGTGAGGACTGGTTCAACTGGATGTCACATCTTGCACCTGGTAATGGAACATGAAAACCATTAGGTATTTAATTAATTATGCTATCCAAGTACTTCCATAAAGAGTTTAGCAGCTCTGTTAACATGTGATGAGCAATCCCCAGCATGGTCCGTCCATACCTGGGAGCCAAAGCAGTAGGAGCCATGGTTGCTGAGAAGGAGCCCTCAAGTCCATGCTGTGTGCTGAATGGAGCATTTTCCTGCATAGGATTTGAGCAGCCTATGAAGATGTTGTCAGTGAAGTGGACTGTGCTCTGGGCACATGAAAATCAGCAAGGTCTGGGCATGGCTACAATCTGGCAGATCTTAGTTACAAAAAAAATGCTTAAAGACCACAAATAACCAATTTGTTTATGTAGATAATGTGTTTATTCCAAGTAATGAAAAAAATAATGTGTTGTCCTGTGAACAAAATAATGGTCTATAATTTCCACATTATCCAAGACTTGCTAGCACTATCTTTCTTCTTTGTGTTAATGTAAGCCAATCACTGAGAGATACATATTTCCAAGGGAGATTAATTTTAGAATTCTCCTGCATTTGGTATCTGTAGATTTTTGTGATACAGGATTCTATAGTTATATAGTTAATAATGATCATTATTATCCAGACACTGATATTATAAAAAGATAATATATCTTCATGTAGCAAGAAAGTCAGATAGTCTATAGGTAGGTGCTGGAGCCTGCCAGCAATGAAAGGGAATCCTGAATTAGGGGGCAAGGACATGGAAAAATAAAGACATATGACAAAGGATGGTGTTGGGAGGTCTGCAGCTCAAGACTACAGCACCTTTTATTTTTAACTTTCTTTATTATATACTATTAGAAGTCAAGAGGTAACATAAGGTTACCATAGTGCAGAAAAACAAGGAAAATTTTAATAAAAACAAAGTGCAGTAAAAACAAGACAAGGTCAACTGGTAGAAAATAAACTCTAAAGACATAACAAAGCAATCCTGGGCACCTGGTGTTTTTCATGAAAGCCAGTTCCTTGCATGTGCCTTGAAGTGAGCACAAGGGTCAAGATGACCTTGGAGCTTTACTGTCAGCTCCCAACATCTCCCCCGTCTTTGTTTGAAGAAGGGAACCCGCCTGTCTTAGGTTGGGTGGATGACCTTGTCTGCCTTACCCGTCATTGGGAACTTCTTCAGAGCAAAGCTGAAGGCCCTGTCCTAGGTTGATCAGACTGGCACCCCCTCTTACCCGTCTCTGGCTGTAGTTCCTCTCGGGGGGAATTCTTTTATTTGGAGCTTGATCTTATGTAGCTGGCTGGCTAAACTCATAACAGAGTTTTGCAGTGCACGTATAATACAAGGAAGGCATAGAAAAACCATCAATAAAAGTACACCGGGGCCATGCAATGTCATTAACAATCCTTTAACATTAGTCAGGGAAGGGATATAGGGTTGAAATTGTTCAAACAGCTCGTTAGCAATTTTAGCCATTTCAGAGTCCAGCGGTGGGGCTTGCTCTAATCCGGCTATTTGTCTGTGAAGTTGAAAAAGATCTAAAGACAAGTTATTATGGTGCCAAATACCATTGAGATGTGCTACAACCTTTTCCCAAGAGTGATTTGATTCATCACATATATGAGGAGTCATACAAAAAAAATCAAACCTGGCATGACAGCGCACTCACTGTAAAGTTTGCAGAGCGCGAACTTGTTCTCCTAAAGATAATACTGACTCATATAATGCTTCTAGTTTTTGTTCTACCTTGTCATCATTCTGACCTTGAAAGTGTAGAGCCTGTGTAGTATTATGAGCAAGCTGATTAAGATAATAGGCAGTTTGTACATTTCGAGTTAGTGCCACAACAGCTGCTGCTGAATAGGCAGCTAACGAAATAAAGGCTAGAACACCAGCTATAAGTAGCCCAACGAATCTATGAGGGCACATTAGTTCTTTCAATTGTTTTAACACCTGAATACCAGAATCTTTATACCAAGTTTCAGAAATATTTACAGGAAGCATAACAAAAAGTGGTTGTCTAACAATAAGTATGGATTCAGTTATGCCGCTATACAAGCAATTAGTAAAAGAACAATTAGAACAGGTAACATTAAAATAATTAGCTCCTACAGAAATATTAAATGGTCCATACATAATGACATGGGGTGGGGATACACAACTCATAATATTTTTTAAAAGCGATGAATTGGACCAGGTTATATTATTGAGTGCAGCCACCAACATCCAAACATGATGTTGAGGATGCCCATTACCCACCACAATCCAGGATTGAACTTATTAGTAAGATTAGCTCCAGACCAATCCATTAATTGAGAATTAGTTCCAGAAATATTGGTAACAAATGGCTGCACATGCCTGCACCTTATTGGATGAGGCTTTCCTATAGATTCTACTATTTGTAAAGAATTAATGCAACGGGGTATCCTATAGGATGGAGTAGAATTTGCATAAACTAAGTGCTCAGTTGGCAAAGATGTCATCTGTATATTGTACATTTGATTTTTGTCTGGGATCCAAATTTTATGAGTCATGGATTGCATAAAAGTACAGCCTGGAATGGAGCTTTTAAAATTGGTGGTAAAGCTGAGAAATCTCCCGTCTGTGTATATTGGATGAAAGGATGGGGGGCTGTACCATATGCTGATCTATTGACATGAATGAGTACTTCAACTCCCTCCAAGGTCGCTGGATGCACAATCCGGGGATCCGGCAGGTAAGCCCAATGTGTCAGGGTTTGTGTCATCTGAATGAGCCTCCACAATCCTAACTCAACACTCAGGCAACCAGTGGGAGTCATTTTCTTCCTGGGAGAAAACACAAACATGTCCTCGACCCCATGGTAAAACCAGATCGGGCCCGTGCCAAGCACCTGTTAAAGGATCCTTCCACTTAACTTGAGCAGAAGCTCTTTCCTCTCTTTTTTTCCCAAAACTGCTGTGCTGTGGAAAGGCCATTACAATCTAAGTTTAAAAAAATTAGTACCAACGAAGCATGAGAAAGAATATTAACAGGAGAGAAGGGGTATAATTCCCCACCTTTTAATTTAAAGATTTGGTATTTGAGCAAACCATTAGCTTGTTCAACAATTCCTTGACCTTGAGGATTATAGGGAATACCTGTAGTGTGAATAATCTGATAAGATTTACAAAAATTTTGAAAAGCTTGTCCTACATATCCTGGACTATTGTCAATTTTAATATATTTAGGAAGTCCCATAGTGGCAAAGCAATGCAGAGAATGGGAAATACAATGTTTGCTAGTCTCCCCAGCAAGAGGAGTAGCCATAATAAAATTAAAATAAGTATAGTAACATGAACAAAGCAAAGCCGTCCAAAGGATGGAATATGAGTAATGTCCATTTGCCACATCTGATTGGCAACTAAACCTCGAGGGTTAATTCCAATGGAGGGCACTGGTAAGAAAGTAGTATAACTAGGGCAGGTCTTTACAATTTGACGAGCCACCTCAGGAGTGATTTGTAATTGTCGGCATAAAGCACGACTGTTTTGATGATGGGTGGCATGTGATTGTTTTGCCAAATCAATTTGAGTAAGAAAAACTTGAGTAGCCTTGTCCATAATAGCATTGCCCTCATTTAATGGACCAGGAAGCTTAGTATGGGCACGTATAAATCCAAAATAGCATGGACAAGTGCGAGAGTGAAGAATGAGCTGTATTTGGCAAAAAAGAGTTTGAATAGTGGAATTTGCCGTCCCGAGAAAGGGGACAGTTTCAATAACCTGAAGGGCTCGAATAACATAATGACTATCTGAATATAAATTAAAAGCACTAGTAGGCAGAAGCGTAAGGGCCTGGAAAACTGCTTGAAGCTCAACTTCCTGGGCTGAAGAAAGACCAGTATCCCAGGATGTAGTATTCCCATCAATAGAGCAGCCATTCCAGGATCATCTGTAAACACTAAGGCAGCCATAGAAAGAGTTGATAAAGATACCACCAGAGGAGATATGAAAGTGTAAGAAGAGGCAAATTGAAGCAATTTGTTAGAGGGATAATGATGTGAAATTGTGCCCATAAAATTAGCCCAAGCAATAACCCAGGAATCACAATGAAAACAAAGCCATTCCTGCTGTTGTAACCTATAGAGAATATAAATAACATGTGGATCTCGTCTGAGTTATTTACAAGATTCCACATGGCACATGTGAACCAAAGTAGCCACCAATTTATAATAAGGAGTTAATACTTTTGAGGGGGTAGCAGATAAAGAAAGCCATAAAAGGGGTCCCTTCTGCCAGAGGACCGCTGTTGGAGAATGAGGTGTAGTTAAATATAAGCTTCCCAAGGAGCTGAATAATCAATATAATTTACATGTTGGGAAGAGATAGCAGAATTTACTATTTTTAAAGTCTCAGCACTTCAGTTGTTAGGTTCTCCTTTTAACAAATCAAATAAAGGTTTTCATTTAGCTGTAGATAATTTAAGATAAGGGCGAAGCCAATTAAAATCTCCCAGAAATTTTTGAAAATCATGTAAAGTACGCAAATGAGAGGTTTTAATCTGTAATTTCTGACTAGTAAAATAATAAGGACCTAAAATATAACCAAGATAAGTGTACGGAGGATGCTCTTGCACTTTATCATTGGCTGCAATTACTCCAAAAGAGGTAAGGTCTAGTTTTAATTGTCTAAAAGCTTGTCGTAGTACTGTAGGGTTTAAATGAGCTAACAATATATCATCCAGATAATGAATGACATAAACTGAAGGAAATTTTTGGCGAGTAAAAAAAAAGAGCCCGCGCTACAAAACTTTGACATAAGGTGGGCTATTTGCCATGCCTTGAGGCAGTACTAGCCAATGGTACTGTTTCATGGGTTCTTTAAAATTAGGGGAAGGGACACTAAATGCAAAACGTTTGCAGTCTTGACGGGCAAGGCGTACGGTATAAAAACAGTCTTTCAAATCAATTATTATTTTGTATGTATTTTGCGGAATGGCCATTGGGGAGGGCAAACCTGGTTGTAATGGCCCCATGAGTTCCATAGTAGCATTTACTCCATTTTCCAGATTTCTTTTTGATAACAAAAATAGGTGAATTCCATGGGGAAGTAGAGGGAACTATGTGGCCCAATTCCAGCTGTTCCTGCACCAGCTGCTGGCCAACAATAATCGTTTCATTTGATAGGGGCCACTGATCCACCCACACTGGAGTTTTTGATAACCATGTAATAGGAAGGCATGAGGGGCAGGATGAGCAGCAGCCCCCACTAAAAATATCCTAAACCTTGTCTATGCGGTCGGGGCTGTGGCTGAATGGGCTCTGGAATGCCTTGTTGACCAATCCCCAGTCTTCCTGAAGGTAGCAGTCCTTGATCTAAAAGTTGTCAAGTGACTACATCATTTGGGCTAAGCAAATAAACCCCCATTTTTTCCATAATATCTCTCCCCCACAAAATAATGGGCAAATGATCCAGCACATAAGGCTGAAAAGTTCCAGAATGGCCCTCATCATCTTTCCAAATGAGAATAGCACTGCTTTGCTATGGATCTGTAGCATGACCAATTCCTTGTAAGGACATAATTGAGGCAGTAAGGGGCCAGTGAGAAGGCCAATATTTTTTAGCTATTACAGATACATCTGCTCCAGTATCCACTACGCTCAAAAAGGCTTTTTTTGAATATAAGTTATAAGTTCAGGCCTTCCTTGTTTTATATTTTGAATCCAGAATACATCTGAGGACCTGAAACTTTTTGTGCCTCTAGGGGCAGAAGTATCAAAATTTCCAACAGAGATTAAAGGAACTAGAACCAGCTGAGCAATTATTTGCCCAGCAGAAATAGATATAACTCCAGTAGGTGCTGAGGCCATGATTTTTATTTCTCCAGTATAGTCTTGATCTATCACTCCTGGGGTAATATGTAGGCCTCTCAATGCTGAGCTAATAATAGGCCAACAGATCCTTTTGGAAGTGGGCCAACTATGCCTGTAGGCAGAGCTTGAACTCCCATCTCAGGAGTCAATACTGTGTAGGTGGAGGAACAGAGGTCCTATGCTGCATTTCCTGGGGTTGCTCTGAGGAGACTGGAAACCGTTTGTTGTTGTGGTTGTTGTTGGTTTCCAGCGGGTAGGCTTGAAGCCTTGAAAAGGTCGGGGCTGCCCCATTTTTTTGTTGAGGGGCCAGGGGCCAGGCATCTGGGCTCCGAGACTTTTTACTCAATTCCTTATTTCCAGAAAATGGGGGGTTAGTGCTAGGGCGAGCAAGTTTACAAAAGCAAAATCAGCAGTTAGCAATTGTAAAATGTAATTCTAATTTTTAATCTTTCAGAAGAAACATAATATGTGCAATAAAGCATTATGATCTGAGATGGATACACTGTCTGTTGGTGTTTACATTGGTGCCTTGTTCACTCCCTAGCCATGACTGGTTTCCTTTTCTTCTGAATGTTCTTAACCATAGCCTCTCTCTAGGACAGTTCACATCAGGCATTTCCTCTTCATTCTTAAGATTAGGTGTGAGTTTATATCTAGCTTTGTGAGTTTCATGCATTTATATTTCAGTTAAAATTGAATGAACTTTTGGAGGACACTTTTGCCTTCTCTCTTAATTACTGAAAACGGTTTTCTGTCAGAAGCTAAGGTGTTTGGTAAATCAGGCCTTCAACTCTACTTAAAATTAACTTGCTCCTCAAGCCTGCATGGTCCTTCATGTCAATACCTCTTGGGTTGTAAGTAAAGAACTGTTTTTGTGTAGTTGGCCTGGAGTTTAAACTCTGGTTTTAGGTGTTTTCCTGAGCTTTTGTGTACAAGACTGGTTTTCTGCCACACAAACCATAGCTTCACTTCCAGCTTTTTTAGTTGTTAATTGGAGATAAGGGTCTCAAAGACTTTCATGGTCAGGCTCCTTCCAATCACCATTATCAGATCTCAGCTTCTTGAGTAGCTGAATTACAGGAATGATCCAGTGGCATATGGTCCTAAAGCATTTTATTAATGATTGCATTTAGGCCATGTGATCCAAGCAAACATAGAAGGAATAAAATGAAATGTGGCCAAGAGTGAAGACAACGAACTGTAGCCATACTATTTAGAGAGGACATCATCAGCATGACAAATCAAGAATAACTGACCATAGGAAGTGAGGCTAGAGTAAAGTTAGGAGGCCCTAACATGGAGATCAGCATGTGTTGACACATTGCACTGTGCAGATGAGCACAGTATTTACATGGAACTTAACATCATAAATAGAAGCAGTTGCTTTGGGTGCACAGAGAAAACACCGTTGCTCTAAGTCACATAGCCCAAGACATTGTCCAATCAAAGACTTCTTCATTATTGTTCACTATATAAACTCCTTCTGAGTCTTGATTTGATCATCTCCTCCTCCTACAATATTAATGGTCTCTGTCATCACATGCTAAAACAACTGCTCCAGGAAGATTTTACAATGATCTTCTCCCTTCTTTTTATGATAATTTGAAATCCTACTACTGAAAAGTTCTACCCATCCTTTCTACTCTTCTTCAATTTAACTTTTATTCTTCTCATGCGGTCCTCTTAATATCTACTACTGCCTTTGTGGGGAGAAATTGTTCCTTCTACCATGCACTGTAGGACAAAGCTAGTACTAAATAAAACAAGGAAAATGCAGCTGGCTCCTGTATAGTTATGAAGGCCACCTGGCATATTATAGGGGATATATTAATAAAATGACAAAATGTGACCCCCAAAGCACCTACTTAGGTGTGGTTGAAAGAAGCCAGACTCTGAGGATAACACACAAAATTCTCATGATCCATGTTCCAGAGCTGGCTTCAAGAATTGGGGATATGTGTCTTATGAATCTCAGACTTAGAAGGGAAAGCGCTATGCACAACAGCAAGTGGGTGCAGTAGTGTGAGAGGAGCAAAGGGAGAGCAATGGCCTCTCTTGTGACCAAGTGGAAATCATATCCACTTGGATACCATATCTTAGATGCTCTGGAGTACAGAGCTGTGCTTTTATAAGACAACGGAAGCCTTGTCTAGCTGATGACTTTGAGGTTGAGATGGATGAAAGACAGGTAAGTTTGAGAGGATTGTCACTGACCACATACAAAACTTCAGAGCCTGGCTCTAGCTGAGAAGTTCTGTCAGCAGGCAGAAGCCCCAGGAGGAGCAGCAAGGGCAGCCCCATCTCTCACTCTTTCTTCCTGGGAGGTTTTTGTTATGACTTATATCACTGTGGGAGGGAAATACTTACCCTGTTTGCAGTAATAAGTTGCAAAGTCTTCAGGCTGAAGGCTGTTGAGGAGGAGAGTGAACTCTGTCCCAGACTGACTTCCATTAACCTGGATGGCACCCCTGAGTCCAAGCTGGATGACCAGTAAATTACGCATTTTGGAGCTTTCTCAGGTTTCTGCTGATACGATTGTAAATCATGGCTAATGTTTTCACTGGCTCTGCAAGTGATGGTGACTCTGTCTCCAATAGATGCAGACAGGAAGGGTGGAGACTGGGTCTTCAGGATGTCACATCTGGCACCTGATATTGGAAACAAAAGACAAATATCCACAGGATTAATTGTGCTCTGAGACCGACCTTGTAGAGTGAGACACCATTCTTAACACTGGCTGAGTAAATTCCTAGCACTGTCCTTCTTGATCTGGGAGCCAGACAACAGGAGCCCCAGGAACTGAGCAGGGGCCTCATGTCCATGCTGTGTGCTGACTGGCACTAACTGCTACACACTGTGTGAGCATCCTATGAAGAAATTCTCAGGCCAAGTGGGCTGTGCTCTGGGCATATGCAGATTCTCAAACAGTGGGCAGAGCTGCACAGCTGGCATAGAGGCAGGTTGGCCAAAATTTATGTCCAATCCCAGAACTGAAGTCACCAGGTGTCCCAAAGAGACATGTACAGAACAAATTTGTCTGCAGAAAATGTTTTATCAAGATAGAATGATGCTCTTGTTATTTTTTTAAAAGTGAATTTTACTTTCAACATGATCATGCTATGGTTTTCATGATAGCTTATGTTTCAGAATGAAAATAATTATAGAAGACTGCTTCACTGGTACTGGATATTATGAGACCAGATTTCCAGATTTCTCGCTGTTCCCATCCCAAAACCCAAAGTGCAATTAATCATAATCATTATTACTCCAAAATTGATGAGTGATAACATTGATCATAGGTAGGTAGGTAGTTGTCTAGGTAGAAATAATGGATTTATATGAATGTATAGAGGAAGGAAGTAGGAAAAATGCCAAAGATGAGAAATATAAGGAAAGAATAAAGCAAGGAAGTGAAGAAAACCAAGAAAGCTACCTAGGTAGATAGGTGATTAAAATGTTAAATATAATTATGTAAAACAAAATCAGTGCAATAAAAATTCATGATCTACAATATACAGACCATCCCTTGGGTCTTTGCATTGGTGACTGATGCACACCTGATAAATACTTGATTTTCTTCCCCTGTGAATGTTCTTCCCCATGGCCTCCCTCCAGGACAGTTCACATAAGTTACCCCCGCCACACTAAGGAAAGAACTTGGTATTATTTCTAGCCTTGTGACTATTGTGCATTTCTGCACCAGACATGTCCTAAGCTTTTGGGTGTCATATATCTCCTATCTTTATTATTTGAATCTGTTGCCCCTCAGAAGCTGAGGTGTTCTCTAAACCATAGACTCACATCTATTTCAGTGTATTGCATTGCATACATCTGAATATTCCTACACCACCCATTTTCTCTAGTGTCTAAGTGGGGCTCTGATAAAAAAAAAATTTGCTATTCTTCCTCTGATCATGACATAGCAGCTTATAAATCCCTTGTAATTTCAAAAAAGAGAGATACAGAGACAGAAATAGATGGAGAGATAGAGGTTCTTGGGCCTGGATAAAGGCTGAAATCCAATAATCTTTGTTATAGAGTGTTCATAAATTTCATGCCACCAGTTGCAGATATTCTTTCCTTGAGATAAAGCACAGGTAATGCCCAGTGTGGAGAGATCACCACACAACATTGCATAAGGACCAGTCAGGGAGACTGCACCTCATCTATGGAATGTGGTGGGAATCAACATCTCCTAAATTAAATAACCCACCAAATGATATCTGAGAATAGAGGAGGCAAAATCAGTGCTTTAGAGAAGCAAATGTCTGCTCTATCATCAGCGACCAAGGCTGTGAGTTAGTCAGAGAAGGAAACAGTCACAGGATTATGGGAGTTATTGAGAATCTTGGGGATATATTTTTTTGGGGTTCCGGTCGAGGGGCCTGAACTCTGGGCCTGGGTGCTGTCCCTCAGCTCTTCAGCTCAAGGCTAGCGCTCTACCACTTGAGCCATAGCACCACTTCTGGCTTTTTTCTTTTTGCTTATGTGGTGCTGAGGAATCCAACCCAGGGCCTCTGGCATGCAAGGCAAGTGCTCTACCACTGAGCCACCTTCCCAGCCCTCTTGGGGATATATTATAACAGACTAATGTTCCTTGCTCTTCTTCACCCTCAAATGCTTCCCTCCAAATTAAATGACAGGCTACTTTTTATTAAAACAAATGATGAATATAGTAAAAAGTGCATTATGCTAAAAATAGGTCTGTGCTTGTTTACATAGATTTTATCAGACACTAATCCTCCTCACTGACTAGAGTCTACTGCTTCAAGCTGTGGGCACATGATGGACTGGAAGACCTCTGTCTTAGTGTGGATAACTGGACCCTAGTGAGCACACAGTTGATTTTAATTTTGATGAAACATGAGTGTTCAACTGTACAACTTCTTTTCTATTCCTCAGTCCCAGTCCCTTGTGATAAATGAGAAGACACTAAATGGACATGTCCCAGTGCTCTATTTAAGGTCATTGCTGAAAGAGAGAGAATCTAACTCGGAACCAGTGCTCCTACCTGTAAGTTCAGCTACTCAGGAAACCTATATCTGAGGATCATAGTGCAATGTCAGCTCAGGCACAAACCTCTGTGAGACTCTTACCTACAATTAACCACCACAAACAGCAGTGGAACCGTGGGTTAAGTAGTTCAGTGATACCATTGAGCAGAAAAGCTCAGGGAGAGTATCCAGTTCTTAAATTCAGAGTTCAAGGCAGTACTGAAAAAGAGGGTGGGAATCCCAAAGGAGCAAATTAGGAGCAGCCATAGAACATTATTTGTTCATGTGATGTCTGTCAATCTCATTAAAGCAAAAGCTCAGTGAGATTACTGATTTTTTGGATGTGCTCAAGACTTCATTGTTGGTATTGTCCATGACACTATTAGTGTATAACAGTAAATAATTCCTTTGTGTTTGGGGTAGGAATAAATGAACCGTCCAACATAGCTTGAGATCTGCTGTTGTTTCACCTATTAGCACCAGAGTGAGTTGTGGAACCTTAGATGTGTCAGCAACAGGCATAGGAAGGACTTGACAAGGGATAGGAGAGAAAAACTGACCCTAGGAGCAGTGACTACTCAGCATAAAATGACTCCAAGTTCTGCAATGGTGCTTGTACTGAGGGATTTATCAGAGGTCTGCTCTGATGTCAGGAGCTGATATGTACTAAATAAGAGGAACTTACACATGGTTTAAAACTTGAAAGAGAGGCTAAGACAGAGCCATAAGCCATGCACTCTGTTCTCATCCTGTCCAATGACTTAAATATATTGCAAGAGGTAATACAAGAAGTAATGCCTTACTTACCTTTGTAACTATTTATTCTGATAACAAACCATTTATGTTTTACATAGTATCTTGTTTAAAAGAATTTAGTTAATATTTTAAGTCCTTTTTTTTTTTTTGGCAGTCGTGGGGCTTGAACTCTGGGCCTGGCCTGGGTAGGCTAGTGCTCTACCACTTGAGCCGCAGTGCCACTTCTGGTTTTCTGAGTGGTTAATTAGAGATAACAGTATCACGTACTTTACTGCAATGGCTGGCTTTGAACCACCATCCTCAGATCTCAGCCTCCTGAGTAGCTGGGATTACAGGCATGAGCCACCAGCACCAGGCAATATTTTAAGTCTTTACTGAAAATGTTGATGAACATTACTAAGAATCATTCACTTAAAGTTTCCATCTTGATCATTCACAGGTTAACTGATGACAGTTCCTGGAAAGATTCCATTGTTGTCTCCCTTTCTATGATGTAGCATAGTACCCTTGGGTCCAAGTCAGGCTACACAGAGTTAGGTTTACAATTAGTTTGTGGCTCACATTTTCCTGGTCTTCACTTAATGACGATAACTGCTACAGTGTGAGAATCTCATACCAGTAATCATTTAAACAGGGAAACTATCTGATTTTGACCCACTTCTCACTAATGCATTTGAGACTAGAATAATCAGATTCTGGAAAATAGGACCAAACTCAACTCACTTAAGAATAAAGCTCCCTCACTGGAACACCAATGCTGAAGCAATAGAAATCATAGATTGATGCTGGGAGGCAGAGATCAGGCTTGTAGCCCTAGCAATTTAGGAGACTGAGATTTGGAGAATTCAGATTGAAGGCCTGTCTAAGAAAGAAATTGTCCAACATATTTATAAGATGATTTCTTTGTTGCTTTGTATGTTCCTCTCCCATGGTATAACCCCTGCTTTCATTGTATTTGATGTTGGTATAATTTGTTGAGGGGAAGGGCAAAAAAAAACTGTTTGAATAGGGATCTAGGAGGACCCATTGCGACAATGAGATGTACAAGTCCTTATGTTGAAAAACAAACTTTACAACTTTGGCAGGGCAGGGCCGGGGTGGGGAGGCCCCGGGGGAAGAGGAGAGGGGTGAGTTGGGAAGGGTTGGGAAAGGGAAACAAAGAAGGAGGCAACAATGCTTGATAAGAAATGTACTCATTACCTTGCCTATGTAATTGTAACCCCTCTGTAAGGTACTTTCACAATAAAAAATTAAAATAAATAAATAGAAAATAATTCAGAAGAAATGTTAAATTAAAACTACATGTTTTGGGGGGAAGGGAAAGGGAATGACAAAATGGTAAAACAAAGAACAAAGGGTGAACCAATGCCACAGTGAAATTAACAAAACACTAAGTTGGAAATGCACTTTACAACTTTGGGTGGGGGGAGTTGATTCAGGAGTGAGGGAGTATGAGGAAGGGGGTAATCATGTTCGAAAAGAAATGTTCACAAACAAGACCACCCTAAAGCTATGAGCACGACTATGATGATTGCAGCATTATTCACCATAGCTAAGATATGGAACCAACCCAGATGCCCCTCAGTAGATGAATGGATCAAGAAAATGTGGTATATATACACAATGGAATTCTATGCCTCCATCAGAAAGAATGACATTGCCCCATTTATTAGGAAATGGAAAGACTTGGAAAAAACTATATTAAGTGAAGTAAGCCAGGCCCAAAGAAACATAGGTCCCATGGTTTCCCTTATTTGCAATAACTAGTATGTGTCTGAGTCAAGCGGAAAAGGTCAGATAAGTTGATGTTAAGGAAATGAACCCTAAGATATGTATTCAAATGTTTTTTTTCTTTCATGCGATTGTTTCTAGCATATTTATATGATTATTTCTTTGTTGCTTTGTATGTCCCTCCCCCACAGTATAACCCTTGCTTTCACTGTATTTGAGGTTGGTATAATTTGTGGAGAGGAAGGGAAAATACAAATCATTTAAATAGGGATACAGGTGGACCCATTGCAACAATGAGATGTACAAGTCATTATGTCAAAAAACGAACTTTACAACTTTGGTGGGGGGGGGAGGGAGGAAGGAAGATTGGGTGGGGGTGCAGGAAGAGGATGGGAAGGGATGGGAAGGGGAAACAAAGGAGGAGGCTACAATGCTTGATAAGAAATGTACTCATTATCTTGCCCATGTAATTGTCACCCCCCTCTGTAAAGTATTTTCACAATAAAAAAGAAATGTACTCATAACTTTACATATATATATATAACCCCTCTCTGTATGTTACCTTTATAACAAAGTTAAACTAAATTAACAAAAATAAAAAGTAAATAAATGGGTAAATGTTGGAGGGCCATCATGTATGGTAAAAAATAAGGGAGATGGTGATAAATAACAAATCCAATAGAAGAATATTATATGTAAAATGCAGTATTATATATTCTTTATGTTTAGAGAGACTATTATACAGTATTACATACAGTACATTATATACAGAAAATATATACACAGAATATATACATATGCTATTAAAATACATAGGCCTATATACATGTTAACATCTATATATAGGCAAACATCTGTATATACATGACACATATGAATATTATATGACACATATGATGCGCATGATATGTGTGGCATGTACATGATATATGACATGTGAGGTGTGTGGGGGTATGTATGCCAGATGACACATATGTGGCATGTACATGATGCATGTGTGAAATGTTTGTGACATGCATGTGGCATGTGTATGACATATTATTAGCACATGGTTGGCATATATGTATGTGTCACATATACATATATCATAATAAAGAGTAATATATTTTATATTTTTGCTCAGTGTCTATGATATTCATGTTGTAAATATCCTAATGAAATCCCTTTGTGTAATTCCTCAATGCTAATACTATTTTTCAAAGGGAAATGGAAAAAAAATACATGTTTTGGATCTCTACTAAAACTGTACTCAGGTTTACTACTAAATACCAAATTCGAATTCTAGGAAAACAAGTAACAATATGATATGTCATGTCCTCACTTACTAGAACTTACTGCTGGAAAATATAATAGATGCAATGTATTCTTTAAAGACATTTCTATTGTAAACATATTACCATTTTGGCAAAAACAAATGATTAGCCTTTAAATAGACTATCATTACTTTTGGCTGCCTTTGGTCTTAATATATGAACTTCAATTCTACAGAAATTATAAAAACTTACCAAAATTCTTCTTGGGCCAAAACAAGTCATTTCACCCAGGTGCTAGTGGCTCACAATTGTAATCCTAGTTACTTGCTCAGGAGGCCTTGATCTGAGCATGACTGTTCAAAGCCAAGTGTAACTACTAAATATGTAACAAGTGGAGCTGTTGCTCAAGTGGTAGAGAGCTAGCCTTGAGCCAAAAATGCTCAAGATGGCTCCCAGGCTCTGAGTACAAGTATCAGAAGCAGCACACAGAAAAAGAAAGGAGCCATTTCAATTTTTGTACACTATCTATAGAACTAAAGGAGAATATAGGGAGGCAACTGTCCTCTGGTGACTGACATAAACTGGCACTCTCCTATGTTACCACATAATGCTGAGGTCACCAGAGATGGTGACCACAAGCTGGACAAGAACAAGAGTAAGGCCCTCAGAGGAGTGTCTGTTGTTCCCAGGTGGGATGCAGGCTTCTAAAATTCTTTCCTAAAGACCAGAGGCAATTAAAGGAGGAAGGACTTAAAGAGAACACTTTGTATTCAGCCATTCAGGCTCCTTTGTCTGATGTTCTTTGTCTGGGTCCATAGATTGGAACCATGTGTGGTATCTTGATTTCAGGCCAGAAGCTCTTCAAAGTGAATTGTTTGTGTCCATCAAATAGGAGTGGACAATTTGGGCTCAGGAGTTTTGAAATTTTGGGAGGATGTTTAGATCTGTGGGCTGATCACAGAAAACAAAAACAAATAACAACAAAAACAAGATATCAGTGATCAGGAGCAAATGGCAGTTTTATTTTGGGGATGACTGACATTTGCAGGAGGAAGCTCCTCACATCAAGAGACTGTGTAGAGGCTGAGGTGACAGGAAGTACAGAAAGGCTAGTCTGTCTATAAGACTTCACACCCAGAGACACACAGGGAGTGTCTGGGTCAGAAAGACACATAGGGACAAGGTGATTAGGAATTTCCATGAACTGGATTTATCTTTCCTTATTGTTTGGTGCTGTGGATGGATTATCCTGAAGTGCATTCTGTATCCACTTCTTTGGTGGATTAAAATCAGTACTTCTTTATACTGTTTTTGAAGTAACTTGATATGCAAAATTAAAATTGGCACATACAAACCTGCCATTAAGGAAAATAGTAAGCTACCCCACTTATGGACATTTATCCAAACGACCACAAACCAGGACAAAGGGTATGGAGAAAAAAAAAACAACTACAGAAGGAAATAAACCAAAGAAAAAAGAAAAGAAGAAAGGAAAGTAAAAAAATGAAAACAGTTCAATAGAAAAGCTCAAAATCTATGTACATATAACCATATAAGATGATGTCAAGTGAAATTAACTCCAAGATATGGACAAAAGAGGTTTTTCTTTGTTGTTGGTGTTTTCAATGTACTATGTGATTTTTCTTTGTTTCTTTTTTATGTTCTTCCTCCTATGGCATATCCTTGTTGTCATTGTATTTGATTTTGGTACCTTGCATCTTGTATATACATTTAATCTAATTTGGGGAGGGGAAGGGGAATTACAAAATGCTGAAACAAGGACACAGGATGAACCATTACAACAATGATATTCTCAAGATGCTATGTTGTAAATGAACTTTACAACTTCGGGGTGGGGGTGAGTGGGGAGGCTGTGAGAGGGAATGGACAGTAGGGGAGTAGGGGAGGGAAGGACTAGTGGGGGGGGAAATAAACAAAGGAGGGGGTAACAATGCCCAACAAAAAATGTATTCATATACTGATATAACCATAACATCTATGTACAGCATCTTCATAAGATAATACAAATTTAAAAAGACCTATAAACAAAACAACTCAAAGGAAGTTTGGATAAACGGAATTGAATTAACTGCAGAGCTTCTTCATGGCAAAGGACATTGCAAGCAAGATCAATAGAAAGCCCACAAACTGGGAGAAAATCTTCAGTAGCCATACAGCAGACTAGGACCTCATGCCTAAAATACAATTAGAACACAAAAATTAAATCTCCTAAAAACAAATCTTGAAAGAAACAACATACCCATTAATGAGTGGGCTAACAACTTAAAAAGAGACTTCTCTGAAGAGGAAAGAAGAATGGCCAATAGACACATGAAGAAATGCTCAACTCCTCTGGGCATAAAAGAAATGCAAATCAAAACAACATTGAGATTCCACCTCACCCCAGTTCCAATGACTCTATCCTTCTTATCCCAAAATGCTCTTCTTCAGAAACCAAGGTATTTTCTCTCCTATGATCTGAAGTCTACTCACATTACACTTCTCTGTAAACATGCATGTTCCTATGTTAGACATCTCTTCTAGTGTCAAACAGGAGAAAAATGCAGTGAGTGAATTAAAGACTGGGTTTGTGACCCAGACAAACAAACCACAGAAACTGACCTGAAAAAACAAAAACCAACAAACAAAACAGGAAGAAGTAAAAGTCTGGATGTGTAGCAGAAATGGAAGAGAACTTGTGAAGTCATTAGTTCAAACCTCAGTACCACACAAACAACTAGATTTATCTGTTATCTCCTCTTTTCTGTGCTTGCATGATTACTCTCCTGGTTGTTGTAGATTGTATGTTGTCTCATTGACACAGACTTTTCACCTCCACTCAGAGTCACTCTCACACTGACATAGTACCTGAGACAATTTGCTCATCTGCTTTCCAGAGCACCAATGCATAAGCACAGCTGCCCCAGTCAGAAGGGAGGTTTTAGTTCAGGGCTGTATCACTGTGGGAGGATAATGTGTACGTTGTAAGCTGTAATAAACTCCAATATCCTCAGCCTCTACCCTGCTGATTTTCAGTATGAAATCTGTGCCTGACCCACTGGCACTGAATCTGACTGGGACCCCAGATGCTCTGTTGGAAGCCTTATAGATCAGGAGTTGTGGAATCTGGCCTGGCTTCTGCAGGAACCAATCGAGGTAGATGTGTCCATCCTCATACAGAAGGTTATGACTAGACTTTCAGGAGATGGAGGCCGACTCTCCCAGTGTGACAGGCAGGGAACTTGGAGTCTGGGTCATCACAACATCTCCAATGGATCCTGAAATTAGAATAAGAAGAAATGCAAGATTATTCACAACTATAGACAGACAGGCATGTATTACTTATATTTTGATATATATTGCATTTTATTCATATCATGCCTTGATTCAGAATGTAAAAATAGCAAAAATTAAAAGAATAGACATTTTAAACCATAAATGAGTCTCTAGGAGTCACCAACAGTCTTCTCAACCATCAGAATATGTATCCAAGCATAAGTTCTAGCACTTTCTGGAACGTTTCTGACTATCTAAGACCTTTTCTTCATTTGCCCCATCAGGGATCACAAGATCTGCATGTCTAAAATGTGGATTGGGCACCATGGGTATTAAGAATTCACCCTCCTACCCACTCTCAAATCCTCATCTCCATTGCTCTTACCAGGGATCCAGAGTATTAACAGCCACACGAGCTAAGACAAGAACTTCATTTTTAGGAGTGAAATGAGGAGTCTTGACAGGTCAAGGTCAGTTCAGCAGCACTCAGTCTTTATTTCAGACTTAGAAAGGAAGGTCCTCCTTAGGGAGCAATATGCAAATAGACAGGTGGGGGCAACAGTGTGAGGAAAGAAAAATGGAGGATAAAGCCTGCTCTTCTAAGAAAAGTGACAACCGAAGTGTTCAGTGTTTGGTAATAACCAAAAAATTACATGGTTTCTGCAGCACTGGAAAAAAGTATCCCACTGTAAAAGTTTTGTTTCTCCAAGAAGTATAGGGTGCACATGCTCTCCATAAAACAGTATCAGGGACCCAATGATAGGCACACTTAGATATCATGCTTTAGCTCCCATGAAACTCCTCAGCTAGTCTAGGGAAAGGAACAGTAGCCTCTATCCTCAGTGATCCTCAAGGGAATTGACCACTAAGAGCAGTGAGTTGAGTAGATGGAAAGGCATCTGATATCCATAGTTAGCAGATGATCTGTTCAGGGATGTTAGCTACAAGTGTTAGAAAGTCTGTTTCCATAGGAACTTCCTGTTAAGACTTAGGGCAAAAAAATTGACAGGGAGAGCAATTTTTCTCTTATAGGTAATGACCAAATTGTCTTAAAATGAAAAATATGACAGAAATATTTATGCATGAAAGTATGAATATATATTCATATATATGTATATTTAATGTAACCATTTTGATACAATATCCTGTACTATATTTAATTAATCAACCTATTTCTTAAAAATCCTACCTGGAATGTAATAGAAGTTTGAATTCAATCAGGATGTAGTATACTCATACATGGAGATGTTGAGTTGAAATGTACTGATGTGACTACTTCAAGATAATTATATTAATACATATTTGTATAAATATATTTCTCATTACCTTTAATTAACATATAATCTTTAAATGTCTGCAGTACCAATTAGTTAATTAGTCTTTGTTTATTTGTGTCAGATGCTCTGTCTCTACTTCTTGTCTCCAAAATCTCTGTGCTTGTGAAGAAGGTGCACATGGAGAAAGAGACATGCTGATGGCTCAATGGACCCCACTTGGCCTTGAGCAGTGATGCCTTATGGGAAGTGAGTAGACAGTCAGATTTCCTGCTGTCAGGAGGATTAAAGCTGCTCTCATGGATTGAGTCATTCTCAGAATAGTGATTTGTTATGAAGTGACCACAACCATGTGCTTGGCCATCTCATCTGCAGCTTGTTCCCTCTTTACTAACACTTGTGGCACAACAGGACAGGCCTTATCTGAGCACAGACAGATGAGGATACTACATCTTGGACTTTTATTTCTAACACTGTGCATTAAGCAACACACTTCTTTATTCAGAACTTATGCCAATTACTCCTGTCATCACAGTCTCTTCAGGAAGTGCATTTCCCAGCAGTCCTCTCCCTCTCTGCTTTACTGTGGATTTTCTGAATCTGATGAGATTCAACCCTATCCATCCACATTCTGTCTGATAGACAGAGATGAGTGTCATGACAAATGAGAATTTCATACATTTTTGTTTTTAATTATATTTTTATTATATATAGGTGTTGTATAAAAGAGTGACAATTAAACATAGTTTATAATACAATATATCTTGATCAATGTCACCTCTTTCATTTTTCTACCCCATCCGTCTCTACTCAACCCCTTTCTTCAATGCATAGTTCCAAATATAAATACTAAATATGAATTTTGGGCTCTTATTACATCTGTATGGTACATGGAAGACCTTTTACTGATTAAACTGGTAAACATTGGTGTAATATATGTTACTATATAATTTCACCTAGTAGATGGTTTAATAAATGTCTTAAATATGTTCTATTTATTCACATATTGCCATATATTTATTTAGCTATATGTGCATTTATTTCAATTGGGCCAGAAATCAAGTGTGCTTGCATAATTTGAGGTCAAACAACAGAAAAATTCTTTCAACAATTTCCAAAGCAGAATTACAAAATTTTTATTATTTTTGTCTTTATATTTCCTCAAGTTTCAAAAAATCATTCTATTTTACTGTCATGGGATGAGACAATCACATGGAGAATAATGATCAATTTGATATTCAGCATCCAAGATAAATTAATATTTGGTAACTAGGTGAAAGGATTGGATGTGTTGTAAAAATGTTACTTGAAATCTGTTATTTAAAGATGTCATGTGCTGAAAAAAAGAAAATCTGCTGATTACAAAAAATTTGGTAAGTGTTTTAAATGATGACTGATTGGCTAATTCTATTATTAAAACATTGTGCAATATGTACACATACCCTAACATCATGTTACTTCAAATAAAATTATTCCATGGCAATCAAACTTTTTCATGACTATTTTTCTTTACAAAATTATTTTTCAAAATATTTTTCACAAGCCATATTGTCTTCCTTTCAAAAATCTGCTTTGACATACTTAGAAAGAATTCTTCATTGAGTGACTGCAGAATTTTAGCACAATATGGACCACACATGAGTACAGATGTGTGTTCTTATAAAGTTAGAAGAGGCATTGTCAGGTGTGTGCTGCTTGGGATGAGCAGAAGGACAGAGGGTTAGGGTGTGGAGATGCCTATATAACCTTTCTCCCAATAGTTTCCAGTGACCTTCAAATTTGGCTGCATCTGAAAAGCTCTATCAGCAGATGCAGGCACCAGGATAAGCAGATGGGGCAGCCCAGCCTCTCACCTCTGCTTCCCTAAAGGCTTATGTTATTGCTTGTATTACTGTGGGAGGATAATTATTACTCTGTTGACAGTAATAAGTGGCAACATCTTCAGGCTGCAGGCTGCTGATGGTGAGAGTGAAATCTGTTCCTCATTGACCTCCACTGAAATTGATGGGACCCTAGATTGCAAAGTAGTTGTGTAACTGATCAGGAGCTTTGGAGCTTTCCCTGCTCTCTGCTCTTACCAATGAAAATCATTGCTAATACCCTGACTGGCCCTACAAGTGATGGCAACTCTGTCTCCCTGAGATGATGACAGGGATGAGAACTGGGCCAACTGCGCTCTGTAGCATATGCTAACAGAACTGCTTCAGGAAGATTTTTACAATTTTCTTCTTCCCTCCTTTTATGGTGATTTATAATCCTACCTAAAAGCTATACCCATTCCCTCCACTCCTCTAAAATTTCACTTCTAATCTTATCATCTGTTCCCTTGAATAACCCTTACTACCTTTTCTGGTACAGATTCACTTCTCTACCATGCACTGAAAGATGAAGCTGGTTCAAATAAAAAGGTGGCAGCTGAATACTGTGTAGGTGTGAAAAACACATGGTAAATTGTAGGGGATATATTGATAGGATGAGGAAGAGAGACACCAAAAGCTGCTACTCAAGGGTGTTGAGAGAAGCCAAGCTCTGAAGATAACATATTAAATTCTCCTGATCTATGCTTCAGGACATGGACTTGTGAATTTCAAGTCCACACAGAATTTAGACACTGGAAAACATGAAGAGTTTGGAACAATGGCCTCAAACCGCAACTGTGGGCACACATACACTGTCTAGGGTTGGGAGGCAAGAAGCTGACTAGCTGAGAGATGAGGTTAAAAATCAGGAGGAAGTGGGAATCAGAAGTCTTTTCTACCTACATTCAGTACAGGAGGTATACACAGGAAAGGAGAGTGTTTACAGTCTGGGACATGAGCTGGAATGAAATTGGGGACCACGTTGCAAGTCTGAGAGACCCAGACTTAGCAAGGCTGACTGTGGGAAGGATGCTCCAGAGGTATTCTCATTGCTTCTGAGGGGCTGGGATAAAGAGGAGAGTCAGCAGTGTCCTCAGGACAGTCTGAAATCCACTGGAGTCTGTGTTAGCACTCAAAGCGAGCACTGTATCACTTTAGCCACAGCACCACTTCCGGTTTTCTGGTGACTAATTGGAGATAAGGGTCTCACGGATGTTCTTACCCAGGTTGGCTTTGAACCACGATCCTCAGATCTCAGCCTTCTGAGTAGCTAGGATTACAGTTCTGAGCCACTGGCTCCTGGGTCAGTTTAAATTCTTATACTGAGAAAACATACTGCACAACAATGGGCATGTCACCAGGTAAGTAGCCCTTTTTCACTCGTAGCATGAGAATCATGAAGCTCAGAACCCAGTCTGTGCCCTAGAGGACTCTTGGGACCTGCTGGGGACAGCACTGACACTGCATCCCCCTCTCACCTCCCACTACTGGACATGATGTGTGCACATGTTCCCTTCAGGGCTGCATATCTGTGGGATCCACACTCCTTCCCTCACTTTTCTGACTTGTACTTAATGACCTCACTACAAGAATCCTGGTGTGCCACTCTTGTGAGGTGTAATTGTAGTTGACAAAGAAAATATAAAATAGGAATTTGCACATGAGGAGACATAGCCTCCTCTATAAACATGGTCCCAGCTGTCATGTGAGCCATCAAAACCTGATAGAGAGCCTTCTAGCTTGGATCTCCTGTTGAGAAAGGGGTAGCAACACCCCTTGTTCCCCAGCGTTCCTAAGGTCATAGTTTATTTTTTGCTCTTTGTGAGATCCTTTTGCCATCATGTAGCTGCTTTTTGACAGAGCAGTTGGCAGGATACCCATTTGGAGTTTTGGTTTTGTTTTGATTAGTTTTGTTAAGCTAATTGAATATCTCAAGAGTTGTGCAGAGTCCCAGTAATTTTATAAGCATAATTATGACATTTTATTTACTGTGAATTTTGATAATTTTATTAAAATATTTTATTGTAAAGATGATGTACAGGAGGTTACAGTTACACAATTCAGGTAATGAGTACAATTCCTTTTGAAATATCACCCATTCTTCGTTCTTATCCACTTATTTGCCTCCTGTCTCTCTTCCCCGTAAGTTGTGTAGTTCATTCCATCTTAGTGTGTAGTGGATTTCAATTGTGAATTGGTTCACCATTTGTCCCACTGTTTCTGGACTTCCCCTTTCTCTCCCCAAATCAGGTAGACTTATATACAAGACAAAGTATGCAGAAATTAAATACAGTGACAAGAGGGAATAAATCAAAGGAAAAAAAGGAAAGCAAAAAAAAAAAAAAAAAAAAAAAGAACCACAAACAGAACTATATAAACACTCTGTTTCCATTTCTAGGAATGAATTTCAATAGGTATCATTTTATATAATCACATGCACATATTTATTGATCTCTTGTGGTCCTCTCCTAAAAAAATCCTTTCGTCTCTTTGTATGAATGTTTAGAGTACTGTTTAATTAATGATGAACAAGTCATGTATTGACAATATGAGGTGATTTCATCATTCCATACCTGAATACAGTGTACTTTGAAGAAAAAAGTCACCAAGCTCTTTGTATTTCCATTCTGTTTTCTCCTCCCACACCTACCATTTTTCATATAGTATTTATGGCCATCATCAAACACATTTACATGTGTGTATAAATATTTACTATGTATTATAATTAATATTTAAACTTAGAATCCTTTTGTTTCTTTTTGCCACATCTACCTCCCTCCAGATAGTTTCCCCTTTTACATTTATGTCCTGTTATTATTATTTATATCACCATCAGTGTAGGTTTAGGTTCCACAAATGAGGAGACCATGCAATATTTGGCTTTGTCAGCCTGACTTCTGTCATTTAACATAGTGCTGTGATTACAGGTGAGAGTTTTGTCCATGGATGAGATGGAAATTGAGCCCCGTGAAGGCCGCTTTTTCGATGTAGCTCCAAGTCTGATGAATAGGATAATGACCTCGAGAAATTTAAAAATGAAGATAAAATGAACATAGCCACCCATAGGAAATAATATATGGTAAATATCATTGGTAACAATAGCACACAAAGAATCTGGGAATTGAAGAGCTAAAGTAACTCCATTTTGAGGTTAACCCCAACATCTTGTTCTGGAATGCCCTCAGAGTAACCCCAAGAGAGAGAAAAAAAAACCAAAATCGTTTGCCGTCAACCCTGCCCACCCTTAAGAAACAGAAGAATTGTCCATGTGTTCCAGAAATGCAACATAACAGTTTTGCAAACATCGAACCGTCAAACGTGGACCAATAGTTCAGAAAAAGGGCAGTGCCTTTAGGGTGGACTCAAACCTCGGTACATGGGCCAATAAAAAAATGACTATACAATCTTTATAGATGTTAACCAATCATGTAACTGCTTGTGTGGAAATCCCCTAAACTTGTTTGTTAAATGCTATAAAAGCTGTACTGATTTTGTGCTCAGGGCCTCTTAGCGTCACTGGTTATCGTGTGCGTGGAGGACCAAGCATGAGCTTGCAAATAAACAACTCTTGCTGTTTGCATTGGTCGTGGTCTCTGGTGGTCTTTCCGAGGTCCCAAGTCTGTACAACAGGAATGTGTGTCTAAATGATTATTTCTCTAAAATACTTAGAATGAGGGAAGGTAAATTGGGGTGCAGAAAGAGAGAGAAGGAGGGAGGAGGGATGACAAATTCAACCATGTCATTCAGTATACACTCTATGGAAAATGGCCTATGTAATTTGTGGGCAAGAATGGGGGGTGGGGAAACTGGGGGAAAAAAGGAAGGGGTGACACTGTCCAAAAGAAAATATAATCATTATCTGACTTATAAAATGGTAGCACTCTGTACAACACCTTAATAATAACAAAATCATTTAAATATTTTAAAGCAGAAAATTCAAAATTTAATGTCATATGATTATCACTTAAACTATATAAGACTACAGTAGCATATATGTAATTTTCAAGAGCAACAAAACTGATATCAAAAGTTGATGCCACTGTTTATCATTTTAGTCTACTAGAAGTAAAATACAAATATATTATTTTGTGATTCTCAACCTGATGATCACTTATTTTTTAATGTTTTTACTATCTTTAAGTAGTTGTAGAAAGTGTTTACCATTCACCTAAACAGTTTATGAATACAGTGCATTTTGATCAGTGTCACCCTTTCAAAATTCTCACACACCCCTTCCTTACTTAATTTTATATTATGTATTGATTTTCTGACATTGAACAACACAGTTTATGTGTACAATGCATGGTGATATGTGTCACCAATTCAATATCTTCGGTCCATTCAACACACTCCTTCCCTTATTTTTTCTCTTTCTCCTTTCTTCCTCCTTTCCCCTTCATTCTTCTACCCTTTTCCTCTTGGCCCAACTCTTCCCCTGTTACAAGTACCCATTTCCTGATACTTATTTTGTTGAGCTTTGACTTAATCTTTTTAAAAATTATTGAACTCTGCATAGAGTCTATTAAATTTCAGTTAATTCATTTGTAACCACACCTGCCATACTTACAGTAGATTTATATAGGTATTTTCTACCTACAACAAATGAGGGAAAACATACAACCTATGCTTCCCTGGGTCTGACTTACATTGTTTAATTAATTAATTTATTTTTTTGTCAGTCATGGGGGTTGAACTCTGGGCTTGGGCACTGTACCTGAGCTCTACAGCTCAAGGTGAGCGCTCTACCGCTTGAGTTACAGTGCCACTTCTGGTTTTCTAGTGGTTTATTGGAGATAGTCTCACAGAATTTGCTACCCGGGCTGGCTTTGAACCATGATCCTCAGATGTCAGCCTTCTGAGTGGCTAGGATTATAGGCTGAGCCACCAGTGCCCAGCTGTTCAATAATTTTTTTCCAAGTCTTTCTATATCCTTAAAAATGGTACATTATCATTTTTTCTGATTGAGTATAATTATATTGTGTATATATACATTTTCTTGATCCATTCATTCATTGAAAGGCTATTTTCATAAAGTAAGCTAGGTAAGCTAGGACATAAGTTATAAAGATGTGTTACTTAGCTTTCCATTGCTGTGTCTAAGACCTCAGTAAAAGCAACTTCAAGGATATTCATTTTTCAGCTCATAGATTAGAAATTTTAGTCTACCAGGTGGGTAGAGTGTGGTGGAGCCCATAACAAGTAAGGCCAGAAGCAGAGTGAATGTTCTACTTTGTGGCTTCCTCCTCCTTCCCCTTTCATTTCACAAGAGATTCCAGACTATTGGAAGGGGCTGTATTATACCTGTAAAGTCTCATTTTATTGCTCTTTTACATATTACTATACATTATTGTGCATTACATTTTCTATATATGTATCTCATGGGTAATGTTAGTGCTAACTGTTCCTTAGATGTTTTCATAAATGAATTAAATTTTATTGGGCTTATTCATGTATTTTGTAGATTTTTAAAAATTTCTCCAGCTTCCCATTGTTTTATAAATATACATAGTTATACATTGGTTTGTAACAAAAATAGCTTGCAATGAACCACCCTAAAACTTATTGGTATACATCCTAACCAGTTATGTCTGTAAGCTACTCATGCTTTTAAAGACTACTGATCCAGGTGGAGCTGTCATACTGCCTCCCTGGTAGCCATGACTATAGGCATAAACCCCAATAATCCCTAGATATCTTTTAAGAAAGTTTCTTAAAGCCAGGTGCCTGTGGCTCACTCCTGTAATCCTAGCTACTCAGGAGGCTGATATCTGACCATCATGGTTCAATGCCAGATCTGGCAGGAAAGACCATGAGACTCTTATCTCCAATAAACCACCCGAAAACTGGAAGTGGTGCTGTGGCTCAAGTGGTAGCCTTGAGCTGAAAAGCTGAGAGACAGCGCCCAGGCCCAGAGTTCAAGCCCCCAAACAAACAAAAAAAAAAAGGAAAGCTTCTTGATAACAATTTTGCCAATGTAGAATCAAATTTAATTCCCTTATTTCCTTTTGGGAGTTTATTGGGATCATAAGCAATTTCTTTTAGCAAGTTTAGTACTTATATATCCTCAAGTTTCTAAAAATCATTTTTCTTTTGAGATATGAGATCACTGGATAAATATTTGTGTACCTAAAAAATTTTTGCTAAGTTAAGATCTCCTTCGTGACAATAGATTTGTCCTAAATCAGAGTTTCTGGAACCTTCTTTGGATCCTTGTTACCTGCTTAAAGTGTAGATTGCTAGTCAGTAGATATGGGTATGTTCATAAAGTTTGTTGTCTAAAACCAATTAACTGACAGGAACAACTTAAGGGAAGGAAATGTTATTTGAACTCATAGTTCCAGAGCTTTAAGTTTATTGTCCTAAGCTTTCTTGGCCTATGGTGAGGCAGAACATCATAAAATAGGACCATCTAACAGAGGTACTCAACTCAGGGCAGACAAGAAGCCAAGGGAAGATAGGAAGTGATCAGGGCAAGATGGAGCCCCAAGGTCATGTCTACTGGTGGTGTAGTTCCTCCAACTAAGCCCATACCATGCTTTTACAACATCCCAGTAATACTCCTCCATTGCTAACCTTTCAAGTGTTGAATCTATTCATTGTGGCAAAGCCCACATGATTGATCTGGAAACACACTCATGAACACCCCTTCAGAATGAGCTAATTTCTTTGACATTTCTCAGTCTAATCCAGTTGACAATAAAGATTAACCTATCCATTATATTGGTCAGTTTTCCATCACTGTGATAAAATAACTGAGATAATCACCTCAAAAAGAGAAAAGATTTTAACTCATTTTTTAGAAGGTTTCATCTAAGATTTCTTGGCCCTGTGCAGATGGGCTGGTGAAAGGAAGAATTTCCAATTTCCAGTAATATTTGATTGTCAAACCCCAGGTCTTTAAAAATTCTCCACAAAGAAATGAGATCTTGTGATTGTTGATATATCAATTGCACTAATTTGTTTATTATACAACATAAGCCTTATTGAAGGATAATACCATGTCTGACACTACAAAATATTATTATGTGTGAATTAGTTGCTTAATGTAGTTTAAATTCTGATTACCTTTTACTAGGAACAATAATAACTACAGCAACAATGCTGTTCCTAATACCTAGAATGGCTTTTCCTTTGCCCAGTAAATCCAAACTAATGTGATAACTTACACTACTGAGGAATAATAATCTACATCTGATTTGAATAGGAAGAGACTTTGTTCTGAAGGCCTTTCTAGGATGAAGACAGGGAAAGGGTGTTTGAATAAAACAGAGGTTCACAGAGCTTCTTCTAGCAAAACGACTTACTGAACTTGAGCATCTGACTGTGTCTGAGAATAACAGAAACACCAGGGGGCGCAGCTGGGGCAGCCCAGCCTCAGGCATCTGCTTTCCTGGAAGGTTTGATGACTTGTAACACTCTGGAAAGACTTTTATATTCTTCTTGACAGTGATAAGGGGTGACATCTTTAGATTCTAGGCTGCTGATGCTGAGAAAATAATCTGTCCCAGATCCACTGCCACTGAACTTCGATGGGACCCCATAGTACAAATTGGATGAATAAGTGATTAAGAGCCTTGGAGGATTCCCTGGTTTCTTCAGATACTAATGTCAGTTATAGCTAATGTCCTGACTGTCCTGGCAAGTGATACTGACTTGTCTCCTTGAGATACAGGCAGGGAGGATGGAGACTGGATGTCATATCTGGTCCCTGACATAAAAACATAGAGTCCAATATTCACAAATTTATCCATGTTTCATGTTTCATGACCACATTGAGCTGATGAAATTCCAATTGCTGTCCTTTCTTACCCGGGAGCCAGATTAGTAGGAACCCTTGGAACTGAGCAGGGACCCTCAGGTCCATGATGTGTTGTGACTGAAAATGATTCTTGCACGGGAGAGCAGCCTTTTCAGAAATTCTCAAGACAAAGGACTGTGTTCTAACCGCATAAAAATCAGCAGGAGCTAGATAGGAGTGGGCAAAGAAAGGGATCTTATCTCTATACAGCCCAGAAGAGTTCTGAGTCTTCAGACTATCTGGATCATGCCAGAATTGAACAGAGTTGCCTAAGAGAACCTGTTTTGTCCTGGGACCACAGGGCAGAATTACTCCAGCATCCTATGGGTAGTGTCTTCTGCTCAATTCATGGGTCCTGGCATCCTTTCTTGGTAACTTTTTTAAAAATCTAAGATATCTTATTATGGAATCATATGAGGAAAATGTTAAGAAATTTAAGTAGTTCTGCTGAATGTGGAAACTGTGACTATTGCTGAGACCAAAGAGATTCCCTTATCTTTCTCAATATCTAATGCTCTGTGTGTAATAAATCATTATCACAAGCAGTAAGTGGCAAATGAGATCTAAGCAGATAGATAGACAAACAGACATGCTTCAGAAAGATGCATAGACTGTCAGATAATTAGACTGGTACATAGACAGATAACTAGATAATTCATAAATAGATAGCCATAGACATGTCCCTATACATAGAAGTGTAAAATAGAGAAAATGATAATTGTAGGAAACACAGTGTCATGATTCATATAGATGAGCCCAAACATTGTCATTGGTACTTGTCATCTAGAGATGTGTGATTGTTGCCTTCCACTTCTTTTGTGTGTGTGTGTGTGTGTGTGTGTGTGTGTGTGTGTGTGTGATAATACCATACAGAGGGGTTACAATTACATGGGCAAGATAATGAGTACATTTCTTATCAAGCATTGTAGCCTCCTCCTTTATTTCCCCTTCCCATCCCTTCCCATCCTCCTCCCCCCACCCAATCCTCCTCCCCACCAAAGTTGTAAAGTTCGTTTTTAACATAACGACTTATACATCTCATTGTTGCAATGGGTCCACCTGTATCCCTATTTAAACAATTTGTTTTTTCCCTTCCCCGCCACATATTATACCAACATCGAATACAGTGAAAGCAGGGGTTATACCATGGGGGGGAGAGACATACAAAGCAACAAAGAAATCATCTTATAAATATGCTAGAAACAATTACATGAAAGAAAAAAAAAACATTTGAATACTTATCTTGGAGTTCATTTCGCATAACATCAACTTATCTGACCTTTTCAGCTTGTCTCAGACATATACTAGCTATTGTAAATAAGGGAAACCATGGACCTATGATTTTTAGGCCTGGCTTACTTCGCTTAATATCATTTTTTCCAAGTCTATCCTTTTCCTAACTAATGGGGCAATGTCATTCTTTCTGATGGAGGCATAGAATTTCATTGTGTATATATAGGACATTTTCTTGATCTTTTCATCTACTGAGGGGCATCTGAGTTTTTTCCATATCTTAGTTATGGTAAATAATACTGCAATCAACATAGTTGTGCTGGTAGCTTTAGTATGGTCTTGTTTGTGATCATTTGGGTAAATGCATAAAAGTGGGATTGCTGGGTAATAGGGGAGCTCTATGTGGAGTCTTTTGAGGAATCTCCATACTACTTTCCAAAGTCGTTGAACAAGTTTACACTTCCACCAACAATGCAGTAAGGTTCCTTTCTGTCCACATCCCCTCCAGCATTCTGTTGTTTAATTAGAGTTCTTGATTCTAGCCATTCTAACTGGAGTGAGGTGGTATCTCAATGTTGTTTTGATTTGCATTTCTTTTATGGCTAGGGAGGTTGAACATTTCTTCATGTGTCTATTGGCCATCCTTCTTTCCTCTCAGAAAACTCTCTAAGTCTTTAGCCCACTTATTTATTGGGCAGTTGTTTCTTTGATTATTTGTTGTTGGGGGATTTAATTTTTTGACTTCCAGGTATATTTTAGAGATGAGACCCTTGTGCTTTGTATGGCTAGTGAAGATCTTCTCCCAATCCATGGGCTTTCTATTGATCTTGCTAGCTATGTCCTTTGCCATGCAGAAGCTCTGCAATTTCATGCAATCCTGTTTGTCCATCCTTTCTTTGATTTGTTGTGTTTCTGGGTCTCTATTAAGAAAATTTAGGCCTGAGCCAACCAGACCTAGAGTTTCTCCTAATCCATCCTGTAATGTTTTCAGAGTGTCTGCTTTGACTCCGAGGTCTGTGGTCCATTTGGAGTTGATTCTGGTGCAGGGTGATATATAAGGATCTAGCTTTAGTTTTCTACAAGTGAGTAACCAATTTTGCCAGCACCATTTACTGAAGAGGCTATGTTTCTTTCATTCTATTTTTTAGCTCCCTTATCAAAGATTAGATGGCTATATGTGTCTGTAGGTTCATTTCTGGGTTTTCAATTCTATTCCATTGGTCCTGAGGTCTGTTCTTGTGTCAGTACCAAGCTGTTTTGATTACTATGGCTTTATAGTAGAGTTTGAAATTTGGTACTGATACTCCTCCAGCGTTGTTCTTTCTGTTAAGGATAGTTTTTGCTATTCAGGGTCTTTTATTGTTCCATATGGATTTTTGGATTGCCTCTTCTATTTCCTTGTAGAATGAGGTTGGAATATTGACAGGTATCACATTGAATTTGTAGATAGCCTTGAGAAGTATTGCCATTTTCACAAGGTTGATCCTTCCAATCCAGGAGCAGGGGAGGTTTTGCCACTTTCTAAGTTCTGTTTTGATGTCCTTTTTCATGCCCTCCACTTCTGAATACTCTTTCCTATCATCTCCTTCTAGAATATCCAACATCACAAACCATTTTCTTCCTACCTCTGCAGATGCTCTACTTCTTTTTAGCTCGTCATTTGGTATTTTTATTTTATTTATCTCTTGTATGCATGGATGTCTGTTCATGCATCCTACTTATCTTTACTCAAAGATTATACATAAGTCAGGGGATGAGATGTTCTCTACATCATAAATTTAATTGTATCCTTTATTCCAATTGTTCTAAGAAAACCTGCATATTCTTATATCACTTATTTTTTTAATTTTGTTCAAAACAGAAAATAATATTTAATGATTTTGTTTAGAGCATGGGTGCCAACCAGGTTCTGAAAATAATCCAAGAAATCAAGCAAAAGGGTAAGGTAGAATGTTGCCCATAGTGTTGAGGTCCAAAATATGGAAAGCATATCCTCATTATGACAAGTGAAATAAGATCTCAGGCTGTTTAAGTTAGAGTGCAATGTGTTAAGGTTGTCTCCACAGAATTGTACAAAATTGGGAACAACTTCAGTGCACACACACACACACACACACACAGAAGCATACACACAAAGTTCAGGTTGACAAGGATTAGCCAGAACTAATATTGGTACAGTACACACTAGTAGGACTAAGGCACACACAAAGGAACAAAGATAATTGTGGGCAGGAAAGGGCTATAAGGGCTAACATAGTTGTAGAGCCATGTGAAGTAAATTGTCTTCAAGAGGAGTATAGGTGACACATACAGTAGGAAATTAGTATTAAAAGGAATTAATCAGATATTGAAATTCAGCAAATATAATTAGAAACAAGATTTTCAATGTTGCAAAAGTATTACAGAAATAAAATGGAGAATACTGGAATAAACTCTGATTTGGGGTTGTAATTAAAACCTAGAATACAATTTCTTTGTTTTATAGAAATACTAATTAAATGTATATTTATAGAATGAAAGTGTAAAAATACATCATAGATCAGTCGACTGTATAGATAAATACACAGAGGCTAGAGCTTCCTAACACAGAGAGAGTGAAAATTTTAGTGCCACATCTAATTTTCTAAATGATCTTTAAGTAGTTGTACAAAGGAGTTGCCATTTAACAAAGACAGTTATGAATATTATGTACCTTGGTCAATGTCACCCCTTTCAATGTTTTCCCCTACCCCCTTACCCACTCTGACCCTTTCTATCTTAATTTTGTGGTCTTTAATTTAAATTTCTTGATTGCATTTCCCCCCTTGCCTTGTTCTCATCTTTATTCATCTCCCCTTGACTCTACTACGGCTCTTGCAATTACCAATTTTCTAGTGGTTAGTTTGCTGGGCTTTGTCTTGCTTTTCTAAGGAATTACACTATTTAAATTCTCCTTTGAAAGTACTATATTTCCGACATAATATCTTGTATATCTCATTGTTGCAATGGGTCCATGGAGGGTGGTGATGGTGTGTAGGGGGGTGGCATGGGAAGGGGGATAGGGGAAGGGATGGGAAGGGGAAACAAAGGAGGAGGCAAAAATTCTTGATAAGAAATGTACTCATCACCTTGTCCATGTAATTGTAACCCCTCTGTATGGTACTTTTACAATAAAAAATGTTTTTAAGTACTATATTTAATGCAATCAGTTACATACTTTTACTTATGTCTATAGGCTAATTATAGCTGCCATATATGAAAGAAACCATGCTCCTTACTCTACTTTCTAATATACTTGTCTCTAAAAGAATAAGTCAATATTTATTGGAGAAATGGCTAGTTTTAGGTGTAAGACAGGGAAATTATTCAATAAGCTTGGCTAATCTGGTGCCAAAATTTAAGGAAATGGCTTGGTATGTTGAGACAGATGTGGGAAGGTTAGACTGCAGCATGGTTATATTCTTCCAATAAACAAATTTGAGGAATTTTGACTATGAAAATGAGTTATGATGGACATTATAAACCCCTAAAGAAACTATATATCATTATTTCATGTTGTGATTAGTAAGAGGATATTTAGAAAGTATCATAGGATACTTTGTATTCATTTAAAAGAGAAAACAAAGATAGAGGATAACTTGAAAACAACACTTTCATCTAGGGGTAGAAAAGAAAGCCAGTATTGATAGCCAGATGGAAATAATCACCATCTGACAGACTTTTCACTGATAATACAAAGTTTACACAATCTGAGGTAGATGCACACTGGTGGAGGTTGGAGTATCCCCCAAGTCCCAGGTGTGCAATGTCATAGTTCCAGGCTTCTGAAAGGCCCATTACAAGGAAATGATTAATGTTGAAAGTGATGGAAATGGATACCAGACACACTTAAATATGAAAGATTCCCTCTTGACATGGTTTTCATATGAAGTCACTGAGGTTGAACAGGTTGGACTGTGAATGCTGTGCCCATTGAACAAGGGCTCAGTCTCAGACTTCTGGGACATATGAAGCATATTTCCGGGCTTGACCCCAATCCACTCTCTTAATTAGATCCTGATCCCCAGGACAGAGAATGCAGAGACAACTGACTATGTGCAATTTTGTATCTTTCTCAGGTTGATCCAACCAAGAGTCAATGATAAAACTCTGCTAATGGCTTGATGGTTAGGCAGGGTTTGATGGACACAGAGAAGAAGCTAGATAAGGTAGAACTGGGCTTCTTCTGAACAGAAAGCACAGGATATGCTAAAGTTGTAGGCTTGGATGTGCTTGAAGGAAGTATTAAGAATTTCATTACAAAGAAGTCATTTGATTCATAGATCATTGGTTGGTTCTAATACTACTAAAGAGAGAAATTTTTCAAAAATTCCTTATGGTTTATCTGAAGTCTCCTGGTCTTTATATTCTGATAATTGTTCTCCTGGTCATTATAGATTGTATTTTGTCATACTGTCACAGATTCTTCATTTCCACTCAGAGTCACTCTCACATTGATCTCAACATCTTCCTCCTAGGCAGACTCACACAATCTGCTGGGCTGCTCCCCAGACCAGCCAGCCATGAGGACAGCTCACCCAGCCAGATGGGAGGTTTTTGTTCAAGGCTGTATCACTGTGGGAGGATCATGTGTAGCTTGCATGCAGTAATAAACTCCAACATCCCCAGCTTCCACCCTGCTGATTGTCAGTGTGAAATCTGTGCCTGACCCACTGCCACTGAATCTGTCTGGGACCCCAGATGCTCGTTTGGAAACCAAATAGATCAGAGGTTGTGGAGACTGGCCTGGCTTCTGCAGATACCAGTCCAAATAGGTGTTTCCATCGCTAGACAGAAGGCTCTGACTAGACCTGCAGGAGATGGAAGCCAGCTGTCCCAGGGTGACAGGTAGGGAACTCGGGGTCTGGGTCATCACAACATCTCCACTGGAACCTGAAATTAGAATAAGACAGAAGTGCAAGGTTATATATAATCATAGAGAACCATGTGTTTATTACTATTGTTTAGATAAATATTGCCTCTTGTTCATAGTCATGATTTGATTTATAAACTCAAAATACTAAATATTAAAAAGATATATGTTTGAAGCACAAAAGTGTCTGTAGAAGTCAATGACAGTATTCCTTCCCAGCAGAATCTTTACCCAAGCACAGGTACTCATTCTGGAATGTTCTCACTCTCTCAGACCTACACATTATTTGTCCTATCATGAACATCTAACACATGAATAAGGCACAACTGGGCCCTGAGAGCTCTCCCTTCTGCCCTCTCTCATTTCTCATCTCCCTTTGTCCTTACCAGGGATCCAGAGCATTAACAGCCACAGGAGCTGAGACAAGGACTTCATTTTTGGAGTAAAATGAGGAGTCTTGACAGATCAAGGCAAGTTCAGATCTGAGCCTTTATCTCAGATTTAGAAAGGAAGGTCCTCTTTAGAGAGCAATATGCAAATAGCCAGGTGGGTGCAGCAGTGTGAGGAAAGAAAAAGGGAAGGTAAAGCTTGCTCTTCTGAGAAAAGTGTCAAGTGTGTTCTGAGTTTGATGATAATCAATAAAAATCCATGATACCTGTGGTACTAGGAGGGACCCCACTGTGAAAGTCTGGAACTGCAGGTTCCAGAGAGTGCACATGTTCCTACCACCATACTAAATGTATAAGTCAGGACAGTCTTTTGGAAAGAATGGACACTGGGCCTGGCTCTTCTGGCTTCCCTCAGCTAGTCTAGAGAAAGACAGAGTGCACACTGTCAGCAGCTCTGATCCTCAGGGAATTGACCAATATGAGCACAGAGTAGAGGGGTAAGAAGAAGCAAGGATAATATCTACAATTGTTAGAAATTCTGTTTCCAAAGAACTTCCTATTAAGACTTAAAGAAATGTCAAGGAGAACAGGATTTTCTTTTATAGAGAGTGAACTAATAATACAGATAGTAGAATTTATAAGGGAAAAGTAAAATGGTAGAATATTTATATCAGAGAATGGGACTATATATATATTAAATTTTCAAATTTAATTTTTTAATTTTTAAAATCCACTAAAGATCCTTTCATTGTCATACACTATATTTGTACAGCAAATTAATTAAAGGTTTTATTGAATGTTCCCTCTAGAAAGTAAGGGAAGGGTGAAATTGATCAAGATGCATTGTACTCAAACACTGACATGCTGAGGCAAAACCCCTTTGTGTAACTTCTGATGCATAATCATATACATATAATTTATGATTAACTTAAATTAGTACTTAACATTTAAATGTCTCTAGTTTCGATCTAATTTAACCCAATATTTGCATAATTATCTCAGAGTTTTCATTGTCTTCTTCTTGTTTCCAAAGATGCTGGGCCTATCTGAGGCAGCTCATCACGTGGGAAGAGGGAGCATCTGGAGAAGGAGGCTTGTACTGATGTCCCAAGGGTCTCCACTTGGCCATTGGAAAAGGTGTCTTGTAGGAAGTGATTACATCAGGGGAGTTCCTGCACTCTGGAGGATTAAAGTTGCTCTCCTGAAGTGAGAGTAGGTTCAACAGTAGTTGTTTGTGATAAAAGGAAGGCAATCATATGCTTGACCACTTCAACTTGCGGCTGGTTCTCTTTTCATAGACACACCATATTTTCCCACAAACATGACAGGCATTACCTGATGAGAACACTGATGAGAATATTACATCTAGGGCTTTCTGCATCTTAAATTCTTTTTTATCCAGAGCTTAGCTTTGTTATAGAAAATGCTGGAAATGTGGTTTAGTGTAGAGTGTTTGCCTAGCATGTATGAAGCCCTGGGTTCAATTTCTCAGTACCACATCCACAGGGAAAAATATCCACAAGTGGTGCTGCAATTCAAGTGGTAGAACACTATCCTTGAGCAAAGAAGCTCAGGGACAGTGCCCAGGCCCTGAGTTCAGTCCCAGGACTTGCAAAAAAGGAAAGAAAAAAAAAGAAAAAGAAAAGAAAAGAAAAAAGTAAGAAAAAAAGAAAAGAACTGATACTGGTGTGTGTGTGTGTGTGTGTGTGTGTGTGTGTGTGTGTGTGTGTGACAGAGAGAGAGAGAGAGAGAGAGAGAGAGAGAGAGAGAGAGAGAGAGAGAGAGAGAGAGTGAGTGTAATGCTTCAAATAGAAACAATCTAAAATGGGCTAACTGAGGAGTAAAAACAATCTCTACCTGTGATACTAATCTTGTGCAGAATGATACAATTGAGGATACAATTTATTAGAAATTTCCATAAGTTACATGAATTATTCTATTAGTTCACATATATTGCAGATCGTATTTCTCCTATGAATGTTATCTCAGTGGCATCATAGTATCTCCAACTTCATCCTTTAGTTTGAGATGGCTTTGAGAGCATCACGGTAAAACAGTTTACACCACCGGAGGCAGATGCACACTGGACACTGGTGGAGGCCAGACAATCCTCGAGTCCTCGGCTGTACAGTATCATAGTTCTGAAAGGCTCATTACAAGAAAAAGACATTATTTAATGGGATCAAAGTAGATAAAAGACTAACTAATGCATTGATGATTCCCTCATGTCATGGTTTTTCAAATAAAATCACAAAGGCTGACCAGGTAGGGCAGTGAATGCTATGTCCATTGAACAAGAGCTCAATCTCAGACTCTCTGGAACCTATGAACACTATTACAGGATTTCACTAGACACTCCCTTTTAAAGTACCAGAGTACCAGGACACAGAAGGCCAGGGACCACTGTACAAAGTCCAGTACTGTAACTGTTCCAGGTTGATACAGCCAAAGGACAGTTATCAAACTCTGCTAATAGTTTGATGGACAGGTAAGACTTGGGAAACACAGAGAGCAGAAGCTAGAAAATGCATAACTGGGCTTCCAGATTCTGAATATAAAGCAAAGCATATGCTATAAGTATGGACCAAGATGGTATGCTTGACGGAATTACTATAATTTTCATTACAAAGGGAACAAACTTACATTGCAGCAGACATTTGATTCTTATATTGCTAGCTAGCCATCATTCTACTTAAGACACAAGGAATATTTCCAAGTAATACCCCATGGTTGATCTGAAGTCTCTTGGTTTTGTTCTTCCATGATTATTCACTTGGTCTTTGTAAGTTGTATGTAGCCACATACTCTTCTACTCTCGGAGTCATCTCACCTTGACCATTGTATGAGTCTCCTACACACACTCAATCTGTTCTGCTGTGCCCCTAGACAAGTAACCCATGAAAGTAACTCACCCAGTCAGATGGGAGGTTTTAGTTCAGGGCTGTATCACTGTGGGAAGAAAATGTGTATCTTGAAAGCAGTAATAAACTCCAACATCCCCAGGCTCCACCCTGCTGATTTTCAGTGTGAAATCTGTATCTGACCCATTGCCACTGAATCTGACTGGGATACTAGATGCTCAGTTGGAAACTCCATAGATAAGGAGTTGTGGAGACTGGCCAAACTTCTGCAGATACCATGCCAGATAAGCATCATTACTCTCTAGGAGGCTCTGAGTAGCCCTGTAGGAGAAGGAGGCCAGCTCTCCCAGGGTGACAGGCAGGGAGAGTGGAGTCTGGGTCAGCACAACATCTCTACTGCATCCTGAAATTAGAGTAAGTTAGAAGTGCATGGTTATGTACAACTATAGGGGCATATACATTTATTACATCTAATTTGATATATATATATATTTGCCTATTATTCATATTTCATGATTTAAACCAGAATCTAAAATACTAAATATTTGTAAAACTGAGACTTTTTAAAGCATAAATGTGTCTCTAAGTGGCACCAGTGGTATTCCCACCTAGCAGAGTCTTCAGCCAAACAAAGGCTGAAGCTCTTTTTGGAAAGTTCCTTATTTTCTCAGACCTAAATGTCACTTGCCCATCATGATAACGAGATCTGCACATCTAACACATGGATAGGGCATAACTGGGCCTGAGAACTCACCCTTCCATCTCACTCTCATTCCTCAACTTCCTTTGCCCTTACCAGGGATCCAAAGCACTAACAGCCACAAAAGCTGAGAAAAAGACTTCATTTTTAGGAGTGAAAAAAGGAGTCTTGCCAATCAACGCAAATTTAGACAACCACGCTGGAAAGCAATATGGAGTTTCCTCAAAAGACTAAACATAGAGCTTCCCTATGACCCAGCAAACCCACTCCTGGACATTTATCAACACTAAAGCTACCAGCACAACTATGTTCACTGCAGCATTATTTAGTATAGCTAAGATATAGAATCAACTCAGATGTTCCTTATTAGATAAATGGATCGAGCAAATATGGTATACACACACACACACACACACACACACACACACACACACACACAGACACAATGGAATTCTGTGCTTCCATGAGAAAGAATGATATTGTCCCATTTGTAAGGAAATGGAAAGACTTGGAAAAATTATATTAAGTGAAGTAAGACAGAACCAAAGAAACATAGGCTCATGGTTTTCCTCATCCATAATAATTAGTATATGCCTAGGATAGTCCTAGTAGAGGTTCACAATAGCCCAATATCTCTGTATATATGACCATATAAAATGATGATAAACAAAATGCTCATTATCTTGCCCATGTAATTGTAACTCCTCTGTATGGTATTTTCACAATAAAAAAAGAAAAAATGATCTTCACGATTTGGCAACAAGGGGGGTTAATTTTTTGTTGCTATTGTTGTTTTCTTTTTCTTTTCTTTCTTCTTTTTTGTTTTTTGGGTTTTTTTTCGGGGGGGGGGCGGTCATGGGGCCTGAACTCTGGGCCTGGGTGATGTCCCTCAGCTCTTCAGCTCAAGACTAGCGCTCTACCACTTGAGTCACAGTGCCACTTTCGGGTTTTTTCTTTTTGCTTATTTGGTGATGAGGAATCGAACCCAGGGCCTCAGGCATGCAAGGCAAGCGCTCTACCACTGAGCCAACTTCCCAGCCCCTCTTTTCTTTTTTTAAAGTGTACTGTTGGCAGTTATTTCTTTTGTCTTGCTTTTTATCCCTCTGATTTATTCCACATGTTCATGATTTCTGATTTTTGATACCCTTTGTCTTATATACAGTCTATCTGTTTTGGAGAAGGGAAGAGGAATCACAGAAACAAAGGGTTGGACAAAGGGTGAACCAATGCTTCAGTGATATAGACACTATATTGACAATTAACTTTACAACTTGGGAGTATGGAATAGTTGGGTTAGGGAAAGCAGGAGAAAATGAGGAAGGAGGTAACACTGTTCAAAAAGAAATGTTCTAATCTTATGACCATATGAAATGATGCTAATTGAAATGAACTTCAAGATATGGAAGCAAAAGTGTTTTTAGGTTTTGTTTTGGATTTTCTATTTTATTGTAATGTGTGAAGTTATTTGTTTTTGTTCCATTCACTTGTTGCCTTTTGCCACAGGTTTTTTGTTTTTGTTTTTTTTATTGTGAGAATACTGTACAGAGAGTTACAATTACATGGGCAAGATAACGAGTACATTTCTTATCAAGTATTGTTGCCTCCTCTTTGTTTCCCCTACCCATCCCCTCCCATACTCCCCCCGACACCCGCACCCCCCACCCCACCAAAGTTGTAAAGTTCGTTTTTCGACATAATGACTTATGTCATTGTTGCAATTGGGTCCACCTGTATCCCTAGTTAAATGATTTGTTTTTACCCTCCCCTCCACAAATTATACCAACATAAAATACAGTGAAAGCAGGGGTTATACCCTGGGGGAGGGACATACAAAGCAACAAATAAATCATTTTATAAATATGTTAGAAACAATTGCATGAAAGAAAAAAAAAACATTTGAATACTTATCTTGGGGTTCATTCCCCTAACATCAATTTATTTGACCTTTTCTGCTTGACTCAGACATATACTAGGGAAATAAGGGAAGCCATGGGATCTATGTTTCTTTGGGCCTGGCTTACTTCACTTAATATAATTTTTTCCAAGTCTTTCCATTTCCTAACAAATGGTACAATGTCATTCTTTCTGATGGAGGCATAGAATTTGATTGTGTATATATACCACATTTTCTTGATCCATTCATCTACTGAGGGGCATCTGGGTTGGTTCCATATCTTAGCTATGGTAAATAATGCTGCAATAAACATAGCCATGCAGGTAGCTTTAGTATGGTCTTGTTTGTGATCATTTGGGTAAATGCCCAAATGTTGGATTGCTAGGTCATAGGGGAGCTCTATGTGGAGTCTTTTGAGGAACCTCCATAATACTTTCCAAAGTGGTTGAACAAGTTTACACTCCCACCAACAATGCAGTAAGGTTCCCTTCTATCCACATCCCCTCCAGCATTTGTTGTTATTAGAGTTCTTGATTAGAGCCATTCTAACTGGGGTGAGGTGGTATCTCAATGTTGTTCTTTTTTTCCTTCATGTTTCCATTGGTTTATTCCCTGTTGTCACTGTTTTTTATTTTGGTACTTTGTATCTTGTATAAATGTATTTCTGATTTGGGGAAGGGAAGGGGAAGAACAAAGTGGTGAGACAAAGGACAAAGAATGAACCAATGTAATAGTAATACTCACAGACATTTTGGAAATGAGCTTTACAACTTGGGGTGGGGAGGGAAGTAGAGGGAAGGGAAAGTGGGAGAAAATGAGGAAGGCGATAACAATGTTCAATAAGAAATGTACTCATTACCTTACATATGTAACTGTAAGTCCTCTGTACATCACCCTTACAATAAAAAAAACAAACTTTTACATGGTCAAATATTATTTCTTCAATTTCTGAAGAAATATTTTTGAAGAATCGAAATGACCTTCAAAGTTTTAGAAGTCAGTAACAAATTCATCAATACCATAGGTTTTCTTGATTGAAATGCATTTAAATGAAAATTAACTAATATGTATATATTCAATTTGATTGCCTCTTCCTTCCCTACATAGATTTGGTATTTTGTATCTTTGACTCAATCATCTAAAGTTGTTTATTACTGCACTTTTAAATTGTACAACTCTGGGATTGCTGATAAAATACTCATCTTTGTTTTAAAAAAATAAATTGACTCATTATTTTATTTTTGTAACTGTAACCCCTCTGTACATCATGTTTACAATAAAATAAATTTTAAAAAAGGAAAACTTCCCCAATGTTAGAATTTCAAATAGAGCATCCACCAGGCACCTAAGACTGGTTCACTCCCATCAACTGATAAAGTGATACCTACTCCTCTGCAAGGCCTTAGGAAACAAGCACAGAGATAATGGACCAACAGCAGTGACTAGAAGCACTTAAATATTATGCATAGCTCTTTCCCTAATCACAGTTCTTTGTCTATTGAAACCTAGATGTACTGTCAGTACCCTGAAGACTACTAAAGATGGGTTAAATTCTGTCTTCCTGTCTTTTGCATGCTATGTAACAAATCTTCTTTTGCCCTGTATATCCCTTTATTTAATACATAGAGGAGTGGCCAGACCTTGCACGGGGAACTTTAGCAGTTTGTGCCTAGAGTATTAGAACTCTGGTTTTGAAACCATAAGGAAGAATTAATCTACCAACCATTTCCATGTAGTCTATTAATTCTATAGAAGCCCTTCCTAATCCTCATATTGGGTCACCAGTCCTCTCTTGTGCCTCAGCTGTCTCTCAACAGCATCCTAATAAATCTTTACATCTTTGCTACCTTGTTTGGTTAATGCTTTTGCCAACCCATGAGTAACACCTGCCACCACAAAGACCCTTCTGCAGTTGTTCATAGCAAACATCATCCTTCCAATCAAAAGCTACATGGTAAATTTTCATGACAAGGATGATTTATAGCTTAAGATCTATCTATGTGCTGTGTGGATTGAAAACTCTTTCCATTCTGTTATTGACTAAAATTCCATTGTATGGAAGTTTCACAGGGCTTATAAATTTCAAGAAGATTGTTATTGTTCACCTGGGTTTGCAAGCATGAAGAACAGCACTTGTGAAGACTCAGGGTCATTGTTGAAGGGGCAGAATGATGCAGGCTCCAGCCTCAGGATTATCTGAGGACTGTGTTTGAGTATTAGAAAAGCTCTTGGCATGCTGGGCTAGAGAGGGAACATGTTCTCTCTCCCTATCTCAAAACACATGTCACAGACTCCTAGGTGCTGAGGAAGTAGCTCTTCTGCTTGCTTAAGCATAGATGAACAGCTGGTCAAGCATTTTCCTGAGATTGGAGAAGTGGTTTGAACTTGCTCTAAAATAGTTTAGATAATAATATATCAAGACATTGTCTCATAGGTCAAGTAAAAATGTAACTGTTGAAATTTGTGTATGAATATCTTCTGACCAAATCTTGGCAAAGATTATGCTTGCTTATCTTTAAATACCCACTAACAATAAAGCACAGCATGCAGTGGCAATTGCTGTTTGCACTCTGCATCCCCTGTGTCCTGGTGATTTTGTGACCCTTACCCAGGGACCCCAATGCACTAGTCGTTGACAATTGGTGCCAGAACAGGGACCCTGCATTGTTGATTTCAGGAAGGGATATTCAGGTAAGTACTTTTAATTACAGGGTAATGGGACAAGTTAAGTCTACTCCGTACTTACATATGCTTAAACATTTACTTGCTGCTTATGGTGTAAATATTTCTTCTTCTGACATAGAAATATGTATTAAAGTACTTAGGGAATGGAATCCTTGGTTCCCTGATGAAGGAACATTAGATGTTGATAATTGGAAACGAGTAAAGAATAATGTAGAAAGAGCTGTTCGAGAAGGGGAAAAGATTCCTATTAGATTTTGGTCCATTTGGGCTATTTTACATACCCTTTTTAAAGCTTTGAATGAGGAAAGAATAATAGCAGACTTAAAGAAAAAGGCCACTCCTTCTTTTGTAGATTTACAATTGGACTCTGAGGTTAAGGATGCAATAGATAAGGATGCATTGCAATTAACAGAGAAAAAACAAGAGGTAAAAAGGCTGAAAAGGAACAAATTGAAAGTGTAAATAAAATGTCTGAGCAAATGGAATTGATTTTATCAAAATTACAACATATGGAGTTGGAAATTAGCAGAGTGAAAAGAGAACCTGAGAAAGTGAAAGTAAAGCAGCCTTCGGCTCCTCCGTCATTCCCTCACAAAACAGAGGGCTCAGACAGTGAGTTTGATGAGGAAATGCCTATTTTTTCTTATCCTGTAATTCGACCATCCCCTATGAATGCTATAGCTCAACCAGCCAGATATGAAGATGTTGCTGTTGATGATATTGGTAAACTTAAGAAGGCAGTGACATTGTATGGTCCTCAGTTTCATTATGTTAAGGAATTGCTTAATGGACTTGCTCGACATTACAATAATTTTGCTCCCGAGGATTGGAAGATGCTTTGTTGACTTTTGCTTAAGGAACCTAAATACCTACAATGGCAAATGTAGTTTACTGAGTTATGTACAGAAAGGGCTAGACAAAATGCACAGAGCAGTAATCCACGCCTTCAGGTCATAACCTTTCCCATGTTGAGTGGAACAGAACAATATGCAGATGCTCATATGCAAGTAAACTCTCCTGAAGAGATCCATGAGCAGTTATGACACATAGGTATTGAGGCATGGGAAAGGATTCAGCCGGTAGGAGAGCATTATGGCTCTTGGACTAAAGTAATTCAAAAACCTAATGAACCCTATGTTGTCTAGAGCCCTGCAGGGAGTCTCTCTGCATGATAAGCTTGACTATCTGGCTGGAACATCTCTCCAGGCTATTTACAGAATCTGGTCTTTGCATCCTGCCCCAAACAAAGACCAGGTAGCTGCTATTGACCACCTTTTCACATTGCCCTAAGCAAGCATCCTGCAGCTGCTATGCCCAATGAAAAAGCTTCCTTATTCTAAGCATATAAATACCCCTGTGTGAAAAATAAAATTTGGCAGCTTGATCAGAATCCTTGTCTTGCTGTCCTTCTTTGTGTCTCTTGTCCCTTCATTCCTTCTCACTTAGGTTCATTGCCCTGGTTGAAGTCCTGCGGGTCGGGACACTATGTTGAATTTTTATCATGATTGAAATTGACCTTGGAAGTTACTGTTGTGGGAGAGGCTGCATGGCAACAACTGCTGCGCATGCTGGCTTATGAGAATGCTAATGAGGCCCGTAGACAGGCCCTATTGCCTATTAAAGAATCTGGGGATGTGAGTATATATTTAAGGGCCTGCAAAGACATTACATCTGAATCCAGGCGTATGCAGGTGTTTGCTGAAACTATGGCCACTACCTGGCATGCTTTGCAAACAAAACCCTCTAATCTAAAGTGTTTTGGATGTGGTCAAATGGGACATATAAAGAAAAATTGTAAAAAGGCTGCTGATATTAACAAGAGAGGACCAGGAATTTGCCCTAAATGTAAAAAGGGGAAGCACTGGGCAAGGGAGTGTAGATCAAAAATAGACCATAAAGGAATTCCTATAAAAGATGCTTACCCTATGCAGGGAAACTCCATAGGGCCAGCCCCGGACCAAGGGCGGCCAACCATCTTTTCCCTCGTCCCTGTCACAGCCCACATTGCCGCAGTGGACATACCAGCCTTAATAGATTTTATTTTGAAAGGTGGTGATAAGCCACAAAAAATTCCTACCGGAATTTATGGGCCTTTACCTGAAGGAACATTTGGACTATTGACTGGTAGATCCAGTCTTAATGCAAAAGGAGTTTTAGTACATTTAGGAATTATTGATGCTGACTATATTGGGGAAATAAAAATTTTAATGTCAGCTGCTGCAGATATTTCCTTTAAAAAGGGAGAACGAATTGCTCAGATTTTGTTATTACTATATATATCTATTGGAAAGTCATTTATACCCCGCATTGGGGGATTTGGAAGTACTAACCAACAAAATGTGTTTTGGACTACTCATATTACTAAAATGCAGCCTAAGATTAATATTCAGGAAAAATATTGAAAGGACTAATAGATACTGGCTCAGATATTACAATTATTATCACTCATGACTGGCCTAATCATTTATTATATGAAATAATCCCTGTAATATTAAAGGAGTTAGCAATACTCCTGTAAATTCTATAGGACAAGCAGTGTCTTATGTTACTATAACCTCAGAAGACTGACAGACAGCTGTCCTTAAACCTTATATTATGGAAGTTCCAGTTAACATAATTGGTAGAGATGTACTGGAACAATGGGGAGCTCATGTTCAATTTTAAAATTTTTAGATGGAGCCCATAAAGATATTATGGAAATCTGAGGAACCTCTGTGGATTGAACAATGGCCTTTATCTAAAGAAAAATTAGAAGCAGCTCATCAATTAGTTGAAGAACAGTTAACCAAAGGACAGACATATTGAGCCGTCTATGTCACCATGGAATTCTCCAATATTTGTTATTAAAAAGAAGTCAGGGAAATGGAGATTGCTGACTGATTTATGAGGAGTTAATGCATCCATGTACCCCATGGGGGTTTTACAACCTGGTATACCATTGCCTGTCATGCTTCCTAAAAATTGGCCAATAATAGTAATAGATTTACAAGATTGCTTTTTTATCATTCTTGTACATGTAAAAGATTGTAAAAGATTTGCCTTTTCTTTACCACAAATAAATCATCAAGCCCCTCATCAGCGCTTCCAATGGAAGGTGTTGCCCCACGGAATGATGAATTCTCCAACTATATGTCAGATATATGTTGATAAGGCCTTAAAACCTGTTAGACAAAAATGGCCTCACATTTATATTTCTCATTATATGGATGATATTTTATTTGCAGGACCAAATATGACAGAATTAGAAATGGTGTTACAGTGCTTACCCTCTATATTTAAAGATTTTGGATTAATAATAATAGCACCTGAAAAAATACAAAAATATACGGTGGTAAAATATTTAGGATACGTTGTTTCTAGACAAACAGTAGCACCTCAAAAAATGTCTTTACGACGTGATCAATTACATACGTTAGATGATTTTCAAAAGCTATTAGGAGATATTAATTGGATGTGACTGGCCTTAGGAATTCCTACTTATCAATTACATAATTTGTTTTCATTGTTACAAGGGGATCCTGATTTACATAGCAAAAGAACTCTAAGGAAGCTGAAAGAGAATTACAATTTGTAGAACAGAGAATAAAAGAAATGTTTTTACATCGAGTAACGCTAAAGTAGTTGTTTGTACCCAATATTTATTTGTTGTCCAATAAGCACTTTTTGTTTTGGAGCCATCTGTAAAAACGGTAAGAGTAGTGGTAATTATATCATTAATGACAAATTGTTGTTTATGCAAGCAATCTCACAATCTACCTTTGGGAAAATGATAGGAAAATTATCCAGTAAAATTTACTAATGATATTTGTAGCATTTCAGACATGTTTAACAAATATTTTACTTGGTCTTTTGGCAAGGGAAAGATAATTTTAAATAAATCATACCCTGATAGGGTAAATACCCATTGCCTGGCCTGGTGAATAATAATTGCCAACTGTTGTTCATAAAGCATAATATTTTTTGTAAATCTATGCCGTGTATAAATCCATTTTAATGGTAGCTCACTTTGTCCTATAATTCCTGTTGGATGTTTCCATGTATCTAAAATATATAAATTTATGGTTGATTATGTTAAGGAATTGCTTAAAGGATTTGCTCGACATTACAATAATTTTGGTCCTGAGGATTGGAAGATGCTTTGTTGAGCCTTGCTTAAGGAACCCGAATACCTACAAGGGCAAATGTGTTTTACTGAGTTATGTACAGAAAGAGTTAGACAAATGCACAGAGCAGTAATCCACGCCTTCAGGTCATAACCTTTCCCATGTTGAGTGGAACAGAACAATATGCAGATGCTCATATGCAAGTAAACTCTCCTGAAGAGATCCATGAGCAGTTATGACACATAGGTATTGAGGCATGGGAAAGGATTCAGCCGGTAGGAGAGCATTATGGCTCTTGGACTAAAGTAATTCAAAAACCTAATGAACCCTATGTTGAATTTTTATCACGATTGAAATTGACCTTGGAACGTACTGTTGTGGGAGAGGCTGAACGGCAATAACTGCTGCACATGTTGGCTTATGAGAATGCTAATGAGGCCTGTAGACAGGCCCTATTGCCTATTAAAGAATCTGGGGATGTGAATACATACTTAAGGCCTGCAAAGACATTACATCTGAATCCAGGCGTATGCAGGTGTTTGCTGAAACTATGGCCACTACCTGGCATGCTTTGCAAACAAAACCCTCTAATCTAAAGTGTTTTGGATGTGGTCAAATGGGACATATAAAGAAAAATTGTAAAAAGGCTGCTGATGTTAACAAGCTCTGGTCGGAGCTGAGCAGAGGATCTCATATCCATGCTGTGATCTCACTGGGACTGACTCTTGCACAGCATAAGAGCAGCCGAGTATGAAACCTCAGGCACTGGACTGTTCTTGGGGCACATGCAAATCAGCAGAGGCTGTAAAAAGCTGGAAACAACGGCAGAATCCATGTTAACTCTCCTCTGTTGTCACAGGCCCGAGGAGGGCAGCAGAGTTTACCTGCATAGAATGCTTCTCAGTGGTAGCTAAAGGAAACAATCAGTTTGTTCTGAAAGTAGAGTAAGCTCTTGCTCATTTCCTGGCTGCCTGTGAAACTTTTCTTGTGCCTCTTAATCATAGTTGTACTCGATTAAACTTAAAGGAGGGAAGAATTAAGGAAAACGAGAGCATTCAGGCTTCAGGACATATAAAGAAAAATGAACACTGGAAGATTTTGTAGACGTTCTGAAGTGGTGCACATTTCTCTATACATTGCCACAGTATGCCAACATATAACTTGTTATAGCTTCCAGTCCTGCATGCTTCAGTCTCCCACAAAGCATATGTATAAACACATGGTAATACCTGTTCTATCTTGTAGAGCAAGCCACAGTTGGACCTGAAACCTTCTTTTACATATATTCTTGATTAATTGGATTCTTGTACAATTAAGTTGGTTTACTAATTTTCTGGGGAAATGTAAAGCAACCTGTACCTATGGGCTAGGAGGGTGCCTACAGTTCACAAAACCATTCACACAAATTCACTTGAGTGACTATACTAAGACTTCCTTATGGCACCCTCAGTGACTTCAGAGGTATATACACTCTCCAACTCAACAGTCTGTTCAACCCTCAGCCTATTGAGCTCTTATTTTATATGTTGTAAGTCAATGATAGGAACCTAGTTCTCCACCTAGCATCAAAACAGGAGAAGCAACTACAGGCTTAAATAGTATGAAACAGGAAAATCAGACCATGGGAAAATTACTGATAGAACTCTATCCCTGCTCTTACCAGAGATTCTACTGTTGTCACAAATGCTATAATCATGGGAAGGAAGGCTTGTGTGGCTGTAATCTGGTATGCAGAACTGCTCCATGACAGCTGACTGCAAGACTGACTTACTCAGAGCAGAATTCAGGAGAGTCATCTCACTATGCAAGCAGAAGAAAACATCTGGCCCACCTGATTCACATACAGAAGTTTGTAGGCATGGATAGTAGGAGCTTGAGCAGCAATACTGGTATGTCAGAAAGGACTTAGGCTCCTTCTGTGTTCCTGTCTCCAGGCAGACTATTCAATCTTGGCTTCAATGCCTCTTGATCTTCAACTGGGCTGTCGCTCATTTCAAGTATTTCAAAACCATTCCAGAAAGAAATTTCTAAGAATTTGCCTTCCCTCTTTTTAGAGGAATCAAAAATTTTATAACAGCTGTCAGCTGCCTTCACATCTCATTTCTGATAAGATCTCGGTGAACCTCTAAAGTCTGCTTGGTGTGTCTTGGGTCAGACTCACTTGTCCTTACCAAATACAAAGGAGAGATTTAGAAGATGGTCTGAAAATCTGAATCTCCCTTGAGGACTTTGCTGTAAGTTAATGCAGACACTCACAGCTACACATTCTCCAGCCACAGCTTTGGCTGCATCCTACAGATTTTAGTTTTTTTTGTATTTGTGTGTTCTTGTGTGTTATAATGATTATTAATATATCTCTTGATTTCTTCTTTTCAACTTAAAATTTGTTTGTAGAATTTCTCCCTTCATATTTGTGAAGTTTTCAGCTTTTCCTTCTGCCATTCGTTTTTCAAACTCAATTTCATTTTCATCAAAAATGGTATAAGGGTTTTTAGTCTTTCTAAATGCATTAAGATATTTTTCAAATTCATATAATATGTCTTGAAAAAGTATCCATGGGCACTTCAGAAAAGTGTGTATTGTGCTGTTGATGGTGGAGTGTTATACATTTTTTTTTTTTTTTTTGTAGTCAGTGTTTGTTTAGGAACTTTTTTTTTTTTTAATTTAATTTAATTTTATTTGAGAGCATACTGTACAGAGGGGTTACAATTACATGGGCAGGATAATGCATACATTTCTTACCAAGCATTGCAGCCTCCTCCTTTGTTTACCCTTCACCTCCCTTCCCAGCCTCCCCCCTCCCTCCCACCCAATCATACCCCCCCTCCCCCCCCCCCGACATTGTAAAGCTGGTTTTGACATGACATTTTGTACTTCTCATTGTTGCAACAGGTCCACCTGAATCCTTAAACGACTTGTTTGTCCCCATCTCCTCCACATGTTATACTGACATCAAATATAGTGAAAGCGGGGGTTACACTGTGGGGGAGGGACATACAAAGCAACAAAGAAATAACCTTATAAATGCGTTAGAAACACATGCATGAAAGAAACAAAAACATTAAAATACATATTTGAGGGTTCGTTTTCCTAACATCACATTCTCTGACTTTTTCCGCTTGACTCATACCTATACTAGATATTGCAAATAAGGGAAACCATGGGACCTATGTTTCTTTGGGCCTGGCTTACTTCACTTAATATAATTTTTTCCAAGCCTTTCCATTTCCTAACAAATGGGGAAATGTCATTCTTTCTGATGGAGGCATAGAATTCCATTGTGTATATATACCACATCTTCTTGATCCATTCATCTACTGAGGGGCATCTGGGTTGGTTCCATGTCTTAGCTATGGTAAATAATGCTGCAATAAACATAGTTGTGCTGGTAGCTTTAGTGTGGCCTTGTTTGTGATCATTTGGGTAAATGCCCAAAAGTGGGATTGCTGGGTCATTGGGGAGCTCTATGTGGAGTCTTTTGAGGAACCTCCATACTGCTTTCCAAAGTGGTTGAACAAGTTTACATTCCCACCAACAATGAAGTAAGGTTCCTTTCTGTCCACATCCCCTCCAGCGTGTTATACATTTTTTAAGTTTAATTGATCTATAGTGTTGAAGAATTAGAGACTTCATTCTTGCCTTGCTTTCTGTTTATGCATTATTGAATAAAATAGCAAGGCTTCTCATTATTTTTTCCTTTAGTTTTGTTAATGATTACTATATTTTACAATATACAATTGTCCTATGTTTGTGGTAATTTGGCATCTTTTATTTGTTAGAAGTGTTTAGGTCTCATCTATAAAGGATATTTGACAATATTGTCAGTTTAATTATTCCCAATTTTTTATCTACAATTATCCATAAAACTTATAAAATTAAATAATAGGATTTTGCCTTTACACTTCATAGGTTATATCATTACAGAACAGACAATTTTCCCAAGTAAAGTTTATTTCCTTAAACAAAAGTAGAATTGTTGTGTTTTAAATGCAATCTTTTATTGCCACTATAACATAAAAATGCTTTTTGTTATTAGATGAACAACCATGCAACAGTGGAAAATTATGTATTTACCAACTCAATATAGATATCATTCTCTAGTAAGTATGGTGAAATCGATTTCAGTTGGCACAATTTTATTCCTCAATTCTGCACAAATGATGGGCATTGATGTCTCTCTGCACTGCTTCTCTGGTAATGCGGGAGTTGCTGGGCCATCTAGTCAACATGTCAGTATATGCTGCATCTCACTCCACTCTACCACACAGGCTCTGTTGGACCACTCTTCTCATCAAGCACTCTCATATTTGCATTCATGTGATGTTTAAAAGCACTTAAAATGGAAATACTGGATTTTTCTGAACTAGCCAGATATGAGACCTTGAAATTTCACAATCTGAGTCATTCTTATGTCCTGTCTATTAATGGTACAGCAAAAAATAATGGCTTAGTCTGTATTATCCAAGGGTTAGTAACTTAGTGTGTGTGTGTGTATGTGTGTGTGTGTGTGTGTGTGTGTGTGCGTGCACACGCATGTGTTCCAGAAGTCAAATAAATACTTGATAATCACCAGGGGCAGATTCAATACATGCCAGAGAATAAAGACTTAGGCTCTAAAAGTGAAAGGCCTCTGAGAAGAGCTTTGGATTCTAGAACCAGCTGTACAGGTTTCAATAGTGTAGATTCCCATAGAACAGTATAAATAGGAGCTTAAGACACGAGAATCCTCTGAAGTCTGTTTAAAACATTATGAACTAGCAGAATGTGTGGCTCTCATACTAATGTCTGTCCTTGACTATAAACAACTTTCCCTGGGAGCATAGTCTTCTCTCCAGGCTCCTTACCAGTTGGGTTATACATTGTATTGTTGTGCAAATAGCTCAGTCTTTCACGCACCAGGAGTCTGTCAATTCTGCCATGGACTTCATCAGGATTAGTACTGGTGATGTGAGCTAAAGAAATATACACTAGCTACTTTTTAAGTTAAGAAAATGAAATTTAAAGTTGACTATGAATAATGACTTGTTATATCCGTATAGTATAATGAACTTGAAGCACTTTGAAACTAAGAAATTCTTCAAGTAAGAAGATTCTGATCACTCATGTGACCTGCATCACTGAATGCATAGATGCTGTCAATCCTGAAGCTTCTCATTTTCATTGGGATGAGCACATATATTATGTGAAAATGAATGCTTATTTTTTAATCAATAAAACTGGATAAGGTTATAAAATCTATTCAGTAATGGATGACTTGAAATGTTGTGCAATGTATGTTATTTTCTTTAAAAAAAAAACAAAACATCTCAAAGAAGCCAGTTGTTGGTGGTTCGTGCCTATAATCCTAGCTAGTCAGGAAGCAGAGGAAGAGCAGTTGGGGCAGCCCAGCCTCACACTTCTGCTTCTCTGGGAGCTTTATATTATGATGTATATCACTCTGGCAGGCTCATTTCTAAGTTGTTGACAGTGATAAGTAGTTGCATTTTTCAGGCTGCAGGCTGCTGATGGGGAGAGTGAACTCTGTCCCAGACCCACTGCAACTGAATGGCATCCCAGATACCAAATGAATTGCATAATTGATGAAAGGTTTAATCCATTTCCCTGGTTTCAGTTCATACAAAAATAACTCATTATTTATGTCTTTACTGGCCTGACCATTGATGATCACTCTGTCTCCTAGAGATGCAGGCAGGGATGCAGACTGGGTCATCTGGATGCCACATTTGGCATCTGACATTAGAAATATAAAAGTAAGTATTCACATGGTTAATCGTGTTAGAAGAGGATTTCCTTGAAAGGCCACACAACAATGGGCATACCATGTTGAGTAAATATTGACTGTTGTCCTTCCTTAACTTGGGAGCCAGAGCAGTAGGAGCTGGGGGAGTGGGAGAGGGGCCCTCCTGTCCATGCTGTGTGCTGACTGAGACTGCTGGATAGGTTATGACCAGACTATGAAGAATTCCTTAGGACACCTGAGCTGTGTAATGAGAGACATATGCAAACCAGCATAGCCTGGGCTAGGTGAGCACAGCTATGTGGCTGACTCATCTCAGTAAGCTTAACATATATCAGGACCACAGGACTGAAATATTCTGTTGTTCAGTAGTAATGTATCTTATTTGCCTTGAGGATCATGAAATCTTCCCTTGTGATCTTCCCATTTTTTTCTTATGATGTTAACTAACTAAAATCTGTTTTTTTCAGACACAATCAAACCCTCTAATATTCTACTATTAAAAGAAGCTGAAACATATTAGAAATTGGAGAGGGAAAATTAAATGTAAGAACAAAATTAGGGAACAAGCAGAGCAACAGAAAGAGAACTATATAATGCTACTCTACTAGAGTTGACCCAGCAAAGAATTTAAAACTCTGAAAGCCTTCTCAATAAGGAATCCCTTCTGCACACTGCTAAATATGGAAATGTGATTTCTGAGAACACATATAACACTAAAATATTTTTCATTTTCTTCACTATTAAAAGACCATGATCTTCATTTTTAGAACCTAAACTCAGAAGTCCTAGTAAATCATTAGAGCTGAGCATTTATCTCAGAGATTGAGGATAGGTACTACCTATAGTGAACCTGTACATGTCTTTGTTGGTGCAGCTGTATGGGAAAAGATAAGAGGAGGAAAAGACCTCTCTCTTGAGACTGGAGTGACATAAATAACTTCAGTATTTGGTGTAACATCTCTAAAGACTATGCCGCCTGCATCTGTGAGCCAAATAAATCCATTGCAAAGGTTTGGATCTGTAGGATAAACATGGTCCATAAACATGGCCCTGTACCCTAATCAAGGATAAAGAACAGTACAAGGAGATTAAAACTGGTTTCCTTGAGCTGAGAAATAATAGCTTTTCTTTTGAGTGAGAGTAAAAGCAGAGAGATGTCATACCTTAGGACTTAAGTATTAAAGTCCATGTAATAATTTGTGTAATTTACCAAATATTATATCATTTTCATACTATAGCAATACTACAGATCAGTCAAACTATTTAATAGGAATTTCACCTGCCAGACACGTGGTAGCTCACACCTCAAATCATAGCTAGTCAGGAAGCTGAGACTGAGGATATTGGTTAGAAGCCATACCAGGCAGAAAAGTCCCTGTGAAAATTATGTCCAATTAATGACTCCGAAAAACCAGAAGTGGCACTGTGGCTCAAAGTGGTAGAGCACTACCACCTCAGTGAAAGAGCTCAGGGGTAGAGCCCAGGACCTGAGTTGAAACCCCATAAATTTTTTAAAAAAAATAAAAAAAATATTTCTTGCAATCCCATTTGTCCAACCTTTCTTTGATTTGTTGTGTTTCTGGGTCTCTATTAAGAAAATTTGGGCCTGTACCAAGGAGACCTAGGGTTTATCCTATTCCATCCTGTAATGTTTTCAGAGTGTCTGTTTTAACTCCAAGGTCTTTGATGCATTTGGAGGTGATTCTGGTGCAGGGTGATATAGAAGGATCTAACTTTATTTTTCTATAATTAGTTAACCAATTTTGCCAGGACCATTTACTGAAGAGGCTGTGTTTCTTCCATTCTATTTTTTTAGCTCCCTCATCAAAGATTAGATGGCTATAGATTTGGGGGTTCATTTCTGGGTTTTCAATTCTATTCCGTTGGTCCTGAGGTCTGTTCTTGTGCCAATACCAAGCTGTTTTGATTACTATGGCTTTGTAGTAGAGTTTGAAATTTGGTATTGATATTCCTCCAGCACTGTTCTTTCCGTTGAGGATCATTTTTGCTATTCAAAGAAAGGTTGGACAAATGGTATTTCATGAAATTGCAGAGCTTCTGCATGGCAAAAGACATAGCTAGCAAGATCAGTAGAAAGCCCATGGATTGGGAGAAGATCTTCACTAGACATACAACGGACAAGGGTCTCATATCTAAAACATACCTGGAACTCAAAAAATTAATTCCCCCAACAACAAATCCTCAAAGAAACAACTGCCCAATAAATAAGTGGACTAAAGACTTAAAGAGAAACTTCTCTAAAGAGGAAAGAAGGATGGCAAATAGACACATGAAGAAATGCTAAACCTTTCCAGCCATAAAAGAAATACAAATCAAAACAACATTGAGATACTACCTCACCCCAGTTAGAATGGCTAAAATCAAGAACTCTAATAACAACAGATGCTGGAGGGGATGTGAACAAAAGAGAACCTTACTGCATTGTTGGTGGGAGTCTAAACTTCTTCAACCACTCTGGAAAGCAGTATGGAGGTTCCTCAAAAGACTCCACATAGAGCTCCCTTATGACCCAGCAATCCCACTTTTGGGCATTTACCCAAATGTTTACAAACAAGACCACACTAAAGCTACCATCATGACTATGTTTATTGCAGCATTATTTACCATAGCTAAGATATGGAACCAACCCAGATGCCCCTCAGTAGATGAATGGATCAAGAAAATGTGGTATATATACACAATGGAATTCTATGCGACCATCAGAAAGAATGACATTGCCCCATTTGTTAGGAAATGGAAAGACTTGAAAAAATTTTTTCTAAGTGAAGTAAGCCAGACCCAAAGAAACATAGGCCCCATGGTTTCCCTTACTTGTAATAACTAGTATGAGTCAAATAGAAAAGGTCAGATATTTTGATGTTAGTTGAAATGAACACCAAGATAAGTATTCAAATGTATTTTACTTTCATGGGATTGTTTCTAACATATTTATAAGATGATTCCTTTGTTGCTTTGTATGGCCCTCCCCCACAATATAACTCCTGCTTTCACTGTATTTGATGTTGGAGGGGAAGGGAAAAAAAACAAATTGTTTAAATGGGGATACTGGTGGACCCATTGCAACAATGAGATATACAGGTCATTATGTAGAAAAACTTTACAACTTTGGTGGGGAAAGGGGGGAGGGGGGAAGGGAGGAAGAAGGGTGGATATGGGTGTGGGGGGCTGGATATGGGAAGGGATAGGAAGGGAAAATAACAGACTAAGCAACAATGCTTGATAAGAAATGTACTCATTATCTTGCCCATGTAATTGTAAATATTCTGTATGGTATTATCATAATAAAAAATAAAAAATTAAAATAAAAAAATACAATTCCACCCAAATAGTGTGACAGAATGATTAAGAAAGGATTGTATTAATTTGTGATTATTTTAAAATTATCCTAACCTGTACACTTTTACACTTTCTTTTCATTTAAAAGCTGGGATTGTCAGAGTTTCTATTTCTTTTCTTGCCATATTATCCCCAACCCCTGTTTTTTTGTGGTGTGATCACAACTACAAATTTCACAGTTAAATTAGATTCCACAAGCTGGAATAGCAAGCATTGAACCCAATGTTTTCATGTCTCTGTTTCTACAGCAATGATTGAGATTTTTCCTGGCACATCATTAAAACAGCTGCTAGAACATAAACTTCTTGATTAGAGATGAATGGAGATATTAATTTCGGAATTCCATTATCCAGAGATAAGAGATTGGAAATTTCTATTGGTTCTGGTCCCCAAATTTGTGACACTTGGTTAAGGAACCCCTTAAAATGAATACTCCATTCTCCAATATGGAAATACGGAATGAGGAAAAATGAAAAGCAGTAAGAGTAATATCATAATTTCTTCTATTAAAATAATATTCTTAGTTCGGTAAAGAATTGTCCTATGATTCTGACTAAAAGATAAATTTCTAAGGGGATGTAGATGGGAATCCCTTAATATATAATACAGGATAGAGGGAACATCATTTTTCAAAGACACTGTCTGGAATTAGAAATGTTGAACTTGAATGCAAGGAAAACAACTACAAAGGGTATTAGTATATATCTGATGATGTGCTAGATACCATGGCAGACATTTTATGTCTATTATCTCTTTTCATTCTCACAACAAGACTATATATATGCCCATAATATGCCCAATTTATTCAACTTCTATTAGAAAAATAATAAGTAGGAGAGTCAGGTTCTGACTGAAGATTGGGCTAGATTACAATGTCTGAATTCTTTCCAAATATACTATTAATTTCAACACACACACACACAAACACACACACACACACACTCTCACACACACACACAAATAGATTGCTACCTGAAAGAACTAGTCCTTTGGTATTCAAGTACAATTATTTCCTGATATGCAAAGAGAAGTAAAGAAAGATCAATAGTCAATGTTGGCTCAAATACATTCAACTATATTCTAGGGTTATTCTCTAAATGAAAAATTTGAGAGTTGAGCCATAGTTACTATCCTAGCCTGTGGAACATTTATTACCTGTCAGTGCTATCACTCTGGAAGCCTTCTGTTTTGTTTTGTTTTGTTCCAGAGCAATTGCCCCTCCTATGGTTTCCTGAAGAGTTGATTGATTGAAATTCCTATGAGACTGAGGGGCACAGGAAAGGATTTAAATTTATTTAAATCAGCAGTCAGATACATGAGCAAAGGTAAATCCAGGTTACCTGCAAAGGTGCTTAGAGCAAGTGAGGACGTAATTACCTCACCACTGGCTCTCTCTGCATGACAGAGGATCACATGATGAGACATTCTAAACTTTAACACAGCTAAGCCCTATGAATGCACCAAATAATCTCATTTCTATTAATGTCATTGTCCACCACTCAACATGGAAACTTTAGAATCTAGTGCTCTGTATTAAAACAGTTGGTGCTTATTAACTTGCCTGCCTTCAATTTAGCTGAATTAATAGTAAATGATGCCAAAACTCACACTCTTCAGAGGAAATATCTTTCCTTTCTCTTAGAAGAGGCATCAACATGTCTGTGCTGGGAAAAACAGTGGGATAAACTGGAATGATAGTACAGTGCTAATCCTTGCCACTGCTACAAATCAAAAACATCATTCCAATAAATTTCAGAACTTGGCTTCCTCCATGAAATACCCTTAGCAGCAAGAGGCACCAGGAAGAGCAGCTGGGGCAGCTGAGCCTCACACTTCTGCTTCCCTAAGAGGTTTATGCTATGACTTGCATCACTGTGGGAGGGTAACTAGTACTTTGTTGACAGTAATAAGTGGCAACATCTTCAGGTTGCAGGCTGCTGATGGTGAGAGTGAACTCTGTCCCATACCCACTGCTACTGAACCTGGATGGAACCCCAGGTTGCAAATTTGATACATAACTGATCAGGAGCTTAGGAGCTCCCCCTGGTTTCTGCTGGTACCAGTGTAAATTGTTATAATTATTCTCACTGGCATGGCAAGTGATTGTGACTCTGTCTCCTGGAGAAACAGACAGTGAAGGTGGAGACTGGGTCATCTGGATGTCACATCTGGCTCCTGGTAGAGAAACACAAAACAAAATCACCATAGTATTAATCATAATACAAGAAGACTTCCATGAAGTGCTAAGCAGCACTGATCACACTGGACTGAATAGAGCTCCAGGCTGGCCCTCCTTACCTTGGAGACAGAGCAGCAGGAACCCCAGGAGCTGAGCAGGGGCTGCCATGGCTATACTGTGTGTTGAATGAGGCTGACTCCTGCACAGGTTGAGACCAGCTATTAGACATGCTCAGGCAGTGGGCTGTGCTCTTGGCAGATGCAAATCAGCAGGGCCTTAGCACAGCTGCAGTGATGGGCACAGGCACAGAACTGGATCATCACAGTAACTCTGCACAGATTCAGTGACCCAACAAGTCCCAGTCAGACCTATCAAAAGAAAATCTGATCATAGCTAAAGCCATAAGTATAAGGCTGAGAATGAAGAACTTATTAGGATGGGGCTTCAACTTAGACACAATAGAAGAGACTCAAGCTCATTCTGTAGTCCTACTTTGAATATATATAGATGCAATTCTGTTTGTTGGTGTATGTGATATTACATTTAGATGTATTGAGTTGGTATACTAAAATCAGGGCTGGTTATACAACTCCACAGAATCCTTCCTACTCCAAACCCTTTAGACTCATGAATTCCCAAACCCACCCTGTGCTCCTGCTGCTGAAACAGAGACCTTCACCATTCTGAAGATACACAATGGCATGAATAGGTCTGGAGAAAGTGAAACAGGAGCCCAGGAGAAACACTGGATCTTACCCTCAAATGTGAAGAAGCTTTGTGTCCAGTACTTACCATGGACAGCTCCTCTCCTAGTGACTTTTATCACCCAGGGCAGCATACATGTTTAGTGGCTTCGTGGACACAGGCCAAAACACTCCACAACCCACTGACAGCCTGAGCTCTGACCAGGGGTGATGGCTTTGTCTGGTAAACTCCATATGGTATAGCAGAGCAAATGCCCAGTTGTCCTAGGTCAGAGCAAAGCAGAAGAATTTTCCCTGCAGAGAAAATGTTTTTCTTACTAGTTCAGATATTGTGCTCTATAAGGAGATGCTCTATTGATCCTTTAAGGTCTGTGGACAGACTTCCTGTGTTTCTTAATTCTAATTCTGTGTTAATTGCCCTTGAAGGAGACAAGATTAAGAAAAACAAGAGGCTGTTTCACAGTTAGACTATAGGAAGAGAAGTGAAAATTGGAAAATAGTAGTCATAAACTAGGAGGTTATTTAGACTGGACATTAGCATAGTATGACTGAGTTGCCAGGATGGACATAACTTACTATGGTGAGTGACCTTAATAGGAATAACTTACAGAGCACTGGATGACTACCGATGACCCTAAGCTCCCAAAGACACTAAAATCCCTTGAATTCCTATTTTATTTGTATGTAACCCAATAATAGAAACCTGGTCCTAGACTTCCACCTAGTGGTAAAACAGCACACAGGCTCAAATGACATGATATGAGAAAAAACCACCCTGCAAAAGGTATCCCTTAATGAGACTTTCTCAGCTAGCTGCTCAACTACAGGAAGGTTGGCTTGCTCTGTTACAGTCTGACATGCAGAGGATCTCTATGACAGCAAGATAGAATTACTTGGGACAAGTTTCAGAGGATGCATCTTTATATGCTAGCAGAAGAAATAATAGTGCAGCAACAACTCACACTTAGAAGTCTGAAGGCTGGGAAGGAGTGGGCTATTACAACATAATGATGGCAGAAAGGACTCAGGTTCCTTCTATATGTCTACTTTACCATAATCAGGTAGACTATTCAATACCAGGCTTAGTGTTTCATGGTGTCAAGAAAGCTGTGGTGCTTCTGCCAAGTTCTCTTATAAAAATTCCAAAAAGAATTTGAAGGAAAGCTCTTAGATTTCCAGTTTATAGAGGAACACAATCTTTTAAAAGAACTGACCAAATTTCCCAACTTTATCTCTCTTTCTCTCTCTCTCTCTCTCTCTCACACACACACACACATACACACACACACACACACACACACACACACACACACGTAACATCTCATTTCTGAGCTGATATTCCCCTAATCTCTAATTTTGTCCTGGGTAGGGAGATCCTGGCCTAATATTGCAATGTACAGCAGGGAAGACATGTGAAATACAGAGCAAGACACTCATTCTTACTTTGCTGTTATAAGATAGGAGCTCTTTTGTTTATTTTGGAATTTGTTTGCCATCTGATAGTCTTTCTCTCACATTGAGCTTATACAATGCCAGATATTAGATATCAGTAGTTGACAAACTCCACTTTTACTTGTGATGCTTTTCTTCCATCAGTGTTTATTGTTGATCCTTTTCATCCATTGCTAGAATGGAATCTGTAAGGAATATAAAACAATTCCGTATATAAGATGATGCTAAGTGAAATGAACCTCAAATAGGGACACAAGACTTTTTTCTTTGTTGCTGTTGTTTTTAATGTACCATGTGAATTTTTATTTCTTTTGTATGTTCTTCACCCTGGTATAGCCCCTATTTTCACTGTATTTGATTCTGGTGCCCTACATCTTATATACACATTTTTCTAATTTATGGAGGGAAGGGAAATAACAAAATGCTGAAATAAGGTTACAGGTTAACCCATTGTAACAATAAGATGTACAAGACACTATGCTGAAAACAAACTTTACAGCTTCGGGAAGGAGTTCAGGTAGGGAGGAAAGGAAGAGTAGTAGGGGAAAACAAAGGAGGAGGTAACAATGCTCAATAGGAAATGTACTCATTACATTACCTTACTCATGTAAATGTAACCCCTCTGTAAAGTATCTTTACAATAAAAAAATTCCCCTTCCCAGTCATTCAGACATCTATTTCAATATTAAATTCTAATACGCAACCTTAAATTCAGAAAAGATGTTAGTCACAAGACTCTTATGAATGGGCTATTAAGATATATTCGAAATGTTAATAATGTGGTTTTAGACAGTGTTCCTGGAGGAACTCTAGGGTATAGCGTCAGGGTGGGAAGAACGATGAGGTCTCCTGATCTAGAGCTCTCCTGTCTCACAAACCTGTGAGAGCTGATTCAGATAGGCATAGCTGCTGTGTCACTTGTCACTTGAAAGCACTTAAGGTCACCAGGCATGTGTATCAATGACCACAGATGTTGTGCTGTGAGGTGTAACACCATGAATGATCAGATTCCTCTTTTAGGTCCATATCTGCAACATTGACATGAAATGATGACAAGATTTGGCTCCTTGATTTCTAATTGAAGCACTCTTTTTCTGTTTTCAAATAGGGTAGAACTAGAGCTCATGTGCTATCTTATCGTTCATATAGGCAAACTGCCATATGTGGAATTACTACTTTGCTGCTGCCAAGACCCTCTCTATAAAAAAAGATTTTCATAGGATTGTTAAATTGGGAAAAAGGAACTTTAATTGTATTAATTATGGGATATATTAGTATGGAAATTTTTGAATTCATGATTATTTTCGCAAAAATATTTTGTTCAGTCTAGCCTTTTCTCATTATTTCTATGATAGCATAATTAATATATGTTTCTGAATCACTAAAATTCTACAGTGATATTTGTGTTTTGTATATTGAAATATGGTCTCACTCTGAACTCAGATTGTTCTGCATTTTATATGTTGAGATTGAGTCTCATTCTGATGCCAAGTTTGCTTCCTGGTGCTAGGTTTCACAAGTGTCCACCTCCCAGATTATGATAGCATAGTGAATGGATCTATTTAGAGTGCATTGAGTGACTCATGAATTACTTTAACATGGAAAGCATTCACTATCAGCATCCAGTATGGTAAAATGTGCTTTGACCTTCATCGCAATTTTGGATTTTTAAAAATTTATTTTCAGCATGTATGGGATCATTTTATTTCAATTTATAAACTGATCTTTTCCTTAAGAATTGAAAAAAACAATAAAACTCAAGCACAACTGTGTAATTGCAAAATTACATTTATTTTCATATAGATCTGTGATAGACTATAAGTCTAACATGCATGACTCCCAGAATTAGATTATCAGTTCCAACACACTCCCTCCACCTCACCTTACACATGCACACATGCAGACATCACAAACCTATACAGTCACACATTAAAGAAAGGAAGGAAGAAGGAAAGATAGGAAGAGAAGGAAATGGAAGGGAAATGATAGTGGTTTATATTAAACTGTTTTTAATGAGATTTCTCCAGGAAGTTTATTTAGTTTTACATTGTATTTTAAAAGTGTTGAATAACATTTATCCATTTTAACTGTGGATAAACTGTAAGTAATTAAAACTGAGTATCCATTTTCATGTCCTTCTTAGCTTCTCCTTTAGGATCACACTCTCCTATGTGTGCCATTGGCCTGTAAAGGAATACATAGTAAGGAAAAGCAGAAGGCAATAGTACAGGAAAAAATAAATTTCTTTTTTTTTGGGAGGGGGTCCAGTCGTGGGTCCTGAACTCTGGGCCTGGGCGCTGTCCTTCAGCTCTTCAGCTCAAGGCTAGTTTTGAGCCACAGCACCACTTCCAGCTTTTTTCTTTTTGCTTATGTGGTGCTGAGGAATTGAACCCAGGGCCTCAGACATGCAAGGCAAGCGCTCTACCACTGAGCCACCATCCCAGCCCCAAAAATAAATTTCTTCATACTACCAAGTGATATGCTATAACACTAGAGACCACAAATACTAAATCACAAGTGATCAGTCAAACTGCTCTAGTATTCTTGCCACAAATTCAGCCTCAATTGTTACACTTACACTGTACAAACAAAATAGAGAAACTGAGGATGAGGTTTCCAGTCAGCTCTCCAAGCATCAAGTCTCACTAAAGTCTCCCCTAAAAGTTTAGCCATAATTAAGATGCTGTGCCACCCCAGGAGACAGATACAAACCGGGCATCTCATGGCTTCTTACTAATTTGGACACATGAATTCCTTGACATTTTTCTCTGACACAGAACTAGGGAGTATGTCCTGCTTGTTCCACACTGAAGGGACAAGTTTACAGCTGGGCTACCCAAGCAGACAGTTTCTTATTCAAAACTGTAGCACTGGGACATTCGTTGAGTCCAATGAGCAGACAGTATTGTGTTCTTTCATGCCTAGAAACAATGCTGCAGATAATCGGTTATTTTTTTTTTTAACTTGCTGCCACAGAAACTATCTGGGGACCCAGAGATCATGTTGAAATCCACAGAGAATAGTCTTGCATCTACAAAAGTCAATTAAAGTAATTGTTCCATAACTGTGTAGTAGGCACTGAATGGACCTTCAGGAAGTGGAAGCCAGTTCTCCATGGATAGCGGGAAGGCATTATGGAGTCTAGGTCCTTCCATCATCCCCATGGATTCTCCAATAATGAGAGGGGAGTGCACGGTTCTGCACAAACACTGTGAGACATATTGATGATTTTTCATCAGTTACTTATTTACTACCAAATTATTATGGTTGGGCTATTGTTTTTGTTTCATACAACAGAATATATAATTTGGGTAGGGAGAATGGGAGAAATATGAGGGAGAGGGTAACAATGCTTAACAAGAAATGTACACACTACCTCACATATGTAACTGTAAGCCCTCTGTAGATCACGTTGACAATAAAATTAAATTTTAAAAAAAAAACACACAAAACAAGAAGAGTGGGGATTTTCCAAGGCAAAGGGAACCTCTAAAAATTACCAACCTTACTCCCAGTGTTTTGTTGACAAGTTTCACAGAAGTACAAGTTAATGCTGCTTTTGGAAATTTCCTGTCTAATAGATGGAATCCGTAAATGCTCATCCTGGAGGATAAAAACTCCATCACTGACAAATTACACATGAGCAGCAGTGGGGCTGCAGAGCATACCTTCACACCTTGTTTTCACTTGTGCAGAAGTCTCTGAATGTCTTAATTCAGGTCTTTCAGAGTGATAGTTAAGCTCTCTCATTGATAGTATAATAATCTACACCTTAAATCAATATGTTTGTGGACCACAGGTGAAATTAGTCACAAACCCACAAATCCTGGCATAGACCCCCCCACACACACACAGGATAAAATAATGATCCGATCACTAGTTTAAATATTTTTTTTTAATCTATGTACTTTTATTTTGATGTTTAAATCCACATTGATACCATAACTTGCAATCCTTAAGACTACTAACCCATACCATTTTTTTCTTCAGCCTTGAGCTGAAGAACTAAGGGACAGTGCCCAGACCCAGGTTCAAGGCCCATAACCAACCAAAAAAACAAAAAGAAAGAAAGAAGAAATTGAAACATTTATACTTCCAAGACAATGTAAAGAAAATAAAAAGAGAAGCCACTGACTGGAATATTGAACTATTATAACATATTTAGAAAATATTATGAATATGTATTATGAATGTGTATTTCAAATTAATTAGTTAACAGTTGGGACACTGATAGCCATCACCTACAAACCAGGAAGAGTCACAGGTGAGACCATCACATCTGGACCTTGTAGAGGTGATGGCTAGAGGAGTACAGGCTGAAAGCCGCAACCTCAAGCCTAAAGAGGGAAGCCATTATTGTATTCTTCTTGTCCCATCAATTCCAGCAAATAGTATATACCAGATTAGAAGAGGAGGCCTTCAACTATGGGACTATCTAAATAAATTTAAATAAAACTGAATGACATCGTAAAGTAGTAGAGACAGAGATAGATATTTTATTGATTAATGGCCTTTATAATAAAAAAATCAAGGAAAAATCCATGAAGGACAAATTTTGGGAATGCAAGAAGGACCTATCATGTGCTTTGCCCAGGGCATTGGAATATGGTCATGAGTATGGAAGATTGGAGCAAGATCAAGAATTGCCTTTATTAATATTATTTAGAATATTAACTAGGTCCATTCTGGTCTTTGATTTCTTCTTGGAGTTGGAAATCACATGTGAGGTATAAGCCAGGGACTTTGCTACATGAATTGACCTCTGCTTTGGAGATTGATCTTTTTTTTTTGGTCTTTGACTCAGAGAATGTGGAAAAATCTATTTTAACCTGCCACATCAAATTTGTCAAGAACACCATAGGAGGAGGTGGGTAGTAGAAACTACAGAACAGGAAAGAGAAGTGAATTTGCTTGTGCATGAAGCAAACACCGCAGCAGGCCTAGTTCCCCTATTAACCATCTTCAGGAGCAGCTGAGGCAGTCTCATTGAGCGCATTAGTCAGGTTTCTTGCAGCAGAGTGCATCACTGTGTAAGGTAAAGTATTATCCTGCTGACAGAAATAATATACAGCATCCTCAGACATATCATTCATTGTCAGGGTAAAATCTGTCCCATACCCACCACCACTGAATCAGCATGGGTCCCTAGAAACAGCAGTAGTAGTATATTTAATGATGAGGTTGGCAGCTTCTCCTGGCTTCTGTTGGTACCAATGCATGTCATAATCGATGTCTGTGCTGGCTTTGCAGTGGATGGTGGCTTTGTGTCCTGCAGCTGTAGACGGGAACTGTGGAGACTGTATGAATATTGTTTCTTCTGTTTGATTATGGATAGAAATAAGGAGGACAAGTCAAGTGCATCATATTTTCAGAAGATGAAGAATATCAATCCCTTTTGAAAATGTACTATTTGGTGAAGATTCTGAGCACTTAATTCCATAAAGAAGAGAAACTGTTTCTCTCATGAAAGATCTAGAGGAGAAAAGCTGAGAATCAGAGCCGGTGACCACATCACCTTGGACTTGAACTTCATGTGCAAGTTAACTTCTCAATTAGCTCGGCACCATGTTTTATATGCCTTCATATATTTCATTACATACAGGAGAATATGCAAATATCATGGTACATGGTATAGCATAGGAAGGAAGTGTTGACATGGCATATCATGCATAAGTGTTGATATCATGCATAAGCTTAAAATGTTTCATTCCCATTCAAAGAGACCTCGGATTATTCCTATGTTTATGTTTATTTTTAATTTTACTGTCAAGGTGATGTACAGAGGTGATACAGTTACATAAGTAAGGTGGTAAGTACATTTCTTGTCTAACTTGTTACCACTAAGTAACTTTTTTTGAATATTTTTTATTTTCTTGTAAATAGTAGTAAAGGGAGTTGCCATTCAACACAAGTTTATAACCACAGTGCCTCTTAATCAATGTTGCCCCTTTTAACATTCTTACCTACCCCTCCCACCCTAACTCTTTCCTTACTTTTCATTCTTTAGAGTATATTGGATTGTTTTGCCATTTAACAAAGAAGTTTATGTTTACAATGCATCTCAATCTGTGTCATCCCTTCAACATCTTCACCCACTTTGACCCACCCTTTCCCCTATTTTTTCTAGATGCATTCTTGCCTGCATTCTATTCTCTTGCCTATCATTCTTCTACTCTTCTCTTTTGCCCCTTCCTCTCTCAAATACCCATTTCCTGGTGCTTTTGATGGGAATAGAATGCCTATCAGTAAGAGGTGAATTGTATAGTTCAATATCTGACAACCTGCATTGATACCCATAGAAATGTAATATGCACAGCAGAGTAGAGCTTATAACAAAATATTAAATTACATTGCATGCATCTTCCCTTTGTCTACCAATACAAATGTATTAGCATATGGACAGGCACTACTAACATATCAATGTACCTTTTTCACAAAGTCTGTGTAAGAAAGATTTTTCTCAGTGGTCACTTGTATATTTATGCTAAGAGGTAGAAGACCTCAAATGTCAGTGACCTGGGGGAAGTGTTTAGATCACTGAAGGTGCTGCCTTTGGGAGGATGAAGGAGTAAGTCAGATCTCTTAAGAGTCAATTACCATGATGTGAAGACCACCAAATAATCAGCCTCTTCAACATGTGGTTTTCTAATAACACACCGTGTCCAGATACAGACATGAAAGCCCTCACCTGAGAACAGACAAATAAGGACACTGCACCTAGGACTTTCTAACTCTAAAAGTGTGGATTAAACAAAACTGTTCTTTGTACAGTGCTCAGGTACTTTGTTTTAACAACTGGGAATGAGCTAATGAAGGTATGTGTATGTGTGTATACACATGTATGTATATGCAGTTGCACATCTATGTGTGTTTAACATGTGGGTTAAATAGACATGTTCTTAAAAGGGGCTAATAGAGAAGTAAGGAGAATCTCTTACCCTTGATACTCATCCTGTAAACACATCTGATGTTTTTTCTGCCAGTCCTCATCCTGGAATGCAGGGCCTAGGCACTTTCCTTGCACTATGTATACTCAAGACTAGGGCTCTACTACTTGAGTTAGAGCTCTACTTCCAGATATTTTTGGTTAATTAGAAATAGGAGTCTTCCTTTCCTGTCTGGGTTGGCTTTGAACCACAATCTTCAAATCCCAGTCTCCTGAGTAGCTGTAATTACAGTTGTGAGCCACCAGGCCCTGGCTTACACAAGTCTTCTTAGACCTAACAAGGAACACTTGTTATATTGCTGAACTGAATATTCACATTCAGTAGATCTGAGATGGTTTATAATTTTGCGTTTGTCACATGATCTTCATGATGTTGATGGTGTTGAATTCTGTACAAATTCAGAAGAGAAAGAAATGATACTGCATCCCTATTTAGTTGAGTTTTGTTTTTTTTATTGTTAAGAAAGAATTTTGTTTGCTTGTGAATAGTTTCTTATATATTTCATGCAAAAATGTCATTTTCCACTGACCTGTGATTTAATGAAACTTCCTTGCTTTGCTTGCAATATGCTGATGATTCTTAGAATCAATGTGGAAATGTTCTTGGCTATTGAAATCCTGATCAAATCTTTGAGTTTTGGGTCATATGACCACAAAAGATGGCCAGCTCTCAATTTCTATTACACAGTTTCTACAGGAAGTGTATTTCCCAGAACCCTTTTCCCTCTCTGGTTTCCTGTGTATATACTAAATGAGGGCCTCAGATAGGATTCTAGGCCCTAAGATGACTCAGTCATATCCATCCACAAATATACAGGAGGAAATATTTGAGAGCTGTAGGCAACTGAAGACTTGATATATTTTTACATATTTTATATGTATTAGATATGCTTTATATCTTTTATCGTACAAATACTGTACAGAGAGTTACAGCTCATGAATAAGGTAATGATTATATTTCCTATCGAGCATTGTTACCCCCTCCTTTGTTTTGCTCCTACCATCCTTTCCCTCCACACCTTCCCAACTCCTCCTTCCCCCTCCCAATTTGTAAAGTTTGTTTTCAAGACAGTGTCTTACACATCTCATTGTTACAATGGTCAGCCTGTATCATATATATTTTTATATATTATATGTTTCTAAATTTTCTTTTCCTGATAATGTATTCATGTGAATATCTGACTATCAGTAATTTCATATATGTAAGCCCATTTCTAATTCCTCTGATGTTTATTGAAGTTCATGAGTCAATTGCAAATTAATTGTTTTTTTGTTCAGAAGGTTCATTGGTAGACTCAACTGCATTATTTTTATTTACATAATCTCATATTTGTCTCTGTATTCTATTACCTTATATTTATTTTACAAATACTTTTATTATGTAATCAGTTCTCATAAAAATGCATCTTCTCAAAAAAAATGCATCTTCTCTATGTGTTCATGTTTCATATAAAACCAGTCATTAGGGCTGGGAAGGTGGCTCAGTGGTAGAGCGCTTGCCTTGCATCCCTGAGGCCCTGGGTTCGATTCCTCAGCACCACATAAGCAAAAAGAAAAAAGCCAGAAGTGGCACTGTGGTTCAAGTGGTAGAGTGCTCGCCTTGAGCTGAAGAGCTGAGGAACAGTGCCCAGGCCCAGAGTTCAGGCCCCACCACTGGACCCCTCCCCCAAAAAAGTCATCATTTCAACAATAATAAAGTGTAACAAACTCCTCTAAATCTAGGGGCTTGAACTCAAATCATTTATGTTAGTGCAAAGACAAATTCACAATTGCAATGATGTGCCCAATCCAGGCAGGGCTCAGCTTCTGCATTTTGTTGCAGGTCCCTGGTCTTGTCTCCATTTTGTGGACTGTTTGATCTGGAACAGAGACATAAGAGGAAATGACCACTTAGGATTATTTACATGCTGCTGTGGTCAAGCTATTGTCACAAATTTATGTCCAAATATCCCCAGATATGGACCATGAATTTTAAACCATTTGCTTTATAGCTTATCAAATTACTAATATATATTTATTCCATTATACTTTCAAAGGACTGGATCATGAGAAATAATCATGAATTTGAAGTTTGGCATCCAAGAACAAATATTAGTTTTTGTTAATTAGACAAAGATGTAGTTGTGTTGCTACCATTTTTTTCTTAAAAGATCATCATTTAACTCAAAATCTCCTAAAGCTTGGATTCCAAAACATCCCATGGAAACCTGTTAACTTGTTGAAATACAGAGCATCATTCCTTGAAGAAAGGTGGATCAGCTATTTTGCATTTGTAACTAGTGCTCATGGATGAGGAGGATATTTATGGCTTCAGGAAAAGAATGAGTAGAAATGCTAAATTATATATATTTAGGTAAACAAATATTCCTCCATTTTATTCCATATGTGTGTTTGCCTGTGTATGTGCTTTTCTAGAAAGGTATTCCAATAGCTGACAAATGTTGATTACAAATATTTAATGTTATTTCTCATTTTGTAATTACCATTATTAAAATGAATTTCTGTTGATAGGATAGTAGACTCAATAATAATATCTTGAAATGACTCCATGCATGCTCCATTTGCAGCTCTTAGACAGGAAGAAATGATAACAGCTGACTTGTCAATCATACAGCAATAGCACTGTGTTGGAGGCCCCATTATAATTAATTTTTCTTTTCTGATGACTCACAGACTTGTGAAAGAAAATGAGCAGCCTAGGTGAGAATTATAAATCTGATGGGTACTTATGTATACCCTTTTAAAATTCCTGAGCAGAGAGGAGAACTGAGATTCAACTCTGACATTTCTGTCTGGTCTTCCACAAAATGCTACAATTGTGGATAAACATTGCATTAATGTCCCTGTTAAGATGTTTCCAGAGGTAATGTAAAGCTATTCCATTGGTTCATATACATTCCAAACCTATATTTCTCCTATAAATGATACCTTGATGAATTCAGAGCATTTCCAACTTCATGCCACTTTTTCCCAGCTGGATTGGAGAGCATCATGGTGAAACAATTTATAGCATCTGAAGCAGATGAACACTGGACACTGGTGGAGACTTGGGAATTCCCCAAGTCCTAGCCTGTGAGATGTCATAACTCCAGGTGTCTAAGGTGATAGAAATAGATACAAGACACACAAGATTAATGCTGCCCTTTTGACATGGTTGTTTATATAAAGACATAGAGGTTGAACAGATGAAGATAGCACCCATTGAAAAAGGGCTCAATCTCAGACTTCTGGGACCTATGAACCATATTACAGGGTTTCACCACACACCACTCTCTTAAGTAGAGCCAGAGCCCCAGTACATAGAAGCAGAGAATACTGTGCTTTCTGCAATTTTGTATCTTCCCCAGGTTGATCCAGCCAAGACACACTAATCAAACTCTGATGATGGCTTGATGGTCAGGCAAGGTTTGATGAACATACAGAGTAGAAGCTAGAAAAGGCAAAATTGGGTTTCCAGGTTCTGGCATAAGTTGTAGACTAGTGTGTGCTGAAAGGAAGTATTACAAATTTCATCACAGAGAGAATAATAATCACGACAGACATTTGATTTTTAGATTTCTGGTTGGCTATGATATTACTGAAGAGAGACTTGCATTTTTCAATAAATACCTCATGGTTTATCTGGTCTTTATATTCAGGTAATTATCCTGGTTGTTTTAGATTGCATTTTGTTGTATTGTCATAAACTCTTCACCTCTACTCAGAGTGACTCTAATATTGACCTCAATATCTTCCTCCTAGGCAGACTCACACAATCTGCTGGGCTGCTCCCCAGACCAGCCAGCCATGAGGGCAGCTCACCCAGCCAGATGGGAGGTTTCTGTTCAAGGCTGTATCACTGTGGGAGGAAGATGTGTAGTTTGCATGCAGTAATAAACTCCAACATCCTCAGCTTCCACCCTTCTGATTGCCAGGGTGAAATCTGTGTCTGACCCACTGCCACTGAATCTGTCTGGGACCCCAGATGCTCGTTTGGAAACCAAATAGATCAGGCGATGTGGAGACTGGCCTGGCTTCTGTAGGAACCAATGCAAATTGGTGTTTCCATTGCTATGCAGAAGGCTCTGACTAGACCTGCAGGAGATGGAGGCTGGCTCTCCCAGGGTGACAGGCAAGGACCTTGGAGTCTGGGTCATCACAATATCTCCACTGGATCCTGAAATTAGAATAAGGCCGAGAGCAAGATTATATATAACCATAGAGAGCCATGCATGCATTACTTTTATTTTTATATATGTTTCCTCTTATTCATATTCATGATTTGATTTTTAATTTAAAATACTTAGTATTAAAAGTGATATTCTTGCAGCAGAAAAGTCTCTAGGAGTCAACAGCAGTATTCCCACCTAGCAGAGTCATCACTCAAGCACAGGTTCTAGTCTTTCTGGACTGTTCCTCACTCTCTCAGACCTAAACCTCATTGCCCTACCATGAACATCTAACACATGGATAAGTTACCACTGGTCCATGAGAGCTCACCCTCCCACCCACTCTGATTCCTCACCTCCCTTTGCCCTTACCATGGATCCAGAGCATTAACAGCCACAGGAGCTGAGACAAGGACTTCATTTTTAGGAGTCAAATGAGGAGTCTAGACAGGTCAACGCAAGTTCAGAGCTGAGCTTTTATTTCAGACTTAAAAAGGAAGGTCCTCCTTAGGGAGCAATATGCAAATTGCCAGGTGGATCTAACAGTGTAAGAAAAGAAAAAGGAAGGGTGTCTATTGGCCATCCTTCTTTCCTCTTCAGAGAAGTTTCTCTTTAAGTCTTTAGCCCACTTATTTAGCAGGCAGTTGTTTCTTTGGTGATTTGTTTTTGGGGCATTTAATTTTTTTAGTTCTAAGTTTATTTTAGATATGAAACCCTTGTCCGTTGTATCTATTGATCTTGCTAGCTACATCCTTTGCCATGCACAAGCTCTGGAATTTCTTGCAGTTCCATTTGTCCAAACTTTCTTTGATTTGTTGTGTTTCTGGGTCTCTTTTAAGAAAATTTCAGCCTGTACCCAGGAGACCTAGGTTTTCTCCGAATCCATCCTGTAATGTTTTCAGAGTGTCTGCTTTGACTCCAAGGTCTTTGATCCATTTGGAGTTGATCCTGGTACAGAGTGATATATAAGGATCTAGCTTTAGTTTTCTACAACTGATTAACAAATTTTCCCAGCACCATTTACTGAAAAGTCCAGAACTCTAATATCAACAGATGCTGAAGGGAATGAGGACAGAAGGCAACTTTACTACACTGTTGTTGGGAGTGTAATCTTGTTCAACCACTTTGGAAAGCAGTATGGAGGTTTCTCAAAAGACTCGACATAGAGCTGCCCTATTACCCAGCAATCCCACTTTTGAGCATTTGCCCAAATGATCACAAACAAAACCATACTAAAGCTACCAGCACAACTATGTTTATTGCAGCATTATTTACCATAGCTAAGATTTGGAACCAACCCAGATGCCCTCAAAAGATGAATGGATCAAGAATATGTGGTTATACACACAATGGAATCATATGCCTCCATCAGAAAATGACATTGCCCCATTTGTTAGGAAATGAAAGACTCGGAAACAATTATACTAAGTGAAGTAAGCCAGGCCCAAAGAAACATAGGTTCCATGATTTCCATTATTTGCAATTACTAGTATATGTCTGAGACAAGAAGAAATGGTCAGACAAATTGATGTTAGACAAAATGAACCCCAAGATAAGGATTCAAATATTTATTTTTCTTGTGATTGTTTCTAGCATACTTATAAGATGATTTCTTTGTTGCTTTGTATGTCCCACCCCACGGTATAACTCCTGTTTTCACTGCATTTGATGTTGATAAAATTTGTGGAGGGGAAGGGAAAAAATTGTTTAAATAGGGATACAGATGGACCCATTGCAAAAATGAGATGTACAAGATGCTATGGCAAAAAAGAACTTTACAAATTTAGCTGGGGGCAGAGGGGGGATGTGGTGCTTGTGTGTAGATGAGAAAATGAAAGAAAGGAGGAGGCAATAATGCTTGATAAGAAATGTACTCATTACCTTGCCCATGTAATTAAACCCTTCTGCACAATATTTTCACACCCAAAAAAAGCTTCAATGGATGTGTGTATATATATATATATATATATATATATATATATAAAATCAATTAAAATTATGGTTTACATCTTTTGTTTTTTGCTTTTCATTTTTTTATCTCCTTTTTGGCTGTTTTTGTTTTCTGTAACCTTGTCTTGTATATAATTTTTTTTTGTTTTATTTTGAAGAGAGTAAGGGGTGCCATAGGAATGGTGGGACAAATGGTCAACAAATGCAGCAGTAATACTCACTAGACACTGTTGAAAATGAACTACACAACTATTGGGGCAAGGAACAGGAGGAAGAAAAGGGAGAAAATGAGCGAAGTGGTGACACTGTTCAAAAATTAATCTAGTTATTACCTGTCTTATGTAACTCTAATCACTTTGTACATCACCTATACAATAACAATAAGAAGTGAAAATAATAAGAGAGTAGTTTATTTTGAGAAGATCAAGCAACAAAAAATTCGGACCTAACTTTCCAAAATAAAGGTACAAAATCTTTATTATTTTTTCTTTATATTTTTTAAGTTAATAACAAATTCATGATTCCATTCGACTTCCAAAAGTGGCATTGAGAAATAATAATAATTAACGTGATATTCAGCATGAAAAAGATATTAATTTTCTGATACTTAGATTACAATTTTGCATGTATTGTTGAGGTATAACTAGATATAAGTTGTCATAAAGATCTAATTTCCTAAAGAAAACAAGTTGACTACACAAAAATAAAAAATGTTTCAGATGATGAACTAAATAGTTAATGAACTCCTTTAGATCATTACACAATGTGTGCATATACAAAAACATTATATTTAATTTCAAATTAGATTTTACTGTGGCAATCAGTAATTGTTTTAAAATTTTTTTTGGGGGGGTCCGGTCGTGGGGCCTGAACTCTGGGCCTGGGTGCTGTCCCTCAGCTCTTCAGCTCAAGGCTAGCGCTCTACCACTTGAGCCACAGCACCACTTCCGGCTTTTTTCTTTTTGCTTATGTGGTGCTGAGGAATCGAACCCAGGGCCTCGAGCATGCAAGGCAAACGCTCTACCACTGAGCCACCTTCCCAGCCCTGTTTTAAAATTTTTAATGACTTTATCCTATAAAATTATTTTTCAAAATCTTTTTCTCAAGCTATATTGTATTAGCCTTGCATCTTCTATATGCCCTTCTGTAATTCAGGTAGAGGAAGGGAAAAAACAAAATACTTAAAAAGAGATACAAGTTGACCCATTGTAACAGTGAGATATACAAGACACTATGTTAAAAACGAACTTTACAACTTTTGCAGGGGTGGGAGGGTGTGGTTGTGGAGGTGGGAGGGAAGGAATGGTAGGGAAAAAAAAAGGAGGAGGCAACAATGCTTGATAGGAAATGTACTCATTAATTAACTTGCTCATGTAATGGTCACCCCTCTGTACAGTATTTTTACAATGGAAAAACATACAAAAAATCTGCTTTGGCCTACAGAAAAGTGTTTCCTCTTTATTGGGTGACTGCAAATTATTAACACAATCTGAGCTACACATGAGTACAGATGCATATGCCTCGTAAGTCATAATAGGCATTGTGTGTGCTGCTTGGGATGAGCCGAAAGACAGAGAATTATGGTGTGAGGATGCCTCCATGACTTTTTCTGCAATACTTTCCCATAATCTCAAAAGTCTGGCTGCATCTGAGCAGCTCTGTCAGCAGGTGGAGGCACCAGGAAGAGCAGCTGGGGCAGCCCAGCCTCTCACTTCTGCGTCTCTGTGACATTTGTTATGACTTGTATTACTGTGGAAGGGCAACTACAACTCTGTTGACAGTAATAAAAAGTGAAAATAAAAAATGAAAAAGTAGCAACATCTTCAAGCTGCAGGCTGGTGATACTGAGAGTGAAGTGTGTCCCAGATCCATGCCACTGAACCTTGATGGTACTCCAGATTACATACCAGTTGCATAAAGGATCTGGACCTTTGGAGATTTCCCTGGTTTGAACTGGTACCAAAATAAGCTATTGCTAAGGCCCTGACTGGCCTTGCAAGTGATAGTAACTATGTCTTCCAGAAATATAGACTTGGGTGTTTCTTGTGTCAACCTGATGTCACATCTTGCACCTGACAATGGACATATGGAAAACATTATCTGTTTAGTTAATTCTACTATCCAAATATATCCATGAAGAGCCAAGCAGCTCTGTTAACACAGCATGAGAAATCCTTGATAGTATCCTGCCTTTCCTGGGAGCCAGAGCATCAAGAGGCTCTGTTGTTGAGGAAGGGACCTCATGTCTGTGCTGTGTGCTGACTAAAACCTCCTGCTCAGGTCGTGAGCAGCATATGAAGAAGTAGACTGTGCTATGGACACATGCAAATCAGCAGGGCTGGGCAGGGCTGGGTGAATTGCAGACTGGCATATCTTAGTGACAAAGAACAGACCTAAAGACCCCAGATTTCCACTTTGTTTCTAGAGCATGTGTTTGACTCTGGTGAGGAAAAAAATGGTGTGTCTCCTGTGAGAAGAATAATAATCTAATGAACATTATCTAAAATTTGCTAGTTTTTTCCTTAATGTAAGTCACTCAGAGATAATCATTTCCAAGGCAAGTTAATTTTTTAATTCCTCTGCATTTGTTAACAGTGGATTTTATGACACACAATTCCTAGAATATGATTAATAAGGATCATTATTACCCAGACACAAGTGTTATAAAAGTGATAATGCATGTGGAGATGGAAAGATAGTCAAGAAAATGGATAGGTAGTTAAAGAAAAATATCCAAATTCTTAATAAAAGATAATACTTCAAAAGTATATGTGAATTTGTATTGTCAAAGCTCATAGAGTTCACAAACTTTATAGACCATGATAATGACAATTTGCCTTGTGAAGATTATAATGTTTGTGACTTTAAGTATCACTATTCCACAATACTGTGAAATTTTTGTAATCACCTAATCTCAAATTTAAAAATTAGTGAGAGAAGGGTTGGTTTAGTCAGGATGGGTGACAATGTTGTCAGACACCTTGTACTCATATACTGTTTTGCAGAATGAGAACTTCTTTGTACAACTACTTAAAGATATATTAATAAAAATATTTAAAAAGGAGTTAAACCATAGGTAATTGGGAAAATGCTAACAAAAATGGATATGTGCAATTAGGTTTCATGGTCTGAGGTGTATAGACTATCTGCTGCTGTTAGGGTTAGTGCCCTGTACATTACTTATAAATAACTGGTGTCCTTTTCTTCTGAAGGCTCTTTTTTTTTAGTAGAATTATTTATTTTATAATTGTACACATTGAAGGAAATCATAATAGATAGCAGATTTCTTTTCCACCATAAAATTATTTACACCCATTTATTTAGCTAGAAATACTTGCTTGAGAGGTACTGGCGTATTCCATTTGTAATAATTTTTCTACAGAAAACAATGTTGTATGTCTGGAGAATGTTGAAGAAAATAGTTGCGTACATCTGTTCTGTCCTTTTGAGTCTCAATCACTACGAGTTCCAAGTACTTTGGGAGAATCTTGGTCTCCTGAATGGCCTGATGAATGCAGTAAAATCAAGCAGTGTATTTGTATTCCATAAATACTTTTAAATCCATACAAATGTTGTATGGGCTGTGGAGCTCACATTTCTCCTACTGGCACAATGACATTTGAAGAGTATTTGTTATGAAAGTTTCACACCAATTTTGTTCTGTTCCTTCTTCAATAGCCTCTGTGCTTCCCTTTCCATTTTCTTCCTTTGTTGTTTTGCTGCTCTCTTTTCTCTGTCTGCTATTTTCTGCTGCCTCAGAAGTTCTTCTGCTTGCCAGACTGCATCTTCCTCCTCTTCCCATGCATTAGTATTTTCTTGCCAAGTGTCTAAAGTCACCCAATTCAGACGACTGATGAATAAAAGGCATATCTTGTGTAGCTGCTAGTTTACTGGAGAAACCTGTGCTACCATCTGGGATGCCAACATTTAACTGTTCTCTCTTCTTAATAACAATTTTCTGAGTTTTCCTTATAGTTAGTGTCATGTCCTTAATATAGTCAGGTTCCAGTTGGTCCAAAGCATTTTGTTGTGATGCCACATTGCCGTTCCCTCCTTCAACCTTTGCATTTGTGGGTGCATCTTCATCCCAGGAGGTCCACTCCTCTACATCTGTCTGCTTTGGAACTGAAGAATAATCAACTGTAGTTGGCAAAGTTATTTGGTCTCCACTTAATTTTCTTCCTCTGCCAGACCTGCATATTAATCTCTTTAGGAATGAGAATACTGTTGCTAAGCAGGTACAAACTTGAAATAGCCGAAACTGAGTGATGGCCATGGTGGGAATCAAAACCTGCCCCTCCCCCTCCCAGCCCGCCCGGAGGCTCCCAGCTGCCACAGGCCACTTGCGCGCACATGAGGCACAAGCACGCGCCGCCAGTCGCTTCCTTGAGCTCAGGGTCGACGGTTCAACGGAGGGCTGCATCTCAACCTTGCTCATTCAAAGCCGGGCGCATGCTCCACGGCAGCCGCGCAGCTGCCATAGCCGCCCCCTCGTCGGCTTCTGAAGGCTCTTCACCATCACCTCCCTCTAGGACAGGACAGCTCACATTAGACATTTCCCACTTACTCTTAGGAAGATACATAGTATCCTAGCTAGCTTGGTGAGCATATGCACTGTTGTCCTAGATATTTAATAAATTTTTAGAGGACGTTTATGTCTGTTATCTTAATGGAAATTGTTCCCTCTCAGATGCTGAGGTGTTCTCTAACTCAAGGGCTCAACCACTTTAACTTCACTGTGTTCCTTTAGCCTGAAAATCTTTCAAGTTACATTTTTTAGATCCTAAGTAAAACTATATCTATATATACATATATATAGATATATATGTGTGTGTATTTGTTGGTCATAGAACTCTGGGCTTGGGTGCTGTCCCTCAACTCTTCAGCTTAGGTTGAGCACTCTACCACTTGAGCCACAGTGCCACTTCCTGTTTTCTCGTGACTTATTGGAGAGAAGAGATTCATGGCCTTTCCTGCAAGGGCTGGCTTTGAACCATGATCCTCAGACCTCAGCCTCCTGAGTAGGTATGATTACAGGCATGAGCCACCTGCGCCTGGCTACTAAAGCAATATTTTGCATGCTAGGACTGGAGAATTAACTTCGGGTCTAAGAGGTTTCCTGAACTTTTGTGTTCATGGCTGATGCATTCCCACTTGAGCCACAGTTTCAATTCCAGATTTTTTGGTAGTTAATTGAAGGTAAGGTAATTATGGACTTTTGTACCAAGGTGGCTTCCAACCAAGAGCTTCAGATCTCCAGTTTCTGTGTAATTGGTGTTACCGGCATAAACTACCACCAACAGACAGTAAAGCAGTTTTTAATGATTGTTTAGGACCATATGACCCAAGAAGATTCAGAAGGTATAAAATACACTGTTGTCAAGAGTGAGGACAATTAACTGAAGCCACACAGTATGGAGAGGACATCTTCAGCTTGGGAACAACTGACCAGAGGCAGTGAAACTATAATGAAGTAAATAGCCCCCACCCACATGGAGATCAGCATGAAAGGCACATCATCCAATACTGTAGGATCTCTCTTCAATATCATTCACTATATAATCTGCATCTGAGTTGTGTTTGGATCATCCTTAGCTTCTACAACATCGATGCTCTCCTCAGTACATACTAACATAACTGATCCAAGAAGTACTTTGCAATTTTGTCCTACCTAATAGTTTTACCCATCCCTTTCACTCCTCTGATATTTCACTTCTGATCTTATCACATGGTTCCCCAAGTAGCTGCTATTGACTTCAGCTCTACCATGCACTGCAAGACAAAGTGGGTACTCAAAAACCAAGAAAAAGGCAGCTGGCTGCTGGGTAAGAGTGAAGGCCACCTGGTAAATTATAGGGGACATATTAATAGGATGAGGAAGGGAGATCCTAAGAACATCTATTTGTGTGGATTGATAGAAGCCAGTCTCTAAAATCTCGAGAGCCTTGTAAAAATGCTTGATAGGAAATTTTCATTGCCTTACTCGTGTAACTGTAACCCCTTTGTACAGTATCTTTACAATAATATATTACATATTATATATTATATATACATATATATGTATATACAATCTCAAGAGCCATGCTCCAGGGCTGATTTAGCAAGTGCAGACTTCTGGCTGGTGAATTTCCAGTCCACACAGACTTCAGGCACTGGAATACATGGAATAGTGGTCTCAAACCAGAATTGTAGTTTGGCTTAGTTGTGAGGGAAGGAGCTCCTGGCTGAGAAACGAGGGTAAGGATGTGGGAACAGAAGGAGATCAAGACTGCTTTCTATGAGGCAAGAAGGAAGTGCTTATAGGCTGAGCCATGAACCTGAATTGGGTCTGGGACCTTGTTGAAATTCTGAGAGACCCAGACTTCAGGGAAGGGCTGACTCTGTGGGAAAGGTGACTGGGATGCAGTGGAGAGTCTTCAGTGTCTTCAGGATGGTCCAAAATCCACTGAAGCCAATTTCTTTCTTTTTTTTTTAAATTTTTTAAATGGGAAAATATCGTACAGAGGGTTTAGAATTACATGAGTAAGATAATGAGTACATTTCTTATCAAGCATTGTTGTGTCCTCCTTTGTTTCCCCTTGTTTCCCCTTACCATCCCTTCCCATCTCCACCGCCCTCAACTTCCCTCCCTTCACCCCCCGCAACGCCAAAGTTGTAAAGTTCGTTTTTCGACATAGCATCTTTTACATCTCATTGTTGCAATGGGTCCACCTGTATCCCCATTTAAACAATTTGTTTTTTCCCTTCCCCTCCACAAATTATACCAGGATCAAATACAGTGAAAGCAGGGGTTATACCACGGGGGAGGGACATACAAAGCAACAAAGAATCATCTTATAAATATGCTAGAAACAATAGCAAGAAAGAAAAACTATTTGAGTCTTTATCTTGGGGTTCATTTTGCCTAACATCAACTTGTCTGACCATTTTTGCTTGTCTCAGACATATTCTAGTTATTGCAAATAAGGGAAACTAAGGGACCTATGTTTCTTTGGGCCTGGCTTACTTCAGTTAATATAACTTCTACCAGATTAGAAAGGGGGACTATTGTTTAAATAGGGATAAAGATAGACCCATTGCAGCAATGATATGTACAAGATTCTATATCCAAAAATTAACTTCACAACTTTGTATCTGGGGGATATGGGAGGGCAGGGATGGTAAGGGGAAACAAAGGAAGAGGCAATAATGCTTGATAAGAAATGCACACATTACATTGCTCATGTAATTGTAATCCATCTGTACGGTATTTTGACAATAAAAAATATTAATAATGAAAAAGAAAGGAAGAATTTAAATAAAAATGAACATAGAAGCTATATGACTGTTTATATGTAATAACATAGTTATTAACATATTAATAATACAAAGTTTAATTGTATAACTGGTCATTTTAAATTTTGACCTGAGAAAACACTCTAGGGAACAATGGATAGTCACCACCACATGGCCTTTCCTCACTCTCATCCTGAGCATCATGAAGATCAGGATGCAATCCGTGTCCTTGAGGACAAGCAGTGACCTGCTCACTGCAGAGGACTCTGGGGACCCACTAGGGTCAGCACTGACACTGCAGCATCTTCTCATCTCCCACAACTGAGCATGGTGTGTGCATATGTTCTCATGAGAGCTGCATGTCTGCAAAGTCCACCCTCCTTCCCTCACCTTGCTGACCTGTACGTAATGAGTTCCGTATAAGAATCCTGGTGGAAGTGTCAGCCTTGTAAAGTGATTACAATTCACAAAATAAAATATGGAATAGTCAGCAACCTGTACATTAGGAAACATGACATACACACTCCCCCAGTAATTATAGTCCCAGTTGCCATGAGAGTTATGAAAGCATGGCAGAATGCTCCCCAGCTTCAAACTCCGTTTTATAAGGAGGCAGCATCACCCATGCTTTCCCAGGGTTTCTAAAGTCAAGGATCATTTTTTTTCTCTTTGTGGAGTTTTATTTCCCACTAGTGGCAATGTCATGACATAACACCTGACAAGATTTTCATTTGAAGTTCTGGTTTTGTTTTGTTATGTTAAATGTTTATCTCAACAGAGATATGCAAGAGAGTCTCAGTAATTTTATATGCAAAATTATGTCATTTTATTTACATTACATTTAGACTAAAGCGAACAGAAGTTTTTCTTGATGTCTGCTGATTCCAGCTTAAGTAACTACCAGTGCCCTGACTGTTTCTGAAAGTGATAACTCTGTTTCCTAGAGCTGCAGACAAGGATAGAGAGTGGGTCAGCTGGATGTCACATCTAACACCTGGCACTGAAAACATTAAAAGACAACCTATAATTATGCATTACTTAGAGAACTTCCTTGAAGCAGTGTTGGTTACAATGAGCTGGGTGAATCTATGCATTTTCTTTCCTTACATGTGAGTCAGAGCAGCAGGAGCCCAGGAGCTGAGCAGATGCCTTTCTGACCATGCTGTATGCTAATTGGGAGGATTGATTTCTGCATAAGGTGTGAGCTGCCTTACAAGAAGTGCTCCAGGCAGTGGGCTGTGCTCTGGGCATGGGCAAATCAGGGTCTGGGAGGGAGGAGCACAGTTGCAAGGCTAATTAACTTTAGTATCTCAGCACAGACCTGTATTCTTCAAGGTGCCCTAGACATGACCAAGGTAGCACAGCTGTGCTTGCAGAAGATGTTTTTCCATGGAGTCCAGAGAACCAACTGAATTCATATCCTATACGTTAGGTTCTTAAAGAAGAGGCAAAGTAAAAACCACACCACACACGTGGTATTGAGGTAAGGGGCAGATTTTTTTTTATTCATCGTTCCAGCTGGCACTTCCATGTGGCTGGGAAAGGCCTGGGAAAGAGAGGGTCTGGCCCTGGGCTAGACCTTATCTAGGGTAGGGCAGGAAAAGTGTGGCCACATCAAATCCAGGTGTGACCTCAGTGGATGCAGATGTTACTTCTTCCAGTTGTGTCAGTTGCCTAGGTAATGCAGGTACTGGTCAGAGACATTGCTGCTAGGAAGGTGGAGTCTGCTCGCCATCCAGGATCAGACTTTACACTATAAATAGAGTGAATTATGATTTAATTGTTGTCCATGACATGCTTTTCATAATAACTTTTTATGTAAGCCAATCTTTTCAGGGAAAAATATACCCAGAAATGTATAATTCATTATTTTGATTAATTTCCTATTTAAATTGTTTCTATAAACTTTTTAATTGTTAAATATGAACACAATTATTCGTTTGCCCAGAGATGGAACAAAATTTAAGACTGATGATAGCTAGCAAAGTAGATAGTTATTCAGCTAAAGAGGTAGATGAATGATGGCTGAATGGATGGATGGATAGATAGATAGATAGATAGAAAGATAGATAGATAATTAAAAGATGATTATAGAAACCTAATTATTTTAAATTGAATAACAATGAAAAGTATAATAATACAGTATGTGAGCTATAGTGTCATGGTCTGCAATTTACAATTTACCCAGTGTATATCTGCTTTCAACTCCATATAAATGAATTGCTGTCTTCCACTCCTGAATGTGCTTTCGCACCACCAAGGTCTAGGACAGTTAACATCAGATATTTGCTCTGTTAGCCCAGAAGCCTCCTCTCTCATAGCTTGGCATGCTTTTTCCCTAGGCAACACTAGGCCTATGTAGTAAAGGCAGTGAATGATTAGCCCCAACCCCCTTTCCCCAGAGAAAGCTCCTTTGGAATAGCTATTACCATATAAGGAAGCAAGATCTCCTAGACCTCACAGGTTATATGGTCATCTGAGAGGGCACTCCATTGGGATAGCTATGACCACATAATGCAGTGAGGTCCCCCAAACCCAGAGGTTATAAAAGTTCACCTGATACAAAACTGGCACTTCTCACCTCCTCTCACCAGCAATAAACCTTTTCTTTGTTCTTTGTACCTGCATGTCCCCATGGTTTTCTGGCAAAGTTTAATTTATTCTAACTGGCTCTTTATATCCTGAAATACTAGGCTACATGTACACCTTTGTGATCATTGCAGCTTTCTGAGCTGAAAGTCACCTAAGTATTTGGATAACATTTATGCCTCTATTTTAACACAAATTGTTCATGTTAGAAAAATGGAAAATGGAAAAGGAATAGGCTGGACTCAGTCATTAATAAGTGAGGACTTTATTCAGGAACAAAGAGGGGCACAGACCTTCTGCATTTGGAGATTGTGCCAAAGAGTTGGGACAGGAGCTGGGTTTTTATAGGAGTTCTGAGCAAGGAGGCAGAGGTGAATTAAATAGCCACTAGGTCAGGGAAGGTGGGGGCCTTTCAGTTGGGCCCACAATGGGATGTTTACAGCTGGGCTTAGGTGGATTGCCCTACCTGCACTTCAAACAAGTTCACACATACCTGGGATTTTTGCCTGGCATATGTATGGGCCTGGGAGAATAGGGCAGGGGGTCAATCTTTCAGTTCACCTTCAGGAACTGGGATATTCCCTTACCTAAGAGCTAAAGTCTACTTCAGATTACTCTGCTCCATAAACCTACATATGCCTACATCAGCCATCTCTTCTAGTGTGGAACAGAAGAAAATTTTAATGACTGAACTAATGTCTGGGCATGGGACACAGACAATCAAAACCACAAAAACCTATGGAAGAAAACACACACACACACACACACACACACACACACACACACACACACACACACACACACACAAACCTAAAGTGAAAAGATGTGGATGTTTAGCTGAAATGGAAGAGCACTTGTGCAGTTTTGAGTTCAAATCTCAGTACCAGAGAAACAATAGCAAGGAAAATATCAGTGAAAATATCAGTTTGTAGGGAACTTGGAGCTGTGAAACCTGGAAAAGTTTTGAAATGTTGGAATACTGTCTCCATAGGACTGAGATCGCTTAGAGCTGGCCATGGAAGGGATAAAACAGACAATTCTGAAGAGGGTTGAGACTGGAAGGCTGCCTACTCCCTTTTCCTTAGGCTGGCAGCTATGCTGGAGACCTTGTAAGTTAGACTAAAGACCTTGACAGCTTAACCTTGGGTTAGATAAGTAGACTTCATGTCTGGACTTTCCCTTGGGCTTCAGTGTCATGTTTCAATAGAGTAAGTGGATCAATGTCTCTTACAAATGCTGCTTTGTAATATTAATTGTAATATTAATATAGATGCTTTACTTTTGCATGTTTCCATGGTAACACTCCTTGTGTGAATTCAAATAAATATGCTTTCAGTGGGCATTTGGGGTTCAAGTGCAGGTGGGCCTTGGGACCATTGGGCTTCCCCCTTATCTCTCTATCTGTCTATGTCTCTGTTTTTTTCCTATTGTTTTTCTTTTCATCCCAGTATCCCATCACACTGCCTTGGGTTGTCTTTAGCAGCACCAGTGCCTTTTAACATGTGGCATAGATTTTCATGTGCATAATTCCAGATTTTTGGTGGAAGTTAAGAGAATTTCCTGCCTAGGCTAGATTTGATCCTTAGATCGCTGTTGTTTCCTAAGTAGCTTAGTTGTAAGCCACCAATTTCTGGTAAAATTTCTTAAACCTAACAAAGATCACCTGATAACTTGCTGAAATAAAGACTCACCTTCACTGGATCTGAGGTGATTTATAATTTTACATTTGCAACATGCTCTCAGTGTTGATGATGCTGTAGAATTCTGGATAAAGTGAATAAGAAAAAAATAATACTGCATCCATGTTTAGTTGAGTTTGCTTTTTATTTGTCAGAAAGAATTTTGTTTGTGAAGAGTTTCTTACACATTTTATGCAAAAAGTTTATTTTTTCATTGGCCAGTGATTTAATGAAACTTCTTAATTTGATTGCAACTTACTGATGACATTTGGAATCAATGTGGAAATGTTCTTGGCCAATGCTTCCTGAGAGTTGGGCCATATACACTCAAAGGGTGGTCAGCTCTGAACTGTTACACAGTATCGTCAGGAAGTGCATTTCTAAGCATCCCTTTCGCTTTCTGGGTTCCTGTGAATATGATGAATGAAGACCCCCTAGAGGAGTCCAAACTCTAAGATGTGCATTCCCGGAGACAGGTGGATGGACGCAAGGCTGCAGGCAATTGAGAACTTCATACAAATCTATATGTATAAATATACTTTTTATCTTTTAATGTGAATATTAATGTGAGCTTCTTGCCATCAGTAATTTCACATGCTATATGTAATTCCCTTTGTTGTTCCTCTGATATTTATTGATGTGCATGGATCACATGCAAATTATCTGTTCCTATTCTAAGTTTCCTTGATAGAAGTAATTGTATTCTATTTATTTACATACTTTTATATTTGTCTCAGCATTTTTTCTCTTCACAATTATTTCAATTATTTTCAGTTATGCAATCAGTTTTCATAAATATGCATCTGTATTTATACATATCTTGCATTGATAGTCAGAATTTCAAAGCAATGGTATGTATCAAATTCTTCCAAACATCATATAATTTATGTTATTGCTTAGAGAAGTTCACAATTGCAATGATTTGCCCAATCCAGGCAGGACACAGCTTCTTGCTTTTGTTGCAGGACACTAGTCTAGTCTCCAGCATGTGGATTTGTTAGATCTGGAAAAGAGACAAAAAAAGGAAATGACCATTTAAGATCATATACACTATCATGTAATCAAGCTATAGCAACAAGTTTGTATTGAAATATTCCCATAACAGAAAAGACTCAATTATTTTGTCTTAATAGTTTATCAATATAATAATAAATCTAATAATAAATAATGATAAAATAATAATAATAAACCTTTATTCTATTATGCTTTCAAGGAATTGGATAATGCTATTTAGAAATAATTATGAATTTGAACTTCAGCATCCAAGAACAAAAATTAGTTTGTGTTAATTAGCCAAAAACTTAGTATGTTGCCAACATCTTTTCTTTTTTTTCCCCTTTTTCTTTTTAAATTTAATTTTATTGTCAAAGTGATGTACAGAGGGATTACAATTACATATGTTATCCACTTCCTATTTTTCTCCAATTTTTTTCTCCTTACCAATCCCCTCCCCAAGTTATACAGTTCATTTCCAACATATTGTCTTGTATCACTATTTTATTGGTTTTCCCTTTGTTCTTTGTCTCACCATTTTGTTGTTTCCCCTTCCCTTCTCTAATTCAGATATACCTACATACAATATCTAGGGTACCAAACGCAAATAAAGTGACAACAGGGGATAAACCATAAGAAAAAACACAAAAGAAAAAAGAAATCACATAGTACATTAAAAACAACAACAAAGGAAAGCCTCTTGTTTCCATATCATGGAGTTTATGTTGCTTGACATCATCTTATATGGTCATATGTACATAGATATTAGCTATTCTACTTTTCATATCAAACATCTTTTCTTAAAATATTGCATTTGCTGGGGTAAAAGTTTACTAAAATATGGAATCTAGGACATTCTCTAGATATCTACTAATTTAATAAAAATGCAGAGCATCATACCTTGGACTAAGACGGATCAGCTATTTGGCATTTGTAGTGATATTGAATGTGACAGAAGTGGATAAATGACACATTAAAATATGAATGATGACCTCATGCCATGGTTTTTTAAATAAAGTCACAGAGGCTGACCAAGTAGGGCCATGAATATTGTCTTCTTCTGGCAGGTCCATTGAGATAATATGGTGATTCCCAACATAAAGGAGGTTTAGATGACACTCTTGGAGTAAACTGGCTTCCCTTGCTCCTGGGTTGAATGGTACTCTTGCTGCTGCTTATAAATATGAATAGCAAGCAGAAAAGTACACATTCTGGAAGGTCAAATAATTAACACTGTTGGGAAATCTTAAGGGGTAGATTCCTGCAAAAGTTCTAGAACCAGGTCCAATGAGACCAAGGTTAATCAGCCTGTGGAAGGGCCCCTGATGTCTGAGGCTCCAGCCTTTCTCTGTGTGGACTATATCTCCATGTTTATCTCTTCAGGATCCATCTGTTTATGTCTGGCTGCAAGTGTTATTTCTACCCCAATCCACACTTTTAATTTTGGATGAAAATGCAATGCACACTTGGTCACATATAAACTCATATTTTGGAAAACAGCAGGAGAAAGGAATGCCTGCAGAATAAACATCAAACATTTTCTTTACCAACGAAAGTTGCTCATCTCAATTCAAATGCTGTGGAAACCAAAAACCACTTAGTGGTTCTCTTCCAGAAATCTCAAATGTAATCTAGGGCCTTATTTATAATGGTGGACCCCAAAACTGTATTTTATTTAAAGACTTTTAAAGAAAGTAATGTGCTTGAGATTACTACTGATGTACTAATGAGTTTAACCTGACTATTGAAAATTGTCATGGGACCCATATTTGCTTTTGGGTGATTTTCCTTAATAAATGTCCATCTTCTAGGTTTTCCTAGGTCTATCTTTAATACGTGAAATGTAAAGTTTTAACTACAGGACTTTGGCACACTCATAGTTTATTCCTATGGACCAGTTATGGACCAGTTAGAACAGAACAGACAAATGCATAATCCAATAGAGTAAGAGAAAGGGAGAAGACACATCATTCCCATCTCCCTTGAAATAAATTTTCAACACTAGGCTAGCTCAGTTAGTAGGGACAGAAGTATCAGTTCCAGTATGGATGACTGTAAGAGGTTACTAAAAATATAAAAATAGACTTACCAGATGATTTGGCCACCTAGTTCCTAGGTGTTTATGCAAAAGAAAAAAAAGCCATTATACAACGTGACGTTTATAAAGGTGTTTCTGCATGCCTTTATTTATTGTGAAACTGTTCATACTAGTGAAAAATTCAATTCAGTGAAGTACCCTACAAGAGATGAGAAAGTAGACACAAAGTGGTCCATATATATATGACTATATATATATATATATATATATATATATATATGTGTGTGTGTGTGTGTGTGTATATATATGACATGCATAAGGAATCAGGAAATCCTACAATCTGCAGCAAAATGTATGGAACTAGAGCACATCTTTTTAAAAAATAGTCAAAATAAATACCATATGTATACTGTATCTTACTCAAGCAAACTGAAAAAAATAAAATAGAAGCGTGATTCTGTGGGGCTGGAAAGGGCACAGGGGCAGATGTCAGGAGATTGAACACAAAAGAAAGGTGGAAGATCAATGCATATAAATGATATATATGGAGAATCCTAGAATACCATTAATAAGTGCATATGTATGTTAATGAAATATTAGATCAGAAAATGAATGAATAAAATCTGAAGCAATAAATCTGTTCTTTGTATTAAAGACAATTCCTGCTTAAAATAGCCAGCTAATTGTTTTATTCTTCCATAAATACTAACTGATGCCACAATTCATATTCTTCAAGTGTAAACTGTGTCTGAGAACCTTCTGACCAGTTGGAGGGAGTAGAAGAATCAGCTGGGTAGCCTAGCCTCACACTTTGCTTCTCTGGGAGGTTTTTGTTATGACTTGTATCACTGTTGAAGGAGTACTGAAAGCTTGTTGACAGTAATAAGTGGCAACATCTTCAGGCTGCAGGCTGCTGATGGTGAGAGTGGACTCTTTCCCATGCCCACTGCCACTGAACCTTGGTGGAACTCCAGATTCTAAACTATCTGCACTATATATCAGAGATGTTGGAGCTTTCCCTGGTTGCTGCTGGTGCCAGGCTAAAGCATACCCAATGTCCTTGCTGGCCCTGCAAGTGATGGTGGCAGTGTCTCCTAGAGACAGAAAATGATGAGGGAGACTGAGTCATCTGGATGTCAGACGGGGCACCTGGCAGCAGAGACATGGAAATAAATATCCACACTATTAATCAAGTTATAGCAAGCCTTCCCTGAAAAGAAAAGCACCGTGGGTCACATGGAGCTATGTTAATCCTTAGAATTGTCCTTCCTTACCTGGGAGCCAGACCAGCACAAGCCCCAGGAGCTGAGCAGGGGTCTTCATGTCCATGATGTGTGCTAACTGGGACTGACTGCTGCACAGTGTGAGCAGCCTGTGAAGAAGCCTGATTATTGTGGGCAGTGCTGCTGGTACATGCAAATCAACAGCATTTGGGCAGGGCTAAACACAGCTGTCCAGTTGCCTCATCTCAGCAACTGCATACATTCTGAATTTCAGGGGACACAATTCATGTAAAAGAATAAGTTGTAGCTACAGAAGGGGATCACCAAATTGTTACTGTGGTTTGATCATACCAATGATCCCTTGGAGGATCAAAGCTTCTTTCTGTTTAATTTCTTTGTGTCAGAGAAGACTTGTCCACTGGAAACTTAGTTCTAGAAATTTATAGACAAAATTTGCTTCATACCAATTTGGTAGTCTTTATAGTGCAGAATAGAAAGTTTTGGAATTGCTATGAATTATTGATAATCTTTATGTGGCAACTTATTAGCACTGCTGTCCTGTAATGAAATCCATGGGAATGAAATAAGAAAGTGGAACTCATTGAAATGAAAATGCCTGGGTTGCTCAGTCTTATTTTCTCCTCTACCACTGAATTTCTTGTCCCAGATGATCCATAAAAGCTAGTCCTCTCAGAGATTTTCTTCCTTCATGCCTGCAACCTTTTTTTAAAACAACCTAGCCTTGGGTATTATTTCAAATGTCCATGCTTGAGGTCCTCTTACTATTCCTTCTGGGTTTTAAACTTCTTCACCCTTAGGTATTATGTTCAGAAGTAAATTCTCCTTGAAAAGGAGGATGAACTCAGTTTATCTGAAACTTATTGTATCACCTAAACCTGCATGTGTCTCCTCCATTCTGGTCTCTTCTAGTTACTAAGAGAACAGACCCCCCCCCAAAAAAAATATCTTCCTCCTAGACAGACTCAGATGATCTGCTCTGCAGTTTCCCAGACCAGTAACCCTAAGGATAGCTCATACTGACTAAAAGGAAGTTTTATTTCAGAAATGGATCACTGTGGGAGGTTTATATGTATCTTGAAGCAGTGATAAACTCCAACATCCTCAGGCTCTACCTTGCTGATGCCAGTGTGAAATCTATGCTTGACCCACTGCCAGTGAATGTGTCTGGAACACCAGAAAATCAGTTGGAAACTGTGTATATCAGGAGTTGTGGAGACTGGCCTGGCTTCTGCAGGTACCAATTCAGATAAGTGTCTCCATTGCTATGCAAGGGGCTCTGACTAGACCTGCAGGAGATGGAGGCCGGATCTCCCAGCATGACAGGCAGGGAGACTGGAGTCTGGGTCATCATAATATCTCCACTGAATCCTGAAATTAGAATAAGACAGAAGTGCAAGGTTATTCACAAGCATAGACATGTAGATATTATTTGAATTTTGATACATATTGCATGTTTTCATATTTCATATTGATTACTAATATAAAAGATTATAAATAGAGATATTTGTAAAATATAAAGAGGTCTCTAGGAGTCACTGACTGTATTTTCATCTAGCAGTCTTCACCCAAGCACAGTTTTAGCTCTTTCTGGAATGTTCTTCACTCTCTCACACCTAATTATCACTTTCCCAACATGGATAACAGGATCTTCACAGATAGGGCACAACTTGACCCTTAGATCTCACCTTTTCACCCACTTTCATTCCTTATCTCCCTTTGCCCTTACCAGGGATCCGCAGCATTAACAGCCCCAGGAAGTGATAGAAGGACTTCATTTTTAAGAGTTAAATGAGGAGTGTTGACAGGTCAAGGCAAGTTCAGATCTTAGAAAGGAAGGTCCTCCTCCTTCCTTGCATATTTCCAATATGCAGATCTCCAGGTGGGTGCAACAATGTGGGAAGAGCCAAGGGGAAGGTCAGGCCTGCTCTTCTGAGAAAAGTGATTCCAAATAAGCTCTGTGTTTGGGGACAACCAATAAAATCCTTGATTCCTGCAGCACTGGGAAGAAAGGCCCCACTGTGAAGGAAGATAGGGTGCCCATGGCTCTGACACCCTAAAACATCATCAGAGACCAAAAGTATGCAGGTTCATGTCAAGGACAGTCTATAGGAAGGGAATGAGCACAATTCCCAGCTGGCCTTAAACTCATGCAGAAGGTCTAGAGAGAAACACTGCACTCACCAACAGCAGCAAGGATCCTCAAGGGAGATGAATAGTTTAGCTATATAAAGTGTCATCTTATACCCATAGTTACTAAGTTATATGTTCATGAATCTCAGCTACAAGTGTTAGAACTTCTGTTTCGAAAGGAAATTTAACATAAAGAATTGATAGGAAGAACAAAAATTTCTGCTACTAGTAGTGATCTAAATGCATTTATTTATAAGATTAAAGGACAATGCCCTCTTTCTGACAGAAGCATATAATTCCAGTATAAATACATGGATAGATAGATAGATAGATATAGATGTATACAGATGCATATATAGATGTATATATATCACATTTTCTTGATCCATTCATCTATTGGGGGCATCAGTGTTGGTTCCATATCTTAGCTAAGGTGAATAGTGCTGCAAGGAATACAGTTGTGCTGGTAACAGTAATGTGGCCTTGTTTGTGGTCACTTGAGTAAATACCCAGAAGTGGGATTGCTGGATTGTAATGAGTTCTATGTTTAATCTTTTGAGAAACCTCCATACTGCTTTCCATAGTGGTTGAATCACATTATGTTCCCACCATCAGAGTAGTATCTGGCCTCATCCCTGCCAACATCTATTATTATTTGTTTTCTTAATAATGGCCCTTGTAACTGGGGTGAGGTGGAATCTCAATGTGGTTGTGAATTGCATCTCTCTTATGACCAGAGATTTTGAACATTTCTTCAGGTGTCTATTGGCCATTCTTATTTGCTCTCCAGAATAGACTCAATTCTTTAGCCCAATGATTAATGGGCTGGTTATTTCTTTGAGGATTTTTTTGGAGGGGTGTTTATTGAGCTTTAGGTATATTTTTGATATGAGGCCTTGTCTGTTGTATAGCTAGTGAATATCTTCTCCAAATCTGTGAGATTTCTATTTATTTTGCTGGCTATGGCATTTGCCATGCAGAAGCTCTGCAGCTTAATATGATACCATTTATCCATCCATTCGATTCGTTGTGTTTCTGGATCTTTATTTAGAAAGTTTTCACCTGGATAAAGGAGCCCTAGAAATCCCTTTGCAAGAAAATGTAAAGACTTAGAATAAACCATATTAAGTGAAGTAAGCAGATCCAAAGAAACATAGGCTTCATAATTTCCTTCATTTGTAATAATTAGTAGATGTCTAGTATAGTCCATGCAGAGGATCACAATAGATAATAGCTATGCACATACCACCATATAAAATGATGCTAATCAAAATGAACTCCAAGATATAGAAACAAGATGTCTTTTTTGTTGTCTTTGATGCAGTCTATATACTGTATCAAGTTCCTTCTTTTTATTATATATATATATATATTTTTTTTTAATTACCCTTTGGCTTATCCCCTGTAGTCACTGTTTATATTCTGGAACCATGCATCTTTTATACACGTTTCTATGACTTGAGAAGAGAAGGAGAATAACAAAATGGTGAAACAAGGACACAGGGTGACCAGTGCAACAGTGATACTCACAGGACACTATGTTGGAAATTAACTTTATAACTTCGGGCTGGGTGGCTTGAGTGGAGGGATAGTAGGAGATGAAAGAATGGGTAACAATATTTGACAAGAAATGTTCTCATTACCCTGCTTATGTAACTGTAACCTTTCTGTACAGTACCTTTACAACAGAATAAAATTAAAAAGGATAAAAGAAAAATGTTATGAAGTTTTACTTCAAAGTGTGATTATATATTCAATGTAATGAGTTTTAAAATCCATTATCTGTCCTGTTAATCTTCCACACTGTATTTGCACAACAAATTGCTCACAGAATTTCTTAAATCTTTCCTCTACAGAGTAAAGGGAGAAAGTGATCAAGATATATTCCACTTCTATACCGTTGTTTTTTAACCCTTTTTTAAACTATGTAAAGACAAATGTAGGTATATAATTCTGGTTATCTTAAATTAACATAAAATCTCTTAATGTCTCCATTTCCAATCTGAATTGATCAGTCTCTGCTTATTTGTCACAGAGAGTTCAGTCCCTACTTCTTGTCTCCAAGGATTCTGCTCTGTCATGCAGCAGAATATCACATGTTAAGGAGGAACAGGTGGAGAAGGAAGTTGGTGCTGATGCTCCAGAAGACCCCACATGGTCGTCTGAAGGGCCTCCTTGTAGGAAGTGATTAGATCATGGAGTGAGTCAGTTTTCACAGAAGTTGCTTGTTATAAACCATATATTTGGGCTTTTCTAACTGCAGCTTGTTTTTATTTTTATTTATTTTTATTTATTTATTTTGTTTAGTCGTGGGGCTTGAACTCTGGGCCTGGGCACTGTCCCTTATCTCTTCAGCTCACTTGAACTACAGTGCCACTTCCAGTTTTCATGTGGTTTATTGGAGGTAAGACTCTTAAGGTCTTGCCTGCCTGGGCTGGTTTGGAACCTCGATCCTCAGATCTCAGCTTCCTGAGTAGCTAGGATTACAGGCATGAGCCACCAGCGACCAGCTACTACTTGTTCTCTCCACATTAATACAGCATATTAGTTGACAAACAGAACAGGCCTCACCTGAGTAGAAGCAGATGAGACTATTTCATCTAGAATTTTCTATATGTAAAACTGAGTTAAAAACTGGAAGTGGAATTGTAGCTCAAGTTGTAGAGTGCTCACCTTGAGCTGAAGAGCTGAGGGACAGCACCCAGGACCAGAGTTTAAGCCCCAGGACCAACCAAAAACAAAACAAAACAAAAAAACTGCTTCTTGAGTAGAGCAACCAACACAAGCCTGCAAGGGGAGAGCTTTGTGGGCTGTAGGCTCAGCTGAGTGGGGTCTCAGAAGATATGCTCTGCTCTGCATTCTGAGAGCCCTTGGCAGCTGAATAAAATATGTTACAAATCAGACCATGGCAGTTACAGGGATTGTGTAAACTTACTATTTTATGTATGGCTTCTGGGTGTTTTATACACACACACATATATATGTGTGTGTGTGTGTGTGTGTGTGTGTGTGTATGTGTGTGTGTGTGTGTGTGTGTGTGTGTGTGTGTGTATGCATTTATACACATATAACACATGTGTATCTGTATATATAGATATAGATATAATAACTAATGGATGTGTCACTCAATGAACTAGAAATTTTCCATTTTAATAAAAAAAATCTGCTTTAGGTTTCAATACTTAATGATGATTTTTTTATAATCTGAAAACAAAATCTTTTCTAAAGCTCTATTGCCTTGCTTTTAAAACCTGGTTTGATATTCCTAAAATGGCTCTTTCTTTTTGTGGCTGCAAATTGTTAGCACAATGTAAGTGAAACATGAGTATAGATTACTGATTTTTAAAGTCAGAAGAGGCATTGTAAGGTGTGTGCTGCTTGGGATGAGCAGGAGGACAGAGAGTTAGGGTGTGCAAATGCCTCCATGACCTCTCTACCAATACTTTCCAGTAACTTTAAAGTTTGCGTCTGTCTGAGAAGTTGTGTAGAGTAGAGGCAGTTCTGCAGGTAGAAGAGAAGCTGGGGCAGCCCAGCCTCTCACTTCTGCTTCTCTGGGAGGTTTTTTTTATGACTTGTGTCACTGTGGGAGATAAACTATCACTCTGTTGACAGAAATATGTTTCCACATCTTCAGGCTGCAGGCTGCTGATGGCGAAAGTGAACTCTGTCCCAGATCCACTGCCACTGAACCTTGGTGGGAACCCAGATTGCAAAGTAGTTGCATAACTGATCAGAAGCTTTGGAGCTTTCCCTGCTCTCTGCTGGTACCAATGTAAACTCTTGCTAATGCCCTCACTGGCTAGGCAAGTGATGGTGACTCTGTCTCCCAGAGGTGATGACAGAGAAGGTGGCTGAGTCAACTGGATGTCACATCTGGTACCTGACATTGGAAACATAAAAGCCATTAGCAGTTTAATTAATTCTGTTGTCCAAGTACTTCCATGAACAGCCAGGTAGCTCCACTGAACACTCAGTGAATAATCCCCAGTATCATCTTTCCTTACCTGCAACCCAGAGCAGCAGGAGCCCCAGGAGCTGAGCAAGGGCCCTCATGTCCATGCTGTGTGCTGACTGGAACTTCTCCTGCACAGAGTGTGAGCAGCCGATGAAGAAGTTCCCAGTGTAGTGGGCTGTGTTCTGGGCACATGCAAATCAACATGGCTTGGGCAGTGCGAGTCAGAGCTTCAGCTGGCAGATCTCAGTGACAAAGCACACAACTGAAGAACCCAGATGTCCAATGTGCTTGTAGATAATGTGTTTCTAGAGCTAAGAAAACATTATGATTCTGTTGGCCTGTGATAAGAATAGATTTTTTTTCCCAGAGCTGAGGACTGAACCGAGGGCCTTGCATTTTCCAGGTAAGCACTCTTCCACTGAGCTCAATTCCCAACCCCAAATAGAATTTTTTAACATTTTCAACTTATCCATGACTTGGTATGATTTTCTTCATTTAAATCAGACACTCAAAGACAAACATTTCAAAGGGAAATTAATTTTAGTATGTCCCTAACTCTGGTAACAGTGGAGTTTGTGATACAGAATTAAGAGTATTCAGGTTGTTTGCCTGAACCTTGTTATATGGTTTAATAATAAACATTAATACGCAGACATGTGTTATAAAAGTGATAATACATATGTAGGTAGAAAGACAGATAGATGCATTGATAGAAAGAGAGAAATGAACAGTTTTCAAAGTTTTTACTGGAAGGTAGCACTGAAATATGTGCAATAAAGTGTCTTGATCAGAGATATATGGACACTCCATTGGTGCATTCACTGGTGTCCTGTGAACTCATATAAATGACTGGATTGCTTCCCTTCTGAATGTTCTTCCCTATCGCCTCCCTCTAGAACAGTTCACCTCAGGTATTTCTTCTTTAGTTTTAGGAAAATACCTGGAATCATATCTAGCTTTGTGGGTATTATGCATGTTTGGGACAGATATTTCTGAACTTTTAGAGGACATTTGTTTCATCTGTTAATGGAAACTCTTCTTTCTCAGAAGCTGAGTTGTTCTGTAGACCGAGGACTCAACTCTACTTTAACTTCATTTTGCTCCTTAAGCTGCATAGTCCTAGAAGTTACATGTCTTTTAGGTCCTAAGTCTAGCAGTTTTTTTGTGTACTAGGCATGGTGCTTGACTTAGTCCCTGAGCTTTTATGCTCAATGGTGGTAGTGTGCCAAATGAGTCACAGCTTCACTTCCAACCTTTTGGTGTTTAACTGGTGAAAGAGACTCATTGTCTTTATGTCCAAGGTGACCTCCAACCCTAATCGTCAGATCTCAGCCTCCTCTGTAGCTAGTATTATATGCATGACCACCAATAAAGCAGTTTTCACAAGTTGTATTTAGGAGATGTGATTCATATAGGTACAAAAATGATAAATTGCAATGAGGTCAAGGGTGGAGTTGAGAAACTGGAGCCACCCAGTTACCAAAGAACATCTTCAACCTGGGGATTCACAGTGAAGCCAAAGTGAAGTGAAGAAGGCCTCCACATAGAGATTAGCATGTGGACACACTTCATCCCATTGTGTAGATTTGACAATCTAAACAATCATACCGGTGTTAGATGAACAGGGTGATCACATGTTATTTACCTCTGGCAGGCCATGAAGATGATGTGTAAAGATAACACTGCTCTTTCAAAACCAATGGCACAGGATTAACTCATAGCCAAAGCAGTGTTTTCTTCAGTACCATTTACTACCAGAACTCCATCTGAGTCTTGATTTGATGACCTACATCTTTTAAAATATTAATGTTCTCTGCACCACATGCTCACATAATTCTTCTACAATGCTCTTTTCCCCCAATTTTGATGATGATTTATAAGCTTCCCTAAAAGATATGCCAACCTCCTTTACTGTTCTGAAATATCACTTCTAATCTTATCACATGGTCCCATGAATAACTCCTATTGCCCTTGCTGGGAGAGATCTGGTGTCTCTTACATGCACTGCAGGACAAAGCTGGTACTAAAGAAAACCAGGAGAACACAGCTGGCTGCCATAGTTGTGAAGGCCATCTGGTAAATTTAAGGAGCCATAATAATAGGATGAGGAAGACTGACCCAAAATGTATCTATTTGAGTGTGGTTAAAATCAGCCAGGCTCTGGGAATAACACATTACATTCTCCAGATCCACACTCCGGGGCTGCCTTCAGTATGTGTGGACATGTGGCATGGGACTTGTGAATTTCAAATCTGCACAGATTTCAGGTACTGAAATACATGGAAGACTTGGAATACTAGGCTCATATCAGAGCTGCTGGTAGGCTTTCACTGCCCTGAGGTGTGAGGAATGTAGCCACCTGGCTGAGAGATGAGGCTGAAAACCAAGGAAAGAGATGAAGAACAAGGAAGACATAAGAAAACATTTCTGAGGATCTTCCTGGAAGAAGAAAGAGCATACAGGAAAGAAAGGTGTTAATGGTCTGGGCCATGTACCTGAATGAGGTCTGGGTCCAAAGAAAAAGTCTGTTCCTCTCAGAATAGAGAGTAGCACTTCACAAATGAATATAGAATTTATATATCTATTTTTCATATGTAGTAAGTTACCTATAAAACTAAAACATTAATTAATATAATTCTAATTGTCTAACTCAGCATTTTAAATGCTGACACTGAAAAATAGTGCTAGGAACAATGAGCAGTTATATTTCTAGCCTGACATCATGAAGCTCAGGACACCATCTGTGCCTTTAAGGACAATCAGTGGCCTGATCACTGCAGAGGACCCTTGGAGACTGCTGGGGACAGCACTGACACTGCAGCCCCCTCTCACCTCCCACAGCTGGACAAGATGTGTGCACATGTTCCCTTCAGGGCTGCATATCTGCAGGGTCCACCCTCCTCCCCTCACCTTTCTGACTTGCCCTTAATGACTTCACTACAAGAAACCCTGTGCATCATCCTTGTCAGGTTTGATTACAGTTTACAAAGTGGACATGGGGAGACACAATCCCCTCTGTAAACACGGTCCCACCTGCCATGCGTGCCATGAAAGCCTGAGATGAACTCCCTGGCTTCAAGCTCCTATGGACAAGGTTAGGTTTCAGGTTTTACTTTGTGAGATTTGTTTGCCATGTAGTGGCCTTTTTATGACATAGCAGTGGAGATTTTCATTAGGATTTTTACCGTTCTTTGTTAATAGTTGTGCAGATTCCCAAGAGTTTTATATGTATAATCATGGTATTTTACTTATTTTATTGTTGGATAAATTGTAATTGTCATATATTAACAACAGGAGGTTAGTTTGTGATGAGAATCCCTACCTGAATGCAGCTTATTTTGAAAAACTCACCACCTCCTTTCTATTGCTATACTCTTCCTCTCCTACTCCCACCATTTTTCATACTGTGTAAAGGAACTTCATAACTCAAATGCACATGTGAGTATATATATATACATGTATATCTATTTATTTATATACCAATGCATCTTCTACACTTAGTTTGCTTTTGTCCCTTTCTTTCACCCTTACCTGTCTCCCTTCAGATATTTTCCATTTTGGCATTCATGTTTTATCATTATTATTATTATCAATGCCATCATCACCATCACCACCATCATTGCTACTATCATTTAAGTCTGGGTTCCACAAGTAAGTAGGACCAAACACTATTTTGCTTTTGCATCCTGACCTATGTCACTCAATATGATCATCTAGTTCTTTTCATTTCCTTGCAATTTACATGATTTCATTGTTCATCTCCCTCTGTCCTTACCAGTGAGCCAGAGCATTAGCAGCCCAGGAGCTTACTAAAAGAATTCTTTTTTAAGAGTCCTGATAGGACAAGACAAGGGCAAGCTGAGCCTTCATCTCAGACTCAAAAGGGAAAGTCCTCCTTAGGGAGCACTATGCAAATTAGCAGGTGGGTGCAGCAGTGTAAAGGGAGCACAAGGCGGGCAAAGGCCTCTTGTGTAACAAACTGCAAATTATATCCACCTGGATACCATATTTCAGAGGCTCAGAAGGACAGATCTGTGTTTTTTATAAGACACCAAAAGCATTATCTGATTGGTTCTCCTGGGGCTGATGAGAGGGTTGTCAGTGAGCCCCTCTACCAAATCCCCCAGTGACCTTTAGAGCCTGGCTGTGGCTGAGATGCACTGTCAGCAGGCAGAGGCACCAGAAGTAGTAGCTGGGTCAGTCCAGACTCTCAAATTTGCTCCCTCCACCCCCCAAGTAAGTTTATATTTGGTCTTGCATCACCGTGGGTGTTGAACTATTTGTTACTCAGTAGTAAGTTGCAATGTCTTCAGAATGCAGGCTGCTGATAGTGAAAGTAGACTCTCTTCCCCATACATTGCCACTAAATCTGGATGTCACCGCAGACTATAAATTGGATGACTAATAAATCAAGAGTTTAGGAGCATCGCCTTGTTTCTGGTGATGCCACTGTGAATCATCACTAATCCCTGATTGGATCTGCAAGTGATGGAGACTGTCTCCTACAGATGCACACAGAGAGGATGGACACTGGGAAATGGGGATGTCATATCTGGCCCCTATTATTGAAAACATAAACCAAATATCCACGGAATCAATTATGTTCTGGGAGTTCTCTGTTAACCCTGGGCTCAATAAATTCTTAGTCTTGGCCTTCCTTATCTTTGGGTCAAAGCAGCAGGATCCCCTGAGCTGAACAGGGGCCCTTACTAATCCTGTGTGCTGACTGGGATTGATTGATGCACAGGGTGTGAGCAGACCATGAAGAAGGGTTCAGGCAGTTGCTTGTGTGGGAGCACATGCAAATCCTCAGGAGCTGGGCACAGCTGCAGGACCTGGGCACAATCCCTGAGCTTTCTTGCTTGAGGCCCATGATCTAGGCATTCTAATACTCGGTTCAAGAGGACTGAAGAGAGTGGACATCATTGTCTCATTCCTGAATTTAGAGAAAATGGACTTGGTATGACCTAAATGGCCATTTAGTATAATGCTGGAAGTAGGTTTGTCATATACAGCCTTTATTTTATTGAGGGATGTTCCATAGATTCCTAGTTTTTCCAGAGCTTTCATCATAAAGGGGTGTTGGATCTTGCCAAATTCTTTCTCTGCATCTATTGAGATAATTGTGTGGTTCTTATCCTTGCTATTGTTTAATTTTATTAATTGATTTGCATATATTGAACAAGCTTTGCATCCCTAAAATGAATCCTGTTTGATCAAGGTATATGATTTTTTGATGAGTAGTTGAAGTCAATTTGTGAAGATTTTGTTGAGAAGTTTTGTGACCATATTCGTCAAAGAAATGGGTCTATCGTTCTCTTTCTTTGATGAGTCACTGCCTGGTTTTGGATGAGGGTTATGCTGGCTTCATAAAAAGAGTGTGATAGTGAATTTTTGCTTTCAAATTCATTGAAGAGAATGTTGAGATTCCACATCACCCCAGTTAGAATAGCTATAATCAAGAAATCTAGTAACAACAAATGCTGGAGGGGACGTGGACAGAAGGGAACCCTACTGTTGGTAGGAGTGTAAACATGTTCAACCACTTTGGAAAGCAGTATGGAGGTTCCTCGAAAGACTCCACATAGAGCTCCCCTATGAACCAGCAATGCCGCTTTTGAGCATTTACCTAAACAATCACAAACAAGGTCATACCAAAGCTACCAGCACAACCATGTTTATCACAGCATTATTTACCATAGTTAGGATATGGAACCAATCCCTATGCCCCTCAATAGATGAATGAATCAAGAAAATGTGGTACATGTATACAATAAAATTCTATGCCTCCATCAGAAAGAATGATATTGCCCCATTTGTGAGGAAATTGAAAGGCTCGAAAAAATTATATTAAGTGAAGTAATCCAGGCACAAACAAACATATGTCCCATGGCATGTAGAGGGCTTAAGTGGTAAAGGAAAATCTACCACTATTCATGCATGACATGGTGCAGATGGGGAGAACCATTGGTTCCCCCTGCGATAGTTGTTTTTTTTTTTTTAATTGTGAAAATATCATACAGAGGAGTTACAATTACATGATCAAGGTAATGAGTACATTTCTTATCAAGCATTGTTGCCTCCTGCTTTGTTTCCCTTAACATCTCTTCCCATCTCATTCACCACCACCATCGCCACCCCTCCCCCCACCCTGTGCCAAAGTTATAAAGTTTGTTTTATGACATAATATCTTGTACATCTCATTTTTGTAGTGGGTCCACCGGTATCCCTATTTAAACAACTTGTTTTGTCCCTTCCCCTCCACAAAATATACCAACATCAAATACAGGGAACACAGGGGTTATACCATGAGGGAGGGACATATAAAGCAATGAAGAAATTTCTCATAAATATGTTAGAAACAATAGCAAGAAAGAAAAAACACTTGAGTCCTTACCTTGGGGTTCATTTTGCCTAACATCAACTTATCTGACCATTTCTGCTTTTCTCAGACATATACTAGTTATTGCAAATGAAGGAAACCATGGGAATATATTAATATACATTTTTCCAATCTTTCCATTTCCCAAAAAATGAGGCAATGTCATTCTTTGTGATGGAAGCATAGAATTCCATTGTGTATATATACCACATTTTCTTGATCCATTCATCTACTGAGAGGCATCTGGGTTGGTTCCATATTTTAGCTATGGTAAATAGTGCTGCAATAAACATAGTCGAACTGGTAGCTTTAGGATGGTGTAGTTTGTGATCATTTGGGCAAATGTCCAAAAGTGGGACTGCTGGTTCATAGGATAGCTCTACGTGCAGTCTTTTGAGGAACCTCCATACTAGTTTCCAAAGTGGTTGAACAAGTTTACACTTCCACCAACAGTGCAGTAGGGTTCCATTTTGTCCACATCCCCTAAAGCATCTCTTGTTATTAGAGTTTTTGGTGATAGCCTTTCTAACTGGGTGAGGGGAATTTCAATGTTGTTTTCATTTGCATTTCTTTTATGTCTATTGGCCATTGAGTCCCGATGACTTCCAAGGATACTAATGTTGACTTCCTGAAGCCAGTGTGCTGGGAAAGTATTATACTTAGAAGGAAAGGAGCCGTTACTCTCTGTGTGAATTCATCACTGTTCTTAGTTACAGATGTCAAGTGCACTCAGTGCCAATGGACTGATCATGGGAAGTGGATTGGTTCACAAACTATTGAGAAGTTTAAGGCAAAGGGTCTAGAAACTCAGTTTTAAGAGTGGAGTTGTACATGGAGCCTGTAGAGGGAAACCTTGCTCTATACTCACTTGCCTCCTGCAGAGAAGAGCTGCCACTCCCTTCCTGCTCCAAGAATATGGCAACCAGATACCAGTGTTCTGAACCCAACTCCTGGCCTGCAGCTCTCCTGCCTTATTCACACCCACATTTCATCCTTCTGGGGCTAAATAGATGAGTTGGGTATGTTATTCTACACCCCCTGCTTAGAAACTTATTTTCTCGGGCTGGGAAGTTGGCTCATTGGTAGAGCACTTTCCTTGCATGCCTGAGGTCCTGGGTTCGATTCCTCAGCACCACATAAGCAAAAAAAGAAAAAAGCCAGAAATGGCACTCTGGCTCAAGTGGTAGAGTACTAGCCTTGAGCTGAAGAGCTGAGGGACAGCACTCAGGCCCAAAGTTCAGGCCCCACAAGTTACCTCCCCCACCAAAAAAAAGAAAGAAAGAAGCATATTTTCCCACACTTATACAACCTCTTAAAAAAATCTACCTCACCATATTGTTATCTAACAAATTGCCAAAGTTTCCACTACAATAATAGCCATCCTTCTCAACCCAGAGATGGTGATGCCAAAGGCTCTCAATACAGCATCCATCTTATATCATTGGTCAAAGTTAGAACATTTTATAAAGATGTGTACTTAGCTTTTAATTGCTGTGACAATACCTTAATAAAAGTAACTTGACGGGAAGAATTCTTTATTTCAATCTTAGATTAGAAATTTTACTCTGCCATGTGGGCAAAGTATAGTGGAGCTCACATCATGTCACCCAAGAAATAGAGTGAATGTTGTACTTACTCCTCCTCCCTCCTTTATTGCACAAGAGACCACATCCTATTGAAAGGAGCTGTGGACTATGAGGTGGATCTTCCTCTCTCAGTTAATTCTCTCTAGAGAGTTGGTCACAGACAGGTTCAGAAATATACTTTCTTAATCTGCAAGCTATTCTACCCACTTGTCAATGCAGAAGAACTACTACAAAAGGTCATCCAAAGTATTTCTGTTTTCTTGAATTTTTCATGAAAATGGTAAGTGTAGAAATAAGATTATTTAGCAATATATAGGCTAGCAATATATAGGTTTCCTCAAAAGTCTCCATGCTCTGCATTCTTACATTTTTGTCTTTAGCACAGTCTCTGGACAAACTAAGCTACCTTTCATCAGATGCCTCATAATTTGTGTTTGTGTATGTGTGTTTGTGTGTTTGTACTTGTACATGATGCATCTTTCTCTTGGTATTTATAAATATACACACACATATATGTATGTTTGCAGCAACAAATAAATCTATATGCCTGTTTTAAAACATCTGGCCCATAGGGACATATGCCACTCATTTTTTAACTGTGAACTTAATGATATTTGATAAGTTTTTATTGCACATATAAAGTCACATTTTATTGCTCCATTTATATATTACATACATTACTGTCTATTACATTATATATTTCTGTAATATTTGTAATAGTACTAACTATTCCTTGGATGTTTCCATAAATGAACTAAAATTTATTCATATATTTTGTGGATTTTTTATTTCTCCTGTTTCCGATCATTTTGTAAATATCTATACTGAAGCAATTGGTTTTTAACGAAAATAGTTTGCAATGAACCACTCGAAAACTTTTTGGCATACAATCCTAGTACTTATATTAATCAACAATTCATTTTTTGGTCACTCATGGAGCTTGAACTCAGGGCTAACGCTCTCCACTTTGAGCCACATGTCCACTTCTGGTTTTCCAGTGATAATTGGAGATAAGAGTCTCATGGAATTTCCTGCTGACATCCTCAGATGTCAGCCTTCTGAGTAGTTAGATTTTACAGACATGAGCCACCCGCTCAAGTCTATTCACACTCTTAATGACTGTTGATCCGACTGGCGTTCTTGTGTTGCAGGTCACTCAGTTTGCCTCTGACATGGATTTTGTTAGATCTTCCTCAGTGGCCAAAGAGTCACTTCTAGAGTTCATAAGCAACATCTAGAGATTAAAGTACATAGAGAAATTCAGGTCACAAAACACCCAACACAGAAGCACATTTTTAGAGAGTTTATAGAGCAAAGATTAGATGGCAGTGTCTTGAGCTTGCTAAGCAATTCTTTTTTATTTTATTTTTACTTCATTTTAAAGATACTATACAGAGGGGTTACAGTTACATGAGTAAGGCGATGAGTACATTACTTGTAGATCATTGTTACCCATTCCCTTGTTGTTGTCCCACCATCCCTTCCTCCCCAACCTCCCACACTCCATGAACCATACACCTAGCCTTTTCTGTTTTAGTTATGTCAATTAAACATGTCACTTTATAAATACAACGCATCTTGAATAATGTTACTCTTTATCTTTATACTCTGTCCTTCTCTATCCAACCCATTTCCCTCCAGAAACATTTCCATGTATAAAAATACATATTAAATTATTAAATATGAATTTATGACTCTATATATGTATGGTATATGGAAGACCCTTTTCAGTCTCTTGGAAATAGTGAAGTAATATAGGTCACTATTTTATCTCTACCTGTTATACAGTCACATAAGTGTTCTAAATATATTTTATTTATTCACATTTTTCATACTTTTTTCTATGTTTGTATTTATTTAACTGGGCCACAAGCCAAAGGTGCTTTGACCATCTAAACTGTAAATAAACAACAGAAAAAAATGATGTCCAATCATTCTAAAACAAGGTACAAATTTATATTACTTCTCCATTGTATTTCCTCAAGTTACTATAAAATCATTATTTCATTCTTCCTTTATCATGTGAACTGCAGGAAAGACAAAGCTGGTACTAAATAAAACAAAGTGAAGGAAGCTGGGTGCTGTGTAGGTGTGAAAGCCACCTGGTAAACTTAGGGGACACATTAATAGATTGACAAAGAGAGGCCGCAAATGCATTGACACAAGTAGGGTTGAAAGAAGCCAGATTCTAAGGATAACCCCTGAAATTTTCATAATGTATGCTCCAGGGCTGGCTTCAGCAAATGTGGCCATGTGGCTTGTGAATTTTCAGTCCACACAGACTCAGGCACCAGAATCCATGGAAGAATTTGGAATAATGATCTCAGACTAGATCTGTGGGCAGGCTTATACTTCATGGGTTGTGAGTTTCTGCCTGACAGATGAAGCTGCGGACTCACGGGAAGGAGGATACTGGAAGACTTTCCTGTGGACCTTCCTGGGAGAAGGAAGTACAGTTCAGTAGGAAAGTGTTTATGGTTTGGGCCATGAACCTGAATGAGGTCTGGCACAAGGTTCTATATCATCAGAAGAAAAGCTACATAAACTTTTGAGAGGAAATAAAAGGGAAAAGGATAAAGATAACAGGAACTATGCTAAACATGGTGGGGAACTGAATATTCATTCATTGCTGAATGGAATTTAAAATTTTACAGCAATGATAAAATGATCTTGAAATTGGGTAACAAGTTTGATAAAAAATATACTTATTACCTTGTTTATGTAACTGAAACCCCTTTGTATATCACCTTGACAATAAAAAAATATGAACTTGGACAGTGTTTTCTAAACTTGAAAGCTTCATTAAAATACATTTCAAAAAACAAATGCTAGGGCATTTATCCCAGAGTAATGCATTTCATTTTCACATAGAAACTTGTAAAGAAGTAGTCTTACAATCCTTACCACTAGTAAAACTAAGAATCTCCCCAACTATTCCTAACTGATAAAAAATAAATAAAATGTGTTTCTTCAACCAAGGCATTCTATTCAATATAAACAGGAGCTAAACTATTATATACATTGACGGAATGAACTATACTGAATAATACAGCCAATCTTAAAATGGGACTTTTTTATATTTTCTTTTTGTGAAGTGTTGGCCAGGGATGAGGGATTAGCAAAAGGGAATTCTGTGGCTCATGGACAGCCCCAGGAGTCTGTGGCATTGGTAGGGAACCTCCATGATGGTGTTGACAACAGAGAAACACAAATATGTGGTACCTATATATTCTCAACATTCACACATACATGTGGGCTGCTTATGTGATAAGCAACCCAATGCACACACATCTGCACATGAACAAACACCAAAGTGTGCAAGTGATTAACATAGAATCTCTATGGATTGAAACAAAGTTAATTTCCTGGTTTAAATAATGCAGCACAGTTATACAAGATGTTGGTACTGGGATAGTCTGGGGGACAGATGAAAAACACCTCCTAGTAATTTTCTTTGCATCTTTATGGACATTTATAATTATTTGAAAATAAACAATAAGAACATATAATAGTTTTCTTATTCAAAACCACTGAAGAAATGGCTTATAATTTCTCAGTGGGAAAAAGCAAAACAAAACAAAACAAGGAACATTCTAACTCCTTCCCTCTAGTGGCAGAAATATCTGCATACTTTACATCGAAGTAGACTGTTGAATGCCAATCAGTAAGAGATATGTGACATTCTCCATAGAATGTCATAGAACTACAGTAGGCACAACACAGTAAAGCTTAAATTTAAGTATTAAATTATGTTATATGTTTCTGTTCTTTGTCTACATGTTGTATAATTAAAAGCATGGTAAGAAGTAGGTATGGTCTAGATCCATAGTATAACTAACTCTACATGGAAGAATCCAGCAGGGGAAGTCTTCATCTGGATCTGTATATCTGTAGATTTTTGCAGGTTTTTGTAACACTAAATCTCTGTAATGTTTAGAAAATTTATATATTAGATATCTAATATCTAAACATGTTGATGAATTATTCAATAAATTTCACTAAAATCATGTTCTTTAGAATTTTAAAATAAAATACCAAAAGAAACACTTTAAAAATAGATTTTAAAAAAAGATAGAATCCTGTGCCTGAACTGAGCTCCAAAAAGCCAATGAAAGTAATTGTTCCCATCACAGTTTTTTTCTATGTAAGATCCATAGCTAAAACAGTATAACCAAGAGCAGATTAATTGTGCTATATTTATATAATAGACACTACTGGGCAATGAAATTCAACATCTGGAAGTCGGCTCTAACCTTGTTCCATTTCTTGAATGGTGAGTACATGGAGACTCATCTGCAACTCATTTGTGAAGTACAAGAGGGGTGGGGAATTCCTTGTGTCTCCAGACAACCAAATAATCATAAAATTAAAAATGTTAGCAAATGAGTAATAAAAATTGATCATAGAAAGTTGTGTCTTCGTTTCTGTTAGGGATTCGATAGCTACTAAATGATGTCACTATTTCTACATATAAGAAAAATTCAGAATTAAGAAATAACTAGCAAGGGTAATAGTATAGGGTTTTGCCGTTGTCATATGCTCAGAGACTCAACATGTGGATTGAGAAATCCCTTTGAGTACTCAGTAAAATTGTTAGAGGATTGTCTGAACTAGCATGTCATTATAAAATTTAGGAAAAATTTTCCACTAAGCAATGATGCAATGTAAATAGCAGAAGTTTGAAAATCAGAGATGTAAACATTCAACTCAAATGTAACTTTTCCACTTGAAATCTGGAAATTGGAGAAACAATATATTTTGAGGAAAATTTCTTTTCAATTCATAATTGCATACTATCAAAATATCACCTTAATGAGAAGTGAACAATAGATTTTACAATTTCAAATGATCTCTTAACTTCATATTTTTACAGTATTAATCCCTCCATGAAGAGACCTGAGTCTAATGAAACACAACATTCAGGGAAGAGTGAGGCATGGTGCTTTTTTATTGTGAAAATACTCTACAGAGGGGTGTATTTGTAGTCACAATTAGATAGAAAGTAGTTATGAGACAGGGCTCAATGTGACCCCAGAAGCACTTTCCCATACTCCTGTCAGGATGAGATGCACAGCAAATCTTGCTGTGTAGACTTAAATAAAATTGAATGAGACGAAGTATATATGTTTGGTACACACATCCAGAGAGAGACTTTCCCTGATGGATTCTTCCATGTAGTTAGTTATACCATGGACCTAGATTACACCTACTTCCTGTGATTCTTCTAATTATACAACTTGTAGACAAAGAACAGACACATATAATTTAATACTTAAATATAAACTTTACTATGTTGTGCCTACTATAGTTTTATGGTTATCTCTTACTGATGAACCTTCTACTTCCTCCAACCAAGCAACCTGGCCCTGTGATTGGAACTAGGATTAGGATAACCCTAAAGCCCCAGACTAGTCCAGATCTATTTCAGAACAATGACACCAATGTAGGACAAAATCCAGCAACCCATCACCTGGGTTATTACCCTGAGTCCAGAGACACAGAGAGGAAGAGAGTAAGCACAGAGATGAAAAGTGCTGCCCAAAATCTAAGAACACCAGAAAGTCAACAGAGAACTGATGGATCAAAAAGGACCCTATGTAAAGGACAGTGTCTTGGTTCAAGTTCTCATCTTCTATTTCAATTAGGCTCTCAGAGTCTAACAACAATAATCAGAGTTTCATGCCAAACAGTCACATTTTGATAACCCAGTAAGTATATGTAGCCACTTTGATATCTTCCTTTGATCACCAGAAATTAGATCTCTGGCATAGCTCTCCTTCAGTCATTCTGACAGAAAGGACAATTCAAGAATCAACTTTGTCCTTTGTCTCATCATTTTGTTGTTCCCCTTCCATTCACTAATTCAGATAAATGTATATATAGTACACAGCTTACCAAAATAAAATAGTGACACTAGGGGATAAACCATAGGGGAAAACAGAAAAAAAAAGAAAAAAGAAATAATTCAACAGCAATATTCACAAAACAATATGTTGGAAATGAACCTTACAACTTGGTGGGGTGTGATGAGGGAGGGAAAGTGGGAGGAAAATGGGGGAGAGAATAGCAAGGTTCCACAAGAAATGTACTCACTACCTTACATATGTAACTGTATCTCCATTGTACATCGTCTTGACAATAAAATTGAATTTTAAAAAATCAGCTTTCCTTGAGGGGACAGGAGAGAATGGTATTATTTTACTCAAAAACTGACTTGTTGAATGGTAATTTCTTATCTTACTAGTTAAAAATAATAAAGATGTAATTAAAACAGAATCATCTTTTTCAATCTATATTACCCTCATGACCACAGAAGTTTTAAACTAAAATTCAAAGCTTAAATTTTATAGGCTCTGTGGCTCGGTTCCTCAGATCTATCCTTTTGACCATCATTCCACGACAGGTCATCCATTCCCCAGATCCACAGGGGTCCAACCTGACTGCTTTTAGGAAGGTGGATGGATTCTGAATATGTGAACAGACAGTGCACACAAGAGTTGTTTTGTGATTTGTGTGGAGAAATGTGAGATGAAGGGTCGAAGTGATCTGCTGACGATCAGTACAAGATCAGGACTCACTATTGCAGAATCAAGCAGAACAGTTAAAGGAGCCTAACTTCAAAACTGAGGTCCAGACAATTAAATGTGTGGCTAAAAACAATCTGAATATTGTTGATTTACATGTGTGTCTGGTCTGGATTAACTAAATCACAAGACACATGAGTGGAAAAATCATTTACAAACATTGCCTTTTAAAACGAAACACCTGGGCACCAGTAGCTCAGGCTTGTAATCCCAGCTGCTCAGGAGACTTAAATCTGAGTATAGCAGTTCAAAGCCAGCTGGGGCAGAAAAGTCCGTGAGAGTGTTTTCTCCAATTTGCCACCAGAAAACCAGAAGTGGCACTGTGGCTCAAGCGGTAGAGTGCTAGTCTTGACATGAAAATCTTGGGGGCAGTGTCCAGTGTCCAGAGTTCAAGCCCCATGACCAACAAAAACAAACAAAATATACCTAGAGTGATGCCATAGATTGAAACCAGAAGTGATGGTAAGCTATAACTATGTCTCTTACAATATGAAAAGAATTTCCAGAGAATCATGGAGAAAGAACAAAACTGATTGTACCATGCATGCTATGAGAAAGAGCTAAGAACCAAGAATGGTGAATTAGAGAAACAGAGGAGAGAGGCGCACAGGTAGCTCCCTTGGTTGCCTTAGTATTTGGCAGTGAGGCATGTGCAGAGCCTATCCAAGGCTGAAGAAACAAAGGATGAATGGTTGGGTGGAAATTCCTTAGTCTCTTCTCTGTGTTTCACTTGACAGTGAGGTGGAAAAAACTCAGTTGCTCCTCTGTGTTCCACTTGAGGTTTAAAAGCCTGGAAAACTGCTCACCTTGGCTTCTTCTGCCAGGTCCACTGAGAGAATATAGTAATTAGCAACAAAAAGAGATTTAGATGACGCTCTTGGAGTAAACTGTTTTCCCTTACTCCTGAGTGGACTAGCAACAATTGCTACCAGTTGTAAATATGAGTCGAAAGCAGACAAGTGCACATTCTGGAATGTCAAATTATTCCACTGTTAGGAAAATTCATGGAGCAGATTCCTGAAAAATTTCAAGAAATAGATCCAACAATGTCACTGCTAATGAAGCCTGTGGAAGGGCCACTGGTGTCTGTGGCTCCAACTCCAGGTTGCCTCTCCAGAGAAGAGGGCTATTCCTATAAATCTGCCTCAGAAGGATGAAATTCCTGTCAGCAGCTACTACAGACGTGGTCTCTTCGCCAGTAGCCTTCCCTGTATGGAAGTTTGTCTCCATTTGTGTTTCTGGAGGACTCATCTGTTTATGGCTACATGAAGGTGCTATTTTTACCCCAACCTACCCCTTTAATCTTTCCTACATACAAACTCACATTTCAAAAAAACAGCAGGAAAAAGGCATGTCCACAGAATAAACTGGAAATATTGTTACAAGCACTTGGTGGTTCTACAACAGATATCTCAAAAGTAATCTATTGACTAAATTATAGCAGTGAACCCAAACTGTATTTTATTTAAAGATTTTTTAAGACAGTAATGAGTTTAAGATTACTATTAACATAGTAATGATCTTACCATGACTATTGACCTATTATATTGGATCGATATTTGCTTTGGTATGGTTTTCCTTAATAACTGTCCATCTTCTAAATCTGGATCTGTAAAGGTTTAACTACAGGATTTTGGCACAAATTTGATTTTATGGGCTAATTAGAACAGAACCAAACAGAAAAATGGGTAATTATGTGGTACAAGAGAGTAGATTAAGAGGTTTGGGAAAACAGACATCACTCCCATCTTCCTTAAAGTAAATTTCAACCCTAGGCTAGCTCAATTGCAAGGAATGTAAGTTTGTATTACCAGTATGGATAACAGCAGGAGGTGACTAAAATCTAAAAATAGACTTATGAAATGATTTGACTACCTCACTCCTGGGTGTATAGCCTAAGGGAAAAAACCCAACACACAAAGTGACATTTATTTAGAAAGTCATTTCTGCATGTCTGTACATATTGCGATACTGTGTACACTAGTAAAAATTTGGATTCAGTGAAGTATGCTACAACAGATGAGAGAGAGAAAAATAAAGCAGGCTATGTATATATATCTATACATATTTCATATACATATGAAGTACATATATTTGTATATATATACACAACATGCATAAATAATCAAGAAATCCTATAGTCTGCAGCATGATGGACAGAAGTAGAGAACATCTTATTAAACAAAATAGTAAAAACAAAGAGCATTGTCTATACTGCTTCTCACTCAAGCAAAATTAAAAAAAAAATGCAATAGTCATTCTAGGGGGCTGACAAGGGCACAGGATCAGAGCGCAGGAGGTTGAACACAGAAGAAAGATGGAAGACTATGATCAATGCACATAATACACATATACTGAGAAACCCAGAATCCCATTAATGGTTACAGATACGTACATTAATAAAAAATAGGCTATCATAAAATAAAGGAATAAAATCTGAAGCAATGAATCCATTCTTTGTTTTAAAGGCAATTCCTGCTTAGAATATCAAGTTATTTATTTTATTATTGCATAAATATCAACTGATGTCACAATTCAGACTCTCCAAGTATTAACTGGCTTTTTCTGACAACATTCTGAGCAAGTGGAGGCAGCAGGTGGAGCAGCTGGGGCAGCCCAGACTCACACTTCAGCTTCCCTGGGAGGTTTTTGTTATGGCTTGTATCACTGTGGGAGGGTAACTATAAGTCTGTTGACAGTAATAAGTGGCAACATCTTCGGGCTCCAGGCCACTGATCCTGAGAGTGAACTCTGTCCCAGATTTACTCCCACTGAACCGTGATGGAACTCCGGACTCCAAACTATTTACACCGTAGATCAAGGGTTTAGGAGCTTTTGCTGGTTGCTGCTGGTACCAGGCTAAAGAATACCCAATGTTCTCACTGGCCCTGCAAGTGATGGTGGCAGTGTCTCCTAGAGACACAGACAGTGAAGATGGAGACTGGGTCATCTGGATATCACACTTGGCACCTGGAAGCAGAAACATGAAAACAAAAATCCACACTAATTATCAAGTTATAAGAAGGCATCCTTGAAGAATAAGCATCCTGGATCACACTGAGCTGTGTAAATCCCTAGCATTGTCCTTCTTTACCTGGGAGCCAGAGCAGCAGGATCCCCAGGAGCTGAGCAGGGGTCCTCATGTCCATGCTGTGTGCTGGCTTGGACTGACTACTTCCTAACGTGAGCAGCCTATGAAGAAGTCCTGAGCATACTGGGCTGTGCTGTTGGTGCATGCAAATCAGCAGCAGAGTTATACACAGCTGTCCAGCTGCCTCATCTCAGCAACTCTGCACATTCTGAGTCTCAAGGGAACTAGGTCGGGCAACAGAATAGGTTTTAAACACAGAAGAGAATCACCAAGTTGCTTTCCTGTGATGTGAGCACAACAATGGTAGCTTGGAGGATCAAAGCTTCTTTTCTTCTTATTTCTTTAACTGAGTCAAGACTTGTTCACTGGAGTGTTAGTTCCAGAAATTTACAAACAAAAAAATTTACAAATTTTGCACAACACAAATCTGGCATTTCTTTATTATTATGCAGGACAGAAAGTTTTACAGTAGCTCTGATTCACTGATAATCTGTATGTGTCAACTTCTCAGCACTGTTGTCCTGTAATGAATCCAATCCATGAAAGTGGAATAAGTGGAGCTGTTATGTTAATAAGAAAATGCCTGGACTTCTGTACTATGCTATTCAGCCTTATTATCTCCTCCATCTCTGACTTTTCATCCCAGGTGATCCATACAAGCACGTCCTTTCAGAGCCTTTCTCCCTTCATGTCTGAGCAGCCTTATAATTTTTACTGACCTAGAAATGTGTATAATTTCATATGTCCATGCTGAAGGTCCTCATATTATTCCTTCTGGCTTTTAAACATCTTCAACACATCTACTATGTTCAGAAGCAGAGATAGATTCTCCTTAAAAGGGAGGATACACTCAGGTTATCTTGAAGCCTATTTTGTGGCCTAAACCTACATATGTCTCCTCTGTTCGGTGGACTCTTCTAGTTCCTGAGAGAACACTGTGCTGCACACCTGGGTTAAAGATATTGGGCCAAAGCAGGGTGAGTATGTTGGAATCTCTGAATAGAGTCTTGAAATCAATATTCAGTTTGTTTTTAGGCACAAATTTAATTGTCTGGGAGCTCAGTTTTGAATTTAGGCTCCTTCAACTGTTCTGCTCTGAATTTCTGCTGATCCAGATGTAGCTCCTTATCTTTATGCTGTGGGTCACTCAACTTACCACAAGCATCAGTTTTATTTGATCTTCCTCAGTGGCCAGATGGGCAGTGACTTCTAGAGGTCACAAACAACATCTAGAGGTTAAGATAAAAAGTGAAATTCAGGTCACAATATATCCAACACAAAAACACATTTTTAGAGGGTTTGTAGTCCAAGCATTGTAATTCAGGACCTTGAGCTTGCTAAGCAAGCACTCTAAAGTGAGCCATACTCCTATCACCCTTTTTACTTTTAGTTTTGCTTGTCAGATACAGGTAGAACCATATTTCTCCTATTGGTAGCCAGGAATATAGGTTATCTATCTTTGTTGTATGTTTTTATTGTAAAAATACTGTACAGAGTGGTTACAGTTACGTGAGCAAGGCAATGAGTACATTTCCTATTAAACGTTGTTGCCTCCTCCTTTATTTTTCCCCTACCATCCCTTCCCGTCCACCTCCAAAACTACCCTCCTATCTATCTTTTAAGATAGATTCTTGGTAGCAAATTTGCCAATGTACCCTTTATTTCAATCTACTTCTTTACTTTTCAAACTTCATTGGGATCTAGCCTCAAATTTCTCAAATCATTATTGTTTTGATACATGAGATCATTGTCTTAAGCAATATTTGTGTATGCCTAACTTATGCCAGATTAAGATCTTCTTAACCAAAATAGACTTTACCAAAAGCATAGTTTCTGAAATTTTGTATGAATCCTTGTTACCTGGTTAAAGTATAGATTGCTAGTCAAGAGATATCAGAGATTTCCAGATGCCCCTCAGTAGATGAATGGATCAAGAAAATGTGGTATATATACACAATGGAATTCTATGACTCCATCAGAAAGAATGACATTGCCCCATTTTGTTAGGAAATGGAAAGGCTTGGAAAAAATTTTATTAAGTTAAGTAAGCCATAGGTCCCATGGTTTCCCTTATTTGCAATATCTAGTATATGTCTGAGTCAAGCAGAAAAGGTCAGATAAGGTGATGTTAGGGAAATGAACCCTAAGATATGTATTTTAAATGTTTTTTTTTTCTTTCATGCGATTGTTTCTAACACATTTATAAGATTATTTCTTTGTTGCTATGTATGTCTCTCCCCCACAGTATAACCCCTGCTTTCACTGTATTTGATGTTGGTATAATTTGTGGAGGGGAAGGGGAAAAACAAATCATTTAAATAGGGATACAGGTGGACATATTGCAACAATGAGATGTAAAAGTTGTTATGTCGAAAATGAATGAACTTTACAACTTCGGTGCGGGGGACGAGGAGGGGTGGGACAGGGGGGTGGGGGAGGATGGGAAGGGATGGGAAGGGTAAACAAAGGAGGAGGCTACAATGCTTTATAAGAAATGTACTCATTATCTTGCCCATGTAATTGTAACCCCTCTGTACAGTATTTTCACAATAAAAGAAAAGATATGAGAGATTTCATAAATTTCCTGTGTCTGAAAGCAAATGCTTGACAGGAACAACTTCTGTTCACAGTCCTTGGCTTCCTTGGCCAATGATGAGACAGAATGGTATGGGGTAGGAACATCTAGCAGAGGCCACTCAATTTAGATCAGACAAGAAACCATGAGAAGACAGGAAGTTGACAGGACAAAAATATTTAGTCCAAGTCTGAGCCTGTAAGTGGTATATTTCCTCCAACTAAGCACCACCCCATACTTTAACACCTTCACATAATACTATCCATAGTTAATCCAGAAAGTGATGGTAGAGACTGTGTGATCTGGAAACACCCTCATGGACACCACTTGAGATGAGCTGATCTCTTAGACATTTAGCAATTGACTCAATCATACCAGGATTAACATGCCTGGTATGCTGTCCAGCTTTCCATCCCTGAGATAAAATAAAATACCTCAGATAAACAGCTTAAAAATGATTTTAGTTCTTGGTTTTAGAAATTTCCATCTATGATTTCTTGGCCATGTGAGGATTACTCCTGTGTAACTCAGAATCTCCCATTTCCAATATTTGATTGCCAAACCCCCAGGTCTTAAGAAATTCTCCTCAAAGAAAGGAGTTATTTTAAGATTGTTGATATGCCACGTACACACATTTATTTATTACACAATGTAAGTCTTATTGAAACTTGATACCATGACATGAACTACATATGACTAATATGTGTGGATCAATATAATTTAAAGCTTAATTCTCTTTTACTAGAAAACAACAAGAACAGCAACAGCCCTGTTTCTAATGCCGAGAATGGCTTCTCATTTGCCCTGTGAATCCAAACTAGTTGTATAATCTAAACTACTAGGTAAGCAAGTTCAGTTGGTAGCAATATGTTAGATATCCAGTAGGGATGAGAGTAAGGAAAGCACTACAAACCTAAAAACAGACATACCAGATGAGTTGACTAACTCATTCCTGGTTATATATCCATAGGAAAAACCACCAATTTATGAAAGTAGTATTAAGAAGGAATTGATGCATGCCTATGTTAATTGTGATATTGTTCACAGTAGTGAAAATTTGGATTTAGTAAGGTGTCCTACAAAAGATAAGAAAGTAAAGTGCTTCAAACACACACACACACACACACACACACACACACACACACACAAAATCATGCATAAAGAAACAAGACATCCTATAAGTAGCAGCAAAATGCATGGAATTGAACAAATGCATGGAACAAATGCATGCAAAATGCATGGAAATGAATTAGTCCTGAGCATAGTGGGTTGTGATGTTTGATCATGTAAATCAGCAGCATCTGGGTAGGGTTAAGCATAGTTGTCCACCTGCCTCATTTCAGCAACACTGCACATTCTGATTCTCAGAGGACCTAGATCATCAACAGAAAATATTGTAGCCACAGAAAAGAATCAACAAGTTGCTTTCCAGTGGCTTGATCATGCCAATGGTCCCTTTGTTTCAAAGCTGTTTTTCTTTTGATTTCTTTTAACTGAGACAAGACCTGTCCACTGGAGTGTTAGTTCCAGAAATTTATAGACAAATTTGGTACATGTCTTTATAATCCAGAACAGAACATTTTTTAATTGCTTTTGCTCACTGATAACCTTTATATGGCGATATAACAGCACTGCTGTCCTATAAAGCAATCCATAATGGTGAAATAAGAAAGTGGACCTCATTGATAAGAAAATGCCTGGACATTGTGTAATGTACAGCTCTGCCTTGTTTTCTCCTTCTTCTCTGAATTTTTTTTTTGTCCTGATCAGTTCATAAAAGCAAGTCTTTTCAAAGATTGACTCCCTTCATACATGAACAATCTTTTCTACCAACCTAGCCTTGTGTATAATTTCAAATGTTTGTACTTAGCCTCAAATTATACTTTCTGGGTTTCAAATATCTTACCCATAGCTACTGTGTTTAGAAGCAGATTCTTCTTGAAAAAGAGTATAAACTCAGATTATCCTAGAACCTATTGTGTTTTGCCATCCTGCATCTGTCTTCTACACACTAAGAAAACACTGTGCTCATCACCTCTGATAAAGATATTGGGCACAAGCAGAGTGAGTAGAACCTCAGAAAGGAAGATGATGTTGGCATCGTTAAACAGATTTTTGGAACCATTAGCACCCAGAAATGTCATACATATGTGGAGAAAGCTACAAGGGGTTTGGAAGCAAGAGTGAGGAGAGCTGATTGTCCATGCAAGGGAGAAATAGCATTGTTGACTCCATTGAAGGTGCTGAGATGGAATGACACAAGAGGACATCCAGATGTTTGGGATTGGCCTGTGCAGGTGTCAGGACCCAAGGAGTCACTACTGTGTGGGATACAAAGTTAGCTTGAACTAAACTAATAAGAGAAAAGAAATGAGCTATCAAGTGCTATTCACTGATGAATTTGGATATCACATCCATTAAAGAAATTGTAAATCCTTGAATTCATAATGATATTTCAACAAGAAATAGGCGATTTGTTAACTATCAAAAAGTTCTCCATGCAGTCTCACAAATTACCAAGGGGAAAGAATAACTGAGCAGAGCAATCTACCAGCTATCCCCTTAGTCTAGAACCGGAAGGAAGAGCTAGTAATGGTAATTCAAAACATGAACCTCCTAACAGACACCACAAAAAGAACACAGCAGCACTTCTGGACTTTGCTAACATATATGCACTATTGAATATAAACCTGTGAGAAAACAAGTACAAATCTAATCTGAGAGACATTCAGCAACATGGTTAGTTTTGGTCACTGATAGTGTTAAGACCACAAAATTGGAGGCCAGACTAAAGAACCTGTTCTCTTTTTTTGACATAACGTTTTGTACATCCATTGTTGTAATGGGTCCACCTGTAACCCTATTTAAACTATTTATTTTTTTCCTTCCCCTCCACAAATTATATCAAGATCAAATACAGTGAAAGCAGGGCTTATACCATGGGGGAGGTACATACAAAGCAACAAAGAAATCACCTTATAAATATGTTGGAAACAATCACAAGAAAGAAAGAAACACTTGAATACTTACCTTGTAAATGTAACCCCTCTGTACAGTATTTTCACAATAATAAACTTATTTTAAAAAAAGAAATTGTTCTCTGGTGGCCTAATGAATGAGATATGGCCTTACTAATTTTCCCTGACTGACCTAGAAGCACATTCCTACCATTCTCTGTTTCCTTAGGAGTCTGAACTACAAGTATAAGCCATCATGCCCAATATGGTATTAATTCATCAATTTTTCTGTGTGCTTTGAAATCCTTCACTTTCTACAATCATTTCTTAACAAGTTCATGATTATTGTCTGCATTGTGACTAAGATTAAAAATTGAATTTACAAGTCTGGGTAAGAGAATTTTCATGACTTTGGACTGAGATATTTTAGACAGCATGAAGACATAGTGACATTTTTTTTGTAGAAAATAGCAACACATACAGTTTTTGACCACTGCTTTTTTACTGCTAGAAAATAAGAATGAATTTGTTTGTTTTTCAGCATATATAAGTTGTGCAAAAAGGGTTTCATTGTGACTTTTTCACTCATGAGTCCAATGTACATCATCAACTTCATGCCGTTGATCCCTATTCATTATCCCACTTTTACCTTCTTAAAACATTTCAACAGGATTCACTGTTCTATTTTATATATTCCATTAAACCACTTAAATCATATATTCACCTTCATTTCCTCTCCTTCCTTCTCTGTCATTTCTTCCCAGAGACCCAAAGACCCTATTTTGTCTTCCTTTCATTCATTTATTTAGTATATATTAAATACATGAAGGGCTTTCACCATGATATCTCACCTGTGCATGTCGCATATTTATTGCCTTTTCTTTTATCTTCTCTTTTGTTCACTTTCCTTTTTATTTTCTTTTTGCTTGTCCTGGTCATGAACTCTGGGCCTGGCGTATGTCTCTAAATTTTTATATTCAATGCTATCCCTCTACTACTTGAGCCACAGCTCTGCTTCCAGTTATTTTTGTGATTAATTGGCGAAAGACACTCACTGAATTCCTTCCAATGATAGCTTTAAACACTATCCTCAGATTTCAGCTTCCTAAGTAGGTAGGTTTACCACTAGCACCCACCTCTCACATCATGTTCTAGTCAGAATGACCCATGCATTAGCCTTTCTTTTAGAGCCATCAAAGTTAATTTTTAAGAAAAGATTCACAAACTTCCATTGCATTTCTTTCCTTCTTAATTTTTATTTAAAATCAATTTAAATTGAAGTATAATTAGATATTTCTTTATACTTGCATAGTAGGATGTAAGATAGAAATATTCTTCCATTTCTGAAAAATATCCATTAGAATTCCTAGATCATTTGACAAAATTTCAAGAAGAGTTGGTAGAGATTTCTGTAATGCAGTGAATAGAAGAATAGAAACACAAAAGAAAATTCCAGAGAGGAAGTTCAAACAAACTTGATCCAGAAGCTCATTTGTATACTAAGATATGATTTTTCCCTACCTCTGTGCGTTGCCTTCCTGTGTGTTATTTCTGTATTAGGAGAAGAATGTCCCTTGTATCCTAGTATCATTGGCATGTACAAGCTTCTTTCCTGACATCCACTAGGATCTCAGTTTCTCAATATGAGGTCAAGCTAGGTAAGGCCAAGCCATAAATAGCCAAGGACATGGCTTCTCATAAAGCCCAATCTTCTTTTCTGCACATTGTCTTTGCAAAGGGTTTAGATTTATAATCCTTAAAAGCAATGCCTCTACAAACAACAATAGCTATTTGGAATAAGAACCCCAATGTGTAATAGGTGTATTGTAATAAATAGGTATAATAGATGAGTTAAAAGAGAAAACAAACCATTGTCCATTCTTCCATCTGTGAACAAGGCTGTGAGTTAAATATTAGAGAAGGAAAGGGTAGTCAGAGTTCCAATAAAGTATCATTATGAATTCTAGGGACATAATAGATAAAATTACTTTCTCTCCTTTCACCTGTGTACAAAACACCTAAAACAAATTGAGGTTGTCTTCACTGACAGAAATGGTGAAAATGGTCAATGATACTGTACTACTTGTGTCTCCAAGTAGATTATATAGAGTATCAGAGTCTGTTTATGACATTAAACTGTCTCTTGGGGAATTTCTAATTATACGGACATGATGGAATGAATAACTAACATCTTAGATCAAAAGATGATTTGGTTAATCAGTGATATTGCATCAGAGTTCAATTGTAACTTTTTCCCATTCCTCTCCCTCTAATGTTAAGAGATGAGGAGACAGTGTGGTCCAGGATACCAACAATCCACTTCTCTTTTTTATTTAAATTTTAATTTTATTGTCAAGGTGATGTATATAGTGGTTACAGGTAATTACATAAGTAATGGTAGTGAGTACATTCCTTGTCAAACTTTTTCTCCCATTTTCCCTGCACAACAAACCACCCCAAGTTGTACAGAACATTTCCAACATATTGTCTTGTGAGTATCACTGTTGCATTCATTCTCCTCTGTCCTTTGTCTATTTTTTGTTCCCCTTCTCTTCCCTAATTCAGTCAAACATACATACAATACCCAGGGTACCAAAATCAAATACAGTGACATCAGGGGATAAACTATATGGAGAACTAAAGACACAAAAGGAAAAAGAAATCACATAGTACATTAAAAACTACAACAAAGCGAAACCTTTTGTGTCCATGTCTTGGAGTTCATTTCACTTGCCATCATCTTGCTATTTGGTATTTGAATACTGATGTCACTGAATTTTTTCACTTTTTATTTCAGTGTGTTGTTTGAATTGTTAATGGCTGACCTCTATCTACATAGCATGAAAGTACCAGTGATGGGTCAGATGTGTAAGAAACACACTGAAAGTTCATCCTACTTCTCCCAGTTTTGAGACTGCATTCAAATGCAGCCAGGTCACATCAAGGCCCTTTGCTCACAGCCTCTCTTGGGTCTCTGTCATTCACACATGGAGTGAGGGTTCAGAGAAGGACTCAGTGATTGAATGGTTTCATCCTTGACAGGAATCGGTGAACCCTGGCTGTTCTGTGTTTTGCTTTCAAATAGCCAACACTTAGCACTAGCGAAGCATCAAACATTTGCTTATAGATTTCTATAGAGTCCTTCATATTTACTTGAAAACATGAAAGGATCTCACTCCATGCCACACAGAAACTGTGAAGGTTTGTGATGTCACAAACCATGACACAATATTCATGACATCCGGTAGTTTGATGTCACAGGGGTCATGAAGTCCCAGTGGATTCTGATATCACATTTCAAATTTGAAATATTATGAGGTCGAAAAAGAATATGAGCTTAGAAAGGGACTAATATATCACAATGGCAGCATGTCACACAAGTTATGAGGACTGGACAGGTTTGTGTTGTCACAGTGGATTAGTGGTATCATAATGACAATGTGATGTCACAAAGAGATTGTGATATCACAATGCTTATGAGGCCACAATGCATTTCTGATATTAACCCACGTGCCACATTTGAAATAGAATGAAATCACAGAATAGGCACTCAAAAATGTTTATGACATCACAATGATAGTATGGTGGCATAATGCTATGATGTCATTGTAGGTTGGTATTGTCAAAATGAATGATGGTATCTTAATGACTATATGATATCACATGTATTATGATGTCCCTGTGATGTTACAATGGCAGTTCTGACCTCAATTGTCCTTAGTTTACAATGAGGATATTGGTACACAAAGTGACTGTAATGTCACAAAGGCCATATGTTTTTTTAAAGGTTGTAAGAGATCATAATAGATTTTGGATGTCACAATGGGAAGGTAATTTCACAATGATTTTGTGAAGTCAAAGTGGTGATGGGGTCACTATAGTTTTGCGAGGTCACAATGGATTGGAAATGTTACAATATCATGCTGGATCACAAATGTCATTCATTCACAATGAGTATATGAGTTCACAAAGGGACTGTGATGTCTCCAAAGGTATATGTTTTCACAAATGTGATGAAGTCCTAACAGGTTTTGATGTCTCAGTGTGACACAATAGTCATGATATCTGCCAATATGATGTCAGAATTTTCATGATGTCACAGTGGATTTCTGATATCACATGTCATACCTGAAATAGTATGAGGTCGAATACAGATTATCAGCTCACAAAGGGCCTAAGATATCACAATGGCAGCAGGTCAAAAAAGTTATGAGGACAGGACAGGTTTGTGATGTCACAGAGAGTTAGTGATATCACCATGCAAAGTGATGTCACAATAGTTATCATTTCACAATGAATTTCTGGTATCAACCACATGCCACATTTGAAATAGCATGAAATCACAGAACTGGCATTCATAATGTGTCTATGACATCCCAATAACAATGTGATGTCCTAATGGTATGATCATATTGTAGTTTTATTATGTTACAATGAGTCAATTGTATCATAACAACAATGTGATGTCACACTGGTAATGATGCCACAAAGGGTTTGTGATGTTACAATGACATGTCTGACCTCAATTGTCATTAGTTCACAATGGGGGGATGGGTCCAAAACGGGACTGTGATGTCACAAAGGCCAGGTATTTTTCAAATTTCCTGAGGCCCTAGTAGGTTTGTGATTTCACACTGTTTTTGAGGTCACAATGGATTTGTGATGTACTAATGAGTTTGTAATATCACAATAGCATGTCCAATTTCAATTGTTACTACTTCACAATTAAGATATGAGTTCAAGGTAGGAGCTAGAAGTGCCAAAGAACAAGAATTTTCTAAAAGGTTATGACTACATAATAGCTTTGGGAAAAAAACCTATTATGGGTCTTTTGTGACATCACAGTCCCTGTGTGTGCTAATATTGTAAACTAATAACACTTGAGATCAATCATGCCATTGTAACATCATAAACCCTTTGTGGTATCAGTACCACTGTGATATCGCATTGTCATTATGACACCATCAGCTCATTGTGACATCACCAAACTACAATGACATCAGAGCATTATGAAATGACATCATCACCCATCACAACATCACAAGCCTATTGTGACCTCATCACCGGTATGGAATCACCAACTTATTGTGACATAAAAACATTATTATGACATGATATTGTAACATCACATTGCCAATGTAGTGCACTGTCCCATTGTGTTTTCACAAGCTTATTATATCCTCAGAATATTTTAGAAAATTCATGGCATTTCTGACTTGTAGCTCTTTCCTTGAACTGGTATCTTCATTGTGATCTAGTAGTAATTGAAAGTGGATATGTGATGGTGATATTACATATTTGTCATGACATCACTATCCAATGAGACCTCATCACCACTGTGACAACACCAACCCTTTGTGAGTCACATTGCCATTGTGACATCACAATCACATTGTGACATGCTAAACCTATTATGACCTCTTAGCACCTTTGAAATGGCCTTTGGGACATCACAGTCTCCTTGGGTAACCATATTATCATTTTGAATTAAGGAAAATTGAGGTCAGACATGCCAATGTACCATCATTATCGCTTTGTGACATCATCTCCACAGTGACATCACATTGTCCTTTTGCTTGCAGTAAGCACACTGATCTCCTCCTAGAGGTTCCCTACTGCCATTTGCAAATGAATTATACTGTTTTTGCCAAGCGTTTCTTAATCCATATCCTGGTGCTGCTACCAAAACTCGAAGTTCCTTCTTAGAGTATTTTTCTTGCAGGGTATCTCTGTTATCAAACACCCACTGAGCAACCATTACCAATGCAGATAACTCCTTTCCCTCAACACCTTCTAACTTTTGAAGCTTTCTTCAAATATCTGGGGCTGATTGGGTAACAAAGGCCATATTTAGGGCTCTTCAATTCTCCAGGGCCTCAAGATCTATAGCCATATAGTGCCTAGGGGCTCCTAGGAGCCATTCCAGAAAAGCATTAGGGGACTCACTGGGGAGCTGTACAGTCTCACTCACCATAGATAAATTAGTTGGTTTCCTAGCCACTGCCTGTATCCCTGCTAACAAAGTGGTGATAATTGAAAAGTGCCTCCTTGCCTTGATTGTTTTTGTAGTCACAGGTTGGGCAAGTCTGAGGAAAGACTTGCTTCAAATGGACTGGGTCATCAGTGGGGAAACCATATCGTACAAGGACTGCCTTCAAGGCATGGTGCTGGATTCACTCGCTTTCCTCCTAGGTGAAAAGCACCTGTAAATGTTGCTGACAATCATCCCAGGTGGGCTGATGTGTGAAGAATATGGTCTCTAATAAGGAGATGAGACCCTAAGGTTTTTCACAAAAGGACAAAATTTGCTGTTGCCAGTATGCTGTTGCCATAACAAAATCAGTAGGATTTTGTTATGTATTATGGTGGGAGGAAAACCAGTACCATGTTGATTGTAATAACTTGTGACAACTTCAGGCTGCAGGCTGCTGTTGGTCCAAGTGAACCTGTCCAAAAGCTACTTCCACAGAACTTGAATGGAACCCCAAATTGTAAACTCATTGCATATTAGATCAGGAACATAGGAGTTTTCCCTGGTTTCTGCTGTTACCAGGTTAAATTGGTACCACAGCTCTTACTGTCCCTAGAAGTGATGGAGACTATTTCCTGGAGATACAGATAGGAAGGATGAAGACGGGGGCATCTGGATATCACATCTTGTATCTGACATTGAAACATGAAAACAGAGTTAACATCATCCCAATAAATAAGTGGGCTAAAGACTTAAAGAGAAACTTCTCTGAAGAGGAAAGAAGGATGGCCAATAGACACATGAAGAAATGCTCAACCTCTCTAGCCATAAAAGAAATGCAAATCAAAACAACATTAAGGTACCACCTCACCCCAGTTAGAATGGCTATAATCAAGAACTCTAATTAAAATGGATGCTGGAGGGGATGTGGACAGAAGGAAACCTTACTTTATTGCTGGTGGGAGTGTAAACTTGTTCCACCACTTTGAAAAGCAATATGGAGTTACCTCAAAAGACTCCACATAGAGCTCCCCTATGACCCAGCAATCCCACTTTTGGGCATTTACCCAAATGATCACAAACAAGACCATACTAAAACTACCAGCACAACTATGTTTATTGCAGCATCATTTACCATAGCTAAGATATGGAACCAACCCAGATGCCCCTCAGTAGATCAATGGATCAAGAAAATGTGGTATATATATGCAATGGAATTCTATACTTCCATCAGAAAGAATGATATTTCCCCATTTGTTAGGAAATGGGAAGACTTGGAAAAAATTATATTAAATGAAGTAAGCCAAACCCAAAGAAACATAGGTCTCATTCTTTCCCTTATTTTCAGTAACAAGTATATGTCTGAGTCAAACAGAAAAGGTCAGATAAGGTGATGTTAGGTGAAATGAACCCCCCAAAAAGTATTCAAATATTTTTGCTTTCATGCAATTGTTTCTAACATATTTATAAGATGATTTGTTTGTGACTATGTATGTCCCTCCTCCATGGTATAAGCCCTGCTTTCACTGTATTTGATGTTGGTATATTTTTTGGAGGGGAAGGGAAAAAATAAATCGTTTACATAGGGATACAGGTGGACCCATTACAACAATGAGATGTACAAATCGTTATGTTGAAAAACAAACTTTACAACTTTGGTGGGAAGGGATGGGAAGGAGAAACAAAGGCAGAGGCAACAATGCTTGATAAGAAATGTACTCACTATCTTGCCCATGTAATTGTAACCCCTCTGTACAGTATTTTCACAATAAAAAAAAATTTAACATCATTACTCTTATTTAAGTTCCCTGATAGTGACCAGTACTGGCCACACTGGCCCAACATTTTTCTTCCTTACCTGGGAGTCACAGGAGCAGAAGCCCTAGGAGCTGAGCAGGGGCCCTCAGGTCCATGCTGTGTGCTGATTGGGACTGACTCTTGCACAGGATGTAAAATCTTATATATACACCATGGTTCAATATTCATAATATTTGGATACTCTGAGATAATATTTTCCTGTCTAATGTAATATATGATTTTATTTTTTGGTAACTTGCCTTGGGGACATAAAACCAATGCTCACTGAGCATTCGCATGGTCTTCTCCACAGTCAAGACCTCCAAACATCAAGAAACTCCTCCTGTATTCCTGCTAATGGAGAAATTTGTTTTGCATTGTTGAGAATGATAGTTTATCTAAATGGATCTAAGACACAGAAAACCAGGTGCTCTGGAACCTCAGGATATCAAGGATCCATGTGCAGAGAAACTATGGGTGAGGAATTTACAATGAATTTACTTCTCTTGAATTTCCCATCACTCAGTGCATATACCTTGGTAGGATCTATGTGGGCACAGAACAAAGAACCACACCGAACACTGTCAGCGTCCTCTCTGACTGGCAGCAATGAGGGTTTCTCTTCTCTGCTGGAAATCTCTTCCTGAAAGGCTACAACTTCTCCATATGTAATCCTCTATCTATATAGCATTTCCTTGAAAGTTTGCCAATAACCACAATTAACCAAGGAAGATTCTTAGAGTACTGTGGAGACACTAGCAAGCCAGAGAAAGGAGAACTGAAGCTCAACTCAAGAACAGCTATGTGAGAATTAGGGAAGAATTGGCTTATGCGCATAGTGCAAGAGTCAAGTATCAGAAAAGCTGAGCAGAATCATTGGAGGTGTCCCTGTATGAAAAACAGAAGGATGTGGGAGAGGTCTTGATGTCATTTCAGAGCTGAACCATCATCCCTCAGCCTCCACTCCAACATCTGTTCTTAAAGAAGTTCCCAGGCTCCCAGCTGCACCCTGCAGGGCAGCAGCTACTGTGAGATTTCCCCTTCTAGTGGTGACAGGAGGAAGTTCATGTGCCTCAAAGGCAATTGGCTGCTGATGACTAGAGTGACCTATGTCCAGACCCCACCCTAACTCTGGTAGACTTGATGACCATGCAGGGAATGAGCAGGAGTTCAGGATTCAGGCTTGGTTTCTGCTGATTCCTGTCTGGGATGCTCTTTATATTCTTGGTAGGACACAGGAAGAAGTCTTGAAACCATGTCCATATAAGGTGTTCACTGGCATCTGAGCAAGACAAGATAATACATATGCATCTGCAAACAAAACCAATGAACATTGCATATAGTCAACTTTTTTCTAATTATGATCAGAAAATGAAGCAGGCTCACACTTTTATTTCCAAGGAATTATTCTCATTGAATGCAAGCATCTTCAGCAAGAAACCACAGCCCTGCTTCCTCCCCAAGGTCAGAGCAGAGAGAAGAAGAGAAGCAAGGCTGTGACTCCATGTCCAGAAGTCAACTCCTGAGGGAGGCTGATCCTGTTCAGAGAGAGCTAGTTTGGTACCTTACTCTGCCTGAATTGCCATGAAGAATATAAATATCTTATGCTAGGTAGATAAATCAACATATTTTTAAAACCAAAATTCTGAAGGTTGCAAATCAGGAGCTATCATTTTATTTGGTCTTTCTAACTGTTCAACTTCTTGCAACATCCTGAGGCCTTGATACCTTTCACAGACACAGAGATAGAGACAGAGCAACCCAATGCCTCATCTCCTAATGGTATTAGTACTACGAGGTTTGCTACAGCTCCATTGACCTCACATGACCTCACACACTTCTTAAACAGGCCTTTTTGCCAAGGACACATATCTCTGGGTAACATTAATGATTCCTTAAAAGATGGCCTTTGCTGAGGAAGGAAGCAGGAAACAGAGGCTGGCCCAGCTTCCAATCTCCAAATACCAAAAACAGAAGACTTCCCCCCCAAATCAGCCTGCTGGCAGCTCCTCCTGAGTGTCTTTTATCATAGTCAAATGCCCAAGCTCAGAGCCTCTTCATTGAGGATAAAACACTAATTCTATGGCTTCCTTACAACTATTAAACAGCATTTTTGTTTATTGTGGGGCTTCTCTACCATCTAGTGGTATTTTTTTAATATTACATCTTATGAAACCAGGATTTTTTAAAGGAAGAATTAATTATGTAATACATTTTAAAATGACTTTTTATCCTTTTCTATAGATTAAATTCAGATTGCTTGGTTGGGGTTTATGTGTGTGTGTTCATGTGTTTATGGAAGTACTACAAGTCAAGGACTAGGTGCTGCCCTTAGCTCTGTTGGTCTACCTCTTGATAACTCCACTTAAAACTTTTTTACTGGTTAATCAGAGACAGGGTCTCATAGTCTTTAATTCCCAAGTTTCTTTGAACTCTGATCTCACATATTATCCTCTCATACTTAGATTTCAGTACTACCTGGATTTGATTGCATATTTTTTGAGAAAAGTAATACAGAAAGAATACTGTCAGTATGCCACAGCAGGAGTTACATTCTAACCTATCTTATTTTTTCTGGTAGTAATAATTAAGAAAATGAAGATGTTTTAAGCAAGATATATCTGCCATCATGGCAGCAGCTTTCATTATTTTTCCTATTTGGTTTCTTCGCAGTTTATTAAGAATATTCTATTCCTATTGGAGTCTGTATCTTCTGTCTGTATTTTAGGTAGTCCTCTTCTTCCTCAGTGATTTTATACTCAAAGTTTTAGTCCCTGGTATTGCATTATAGAGAGTTGTGGCTTCAAACTGAATGGATATTGCTTTGTTTAACATGAGAAATGTTTAGTGAGATAAAATTCCACTTTTTTCCAGTAGTATGTGTGTTTGTTAGAGAGAGAGAGAGGGAATGGAGAGAGACATAGAGAGAAAGAAAGAGAGAGACAGAGAGAAAGAGAGTATGTCTGTGATTTGCCAGTAGGAAGTGGAAGAATAGAGTTAGGAAGTCCACAAAGTTGAAGACAGAAAAATGAGAGATAAAAGCTGCACAGAGATCCCAGAATCTCTTTAAGTCACCCCTGGGGTTCTCCCAAATATGACTCACAACTGCATGTGGAGAGCTGAAGTGATAAAGGAAACTCTAACTCTCTTTGTTGAACAACAGGTGCCTGTGAGGAGAACCAGTGGCTCCCTTGTGCTTGTCTGACTTGAGTCATTATGTCTTATAAGGTTACTTGTGTTGGCTTCCTGAAGTCTGCGTGCTGGGAAAATATGATAATTCCACAAAAAAAGAACATGTTGCTCTTCATGTGGGTTGTTCACTGTTCTTAGTTATAGATGTCAAGTGTCTTCAGCACCAATGGACTTATGAGGTATATTTTTGACACAAACTATTGAATTCTTAAATCAAAGTTTCTGGAAACCACGCTAAGAGTGGAGCTGTAGGGAGAACCCCAGCTGTCTGAGGCTCTGTACTCACTTGCCTCCTGCAGAGAAGAACTGCCCCTCTCATCCTGCTCCAGAAATACTGTACCCAGACACCAGTGTTCAGAACCCATCTGCTGTCCTGCAGCTGTTCTGTGCTCTTTATATCCACATCTCACCCTCCGAAGGTTAAATCTATGAATGCAAGAAGTTTTTCTACACCTTCAGCTTATTTTTCTTTACTGATACTTATTTTTGCCCATTTTAACAGTCTCTTAAAAATCTACCTCTACATATTGTTGCCTAACAAGTTAACAAAATTTCCACTACAAATAAGACCTGTCCCTTTCAACTAAGTGATAGTGAGTTCAAGTGCTCTCAGTTCAGCATACATCTTCTATCATAGTTAAAGTAAGCTAGAACATGTTATAAATATAGGTTAACTTTCCATTGCTCTGACTAAGATCTTACTAAAAGCAACTTGAGGGGCAGGAATCTTTTCTTCAATCTTGCATTAGAAGTTGTAGTCTGCCATGTAAGCACAGTGTAGTGGAGTTCACATCATGACCCCCAAGAATAAGAGTGGATATTCTACTTCCTCCTCCCTCCCCTTTTCTTGCAGAAGAGACCCCAGCCTATTGGAAGGGGCTGTTGACAATGGTGTTCATCTTTCTCTCTTAGTCAATTGTCTCTAGAGAAGCTTTCACAGACAGGTGGGGAAATGTACTTAACCTACAAGTAATCCAACCAATGTGACAATGCAGAAGAACCACCTGAGAAGTCATCAAAATTACTTCTGTTTCCTTAAACCTTTCATGAAAATGATAAGTGTAGGAAGATTATTTAGCAGTGTATATATGTTTACTCAAAAGTCTCCATGTTCTGCATTCTTACATATCTTTCTCTAGAAAAGGCTGTGGAAAAACTAGACTACCTTTCATCAGATCCCTCATAATGTGTGTGTGTATGTGTGTGTGTGTGTGTGTGTGTGTGTGTGTGTGTGTGTGTGTGTATGTGAATGTGTATCTGCACATGATATATTTTCTCTGAATATTTATATATATACATATATGTGCAGTAATAAATATTTGTACATGTTTTTAAAATATATGATCCATAGCGAATGAATATGCCACCTATTATTAACTGGGCACCACTGTGAGCCACCAGCTCCCAGCTATTCATTTAAAATCCTAGCTACTCAGGAACCTGAGATCTGAGGCTCTCAGTTCAAAACCAACTTGGGCAGGAAAGTCTATGAGACTCTATCTCTAGCTATAATCACTGGAAAACCAGAAGTGAAACTTTGACTCAAAGTGTTAGAGACCTAGCCTTGAACAAAATAGCTTAGGGGCAGTGGTCAGGCCCTGAGTTCAAGCCCTAAGACCAACAAAAATGCATGAGTAGCTGATGAATTTAAGTGCTTGGGGTTGTATGCCAAAAACGTTTAGGGTAGCTGGGTGCCAGTGGCTCACACCTGTAATTTTAGCTACTAAGGGAGATGAAATCTGAGGATCACGATTCAAAGCCAGCCAGGGCAAGAAAGTCCATGAGATTCTTAGCTCCAATAAACCACCACAAAACTGGAAGTGGCACCATGGCTCAAATGTAGAGCACTAGCCTTGAGCTGAAGATCTGAGGGACAATACCCAGACCCACAGTTCAATCCTAAAGAATGACCAAAAAAAAGTTTTGTGGTGGTTCGCTTTACTCTATTTTTGTTAAAAACCAGTTGATTAACTATGAATCTTTATAAAAACAATTGAGCAGGAATAAGAAAAACATCTACAAGATATATTAACAAATAGAATACATTTTAGTTTATTTATTGAAATATCTGAGGAACACAGCACTAATAGTACCCATATTGCAGTATTATATAATATAATATAATGTATGGTAATATATAAATAGAGCAACAAAAAGGAGACATTTCATCCACTGCAACTGAACCTGGATGGGGTCCCACATTGCAAACTAGTGGCAAAATAAACCAGGAGCTTAGGAGCATTCCCTGGTTTCTGCTGGTACCAATGTAAATTACTGCCAATGCCCTGATTGGCCCTGCAAGTGATGGAGACTCTCTCTCTAAGAGATGCAGACATGAATGGTAACTGAGTCAACTGAACATCACATTTGGCACCTGACAATGGAAACATAAAATCCATTAGCCATTTAGTAAATTATGCTTTCCAAGAAGAGCCAACACATGCTTAGCATTGTCCATCCTTACCTGGGAGCCAGAGCATCAGAAGCCCCAGGAGTTGAGCAGGGTTCCTCATGTTCATGTTGTGTGCTGACTGGAACATTCTACTGAACAGTGTGTAAGCAGCCTATCAAGTCCTTGGGCTGTGCTCTGGGAAAGATGCAAATCAGCAGGGGCTGGGCCAACTGCAGAGTGTCAGATCTCAGTGACCAAATAGAGACTTAAGGATACCATGTGTCAAATTTGCCTCTATACCGGTTCCTCCCTGATAATGGGAAAAAAATATTGATTCTTTTTCATTTAAATATAAATAAATGATATAACATTAAAACTGGGAGAAGTAAACCAAAAACAAGTCCATTACTTCACATGGCACTGAGTAGCTGTTACTTAAGTTGCAAACTCTACAGCTAGCTACATGACAGATGACTGATGTTTGTTCCCTTGTCAAAAGTTTAATTGTCGGAGTCTGGGAAGATGGCGGAGGAGTAAGCTCTCGCATAGAAAGCAGTTTTAGAGTTCCAGTGAACAGTCCTAAGTCAGAGAATTACACCAAGTGAGTCATCACAGGACAAAGAGTTTGGCCAGAGAAGGAAACCAAGGCAAGGAGACACTTCTGAGCCCTTGCCAGCAGCCGCCGCGGCGGCGGCAGCTGTGGCGGTGGCAGGCGAGCGCAGCTGCCATACCTGAGCAACAGAGAGTCCAGGATGAAGGAGCCAGATGCAGCAAGCGAATGGATTCTACTCAACACCAGCAAGAACCGACAAGGAGCAGACATCTTCATCCTGCAGTTCGCAGACCAGAGACGAGGCAGGAACTAAGACGGCGTGAGTAGAAGCCTGATGTCCTCACTCCTTCTCAGGGAGCAGAGGAGGGAAGGCCACCCCTCCCCCCCCAGCACTGGTCATCTCCATCTTGGATACCGACAAAGCTCAGTGGAGCTGCTAGCTCCAGCTCAGGCCTTGGAATAAAACGAGTCATTTAGCAGGTCACAAGAACTTAACGGCGAAGTGACGTGCCAGACTCAGCTCCACCCAGGGAAAAGTCACCCAGCTCTGGCGCTAGCCATTGGAGTGGGTTTCTCCACTGGGTAATCAGAGCCAGAGGCTGCCCCTCCCTCTAGCAGCCTCAACAAGCAATTGAAAATCAGTAAACAGAAACCCTGAGAATGGCTCCAGGCGGGGCTCTGTGAGGTTTTCACAAACCAGCCCCGGAAAAGCTACCAGAACCTAGCATCATCACTGCATCCCCCTCTTTTGTGATACTCAAAGCAGATCTGTCTCTCAATGAACTAGCCTGGGAGGAGGATTGGCAAATCCTGGGTAAAGCAGAGCATTTTACTGCCTGTTCAAACAAACTGACTTAAGAAACCAACCAAGCCACAGGACCACAAGCAGACCAGAGACCCCAACAAGAGGCTGGTTACGGACACAAGGGAGATACAGGATTTTTCCCACTCCTCCCAAAAAAAAAAAAAAAAAAAAAATCAAAGAAATTTTTTTTTTTTTTTTTTTTGTTTCTTTTTTTTTTTTCTTTTTTCTCTTCTTCGTCTTCTTCTTTTTTTTTTTTTTTAGTTTTTATTTTTGGTAGCTTATATAAAAAAATATATTTTTTTCTTTTCTAAAACTTTTTTCAATCTTTAATCTTTGCCTTTTTTGATAAAAAAAAATGTTTTCCAGAAAGTTTCTTTTTCTCTTATAATTTTTATTTTGGGGATACGGGAGTGTGCGTTTTTGCTTTCTTTTTTGGTCTTCTTTTTCTTTTTTTTCTCTTTTTTAAATTATCTTTTTGTTTTTTGTTTAGCTCTAATGAACTTCTCATCTTTTTCTTCTTCCTTTCTTATCCTTTTCACCTTGTCCTCTCAATCGTTCTTCTTTATGTGACTTCATTCTTGTCCTGCACACCCTCAGATAAACCTGTAGTTAACTATTAGACCCTATCCCCCTTGTGTACACACTTAATCCACAAATTTATTACACAAGTCAAAACATCTAAGATGTAAATTCCCTAATAGCAGTACTACCTCTTTATACCTATATAATATTTTAAGCATTTTTATTTTTAAGTTTTTCACATCTCCTTTATATCCCTCCCCTTCTCTCAATAAATTCACGTTCTTATCTAAATAGATTGTTATCGATTCTACATAATTTTATTAATTTCTACCTTTCTATTTTTTCTGGTCTCTTTCCTTTTCCCGCTCCCTTTCTTTTTTTTTCTCTCTCTCTCTACTTTCATCCTACCCAACGTATTTCCTGCTTTGAGATTAAGACTTAGTTAACTCCCCCAGAACCTCCCCACATCAATCTATTCCTATTTTTTTACCCACATCTCTCCCTAACCCTAATAATTTATGGTCTTCCAAATCCTTCTTTGCAGTTTGTAGCCCACTAACGTATAGTTGTTTGATGTTGAATAGATGTATCTGTTGAACTAGATTGTATCTGTAGACTATTGACTGTGCAAATTCAGACTTGGGTTGATGCTTGCCTTAAGATAGTGTCCTAGGACAAAACTGGTGCTATTTTCATCTCAAATGGGCAGAGTAAGCAGGAAAAACACAAGAAAAATGGCAAATCCGGGTATCTCAATTCCCAATCCCGATAATCAGGAGACAGAACAGAAAATGAATAATCCAGAGGAGAATTCCCAAATAGCTCTACAAACACTGCTGGCAAACATGATAAATCAAAAGATTGAAAGCATACAAAGGTCTCTGTATGAGCATCATAGGGAGAGAGAGGAGGCATTCCAAAAGTTTATACAGGAATATCATAAGCATCAGGAAGCTACTCAAAAGCTGATACAGGATTTGCATGAGCAGGTTGAGAATACTCAAAGAGAAAGACAGGAATGGTGTGAACAGGCTGAGAACACTCAAAGAGAACTACAGGAATCCCACGAACGGGAGGAAGCTTATCAAAGAGTAATACAGGAATTGATAGAGAAGGAAGAGAATACACAAAGATCACTAAAGGCATTCATGGAATCCATTAACAAAGAGCTGAAGGAAGTCAGGGAGACCACAAAGGGAATGCTGAATGGAACCCAACAGAAGGAATGGGAGTCCAAGGAAACCATAACCAATCAACTAAGTGATCTGAGAATAAACACTGAACATCAAATTAAGGAAGTAAAGAAGTTCATACAAGATCTAAAACAAAGCTTCAACAAAGAACTTGAAGCCATCAAAGCTGACCAATTAGAAGGAAAAGAGATAAAAAACAAAGTAGAAAGTCTTGACAGCAGGTTAGACCATGCAGAAGATCTAATCTCAGGGATTGAAGACAGCCTAGATATTATAGAGAAAGAACATACAAACATCCAAGACAAGTCCAAGAAATATGAGAGATCTATCCAACACTTGGAAGACACCATCAGAAGGCCTAATCTACGGATAATGGGTGTAGAAGAGCACCTAGAAACAGAAGTTAATGGCCTAGGAAATTTGTTTAACAGGATCCTAGCAGAGAACTTCCCAAACATGCAAAAAGATAGGCCTATTCAGATACAAGAAGCTTTTAGAACTCCAAAAAGACCAGACCAGAATAGGACATCCCACTGTCACATTATAATCCACACAGGATCAACTCAGAACAAGGAAAAGATCCTTAAAGCTGTCAAGGAGAAAAGATTAATCACCTATAAAGAAAACCAATTAGAATCACCTCAGATTTCTCAGCAGAGACAATCCAAGCAAGAAGAGCCTGGAATGATGTATGCCATGCCCTAAAAACAAACAACTATCAACCAAGAATACTGTACCCAGCTAAACTCTCCTTCATAACTGAAGGCCAAATAAAAACCTTCCATAGCAAAGAAAAATTGAAACAATACATCTCCACCAAACCAGCCCTACAAAAGATTCTTAAAGATGTCCTACACATAGAAAACCAACAAGACCACAATAAAGTCAAGAAACTGTACCCAAACTGAGAATCCAAGAAACATAGGAAGAACCCAGTTTTCACAACACCCAAGAAGGTGGATAACATGGCAGGAACTCCCAAATACATCTCAGTCCTTTCTCTTAACGTTAACGGACTGAACTATTTGATTAAGCGACTTAGACTGTCTAGTTGGATTAAAAAACAAGACCCTTCTATCTGCTGCTTTCAGGAGTCACATCTTGCCCATAAAAACAAACACATTTTCAATGTGAAAGGCTGGAACAAAATCTACCAAGCAAACGGCCCCCATAAACAGGCGGGAGTTGCAATCCTAAGAACAGATAAAATAGACTTCAAATTAAAACTCGTGAGAAGAGATAAAGAAGGTCGCTACTTACTAATTAAGGGCTCTCTCTTTCAGTAGGATACTACAATTCTAAATATCTACTCGCCAAACAATGGAGCACCCAAATTTATCCAAGAAACACTACTTTCCCTCAAATCCCATATAACTCCAAAGACATTAATTGTTGGGGATTTTAACACACCATTCTCCCCAATAGAGAGATCAACTCGGTAAAAACTCAAAAGAGAAACTACAGAACTAAACAGCTTCATAGATGAACTAGATTTAACAGGTATCTACCGAAAATTTCACCCAGCAGCATCAGAATAAACGTTTTTCTCAGCAGCACATGGAACATTTTCTAAAATAGACCACATTTTAGGCCACAAAGCAAACTTGTCTAAATTCAGAAACATTGAAGTTATACCTTGCATTCTCTCTGACCACAAGGGAATAAAATTAGCACTCAACACCAAAAGCCACCTAAGAAAGTCTGGTATCACATGGAGGCTGAACAACACACTTGTGAATCACGAGTGGGTCACAGAAGAGATTAGAAAGGAAATTCAAATGTTCATGCTATTCAACAAAAATGAACACACAAATTACCAGCTCCTCTGGGACACAGCAAAAGCAGTACTCAGAGGCAAGTTTATAGCTCTAATCTCCTACATCAACAAATTGGAGAGATCTGAAACCAACAATCTAATGACACATCTAAACCTCCTTGAAAAAGAGCAGCAAGGTAAACCCCAATCCAGTAGACGGAAAGAAATAATTAAAATTAAATCAGAATTAAATGAATTCGAATCCAAAAAAACTATAGAAAGAATCAACAAAACAAAGAGTTGGTTCTTCGAAAAACTTAACAAAATTGACAGACCCTTAGCAAATCTTATCAGAAAGAGAAGAGAATACACCCAAATTAATAAACTCAGAGATGGGAATGGAAACATCACCACGGAAACAACCAAGATTCAGAACATTATAAGGGAATACTTCTCAAAACTTTATGCTAATAAGTTTGAGAACTTGACCGAAATGGACCTTTTCCTACAAATATTGACGTGCCAAAACTAAACCAAGATGAATTAAATCAGCTTAACAGACCCATATCAAGCATTGAAATAGAAACAGCAATAAGCGACCTTCCAGCTAAGAAAAGTCTAGGACCAGATGGTTTTACAGCGGAATTCTACAAGGCCTTCAAACACAGCTCACAAAAATACTCCTCCAACTCTTCAATGAAATTGAAAGAGAAAGCTCACTACCGAACACATTCTCTGAAGCCATCATAACTCTCATCCCACAACCAGGCAGGGACTCATCAAAGAAAGAGAACTATAGACCCATTTCTTTGATGAACATTGATGCAAAACTTCTCAACAAAATATTGGCCAACCGACTTCAACAATTCATTCAAAAAATCATACACCATGATCAAACAGGATTCATTTCAGGGATGCAAAGCTGGTTTAATATACGCAAATCAATTAATATTATTCATCACATCAACAGGAGCAAGAATAAGAACCACATGGTTATCTCAATAGATGCAGAAAAAGCATTCGACAAGATCCAACACCCCTTTATGATGAAGGTTTTGGAAAAATTAGGAAACCATGGAACATTCCTCAATATAATAAAGGCTGTATATGACAAACCTACAGCCAGCGTTATACTCAATGGTGAAAAACTAAAGCCATTTCCTCTTAACTCAGGAACAAGACAAGGATGCCCACTCTCTCCACTTCTCTCAATCTAGTATTAGAATGCCTAGCTACAGCAATAAGACAAGATGCAGACATAAAAGGGATCCAAATAGGGAAAGAAGAAATAAAACTCTCCCTCTTTGCAGATGACATGATCTTGTATTTAAAGAATCCCATAGACTCCACTCCCAAATTACTCAAGCTGATTCAAAACTTTGGCAAAGTAGCAGGGTATAAAATTAACCCCAAAAATCAATGGCCTTTCTGTATGCCAACAATGAGAAAAGTGTGGCTGAAATTAGGAAAGCAACTCCATTTTTAATAGCCCCACAAAAAATAAAATACCTAGGAATTAACTTAACCAAAGAAGTGAAGGACCTCTATGATGAAAACTTTAAAATCTTGAAAAAGGAAATCAACACAGAACTTAAAAAATGGCAAAACCTCCCATGCTCCTGGATTGGAAAGATTAACATCGTGAAAATGGCAATACTTCCCAAGGCTATCCACAAATTCAACACAATACCTATCAAAATTCCAAGCTCATTCTTCAAGGAAATAGAAGAGGCAATCCAAAAATTCATATGGAACAATAAAAGACCCCGAATAGCAAAAACGCTCCTCAACGGAAAGAACACTGCTGGAGGAATATCAATACCAAATTTCAAACTCTAATATAAAGCCATAGTAATCAAAACAGCTTGGTATTGGCATAAGAACAGACCTCAGGACCAATGGAATAGAATTGAAAACCCAGAAATGAACCTACAGACCTATAGTCATCTAATCTTTGATAAGGGTGCTAAAACAATAGAATGGAAGAAAGACAGCCTCTTCAGTAAATGGTGCTGGCAAAATTGGTTAACTAATTGTAGAAAACTAAAGCTAGATCCTTATATGTCACCCTGCACCAGAATCAACTACGAATGGATCAAAGACCTTGAACTCAAAGCAGACACTCTCAAAACATTACAGGATGGAATAGGAGAAACCCTAGGTCTCCGTGGCACAGGCCAAAATTTTCTGAATAGAGACCCAGAAACACAACAAATCAAAGAAAGTTTGGACAAATGGGATTGCATAAAGTTGCAGAGCTTCTGCATGGCAAATGACATAGCTAGCAAGATCAATAGAAAGCCCACGGATTGGGAAAAGACCTTTACTAGCCATACAAAGGACAAGGGTCTCATATCTAAAATATACTTGGAACTCAAAAAATTAGCCCCCCCAACAACAAATCCTCAAAGAAACAACTGCCCAATAAACAAGTGGGTGAAAGACTTAAAGAGAAACTTCTCTGAAGAAGAAAGAAGGATAGCCAATAGACACATGAAGAAATGTTCAACCTCCCTAGCCATAAAAGAAATGCAAATCAAAACAACATTGAGATACCACCTCACTCCAGTTAGAATGACAAAAATCAAGAACTCTAACAACAACAGATGCTGGAGGGGATGTGGACAGAAGGGAACCTTACTTCATTGTTGGTGGGAATGTAAACTTGTTCAACCACTTTGGAAAGCAGTATGGCAGTTCCTCAAAAGACTCCACATAGAACTCCCCAATGACCCAACAATCCCACTTTTGGGCATTTACCCAAATGTTTACAAACAAGACCACACTAAAGCTACCAGCACAACTATGTTTATTGCAGCATTATTCACCATAGCTAAGATCTGGAACCAACCCAGATGCCCCTCAGTAGATGAATGGATCAAGAAAATGTGGTATATATACACAATGGAATTCTATGCCTCCATCAGAAAGAATGACATTGCCCCATTTGTTAGGAAATGGAAAGACTTGGAAAAAATTATATTAAGTGAAGTAAGCCAGGCCCAAAGAAACATAGGCCCCATGGTTTCCCTTATTTGCAATATCTAGTATATGTATGAGTCAAGCGGAAAAGGTCAGATAATGTGATGTTAGGAAAATGAACCCTTAGATATGTATTTTAATGTTTTTTGCTTACATGCATGTGTTTCTAACGCATTTATAAGATTGTTGCTTTGTATGTCCCTCCCCCACAGTATAACCCCTGCTTTCACTATATTTGATGTCAGTATAACTTGTGGAGGAGATGGAGAAAAACAAGTCGTTTAAGTATACTGGTGGACCTGTTGCAACAATGAGAAGTACAAGTTGTCATGTCCATAATGAGCTTTACAATGTCTGTGGGGGGGTAGCGGGGGTGGGGGTGAGAAGGATTGGGATGGGGGGGGGAGGAGGGAGGCTGGGAAGGGATGTGAAGGATAAACAAAGACGAGGCTGCAATTCTTGGTAAGAAATGTACACATTATCCTGCCCATGTAATTGTAAGCCCTCTGTACAGTATGTTCACAAATAATATAAAATAAAAAAAATTTAAAAAAGATAAAAAAAAAGTTTAATTATTATTAGGCTGGTCTAATATCTTTCTTTTTTGGACACCCCCTACTTAGCCCATGTGTGGCCAGCTCAAGGCTCCCCCTAGTGGCACAGCTGCTGTTACTTGATGACTTATCCCATTTTCTCTGGAGTACCATGGGTAGTTCAAACAGCAGCATTCTCTTAGGGCAGGGGAAGCTGCAGAGGGAGCTTCTGACCAGACATAGCCACCTGTGATCCTGGGGCTCTGGGCTTAACTGAAACTTCACATTATTTCTTTGTTGCACGCTGGACACTGCCAGCCACCTGCTGCTTGACCTCAGTTTAAATAAGGGACTTCAAGACTAGAAAGGATGGCTCTTTTGAGTTTATTGCATGAAGGAGTTATACTAGTCCAAGTTAAAAGCAGACCCCAAATGGTTACATTATGCAAGCTGTGAGGTTTGTAAACTTGTGACATGGGAAAGAGGGAAATTCTACTCATTGCAAGGAAATCCTCACTTAAGCATTAGTGAGCCATAAGCACTTAAAACGCATGAACCTTCAACTGATCGTCCTTAGCCTGTCCAAGCTCTACCAGGAACTAGCATATGTTCTTGCACTGGACACCCTGTAGCTGAATTACTTCTCCATATTCTGGATGTTTAATTACAGTACCATTGCAGGCAAATTTCTTCTTAAACACCTTCACTAGTTTCTTTTTATCATAATCATCAGTGATCCCTTGGACAGTAGTAAGGTTCTTCCTGCCACTTCTCTATTGAATTCTCTATTTTCTTTTTTTAAATAAGTTTTTATTGTAAAAATACTGTACAGAGGGGTTACAATTACATGATCAAGGTAATGAGTCCATTTCTCATCAAGCATTGTTGCCTCCTCCTCTTTTTTCCCCTCCCATCCCTTCCCTCCCACTCCTCAACTACACTCCTCCCCCCAATAGCATCTTGTACATCTCATTGTGCAATGTGTCCACCTGTATCCCTACTTAAACAATTTGGTTTATTTTCCCCTTCTGCTTCCCAAATTACACCAACACCACATACAGTGCAAACAGGGGTTATACCATGGAAGAGGGACATACAAAGCAAAAAGAAAAAAAAAACACATGGTGCTTTATAAATAAGTTAGAAACAATAGCAAGCAAGAAAGAAAAAAACACTTAGATATAATCCTTGGAGAGAGCAGGAAGCAGGTCATCACCCTTACTTGCATCAGCAAAGGGATCAAAAGGGTGGAGGTTCTGAATAGCAGACAAAGGATAAGATTCCTTTTCCTAAATTATATTAAGTGAAGTAAGCCAGGCCCAAAGAAACTTAGGTCCCATGATTTCCCTTATTTGCAATATCTAGTATATGTCTGAGTCAAGCAGAAAAGTTCAGATAATGTGATGTTAGGGTAATGAACCCTAAGATGTGTATTCAGATGTTTTTTTTTTTTCTTTCATGCGATTGTTTCTAACACATTTATAAGATTATTTCTTTGTTGCTTTGTATGTCCCTCCCCTATAGTATAACCCCTGCTTTCACTGTATTTGAGGTCAGTATAATATGTGGAGGGGAAGGGAAAAAACAAATAATTTAAATAGGGATACAGGTGGTCCCATTGCAACAATGAGATGTACAAGTCGTTATGTCGAAAAATGAACTATACAACTTTGGCCCAGGAGTTTGGTGGTTGGGGGAGAGAAATAGGAAGGGATAAGAAGGGGAAACAAAGGAGGAGGCAACAATGCTTGATAAGAAATGTACTCATTACCTTACCCATGTAATTGTAACCCCTCTATACAGTATTTTCAAAATAAAAAATAATAATAATAAAGAAAAGAAAAGATTAATTACGAGAACCTAAAAAAAAAAATCTAATGAGCCAGTTTGGAAAGAACTGTCCACCCAAGGGCACAGTGGGACATTTCAAAGAAAAGTATAAGTGAAGGTCAAAGGAAACATGAAGCTCAATAAACTTTAAAGACAGATGATCTCACTGGTAATCAGGAAATTCAAACCCCAGAGGACTTGAAGACATACATAATCTGCTAGGACTCAGGACTTGCAAGTCTCTGAAGTGATGGGTATTTTCCTAGAGTTCTGGTGAGAACTGAAAATTGGCTTGAAGACCTTGGAAGAAACCAGGGCTGCCGGGTAAAGTGGGAGATGTAAATTTTGTACATGGGCTGCCACACAACACCTCCTCTCCTGGCTATACAAGCCTGAAATATCTCTCTCATCATCTCTAGAAGAGGGAAACAATAGCCATCATCCAGGAACAGAAGACACTGGAAACATCTTAGGGTCTATCCCAGGAGAAATAAACTGTCCTGCATTCACAGAGACTGAATGCTCTAAATAACAAAAATGAACTACAGCCATATGTAGTAATTCAGGTAAATCTGAGAAACATAATGTTGATGTTCAATAAACCACTGAAAAATCTAGGAAGTATAATACCATTTTTATAAACTTACAAGATGCATTTATTTGTATTTATGTCACCCTAAAGAAAAAACAAAGAAGATGCTAATAATATTATTCTGAACAAGCTTTCTTAAAGGGAGAAATCCAGACTTCAATGTTACTGAGAATGTTATTTCTTAGGCCAGGTAGTCAGTAAGTGATATTCATTTTATTATTTGTCAGTAAATAATACATCTATATCCAAGATTCTCATTTGTCTATAGAGTATAATCAATAAATATTTAAATAGCTTTCTAATTTATTATGAAAGGATGTTTTGGCTATTATTTACTGGTAAAGATGACCTATATTAAACACTAAACTTATGTGTGACAACAAAGAATAAGGGTTCTGATAAATACAGAAATCCCTGAGACTTTTTGGTACATGTTTAAATTAGCTTTGTGTTATGGAGCTGAAAGGTGTGCCAGAGAGTGAATCTTTTCTCTGCTGACTGCAGGAAGGTGTTCATTTTCTGTCTGGATTGAGATTGGCACCCTTTGGAAAGCATGGAGGACAGCAGTCCTCCATTCCCTTAAGTGGTGTGTTCCCACGGGCTGCTTGAAATCCTCTTATTTACCTTCTGGGTGCAATCAACTTGTCCTTGTTGGTAAACAGGTTTGAAGAATTTTGTGTATGTAAGAGGATGGGTTCATAGTTACTGGAAGAAAAGTTGAGATAGAGCATGTTAGGATTTTGTCCTTCAGACATCCTTTAGAATCTGTGAAGAATCCTATAAACACTGAAACATTAACCTAAGGAACACACCAGGTTAGGATGAATAGTAAGACCGTGTTCAAACTCTGAAGATAGAGAGACCTCTAGATCTTAAATTGTTGATAATGTTGACTACATTCTTCAGCAAACATAAGAAGTCTTACAGAAAACCAAGTGTGGGGGCCCATATATGTAACCTCAAGAAAATTCTCCCAGGAGCAGGCAACAATTCTTGATAAGAAATGTACTCATTACCTTGCCCATGTAATTGTAACCCCTCTGTATGTTATTTTCACAATTAAATTAAAAGAAAGAAACAAAATGAAGAATTAACCCCCCCCAATAAAGAAAGAAAATACTCCAGAAAAGAGACTAGAAAAGAGAGAAAGAAAGACAATGAAATAGAAGAAGTGGTTAATTTGGAATATGATTTCTCTTGTTAGTAAGGATTTTGAACAAATAAACTATGGGGAATGATTATTTTTGAAGAAATTTTCTAACAATAGAAATGTGGATGATGGAGAATGAGTAATTTTAGAGCAAGAGAGTTAAAAATAAGATCCTAAAGCCTTCCTGCTAAATGTTGTTTGATATTTCAAGCTTGGGATATAGATAGATAGATATACATATATATATATATATGCATATAGAGTGATATATATGTATACTCACACATATACATAGGTAAACATATAAATGTACCTATGGATAAATGAATTATATATATGTATATATATATATATGTATATATATATATATATATATGGTCAAGACAAATGGCCACTGGCTTCAGTTGGATTGGTGCAGAAGTGATCAGCAGTTCCCTAAACAATTATCCAATCTGAGAAATGTCACCTCAGGTGATGAAAGACATTGATGAACTCTCTCCCATCTACCCAACCTGCTTCTTAGTAACAAGAAGGAAGAAGCTAAGATCAGAACACACCCTAACAGCAGGGAGGGTTAGGAGATCAGTGTTGAAGGTCCACACCTGTGGGACAGTCTACAGGAGGCCAACTCACCGGGTTCCAAAGCTCAAGTTTAACCTGGTCTTCCCAGTGGGACCCTGTCACTGAAACCCAGCAAGCAAATAAAATAGTTCCCACCAAGCCAGAAGTCTCACAACCCTACAAAGAACCAAGAAAGAGGAAGGAAAGGCTGGGAAAAGACATTCAACTGTACACACACAAACACACACACACACACACAAAGACACACAATATATGTACATTTGTATAGGTTTCTGCATACGTGTTTGTATATATATGCATATATATGTATGCATATATATATATATATATATATATATATACAACGGAAAATATACTTATGTATACATGTATCTCTAGAAGACCAATAGCCACTGGCTTCAGTTAGATTATTTCAAGCATGAGCAGCAATTCCCTAATTATCCAACCTGGGAACTGCCAATACACATCATGTGATGGAGGAGATCAAGGCACTCTCTCCCATCTACCCGACCTGATTCCTACCATAACAGAAGCAACAAGCTCAGATCAAAACGCACCCTAACCACAGGGAGTAGGAGCTTAGCGTTGATTGTCCACAACTGTGCTCAGCCTACAGGCAGCAGAATCACCAGGTTCCAAAGCACCAGTCCAACTTGGTCTTCCCAGTGTGACCTTGTCTCTGAAACAAAGCAAGCAAACAAAACAGTTCCTTAGCAAGCCAGCAGCCCACAACCCCAAAAGGAACAACAAAAGAGGAAGGAAAGACTGGGAAAAGACACTAGCCAGTACAGATTTGCATATACATGTATATATATGTATAAACTATAAATTATTATATATAACTATATATGTATATATATTCTCTGAGAGAACGCAATCACCAGAGCAAATCCCAGCAACAGCATGAATTCCGCGCACCTCCACAGTCTTTCGAGGATGCCCTCAACCAGACCCAGCTGCTGCCGAGGAGACAGAGGACCAAGGGCAGGATTCGTGCTGCTGCCTTGGCTCAAGGAGACCTGAAAAGCAATGGCTCCAGCGGTCCCAGAAGACCCTCAGATTCCATGCACAGCTCAGTCCCAAGGGCAAGTGAGGTCCAGGAAAACCAGGCGGGACAGCTGGCGCCAACCTCAGCCACCAATCCAGCCAGTCCCGTCAATTCCACAGAAGAAGCCGGGGTGCCAATGGTGCAGCTCAGCACTGACACCTCTAATTTCCCTGGGCTGCCGGCCTATTCGGGTTGGATGCCTGACCTGAAAAGGATATCCTCCTTCTCTTCACCTAGGCCGGGAGCCTCTGTGCCCTGGGAAGTGGGAAAAGGAGAAGGGGAAGGAGGAGGTGCTGAGGAAGGGGTAAAGGGAGATGAAAGGGAAGTGGGAAGGGGAGACGAAGGTAAAGGGGGACAGAGAGAGGGACAGGAAGAGATGGCCTTGCCTTTTGTCAGAAAGTCCCTGAAGATGCCACTGTACTCTGCACCAAAGCACGACTCCCTCGCTCCCTGGTGCCCCCAGGATATACGGGGGGTCCCTCAACACAGCACTCCATCCACTCCCAGGCCACCCTGCATTCTCCTAGCACCCATTTCCCCGACTTCTACCCCTTCTGCGCACCAGCCTCAAGGGAACACTCACCCGAGGACAGTGGTGCACAGTGGTACAGACAGGCTGTGGCAAATCCGCTGTTGCAAAGCATTCAAGGATCAAAAACCGGCAGAGGGTGAGTCCTGGCAAGAGCTGTACCTGCGGCTTCGCCAAGACCAAGATAAGCATGTGCAAGCAGCGAGCGCCTGCCCAAGCCAAGAAGAGCCAAGGCCAATGGACACAAAGCTCTTAAACCAACCTCCAGAAAAGCCTCCTGGCCCTGGAAAAAGCTCCCGGGCCAGGAATGTGTTGGAAGGATGCTCAAGGGCCATTCTCACTGCTTGTGAGAGACTGGAATAATGAGGAGAGTCAGCAGAGTCCTAAGAACAGAGTCTTAAATCCACTGGAGTCTGTTCTTATCAGAACATCGAGGAACACTTCATAAATGCATGAATGCAAATGCTATATGTCTATTGTTTATATATAGTAAATTAGGTATTAATTAATTAATTGGTAGACTAATATTTAATTGTATAACTTATCATTTTAAATTCTGAAACTGAGAAGGAAATCGAGGGAATAATGGACAGTCACTCGGCAGTCCTTCCCTCACTCTTAGCCTGGGCACAAGCAGTGACCTGCTCACTGCAGAGGACTCTGGTGACCTGCTGGGACAGCACTGATCCTGCAGCCCTCTCTCATCTCCCACAACTGGATATGCTGTGTGCACATGTTCCCTTTTGCGCTGGAAGTCACAATATAGCTTAGGCTAATACTGAGCTGGTAAATCCCACCACTACAGCCAAAGATGAGAATTATTTGAAAAGCACTAATTTCTAATATTAACTATGCAATTTGTAGTGTTCAAATACAGTGGACAAATGATAGAGAAGAAAATGGAATCAGAATGAGTATTTATTAAACCATATGATGCATTATCATCCCATCAGCCAAAGGAGCCATATGGCTGCCTATGCAATTCCATGGCTTTTCTGCAATATCCCTAAAGGGTATCAGAAATGCTTGGCTCAGAGAGCACAACAGTGACTTACTATCCTGACTTCTCTAGTTTCTTGCTCTCATATTCATTCAGAAAAGCTGTTTTGCAAATCCCAATAAAGGCTACACGTGACAGTTCTGCTACACCAGTCAGGGTGGTTTTTGTTCAGGGTTGTATCACTATGGGAGGAACATGTGTGTGTTGAAAGCAGTAATAAACACCAACATCCTCAGCCTCCACCCTGCTGATTTTCAATGTGAAATCTGTGCCTGACCCACTCCACTGAATCTGTCAGGGACCCCAGAATATCAGTTGGAAACCAAATAGATTAGGGCTTGTGGAGACTTGCCTGGCTTCTGTAGGAACCAGTACAAATAGGTGTTTCCATCACTATATAAGACTCTGACTCGACCTACAGGTGATGGAGACTGGCTCTCCCAGGGTGACAGGTAGAGAGAGTGGAGTCTGAATCAATATATCATCTCCACTGGATCCTAAAATAATTAGAAAAGTGGACAGGGTTAATTACAGGCATCATGAGACATTTTCACAATTATCTTATTGCAGACTATAATTTTTTTTTAATTTTTGTTTCATCCAACAAAATGTTCATTAAATACATGATGATATCACACATACACACACACATCAGAATTTGTAAAACAGCATGATTCTTTGCTCCTTCTGGAATCTTCCTCACTCTCAAAGACACATATGCCACTTTTTGCACGAGTGGACATAAGACACATGGGGAGCAGAGCTCAGCCCCTCCCCATCTCCTTCCTCAGCTCTAGTGTGTTCTTACCTGATACCCAGAGCAAGAGCAGCCCCAGGAGCTGAACAGGGCACCTCATTTGGCAGTAAGCAGTGCTGGTCAGTCCAACCAAGCTTAGAGCTGAGCTTTTATGTTGTACTTGCAAGGAGCTCCTCCCTAGGGAGCAATATGCAAATGTCCTGGTTGTGCAATGGTGAGAGACAAACTGTCAGGTGAGATGGAAACAGACACTGGCAAGGTGGGGCCTCTCCTGTGAGCAAATGACATTAACTGGGACCAAGTAAAGCAAGAGAAATCTAATGTGTGTTCCCTAGAAAGGGAATGCCTTCATGATTCCTCCTGCTCTTGTCTGCTGCCTAATTCTTCAACCCTTTCTGGTATGATTTACAGTTTTCTTGATAAGGATGCATTTCCATAAATATTGAGTCGTTCTTACTTATTCTCTAGACATTTGTTTAAAAGTTTAGGTCTGGTCATTTTATTTTGCTTAGTATAAACTATATGTAATGTAGAGAGCAAAAATAAAAAATGGAAAATGTTTAGCACAGTTATAAACTTCAGACAAACCATGGAATTCAGTATCAAGTTATTTAAAGGCAACTCCTCCAGTCCATAACAGAGGCTGTAATATACCTAGGTGACAGTCCCAACATGTGGCATTATAGTTTGTTTCCTAGACTTGACCATCACATGTGTTGAAGAGAGAACTTTTATTTGGTTTCAGCTTCTTGTTTCTGAAATCCTTTTGAGGTCTTTTCCCCTCATAGGTTCAGCGCCCTTCCTATCACTTCCTTTGGTTCTAAATGTCTTCTAGTTCTGCCAGAATATGTCTGCAGATACCAATTTCCCTTCATTTGCAGTTAGAAAAACAATGTTTTTTTTTGCCTTCAATTTTAAGGTATAGGGTCATGAATACAGTATTCTTAGTTGGCTTTTCTTGTCTATTGATTGTGACATATGCCTTTGTACTATATTCTAACCTCAAATGTTAATGATAAAATTAATCCAGGACTTTATTGAATTTTCCTATGCAAATAGACATAATTTTCTTCAAGATTCTCTTTTCCTGTATAACAGCTTTTTATATGTGTTTACCTGATTGTGATTCAATAGAATTCTTTAATGCAAAAATAAATCTCATTTTAAGAGTTATTTTTCAAATATTTTCAGCTTATTTTTATCTTTTGCTTTATAGATTTTTATACACAGTCTTACCATAGTAATCACTAAATTAACCTATAATTCTCTGAGGAATTATCTGTTCAATTTTTATTGATTTTTTACTAAAAACTTATATTGTTATATATTCACTGATTCTTCTGCCATAATCAAGTGATAACATATCTATTTAGTGCATTGTTCTGTTGGGTTCTAGAATTCCCAAACCTGATTTTTACACCAATGTAAATTTTTGCCTTACTTCTCCTCTACCTGTACTTTCCCTCCTCTGTATTCTTCCTAGGCAGTTTGTATTACTGGACAAATTTGTATGTTTAAAAATTCAAACGCATTTGTTTCCCCTTTCTCTCTCACATGCCCAAGATGGAGAATACAAGTTTAACATACTTTCAACCCAAACAGGCAGTTACCTCTCATCTCTTCAACCCAGGAAGTTATTAAATCTCTGTCAGACAAACAGAACTAAAGAGATGTGACAACAGTAAACTAAGAGATAAGAACCAATTGTGCTACCATTTAGTCTTGGGATAGACATCTTTCATGTAGCCTGTAGCAGACCCCTTGAGCAGCCTCTTAAAACTGGGACCTATTCTCTGATTAGTAGGATAATAGAGCTTTGATTTCAAATCTTCACTATTCTTCTCATTTGACATGTTACAAATAATGAGCCTTAATTTCTTTTTCCTCAACACACTGCTGCCATTTTTTTTGTGAATTCATGGGACCAAACTTTGGAAACTCAACAATATAGAAACTGTTTTGAGAGAAAGAAATAACAAAAAGATGAGTGGTAGTGTAAACCACCAAAATCATTTTGATACATAAGCAAACATTCCAAACACATGAGCAATCCTTGGGAAAATGTGTCCTTTCTTGTGGTTAAGTGGGAAGAAACAACCTGAAAACTTCCTTCCTCATTGTAACAGCATTGGAAGGACACAATATAGATTAGAGGGATATAATTCTTCAATCATCATCTATGGATGTCATTCGTTATCTAGACATAACATTCTTGAATGTTTTTATTCTGAATAATCTAGGACTATGGCTGAATGAGTTAGTGAGATGTAGTCTTCAGTTAGATGTTAGTGACTCTGAACTGGAACTCCACCACCATTCCAGAAAATCCTCAATGCCAATGCTCCCCAGGTTTCACTGAAGAGACTTCAATGTCACTTGACTTGGGGCTCTAGAGATTCAGTTAGTCTTTATTGTGCTATACTTTTTTTTACTCTTTGTTTATAAGGCATAATAAAAACAATCATCCTAAATTTTGAAAGCTGGAAGAAGGGGAAGGGAAAGATAAAAGAAGTTAATCATTTAAAAGTTAAAGGCCCAAAGAATGAAAATTTGACAAAAGCTTTCTGAAAGTTAATTGAAATACTAAAACCTGAGTAGCCACTCACACATAAATTAGAAATCTTTAGTAACAATGAATTTATAGACTGCTAACCCCAATCAATTCCTTAACACCAAATACATTGTTTACAAACAGCCACACTTGACCGCTGTATGTACAATCTAACTTGACTCATTTCTAGCTAATATAGAATTATTGCAAGAACTTTTTGTGAAGGCTGACAAAAATGCTCTTGGTGTTTAGATCCAGAGAAAAATGGTCCTACTTCTATTCAGTATTTTCACTGATGGATGTAGGAACTTATCCTAGGACATGATGTTTTTCTTTTGTTATGTGTCATGACTCAATAAACAATTTGATTTCACAGAGACTAAAGTTTTCACAGAGACAAAAGCTTTAAAGCTTTAACAGGCAGTATCTCTTTTTCTGGTTAATGCCTTCCCTGGACATTGTTGGGACATATTGGGCAGAAAGAAATGATGGTCAAGGAGGAAAGCTTGTCTTCAAATTCTCAGTTCCAGTTGGATCTCATCTTCTTCAATTGTTAATTTCCTGGGATCTGGGAAACACCTGCTTGATGGTCATAGAAGAAGGAGATGCACTGTTATCTTCTCTAAACCATTGATTTCCTAAATCATGGACTTTCATGAGCTTATTTGAATAAAAAGAAAACCCTTTCTTTTGTCATGAGATGAGCACTATGTATGTAGATGACAATGGTGCTTGACATATTATTTTGCTTCCTGGTTCCAAAACAGGAAAGAATACAAAATTTTTTAGGAATTCTTCAGTATTCTTATGATGTACTATTTAATGTGTCAGCTCTTTTTCCTCAATCACATTTATGGTCACAGAGATCTGGGGTCCTGTAGATGAAAATTGTATGATTGGTGCTTCTTTAATTTATAATTTTAATTCATTACTTGAGAAATAAAATTCCAAACTACAATATATCAAATTATGTTCACCTGGATATTCAAGAATTATATTTGTATATTATTTTTAATAAATTACCTACTGACCTGACTGTATGGCTAACTAATCACTCAGAATAGTGGATTCTCTCAGACTTTCACATTTTCCTTTCCCTCTTAAAGAATGAAAATTTCACCTTCCTTTATTTTTCTCATAAGCTATTCCTTTTGTATATGTGTAAGTTTGATATTGAACACCAAGTGAGAATTAACAAAATGAAGGAAGTCATGCTCAATGAAAAATCACATCTCTAATCCTTCTGTCACATTGCTGGGTATCACAGGTACTGGGTATCACACTCACTTGCTGTATGCTTGTAGTTAAGGTTTTTTCCCCCGCTTATATTAGAATATCAAATCGTTTTTCTTCTTTATATGAAATATATTCCAAATAATTCTTCAATTTATTAACAATATATACTTGTATCATCTGTTCACAGAAAGCATCCTTCTTTTACAGTGGAAAAAAATCCACTGTGTGTGTGTGTGTATGTATGTGTGTATATGTGCATGTGTGTGTGTACAGGTGTGTGTGTTTATGATCAGAGAGAAAGAGAGAGCGAGAGTGAGATGATTCTTCAGTCACACCTTATGTACAGGCATTTTATTTGTTGCCAATATTTTTCCTAGGGTCGAGAAGTTTATCTTCAAGGACGTTTCTTGCAATATATGGGATATATGTTAAATGATAAAATCATGCTGCTTTGTAGATTTTGTTATGTTTTATTTATCATTTTTAGGATTGTCTCTTCAGATGTTCTCTCTATTATTTCCATTCTTTGCATTAACTCTTGAAAAAGTTGCTGCAGGTTAAGATGTAAACCAAGAGAGTCTGGAGGAAGATGGCAGAGGAGAACATGGGGGCTAAATAAGCTCTCAGGTAGAAACCAGTTTTACTGTTCCAGTGGCAAATCTAAGGCTAGAGTCACACCAAGTATGCTATCATAGTACAAAGAGTTTGGCAAGAGAGGAAAATTTCAGGCAACTTGGTTCCAGAGACAGATTCAAACACTGTAGGGTCTGTGGTGGTGGCAGCAGCAGCTGCTACCATAGCCAACACATCTACAGAAGGAGTCCAAGACAAAGGGACCAGAGGCAGTGTAAAAGCAGATTCTATCACCACAAGAAAGAACTGACAAAGAGTGAAAATCTTCATCCTGCTGACCATAGATAGTCACATTCTGTAGGTGGCCCAGAAACCAAGGGAAAGGTGCTAGTACCCTCAAGATATCCTCAGTACTTCTCATAGAGCAGCAGTGGAATGGTAGCTCATCCCTCATCCCTGGAGAAGAACTCCATCTTTGATACTGAGAAAGACCAGGCCAGAACAGCTAACATCTAACTCAGGCCTTAGAAAAAGGAGCCATTCAACAGGTCATAGGAAACTGACCTTTGGGGCTCAGCTCCACCCCTGGGGAAAGTTGTCTTTCCCAAGCAGAGGGAGCTCCACCTGGGCAGGGCAGACTGTCCTCAGTGGGTAAATAGACCCAAAGGCTCACCTACCCATGCAGCATAGGCAGCAACACCAGCTGCTGGAGGGTAAAAATAAAACAATTAGAAGCTTGTTTCACGTAAATCTTGAGAATAGCTCCAGGCTGGCCTGCTTGACTCTCTCAGGAGATAGTCCATCCAGGAGAAAGCTACTGAAAGCTGACTTTCCACAGCGCTGCCTAGAACCTTGCTCCCGCACAGCAAGTCTAAGCTGGAGAAAGCAGCCACATGCCTCTTTTGTGAGAGTCAAAGTAGATAACACTCACTGAAACAGCCTGAGAGGATTGTCGTAAAGACCCAGGTAAGGCAGAGCTTCATTTTGCCTTCTCAAACAAGCTGATTTAAGAAACTAACCAAACCACAGGAAAACCAAACACCACAAGCAAAACAAAGACGCCACCAAGAGACTGGTTACAGACACAGGGGAGACACAAGGTTTCCCCCCCTCAAAAAAAATTGAAGAACTCTTTTTTCTGCCTAGTTTCGTTAAAAAGGTTTTTTTTTTGGTTTAAAAAACTGTTGGTTGAATATTATACTTAATGGGGAAAAACTAAAACCAATTCTAAAATCAGGAACATTGCAAGGATGCCCACTGTCTCCACTCCTCTTCAATATAGTCCTGGAACCCTTAGCAAGGGAAATAAGGCAAGAAAAAGACATTAAATGGATCTGCATAGGGAAGGAAGAAGTTATCCTATTCCCTTTTTGCAGATGAGATGATTATCTACTTTCATGATCACAAAAATTCCATCCCCAAACGCTTAGAAATTATAAACCACTTCAGCAAAGTAGCAGAATACAAAATCAACCCACAAAAATCAGTCGCCTTCCTGTACACCGACAATGTACAAGCAGAGAAGGAAATAAAGGAAACAATTTTATTCACAATAACAACCCCCCCAAAAATATTTTGGATTTAACCTAACCAAACATATAAAATAACTATTTAATGAAAACTATAAAAACTTAAAGAAAGAAATTATAGGGGACACTAAGAAATGGAAAGACCACCCCCCACACACACACACTTCCTTTACAGCCATGCCTTTCCACCATATATGGCGGGACAGCAATTCGGGAAATAAACTTCTGCCTGAATAGCTTGTGGTGTTCTCTTCATCAGCTTCCTAATGAAACCTACCTATTTAATATGTCTTATATATGGTGTCGTGACTCGGATGGAGTTTTTGAGTTGGAAATGTTAGAATTTCCTAACCACCCCTTCTCTGTGAACCAAACTGCCTGGAGATACCACACAAGACTTTTCACCAACACCATGGCTGGCCTTCACATCCACATCCACACCACTTTTCTACTCTGCTCTCCTAGCATTGACCATGTGGTGGATGCGCCATCTTGCCATCATGGGAGAAATTTGTTCAGTTTGCAATTGTAGTTCAGTGGCAGCCAGTCTACCTTCAGTCCAGATCCAGTTCATCTCTTCCAGTCTGGAAGACAGGACTCACTCCTGCCTAGACCATCCTGACTATCTCCTCATTGCTACTGTCACCCTCATGAGATCCTGAAGTCTTCATCCAAGAAATTTGCCTCCTCCAGACTTCATCTAAGGAATCACACCTACCAAATGACAGCTGTTGCCGCTGCCTTCTCCCAGAGGGGACCACATCTCATCCTTATACCCCTACTGCCGATGCCCCTTGCCAGCAGGAAGTAGCCAGAGAGAATCTTTGCCCTTTTTCATAATTATGAAAGGCTGGAATGTAAGATCTGAACAGGGACACCTCCCTCCCTCTTGAAAGTTTCTGCCCAGTATCTGTTACCTAGGTAACTGGCAGACCTGGAAGCAGTCACCTTCTCCTCCTGCTAGGTCACATCCTGGACCAGCTCTGGTCACATGCCTCCATCTGACCTTAGGAGATTCCCAGGCTCTGAGGTCACATCCAGATCCAGTGTGGCATATATTTCCCCCCACCTGGCCACACTTCTGCCTGTCCCTGGCCTAGATAAGTCCTAGCCCAGAGGTGGGTCACGCCCCCCCCCTCCTTTTCAGCCATGCTTCTCCACCATGTATGGGATGTGGGGGCAGCAGTTAGGTAAATAAACTTATTCTCCTGCCTGAAAAAAAAAAAAGAAATGGAAAGATCTTCCATGCTCTTAGATAGCAGAATTAACATAATGAAAATGGATATAATGCCACAATTGATACACAAATTCAATGCAATTCCTATTAGAAACCCAATGATGTACATTTCTGAAATACAGAACACGGTCCAAAAATTCATATGGAACAGCAAAAGACTTAGAATGTTCAAAACAATTCTAGGCAAAAAAGTCAACATGGGAGGGATCTCCATACCAGACTTCAAACTCTACTATAGAGCCATACTAACAAAGACAGCATGGTACTGGCACAAAAACAGACCTGAAGACCAATGGAATAGAATACAAGATCCAGAAATAAAACCACACATCTATAGTCAGCTACTGTTTGACAAAGTAGCCAAAGACATACAGTGGAAGAAACAGCTTCTTCAACTACTGGTGCTGGGAAAACTGGGAGGCTACATGCAGAAAACTAAAAGTGGATCACAGCCTATCACCATGCACCAACATCAACTCAAAATGGATTAAAGACCTTAACAACAAACCTGAATCTCTGAAACTACTGCAGGACAGAGTAGGAGAGACTCTTGAATTTATAGGCACAGGCAGGAACTTCCTGAGTCCCAGGGTCACAACAAATTGGACAGAGACTGGACAAATGGGACTACCTTAAACTGAAAAGTTTCTGCACATCTAAAGTTATAACAACCAAGCTAGAAAGACAACCAACTAAATGGGAATAAATATTTGCCAGAAATATATCAGACATGGGGTTAATATGCAGTATATACAGGGGACTCAAGAAACTAATCCCTCCCAAACCTAACAACCCAATTTCTAAATGGGCAAGGGAAGTAAAGAGAGACTTCTCAGAAGAAGAGATTCAAAATGGCAAAGAAACACATGAGGAAATGTTCACCATCCCTGGTTGTAAAGGAAATGCAAATAAAGACAACCCTGAGATACCACCTTTCCCCGATCAGAATGGCCCACATCCTCAAGTCCGCCAACAGCAAATGCTGGAGGCGATGCAGAGAAAGAGGAACTGTGAGGAGTCAGCTGGAAGATGGCTGAGGAGAAGCAGAAGGCTAAACAAGCTCTTGCATGGAAAGCAGTTTTAGTGTTCCAGTGAACAGTCCTAAGCCAGAGAATCACACCAAGTGTGCCATCACAGTACAGAGAGTTAGGCCAGAGAGGGATAATCCAGGCAAAGAGACAGACCTGAGCACTTGCCAGCAACCGTGGCTGATGCTGCATCGGTGACAGCCTTAGCCGCCATACCTGCAACACAGAGAGTCCGGGAGGAAGGAGCCAGATGCGGCCATCTAGCAGATTCCACTCAACACCAGCAAGAACCAACAAAGAGCAGACATCTTCATCCTGCAGTTCGCAGACCAGAGACGACCCAGGAACCAAGACTCGACGTGAGTAGACCTGAGGTCCTCACTCCTTCTCAGGGAGCAGATGATGGAAGGCCACTCCTCCCCTCCCCCCCACTACAGGAGATCTCCATCTTGATACTGACAAAGGCCCAAGCCAGGCTAAGCTGCTAGCTCCAATTCAGGCCTTGGAAGAAAACTAGAGTCATTTAGCATGTCACAAGAACCTAACCTGACCTGCCAGACTCAGCTCCACCCGGAGAAAAATGGGCAACGAGCCGAGCCCCAGGAGTGGCTTTCTTCACTGGGTAAACAGAGCCAAAGGTTGCCCCTCCCTTTAGCAGCCTGGCCAATCAATTGAAATTCCATAAACATAAATCCTGAGAATGGCTCCAAGCTGGGCTCTGTGAGTTTCTCACAAGCTAGCCCCCCAAGAAAAGCTACTGTTTGCCGAAAGGCCTCAACTCTACCCAGAACCTAGCCTCGTCACAGCATCTCCAAACTTGAGGAAACAGACATTTCCCTCTTTTGTGATAGTCAAAGCAGACCTCCCTCCCATTGAACTAGCCTAGGAGGAGGATCACAAAATCCTGGGTAAAGCAGAGCATTATTTTCCCTGCTCAAACAAACTTACATAAGAAATCAACCAAGCCACAGGAAAATCAAACACCACAAACAGACCAGGGACTGCAATAAGAGGATGGTTAAGACACAAGGGAGATACAGGATCTTCCCACCCCTCCCAAAAAAAATCAAAGAAATATTTTTTTTGGTACCTTGTATAAATTTTTTTTTCTAAAACTTATTTTTAATTTTTAACGTTTACCTTTTAAAAAAATCGTTTTCTAGTAACTTTTTTTTCTTCCTCTTATAATTTTTATTTTAGGGGTATATGTGTGTGTGCGTTTTTCTTTCTTTAATTTTTTTTTTGTTTTTTGTTTAGCTCTACTGAATTTTTGACCTTTTTTTTCTTTCTTTCTCATTCTTTTCACCTTTTCTTCTCTTTCATTCTTCTTTGTGTGACTTAATTGCTGTTTTGCACATCCTCAGATATACCTGTAGTCGATTATTAGACCTTATCCCCCATTGTGTACACACTTAATCCAGATATTTATTACTCAATTCAAAACCTCTTAAACTTAAATTCCTTAATAGCAGTACTACCTCTTTATACATATATAATATTTTAAGTATTTTTATTTTTAAATTTTTCACGTCTCCTTTATATACCTCTCCTTCTCTCATTATATCCACGTTCTTCTCTGAATACTTCGTTTTCAATTTGCATAATTTTTAAGCATTGCACTTTTTACTTTTTAATTTTTGCTTTTCTATTTTTTCTTTTCTCTTTTTTTCTCTTTCTCATTCCTCTTTTGTTTCTCTCTCTCTACTTTCATCCTATCCAACCTATTTCCTGCTTTGAGATTAGGACTCAGTTAAGTTAACTCTCCCTGTGCCTTCCCACATCCCTCTATTCCTCTTTTTACCCACATCTCTCCCTAAACCTAATCATTTCTAGTTTGCCAAATTCTTCTTTGCGGTTCGTAGCCCATTAATATATAGTTGTTTGATGTTGAATAGATAAATCTGTTGAACTAGATATTATCTGCAGACTTTTGACTGCAACTACAGACTTTGCTTGATGCTTGCCTTAAGAGAGTGTTCCTGCACAACACTGGTGTTACTTTCATCCTAAATGGGCAGAGTAAGCCAGAAAAACACAAGAAAAATGGCAAGTCCTGGAATCTCATCTTCCACTCATGATAATCGGGGACAGAACAGATAATGAATAATCCAGAGGAGAGATTCCAAATAGCTCTACAAACACTGCTGGCAAACATGGTAAATAAAAAGATTGAAAACATACAAAGGACTCTGTATGAGCATGATAGGGAGAGAGAGGAGGCAAACCAAAGGTTAATACAGGAAAAGATTAAAAACCTACAAAGGACTCTGTATGAGTGTGATAGACAGAGAGAGAGGAGGCAAACCAAAGGTTAATATAGGAATATCATAAGCGTGAGGAAGCTACTCAAAAACTATACATAAATTGCATGAGCAGCTTGAGAACACTCAAAGAGAACTACAGGAATGGCATGAACGGGAGAATCCAAGAACCATAAGGAAGAACCCAGTAGCTGCAGCCCCAAAGAAGGTGGATCAAATTGCAGGAACTCCCAAATACCTCTCAGTCATATCTCTTAACATTAACGGACTTAACTCTACAATTAAGCAACATAGACTGTCTAGTTGGATTAAAAAACAAGATCCTTCTATCTGCTACCTTCAGGAGTCACATCTTGCCCATAAAAACAAACACATTTTCAATGTTAAAGGCTGGAACAAAATCTACCAAGCAAACGGCCCCCATAAACACGTGGGAGTTGTAATCCTAATATCAGATAAAATTAGACTTCAAATTAAAATTCATGAGAAGAGATAAAGAAGGTTGCTACATACTAAGTAAGGGATATCTCCTTCAGGAGGATATTACAATTCTAAATATCTATTCGCCAAACAACAGAGCACCCAAATTTATCCAAGAAACACTACTTTCCCTGAAATCCCATATAGATCCAAAGACATTAATTGTTGGGGATTTTAACACACCACTCTCCCCACTAGATAGATCAATTCAGCAAAACCTCAACAGAGAAACCGCAGAACTAAACAACTGCATAGATCAACTAGATTTAACAGACATCTACCTAATATTTCACCCAGCAGCATCAGAATACATGTTTTTCTCAGCAGCACATGGAACATTTTCTAAAATAGACCACGTTTTAGACCACAAAGCAAACTAGTCCGAATTCAGAAACATTGAAGTTATACCTTGCAAGCTCTCAGGCCACAAGGGAATAAAATTAGAACTCAACACCAAAAGCCACCAAAGAAATGCTGGTAACACATGGAGGCTGAACAGCACACTGCTGAATCATGAGTGAGTCATGGAAGAGATTAGAAAGGAAATTCAAATGTTCATGCTATTCAACAAAAATGAGCACACAAATTACCAGCTCTTCTGGGATACAGCAAAGGCAGTACTCAGGGGCAAGTTTTTAGCTCTGAGTTCCTACATCAACAAATTGGAGAGATCTGAAACCAACAATTTAATGAGACATCTGAACCTCATTGAAAAAGAGCAGCAAGATAAACCCCAATCCATTAGATGGAAAGAAATAATTAAAATTAAATCAGAATTAATTGAATTAGAATCCAAAAAAAAAACGATAGAAAGAATCAACAAAACAAAGAGTTGGTTCTTCGAAAAAATTAACAAAATTGACAGATCCTTAGCAAATCTTATCAGAAAAAGTGAGAATTCACCCAAATAAATAAACTTAGAGATGAGAATGGAAACATCACCACAGAAACAACCAAGATTCAGAACATTATAAGGGAATACTTCTCAAAACTTTATGCTAATAAGTTTGAGAACTTGGCAGAAATGGACCTTTTCCTAGCAAATATTGACATGCCAAAACTAAACCAAGATGAGTTAAACCATCTTAACAGGCCCATATCATGCGTTGAAATAGAAATAGCAATAAGAGACCTCCCATCTAAGGAAAGTCCAGGACCAGATGTTTTTACAGCAGAACTCTACAAGGCCCTCAAAGCACAGCTCACACCAATTCTCCTCCAACTCTTCAATGAAATTGAAAGAGAAAGCTCACTACCGAACACATTCTATGAAGCAATCATAACCGTCATCCCAAAATCAGGCAGGGACTCATCAAAGAAAGAGTACTATAGACCCATTTCTTTGATGAACATTAATGCAAAACTTCTCAAGAAAATTTTGGCCAATCACCTTCAACAATTCATCCAAAAAATCATACACCACGATCAAACAGGATTCATTTCAGGGATGCAAAGCTGGTTCATAATATGCAAATCAATTAATATTATTCATCACATCAACAGGATCAAGGATAAGAACCACATGGTTATTTCAATAAATGCAGTAAAAGCATTCAACAAGATCCAACACCCCTTTATGATGAAGATTCTGGAAAAATTAGGAATCCATGGAACATTCCTCAATACAATAAAGGCTGTATATGACAAACCTACAGCCAGCATTATACTTAATGGTGAAAAACTAAAGCCATTTCCTCTTAATTCTGGAACAAAACAAGGATGTCCACTCTCTCCACAGCTCTTCAATCTAGTACTAGAATGCCTAGCTACAGCAATAAGACAAGATGCAAACATAAAGGGGATCCAAATATGGAAAGAAGAAGTAAAACTCTACCTCTTTGCAGATGACATGATCTTGTATTTAAAAAATCCCATAGACTCAACTCCCAAATTACTCAAGCTGATTCAAAACTTTGGCAAAGTACCAGGGTATCAAATTCATCCTCAAAACTCAATGGCTTTTCTGTAAGCCAACAATGAGAAAAGAGGGGCTGAAATTAGGAAAGCAACTCCATTTTTAATAGCCCCACAAAAAATAAAATACCTAGGAATTAACTTAACCAAAGAAGTGAAGGACCTCTATGATGAAAACTTTAAAAACTTGAAGAAGGAAATCAAAACAGAACTTAGAAAGTTTCAAAAACTCCGATGCTCCTGGATTGGAAAGATCAACATCATTTAATGGCAATACTTCCCAAGGCTATCTACAAATTCAACACAATACGTATCAAAATTCCAATCTCATTCTTCAAGGAAATAGAAGAGGCAATCCAAAAATTCATATGGAACAATAAAAGATCCCGAATAGCAAAAATGCTCCTCAACAGAAAGAACACTGCTGGAGGAATATCAATACCAAATTTCAAACTCTAATATAAAGCCATAGTAATCAAAACAGCTTGGTACTAGCACAAGAACAGACCTCAGGACCAATGGAATAGAATTGAAAACCCAGAAATGAACCTACAGACCTATAGTCATCTAATCTTCGATAAGGGAGCTAAAACAATAGAATGGAAGAATGACAGCCTCTTCAGTAAATGGTGCTGGCAAAATTGGTTAACTACTTGTAGAAAACTAAAGCTAGATCCTTATATATCATCCTGCAGCAGAATCAACTCCAAATGGATCAAAGACCTCGAAGTCAAAGCAGACACTCTGAAAACTTTACAGGATGGAATAGGAGAAACCCTAGGTCTCCTTGGCACAGGCTGAAATTTTCTTAATAGAGACCCAGAAACACAACAAATCAAAGAAAGGTTGGACAAATGGGATTGCATGAAATTGCAGAGCTTCTGCATGGCAAAGGACATAGCTAGCAAGATCAATAGAAAGCCCACAGATTGGGAGATCTTCACTGACCATACAACAGACAAGGGTCTCATATCTAAAATATACCTTGAACTCAACAAATTAAATCCCCCATCAACAAATCTTCAAAGAAACAACTGCCCAATAAACAAGTGGGCTAAAGACTTAAAGAGAAACTTCTCTGAAGAAGAAAGAATGATGGCCAATAGACATATGAAGAAATGCTCAACCTCTATAGCCATAAAAGAAATGAAAATCAAAACAACATTGAGATACAACTTCATCCCAGTTAGAATGGCTATAATGAAGAACTCTAATAACAACAGATGCTGGAGGGGATGTGGACAGAAGGGAACTGTACTGCATTGTTGGTGGGAGTGTAAACTTGTTCAACCACTTTTGAAAGCAGCGTGGAGGTTCCTCAAAATACTCCACATAGAGCTCCCCTATGACTCAGCAATCCTAAACTTTTTCATTTTAGTTTTGTTTTGGAGATTCAGACAAGGCCATGTTCCACCTATCTGTACAGCCTTAGTAACCATGATTATAGGAGATTATCCAAATGCCTAGATTTCTTTTGAGATAGCTTCTTTATAACAATTGGCCAGTATAACCTCAACTTGAATTCACTTCTTTACTTCTCTCACTTGTGTGGATTTTAGACAATATTTTGAATACTATTTAATCTTGACATATCCTCAGATTTCTAAAAATAATTATTATTTTGAGGCCTGAGATTACAGAATTGATGAATATTGATATGTGGCTACATAATTTTGCCAAGTGAAGATCTCCTTAGCAAAAATAGATTTCCCCTGAAGCCTAATTTCTCAACCCTTGTATGGATCCTTATTACCTGCTTAAAGTACAGATTGCTAGGCAGTAGGTATGGATGTTTTCAGAAATTTTGTGTGTGTTGTTGGGGTGAGCCAAAACTAACTCCACTTTTAATATACCAGGAGTTCCTGTCCACCCTTGAGAATCAAAATACTGGTTTCTCAAAAGCCCCCAGGGTCAGTAAATATGCTGTTTGCTGAGACCCCAGGAAATGTGGAAACTGTTTGGAAAGCAAAGGATTGTTGTGATCAGGTTGTTTGATGTGTAGCCCTGTTTGATTATCAATAGCCCAGACAGGATCTGCAGCCCTGTTTGGTTATCAACAGAAAAACAGCCCAGCCACCTTTGCTCTGCCAGAAAGGAGCAGCCTAATCTCTGTCCCCATAAATGAGAATATCCACCTGCTTTGTGTGGAGACCACCCAATTTGCATCCCAATTCAAACCAGAATGATAGGTTAGTTCAAACAAATACTATGAGATGCAGAGCACATGGGCAGCAAAGATGGCACTGAGAAAGAGTAGAGTGGGCAGAGCCCAATTTCCCTTACATTCAGTGCATAATCAGCCCATGGAAGCTTAGGTGCATGATAAGGTGTGACCTTGACAGTGTAGTTTCCTCTTCCCACCCTGCCATGCCACCTGTCCTTTTTGGCTTTAAAAAGGCCTGCTCTCTGTTAATAAACAAGTTTTCTTCCTACTTGATTTGGCTCTCCACTGTGTCTGATTGTCTCCTGGGCTGAGGGAGGCTGGGGATCAGGGGAGCACTGCACTTACCTTTCCTTGGACCCCGTCCGTCTTTCGTGGGACGGACGAAGACCCAACAATGAGACAGACTGTAACCCCAATGGCCACTGACATAAATATGCAATATTTGTGTGTGTGCTACAATCCTGTTGGCCACTTGCATGTTGACAGGCTTGACCACATGAGTATTGTCTTTAAAATCCCTAGCTTGAGGGCCATTCGGGGTGTCAATTTCAGCTCCAGAGTCTGTGCTGAGTCCCTTGCTGGTCAGCTATCCACTTCCCCAAAAATGTCATCTTTTTATATGAGTCTGTCTTTACATGAATGGTGGACTCTTTTCCCCAGAATATGTGTAAAACCAAGCACATAACAAGAACAAAGTAAGAGAAGGAAGTGCTAATTTGGGCTCATAGTTTCAGAGATTTCAAATCACAATCATTGACTTCCTTGGCCTGAGGTGAGGCCCAAGATCAGGTTGTGGGACCATCTAGCAGAGGCTACTCAAGGTACATTATAATCCAAAGGAAAAAAAACAAAAACAAAACAAAACAAACCATAGGAAGTGGTAAGGGCAAGATTAGCCCCAAGTACATGCCCACAAGTGATGTATTTCCTCCAACTGAGCCCCACCCCGTGCTCTTAACACTTCCCATACCACCACGCTATTGTTAACCCATCAAAGGGTGCAAAGGGTGAATAAACACAAATCCAACAGTGTGAAGTAAACACAGAGGACAAAACTACACCCAGAGAAACCAGCTCTCTGCTAGTTTTCAACAAAACACTGAACAACATGAATAAGTAGAAAACATGAATTTCGCTGAAGAACAAAAAACTGATTCACAGAAGGAAAATTGTCCTTTTTCCTCCAATTGTACCATGTGACTGTGCAGGTGGAGGAATTAGTGTCTCCCCTGTTCTTGTTTGATTTCAGTGTGAAGGCCTGGAAGGTTGTTCATATTGGCCTCCTCTAACAAATCTAGTGTCAAAATATGATAATTAGCAACAACAAAAACTTTATTGATGCTACCGGTGGACTAGTTATTATTTTGGCTTCAAATATTAAGTCTAAGAAGCAGAAAATGTTACATGCTGGAATACTGAATTACAAACTATTGGGAATCCTCAAGCAACAAACTCCTAGCAGTCTCAGTAATGCCACCACTGATAGAGCCTCTGGAGGGTCCCTCATGCCTGTGGCTCAACTTTCAGGCTATGACCCACAAAGAAGACAGCTACTCCTGTCATTCTAGCCACAGAAGGCTCACACCCTGCATACAGGAAGCAGAGGCCTGGCCTCGTGGCTTGCAGCAATGCTTGTGTTGACTATATTCCCATGTTGGTCACATGAGGATTTGTCTTCTTTGTGGACACAGGGGCTGTTTCTCCCCCAATCCACATTTACATTCTGACACCATATTGCAATCTCACTTCTTTTTCTCACAGAAGATACTGCAGAGCTTTTTTTTTTTTTTTTTTTACAAAAGAAAGAAATGCATATCAATTGAAAAGGAAACCAAATTCACTCAGCACCTACCTCATCAAAATTGGGAATGTACCTATGGTCCCTAAAAGACTAAAAATTGAGTTTTAATATACTTCTGTGTAGTTACTGTTAGTGTAGTGCTCAGCTTTATTCCTTAGCTCCACCCAGAACTGGGCGCCCCTCCCATCCTGGAGTTCCCTCCATACTTTGGCTCCTCCCTCTCTCTGCCCAGACCCACCTGAACTCCTATTTACCTCACTTCCTATCCCTCACACCCTCTTGCTATCTGGATGGTGATGGAGGCCATGTGCTACCATTTGGGGGATATACGGCTTCTCTAATAAACCTTATAATATTCTTTCTCCTATGCTTGCCTGCTTCTGCCCGGTCCCATGGATGCATGTGTCTGATCCTCTTACAGTTACATTGATGGGCTGAGAGCCCAGTTCGGGATCATGATCACAAGCCTTATTACTAGAACAACCATGCTAGTACTTGAAAATCAATGGTCTATCCCACAGCTCTGAACCCAGCTGGAAGATGTATTTCATCCAGGTTGACATAGCATGTGAGAAAAATTCAGACTCTTCCAAAATTGTTTCTGTCCATCAAGTGATGGAGATTTTCTGTCTTAGAGACACTAAAAGATATACAACGTTTCAGACCCATAAAACTGTCAATAGAATCTAGACACAGATACAAGACAGAATACAAGACAGATACAAGGGCTCAGTCTCAGACTTACTTCTGTGACCTCTGAACACTATTACAACTTCATCATACTCTACTCTCTCAAGTAGAGCCAGATCCCAAGAACACACAAGGCCAGAGACCAGTGTACAGAGTCCATAACTGTATCAGCCCAAGCTTGTTTCAATGAGGAACCAGTGAGAGAACTCTGTGAAGGGTTTGGTATTTATGCAGGGTTTGGGGACAAACAGAGAAGATGCTAGACAAAGTACAACTGGGCTTCCAGCTTCTGAACAGAAAACATAACATAGACTGTATGTATGGGCCAAAACCATGTGCATGATGGAAGTTTTATAAGTTTCCTTATGAAGGGAATAAAATCATAGAAGATACTTGATGCTTATATCACTGATTGTCTATAGTACTACTTAAGAGACACATATTTTTTTCACTAGATACCTCATTGTTTACCTAAAGTCTCCTGCAGGCTGCTGATGCTGAGAGTGAACTCTATGCCAGATCCACTTCCATTGAACCTCCATGAGACCCCAGATGGCCAAGTAGGTGCAAAATAGATCAGGAGCTTTGGAGCTTTCCTTGCTCTCTGCTGGTAAGAATGTAAATAATTGCTAATGATCTAACTGGCTTTGCAAGTGATAGTGCCTCTCTCTCCCAGAGATGTAGACAGGGATGGCGACTGGGTCAACTGGACATCACAACAAGCCCCTGACATTGGAAACATTAAAACAATTAGTCATTGAATTAATGATATTATCCAAGTACTTCTATGAAGCCTCAAGCTGCTCTGTTAATAAGAGAAGAGTAATCTCCAGCATTATTCTTCCTTACCTGAGAGCCAGAGCATCAGGAGCCCCTGGAGCTGAGCATGGGCCTTCATGTGCAAGCTGTTTGTTAAGTGGAACCTTCTCCTGCATAGGGTGTGAGCAGCCTCTGAAGAAGTTCTCAGGGCAGTGGGCTGTGCTCAGGGCACATGAAAGTCAGCAGGGTTGGAAAGATTTAAAAGACATGGCTAAATGTGTAGCTTGGTGATCTTCATGAATTTCTGAGCTAGTAGTCTCCAGATCTCTCAGGTAAAATTCCTGTCTCCTATCAATAGCCCAAAAAGACCCCCCTTAAAAATAAGATTTTCCCTAAACCAAGATCTCACATCTACTTCAGTCTCTTCTGCATCATAAACCTTCATGTTCTTATGCTATTGTCTCTTCCAGTTCAGAATAACATTTTTTAGTAACTAGGCTAGAACTTGTGGTCCCAGCAGGTTCAGATTTGATGAAAGGAAACACAGTAAAGGGTGAGCAAGGCAATGAAGCCACAAGGAATGGAGAAGACATCCTTAGCATGGGAAGCAAGGAAAAACTGCCACAGACAGTGAAGGCAGAGCGCAGTGAGGAAGGCTCCCACATCAGGACCAGCATGTGGAGACACTGTCCACCTTAGTGCAGGATGTTACATCTGGGGAGCCACTAGCAGGACATTTACATGACAGTGAATCAACCTCTCATCATTGTGAGTCTCAGGTGCTGCAGGTTCACAAAATAACACTGCTCCTCAAAGTCAGAAGCTCACACACAAGGAAAGTCCCTGTCAAAGTCAGAGTTCTCTTCATCATCCTTCACTAAATGAACTGCATGTGGATCTGGATTTGAGAGATTCACGAACTTCGACCCTGGTTATGATGTATCTGGGGCCTGAAATATCATACTTTTGAAGCCAAAGGAAGCTATGATGAAACTGTAAAAGTCATGCCTTTCTATTCACCTGCATTTAATTAGAAGAACTTTGAAGGTGGACCTGTCTTTTGATAAACATCCACTCCTGGTGCACACATCGTCCCCCTACACCTGGGTTTGAGACCAAGACATTTTAGGAATGGCTATGTTTCAGGAGGAAAGAAGAGTGGATATGAGAGTGGAGATCAACCACTTCACAATTTGTGTAGTAAGACTGTTATGATCTGAGCCTAAGGTAGGAATCATAAACTTAAAGATCTCTTGTGTAGACCATACTAAAGCTACCACCACATGTGTTTAATACAGCATTATTTACCATACCTAAAATACAGAACCAACCCAGATGTCCCTCAGTAGATGAATGGATCAAGAAAATGTGGTATATATACCAAATGGAATTCTATGCCTCCACCAGAACGAATGAAATTGCCCCATTTGTTAGGAAATGGAAAAACTTAGAAAAAAATATCTTAAGTGAAGAAAGCCAGGGCCAAAGAAACACAGGTCCCATGGATTCCCTTATTTGCATTAGCTAGTATATATCTGAGACAAGCAGAAAAGTTCAGGCAAATCAACCTCATGATAGGGACACGTGTTTTGTTTTTCTTCGTTGCAATGGTTTCTAATGTATTTAAAAGGTACCATGTAATTTTCTTGTAGTTTTGTATGACCCTTCCCATGGTATAACCCCTGTTTTCATTGTATTTGATATTGGTATAATTTGGGGAGTGAAAGGGAAAAAGAAATTGTTTAAATTGGGATACAGGGTGACCCATGAGATGTACATGACGCTATGTCGAAAAACGAACTTTATAATTTAGGCATGGAGTGAGGGAGGAGAGAGGGAAATGTAGCTGTGGAAATGGGAGGGCAGGGATGGTAGGGGAAAAAAAGGAGGAGGCAACAATGCTTGATAAGAAATGTACTCATTACCTTGCTCATGTGATTGTAAACCCTCTGTACAGTATTTTCACAATAAAAAACTTATTTTTAAAAAAGATCTGTTGTGTGCATAGAGTAAGAAGCTGATCTGCACACAGGGATCTCAGGGTCACTGTGTCACTGATGTCTCACAGGCTAGCTGCCATGGAAACGAGCACAGAGTGTTTTGTGTTTATTCGTTTTCCTAAAATGCTTTCAAAGTTCTGTTTAAAAGTAGGATTCTTATTTAAGACGTAAGGTGTAACATTGATAGATAGTGACATTCTGTGAAATACACATATAAGCTATTTGAGATGAAAGGACTGTTTCTACCACAGACACTGCCTATGTGTAATCCTAATCACTCAGGGAGACACAGGAAGGAATATGGAGAGTTTCAGGTCAATCAGGACACACATGGATAAGCCCTGTCTCACCTGACATAGCCTTGCTTCATGGATTGGTGTTGGCAGGAGCAGAAAGGGAGCATTGCCTGAAATAGAATTTGTTCAATAGTATTTTCTGCCCCTGGCACTAAAACCAACTCTCTGTGTGGTTTGTGGTTCTTTTAGATATTCAAATGCTTCCCTAGTAAAGCTCATGATATAGTCAGTGGATAATTTTATAAATGTTTTCTGTCTGTTTGAGAATCAGTAAGTATAGAACTTCTCCCAGCATAGCTGTGGCTATGAGGCTATTTTCTGTTTTACCACCAGGGAAAGTTGAGATATTTTACATCTATCAGTGACAGAGGGATTAGGAGAACTTAAATGTAAAAGAGAAACTGGTAAGGATATTCCTTTCCTAAGCTGATGCTTGTGCTGAGGGAAATAGCAGGGGTCTGCTTTGGATGTCTGAGTGGTCTGTGCATTTTCTGAGAGAAAATCCAATACATACTCAAGTCTAAGGAGAAGCCTTTGCTCATTGTGGGGCTTGTTTGTCAGTTAATGGTTGATTTTCAGAAGGGAAGAACAGAATCTTCTAACCTCTAAGAGTCAGGTGAGAAAACTCCTCCATTAGAGGAAGATCAGTGGAAACAGACATGGAACATAGCATTATGCAGTGTCACACTTCAATTTGTAGCTTTGTTAAATAAAAAATGAGCCTGTGCCAAGGAGACCTCTGTTTTCACTGTATTTGATGTTGGTATGATTTGGTTGGGGAAGGAAAAAACAAATTGTTTAAATAGGGATATGGGTGGACCAATTGCAACAATGAGATATACAAGATGTTATGTCGAAAATCAACTTTACAACAATTGTGGGGGTGGGGAGATGGGAGGGCAGGGATGGTAAGCGGAAACAAAGGAGGAGGCAAGGATCCTTGATAAGAAATGTACTCATTACCTTGCTCATGTAATTGTAACCTCTATGTATAGTATTTTCACAATTAAAAAATGAAAATAATGGGACTTTCAGAATCATGAGTTGATTAAGCAAAAAGCTTTTAATATCTGAGTCATATAATTAATTTGCATTATATTTAAACAACATACTCTATTTATTTGGTGATATTCAGTAACATTCCTATTTCAAAAATCCATCTCACTTTTAAGCCTAGCTTTGTGACTTATTTTTCATTTCCTAGCTACTACTGCTTCTTGAGTCATTCTGCATGGGATTAGACTCTGTAATTCTCTCCAAACTATAGAAATGGCATGTTGCTGGTATATGATTTTGTCTTTGTCTTTCACATTTGGTAATAAGTGATAAATTGACTTCTGCAGTAACATTATAAATTCTGATTCTGGGAGTCCCTGGAAGCTGAAGTAATCCAAGATCCCACTTGGACAAGCTCTCTAGTATGACATCTCTGTCAAGTCCTCCAAACTCAGACTACTGCTTCAGTTCAGAGAACGTGCTATGCTGCTCACCATACAATCTGTGAAATAGGACAGCTGGGGCAAGCCCTAAAGTGATGTTTTTGTTAAGGACTGTATAACTGTGGGAGGAGTATCTATACCTTGCATGCAGTAATAAACCCCAATATCCTCAGCCTCCACCCTGCTGATTTGCAGTGTGAAATCTGTGCCTGACCCACTGCCACTGAATCTGTCTGGGACCCCAGATCCTCGGTTGGTAGCCCAATAGATCAATCGCTGTGGAGACTGGCCAGGCTTCTGAAGGAACCAATACAGAATGCTATTTCTATTGCTATATATGAGGCTCTGATTTGACCTGCAGGAGAGGGAGACCTTCTCTCCCAGGGTGACAGCCAGGGACAGTGGAGTCTGAGTCAGTATAATATCGCCACTGGACCCTGAAATTAAAATAAATGAAAAGTACAATGTTATATGTGGTAATTTTTTTTCTGTGGTTATATATTAATTGCCAATCCTTTTCATGGTTTTCCTTCTTTCCTGAAACCATTCCATATTTCAAACCATATACAAATATTAAAATAATAAATGAGGTTCTAGATCTCATGTATACTACCCACTACACAGTTGTCATAGTTGTCACCAAAGCTCAGAATGTTCATCCCTCTCATATAATTAACTTCACCTGCCTCATTCTAGAGGACAAGTTCTGTGCATCTAACCCATGAACAGAATACAAACAAGAAGCAGTGGCCCTGAGGGATCACCCTCAACCTCCTTTTCTATCTTTATCTCCCTCTGCCCTTACCAGTGATCCAGAGCATTAGGAAACCCAGAACCCAAGAACAGAGCCTCATTTTAACTGGGAATCCAGGAGATTTGATCAGTAAAGTCAAGGTCAAGATGAGTCTTTATGTCAAACCAGGGCTGGACAGTCCTCCTTGGGGAGCACTATGCAAATCAGCAGGTGGGTGCAGCAGTGTGAGAAGAACAAAGTGGAGGGCAAGGGCATCTCTCTGGTGAAGAAAGTGACTTAAATTTCTTCTGTGTTTGGAGAAAAGACCCATAACTACCAGGCTGACTCCAGCAGTGTGTAGAAGGACCCCTCTCCCCTGATGCCTGGATCTGCAGGGAGGATGGTGTGTACTTGACCCTGCAACTTGAAACGTTAGAGGCCCAATTCATTTGAAATGTGTGTCCAGGGGAGTCTTGGTGAAGGGTCAATTTGATTGGCCCTCTTCTAGTTATTCTAGACAAAGATACTGTACACAGACTTCATTTGCCATTGTTTCTGTAGACTTCTATCCAATACTACAGTCGTCTGATCTAGGTAAGGAAATCTAATACTTACTCCAGTTAATCTGACATCACTGAAACAAAATTACCTTTTGATTAGCAAGTTATCAACAACAGTTAGAGTTGTTCTTCATAAGACAGAATCTAGTGGATTATGTCTATAATCCTAGCAACTCTGGAGGCCGAGTTCTAAGGACATGGTTCAAAGCCACACCAGGCAGAACGATCCTCTTTTGACTCTTATGTCCAATTAATCATTCAGAAATTGGAAGTGGTGCTGTGGCTGAAAGTGGTGGAATGTTAACCTTGAGCAAAAGAGCTCAGATCAGCACCCAGGTCCTGAGTTCAATCTCTACAAGTGATGAAAAAAAAATAAGATTCTTCATAGAGGGCCTAGTAAATTAAGTTCCTCATGGTTAGGTGTGTCCAAACAAAATAACCCAGAGCATACAATCCTCCTTACAGAGGGTAAACTAATAGCATTTCTAAATTAAAGAGAAACATGGCAGAGAAAACTAAATTTTACATAGGCCTTTTCACAATCAGTAAATATGGGATTACACTTCAGCATAACTCTTCACCAGACTAACAACAGCATTCTTAATATTTCTCTCTCTCTTCTATAAGACAGAATGAACAAGAACGCCTGTTATGTTCAGTTAGTCAATCAGACTAATGCAACATCTATTTTTTAATCTTTCTACAGAGTCTGCTCCTGGAAAAGTTATTAACTCTGTATGAGACCCTCCTTGTCCTGCCTGTATTCATGTGGGCAGCCACAGCCAGGACTCCACACCTCATAGCAGGACCCAGCAAGAGCTATTTTCATGTTTCAGTATAACAAACACTCAAGATTAAGTCTTCCCTTAAGCTTCATCAGAATCTACTAAGCAACTGAATGCTGGTTCAGAGTTGTACAGAGGAATTCCAATTCCACTTACACCATCCAGAGGCTGAAGAATATACATTTCTTTTGCTATTGCCCACTGTTTGTGACATTTTCTTATGGGTTACACAAAAAGTTTCTCCTATTAAAATTTTTACAGCAATTTTTATTGTGATTAAGTGATTACATGAATTTCACAGGATTGTGATACTTATAGTCACAAAGTAAGTGATACTTATAGTCACAAACACATTCTAACCTTGGGGGGAGATTATCTTTATCATGAGTTATAAAGTCTGTGAATTCTATGAGCTTTTACAATACAGTTATTTCTTCCGCATGAGGTGATATATTACATTTTTTTCCTTTTGCTTAGTGTCAGCTGTTCCCTCTTTCCTGCTCATTCCCTCCCTCCCATTGCTTCCATTGAGTTGCTTAGTTTGATATGATCAATGTCCAGCGCAGCTGATAGGTCCCACTGTTGCATGTTTTCCCCTATTTCCCTCTGTCTCTCTGTCCTCCTCCTAGTTTCCCTCTGATGTGCACAAATATGTGGTATATATTATTTTTAAATAAATTTATTTTGGGGAAAATACCGTACATTTCTTATCAAGCATTGTTGCCTCCTCCTTTGTTTTCCCTTCCCATTCCTTCCCATCTCCCCCTGCTTTTCCCCATCCTTCCCCCACCCCAATACCCCCAGCACCAAAGTTGTAAACTTCATTTTTCGACATAATGTTTTGTACATCTCATTGTTGCAATGGTCCCACCTATATCCCTATTTAAACAATTTGTTTTTTCCCTTTCCCTCCCCAAATTATATCAACATCAAATAGAATGAAAACAGGAGTTATACTGTGGGGAAGGGACATATAAAGCAAAAAAGAAATAATCTTATAAATATGTTATTTGTAAATTATTTATTTTATTCTTTTGCTGCTTGCTTATGTAAAGAAAATGAGCAAACTCTTTGAGATACCATTACTGAAAGAAAGTTCCACACTGAAATTAAATGCCAATTACATGGAAGGGTAGATGACTAACACAGGTAATTTCCCAATAGGTTGTAACTTCATTCCTGTATATGAGTTATAAATGATATAGCTCAAAAGAAAAACTGAAATCTTATCCTTTGATTCCCCCATCCCTCACGAAGGAAGTGCAACCATAAAAAGACTCATATATGACAACATTTTTATGCATTTTTATACTTTGTGTGTGTATGTGTGTGTGTATCTTTGGACTTGGACTCAGGGTCTGATCTATGGACCTGAGCTTTAGTACTAAAGGACAGCACTCTTCCACCTGAGCCACATCTCCATTTCTGCCTTTTTGTTGATTAACTGGAGGAAAGAGTCTCTTGCACTTTCCTTACCTGGGCTGACTTTGAACTGGGATCAGTAGATCTCAGCCTTCTCTGTAGGTAGGTTTTCAGTCATGAGCCTCCTGCACTGGTCTCTTGTAGATAGATCAGCCATGTAGAACACTGGGATTTGAATTTATACCTCTCAAAACAGGACAAAGTATATCTTCAGGAACGACAGTTCCTTGCCGCACAACGGGGCATGGTAGGGTTTCATTCTCAGGATTGGAACATTGTGAAGTTGCTGATCAGTCCTGCTGGCCATTTGCCCTTACCTGCATATCAGGTGATGGTCTGAACTTCTCAGGTGTTGTGCAGTTGTAGAGTGTCAGTAGTGGCCATTGTTCTTAGCAAGTTGGATGCAGAGAAGAACCAGAAAATATAAAAAGGCAATAAGTTTAAATGTTTCCATGGATTGGAGAAAAGTGAGAAAAATCTCTCAAGTGACTAGGGATAGAAAAAAATTACCTCAGCCCAATAAATGATATAGGTGGCAAAACTATTGTCAACATCATAATAAATGGGGAAAACTGAAATTATGAAATTATTTCCACAAAAATAAGAATATATAAGCATAACCAAGGAGATGAAACATCTCTACAATGAAAACTTTTATAGGAAAATAAATAAATGAAGTGCACAAATATATACATACATATACCTCTTTTTTATTTTACGTGGATAGACTTCTATTTGCTATCTGAATCCAAAGTAATGGCACAACCCTGACTCCTCGGAGTATGTTGATATGTCATTTACAAGTCAGGAGAGGCATTATAAATTCTGTGCTGAGAGCCAAGTCAAGAAAAGAATGCTAGTATTAAAAGGATCTTCTCAGTTCCTAACAGAAGAAAAAAATACATGTACATCTACAAACAATACCAGTAATGCATCCCATTTAGTAGAGGTTTTTCTGATTCTGATCCATAAACTAAGCTGGCTTACACCTTCAACTGCTAGGAAACTTTCTTGAATTCAAGCTCACTGAGAATGGAACCTGAGTCCTGCTTCCTCACCATGGTTGCAGCAGCAGGAAGAAGAGAAGCAAGTCTGCAACTACATGTCCAAACTACATGTCAATGCCTAAGGCTGATCTGCTGAAGGAAAGCTGGTTTGGTGACATTTTCCCTGCACTGCCATGGAGAACACAGATATCTTCAGCTGGTAGACAAATATATGGAATAGTTTTAAAATCAAAGTTCTGGAAGCCGGGAAGTCTAGAGTGTCATCTGTTTTAGACTCTTCCTGACTGTTCACTTTCTTGTAATGTCCTCACAAGGACTTTGATGCCTGTGACAGAGACAGAGATAGAACCATCCAGTGCCACATCTCCTTAAGACACTAGCAATACAGGACTTGCTACAGTCTCAGGGACCTCACATCACCTCACTCACTGTTACAGACTTCTCCAAGGACACATATCTCAGGGGGACATGAATCAATCCTTGAAAGATGGTCTTTGCTGATGAGTAAGGCAGGAAATAGAGGCAAAGCCAAGTTTCCAGTCTCTAAATTCCCAAGACAGAAGACTTTCCCCCACAATTCAGCCTGCTGACAGCTCCTTCTGAGTGTCCCTGGTCGTCAAATACCCAAGCCTGGAGACTCTTTGTTAATGATAAAACACTCACTCTGTGGTTTCCCTACATTACTAGGCTAGAGAGCTCTTTTTATATATCTTGTATGGTTTTGCTACCATCTAGTGGTATTATTCTAACAGTACATGCTTTGAAACCAGGATTCTTTTTTTATTTTTTATCAATTAATTTTTAATTTTACTTTATTGCAAAGATGCTGTACAAAGGCGTTACATTTACATGAGTAAGGTAATGAGTACATTTCTTGTCAAGCATTGTTACTCCCTCCTTTGTTGTTCTCCCACTATCCCTTCCCTCCCTTATTTCCCTCACACCTCCTCTGACCAAAGTTGTAAAGTTCATTTCCAGTATAGAGTCTTGTGGGTATCGTCGTTGCAATGAGTCATCCTGTGTCCTTGTTTCAGCGTTTTGTTATTCCCTTTCCCCTCCCCAAATTAGACAAATGTATATACAAGTTTCAGGGTACCAAATCAGTACAGTGAAAACAGGGGATATACCATAGGGGGGAAGAACATACAAAAGAAACAAAAAAATCACACTTTACGTTAAAAACAACAAAAAAGAAAGTCCTCTGTGTCCATATCTTAGGATTCAGGTTTCCCTCATGTGCAATAATTAGTATACATCTAAAATAATTTTATCTGAAAAGCAGAAAAGCTCAAAAACTATGTACATATGACCATCTAAGATGATATTAAGCTAAATGAACCCCAGGATTCTTTTTTCAAGAAGAGTTATAAATTATATTTTGATATATCCTTTTTAACTTTTCTATGGATTAAATTCAGATAAGATGGTAGATTTGTGTGTGTATCTGTCTGTCTGTATCTGAGTGTGTATATGTGGGTGTGTGTTTGTGTGTGTGTCAGTGGTTTGCCAGTGATAATTTGAAGAATAAGAGCTAGTAAGTCGACACAGGGGAAGACAGAGAAACAATCGGCCTAAGCTGCACAGAGATCCCCAAATCTCTCCATGCCAAACTCTGGTATTTTTGTAAATATGAATCACTGACTGCATGTTGAGGGCTGAAGTGGCGAAGAGAAGTTTATCACTACTTGTTGTATGACATGGTATAGGTGGGGAGAACCAATGACTACCGTCTGCTTGTGTGGCTTGAGTACTGATGGCTTGCAAGGTAACTAATGTTGGCTTTCTGGACTCTGTCTGCTGGGAAAGTATTAGAATTAGAAGAAAAGGACCCTGTTGCTCTCCCTGTGGATTTGTCACTGTTCTTAGTCACAGTTGTCAAGTGCGCTCAGCACAAGATGATTTATCTCAGGATATGGATTTGTTCACAAACTATTGAGAAGTCTTAAGGCAGAAGTTCGGAAACCTTTCCAAGAGTGGAGTTGAAGATGGAGCCATTAGGATGAACCCTAGCTACTGGGATTCAGTTATCTCTTGCAGAGAACAGCTGTCCCTTTCCTCCTGCTCTGAGACTATAGCACAGTCATGAGTGCTCAGAATCCACCTCCTGGCCTGCGGCTCTCTTGTGCTGTTTACATCCACATCTCACGCTCCTGAGGATAAATCCAATCCATGAGCTCGTGGATTAGATACATGTTTAATGACTTTGCTTCACTAATACATACATTCCCACATTGAAACTCAGAGTTAAAAAAAAATCTACTTCAACATATTATTACCACTACAAATAATAGCCATTTCTCTGAATTCAGTGCTGAGGACCCCAAATGCTTTTGGTGCCTAATTCATCTTCCATCATTGGTTAGAAAGTAAGCTAGGGCCTAAGTTATGAAGATGTTTTACTTAGCTTTCCCTTGTTGTGGCTAAGACCACAGTAAAAGCAATATAAAGGGCAGAGTACTTGATTGCAACTCTTAGGTTACAAAGTCTAGTCTACCATGTGGGCAGTTTGGTGAAGCTCACAACATGGCACCCAAGAAACAGGGGAAATGTTCTACTTGGTGGCTACATCTTCCTTCCCCTTTGGTTTGATGAGAACTCAGTCCTTTGGAAGGGGCTGTGTATAATAGGCTGGGTCTTCTCTCTTAGTCAATTCTCTCTAGAGAATCTCTCACACCCAGGTCCAGAAGTATATTTTTTATCTCCAAGCAATCCAACCAAGAGAACCATCATAAAGATCATCAGAATTTTTTGTTTCCTTAAACCTTTCAAAGAAAGTAGTGAGTATAGAAAGAAGGTTATTGAGCCATATATACATAGTTTCCTCAAAAGTCTACATGCTGTGTGTTCTTACAAGCCTTTCTTTAAGACAGTCTCTGCAAAGGATAAATTATGTTTCATTGGATCCCTGATAATTTCTCTGTGTGTGTATTATAGCCACGTTTCTGCAGCTACATTTGGACATTTATATGTACATATATATACACATATAGATGTGTGCATATATAGATGTGTATCTATGCACCAATAAATATATAAATGTAGGCACATGTTTTATAGATGACCCATATAAACACATACCAATATATGTATAAGTATGCCTATTTGTTAACTGTGAATTAATCACTTTTGTTAAATCTGTGCTACCTATTAAAATATCATTTTTTGTTGTGAAAATACTGTACAGAGGAGTTACAATTACATGGGCAAGATAATGAGTACATTTCTTATCAAGCATTGTAGCCTCCTCCTTTGTTTCCCATTCCCATCCCTTCCCATACTCCCCCCGGCCCTTCCACCCAATCCTTCCTGCCCCCCCCCCCCCCACGAAAGTTGTAAAGTTCATTTTTGACATCACAACTTGTACTAAAATATCATTTTTATTTCTCTACTTATACATTGCTATGTATTATTGTACATTACATCATGTGTTACAATAATATGGATAAAGTGAATGCTAACTGTTCCTTACATGTTTCCATAAGTGAATTACAATTTATTCTACATATTCATATATTTTTAAGACTTTTTTATTTTTCCTTTTCCCCATTGTTTTTTAAGTATCCATAGTTATGCAATTGGTTTTTAACAAAAATAGTAGGCAATGAAACACTGGTAAACAACTGCAAACAGTTATATATATATATCACCTTTTAATTGGTGATGATCCTGCTGGAGCTCCTTTAACTGTTGTGATGCAGGTCACTCAGTTTGCCTCTAAATTGGATTTTGTTTGATTTTCCTCAGTGACTAAAGAGGCAGAGAATTACAGAGATCATGACCAACATCTAGAGGTCAAGGTACAAAGAGAAATTCTAGTCACAAAATATCCAACAAGGAAACACATTTTTAAAGAGTTTGTATTCTGAACATTCAACACTGCTTTGAGCTTGCTAAGCAAGTCCTCTAAAATGAGCACTGCTCCTAAACTTGTTCATTTTAGTTTTGTTTAGGAGATACAGACAAGGCCATGTTCCATGTATCTGTACTGCCTTGGTAACCATGACTATAAGAGATTACCCCAATGCCTAGATTTCTTTTGAGATATTTCCTTGATAACATTTGGCCAGTAAAACCTCAACTTGAATCCACTTCTCCCACTTTTGGGGATTATAGGCAATATTTTGAATAATATTTAATCTTGATCTATCCTCAAATTTCTAAATATCATTATTATTCTTAGGCCTGAGATCATATAATTGATAAATATTTGTGTGTGTCTAAATAATTTTGCCAATTGAAGATCTTCTTAGCAAAAATAGACTTCTCCTAAAGAATAGTTTCTAAAACCTTGTATGGATCCTTGTTACCTGCTTAAAATACACATTGATATGCAGTAGGTATGGGTGTGTTCATAAATTCTGTGTGTGTTGTTGGGGTGAGCCAAAACTAACTACATTTTTAATAGACTGCGAGTTCCCCCCCACACCCTTTCCAATCAAAATACTGGTGATAACCAATAAAATCCGTGATGCCTGTAGCATGGAAAGAAGGACTCCACTGATAATATTGGAACTGATTCTCAAAACAGGTAACCAGTAAAAGCACAGAGTTGAGCTAGATGAAGAGGTATACCATAGTTACCAAGTTATTTCTTAGGGATGCTAGCTACAAATGTTAGCACCTCTATTTTCCATACATGAGTACAGAGCAGTGTTCTTTGTAAGTCACAGAAGAGGAAATGTCAGGTGTGTGCTGCTTGGGATGAGCAGGAGGACAGAGAGTTAAGGTATGGAATTGACTCCAGAACCTATCTCCCAATGCTTTCCAGTGACCTTAAAAATGGGGCTGCATCTGAGATGTTCTGTCAGCAGTTGGAAGCACCAGGATAATCATCTGGGGCAGCCCAGGCTCTCACTTCTGCTTCCCTGGGAGGTTTTTGTTATGACTGGTGTCACAGGGATAGGTAAATAATTACCCTGCTGACAGTAGTAAGTGGCAAAATCTTCAGGCTGCAGGCTGCTGATGCTGAGAGTGAACTCTGTGCCAGATCCACTTCCATTGAACCTCCATGGGATCCCAGATGGCCAAGTAGGTGCAAAATAGATCAGGAGCTTTGGTGCTTTCCTTGCTCTCTGCTGGTAAGAATGTAAATAATTGCTAATGACGTGACTGGCTTTGCAAGTGATGTGGACTCTCTCCCAGAGATGCAGGCAGGGATGGAGACTGGGTCAAGTGGACATCACAATGGGCACCTGACACTGGAAACATTAAAAAGAGTAGTCATTTAATTAATTATATTATCCAAATAGTTCTAGGAAGACACAAGCTGCTCTGATAACATGAAATGAATATTTCCCAGCATTTTTCTTCTTTAACTGAGAGCCAGAGCAGCAGATGCCCCAGGAGCTGAACAGCAGCCTTCATGTGCAAGATGTTTGCTGAGTTGAACCTTCTCCTGCACAGGGTGTGAGCAGCCTATGAAGAAGTTCTCAGGGCAGTGGGCTGTGCTCAGGGCACATGAAAATCAGCAGGACTGGAAAGATTTAAAAGACATGCCTCTATATGTAGCATGGTGATCTTCTGAATTTCTGAGCTAGCAGTCTCCAAATCTCTCAGGTAACATTCCTGTCTCCTATCAATAGCCCCAAAAGACCCCCCTCAAAGATAAGATATTCCCTAAACCAAGAACTCACATCTACTTCAGTCTCCTCGGCTTGATAAACCTTCATGTTCTTACACTATCATCTCTTCCAATTCCTAAATAACATTTTTAGGAACTGGGCTAGAACATGAGGTCACAGCAGGTTCAGATTTTTTTGGGGGGTCCGGTTTTGGGCCTGAACTCTGGGCCTGGGTGCTGTCCCTCAGCTCTTCAGCTCAAGGCTAGTGCTCTACCACTTGAGCCACGGCAAAACTTCTGGCATTTTTTTCTGCTTATGTAGTGTTGAGGAATCGAACCTAGGGTCTCATGCATGCAAGGCAAGTGCTCTACCACTGAGCCACTTTCCAAGCCCCTCGGTTCAGATTTGATGAAAGAAAAACAAAGTAAAGGGTGAGCAAGGCAATGAAGCCACAAGGAATGGAGAAGACATCCTTAGCATGGGAAGCAAGGAAAAACTGCCACAGACAGTGAAGGCAGAGCGCAGTGAGGAAGGCTCCCACATCAGGACCAGCATGTGGGGACACTGTCCACCCTAGGGCAGGATGTCACATCTGGGGAGCCACTAGCAGGACATTTACATGACAGTGAATCAACCTCTCATCATTGTGAGTCCAAGCAGCTGCTGCAGGTACACAAAATAACACTGTTCCTCAAAGTCAGAAGCTCACACACAGAGAAAGTCACTGCCAAAGTCAGTTCTCTTCAGCACAACTCACTAAATGAACTGCATGTGGATCTGCATTTGAGAGATTCATCATTCTACCCTGGTGATGATGTTTCTGTGGCGTGAAATGTCAGACTTCTGAAGCCAAACCAGGCTATGATGAAACTATAAAACTCATGCCTTTCTATGGACCTGCATTTAATGAGAAGAACTTTGAAGGTGAGCCTGCCTATTGATAAACATCCACTTCTAGTGCACACAAAGTCCCCCCACACCTGGGTTTGAGACAAAGACATTTTAGGAATGGCTATGTTTCAGGAGGAAAGGAAGAGTAGAAAAGAGGGTGGAGATCAACCATTTCTCAATTTATGTAATAAGTCTGTTAGTCCCAGGGCCTCACGTAGGAATCATAAGCATAAAGATCTCTTCTGTATACCATACTAAAGCTACCAGCACAATTATGTTTATTGCAGCATTACTTACCATAGCTAAGATAGGGAACCAACCCAGATGCCACTCAGTAGATGAATGGATCAATAAAATGTGTATATATACACAATGGAATTCTATGCCTCCATCAGAAAGAATGACATTGCCCCATTTGTTAGGAAATGGAAAGACTTGGGGAAAAGGCCCAAAGAAATATAGGTCCCATGGTTTCCCTTATTTGCAATAACTAGTATATATCTGAGACAAGCAGAAAAGGTCAGATAAGATGATGTTAAGCGAAATGAACCCCAAGATAGGAACACAAATGGTTTTCTTTCTTTCTTGCAATTGTTTCTAATGTATTTATAAAGTACCATGTAATTTTTTTGTTGCTGTATATGTCCTTTCCCCACAGTATAACACCTGTTTTCACTGTTTTTGATATTGGTATAATTTGAGGAGTGTGGTGGGGGAGGGGAGAGGGAAATGTAGTTCTGGAAATGGGAAGGCAGGGATGGTAGGGAAAAACAAAGGAGAAGGCAACAATGCTTGATAAGAAATATACAGATTACCTTGCTCATGTGATTGTAACCACTCTAGACAGTATTTTCACAATAAGAAAAAACTTATTTAAAAAGAAAAGATCTGTTGTGTGCATAGAGTGAGAAACTGATCTGCACACAGGAGTTTCAGGCCCACTGTGTCACTGGTCTCACAGGCTAGCTGCCATGTAAACCAGAGCAAAATGATTTGTGTTCATTTGTGTTCCTAAAATGCCTTCAAAGTTATGTTTAAAAGTAGTATTCTTATTTAAGATGTAAGGTGTAACATTGATAGATAGTGACATCCTGTGAAATATACATATAAACTATTTGAGATGAAAGGAATGTTTCTACCACAGACACTGCCTATGCATAATCCTAAACACTTAGGGAGACACAGGAAGGAATATGGAGAGTTTCAGGTCAATCAGGACACACATGGATAAGCCCTGTCTCACCTGACATAGCATGGCCTCATGGAGTGGTTTTGGCAGGAGCAGAGAGGGAGCAGCCGCAGAAATAGCATTTGTTCAATAGTACTGTCTGCCCCTGGCACTAAAACCAACTCTCTGTGTGGTTTGTGGTTCTTTTAGATATTTACATGCTTTCCTAGTAAAGCTCATGAGATACTCAGTGGATAAATTTATTAATGTTTTCTGTCTGTTTGGGGCTTAGTGAGTATAGAACTTGTCCCAGCACAGTTGTGGCTTTTAGGATATTTCATGTTTTACCACCAGGGGAAGTTGAGATATTTTAGATTTATCAGTGACAGAGGGATTAGGAGAGCTTAAATGTAAAGGAGAAACTGGTAAGGATGGTCCTTTCCTAAGATGATTCTTGTGCTAAGGGAAATGACAGAGGTCTATTTGGAGGTCTGAGTGGTCCGTGCATTTTCTGAGAGAAAATCCAATACATACTCAAGTCTCAAGGGAAGCCTTTGCTCATTGTGGGGCTTGTTTGAAGGGAAGAACATATTGTTCTAACCTCTAAGAGGCAGGTGAGAAAAGACCTCCATTAGAGGAGGACTGGAGGAAATGGCCATGGAACATAGCATTATTCAGAGTCATACTTCAATTTGAAGCTTTGTGAAAAAAAAAATGGGCCTGTGCCAAGGAGATCCCTGTTTTCACTGTATTTGATGTCGGTATAAATTGTGGAGGGGAAGAGAAAAAACAAATTGTTTAAATAAGGATATAGGTGGTCCCATTGCAGCAATGAGATATACAAGACGTTATGTCGAAAAATGAACTTTATAACTATGGTCTGGGGTGAAGATGGGAGGGAAGGGATGGTAAGAGGAAACAAAGGAGGTGGCAAAAATGCTTGATAAGAAGAGGACTCATTACCTTGCTCATGTAATTGTAACCCCTATGTATAGTCTTTTCACAATTAAAAAAATAATACTGGGACTTTCAGAATCATGAGTTGATTAAGCAAAACGGTTTTAACATCTGAGTCATATAATTAATTTATATTTAACAAACATTCTATTTATTTGGTGATATTCAGTAACATCCCTATTTAAAAAAAATCCGTTTAATTTTAAGCCTAGCTTTGTGACCTATTCTTCAATTCCTAGCTACTACTGCTTCTTGAGTCATTCTGCATGAGATTTGACTCTGTAATTCTCTCCAAACTATAGAAATGGCATGATGCTGGGAGATATTTTTGTCTTTGTCTTTCACATTTGGTAATAAGTGATAAATTGATTTCTGCAGTAACATTATAAATTCTGGTTCTGGGAGTCCCTGGAAGCTGAAGTAATCCAAGATCCCACTTGGACAAGGTCTCTGGTATGAAATCATCTGTCAAGTCCTCCAAACTCAGACTACTGCTTCAGTTCAGAGAATGTGCTATGCTATTCCCCAGCCAAGCTTTGAAATAGGACACTGGGCCAAGCCCTACAGAGATGTTTTTGTTAAGGACTGTATCACTGTGGGAGGAGTATAACCTTGCATGCAGTAATAAACGCCAATATCCTCAGCCTCCACCCTGCTGGTTTGCAGTGTGAAATCTGTGCCTGACCCACTGCCACTGAATCTGTCTGGGACCCCAGGTGGTCGTTTAGAAGCCCAATAGATTAGGAGTTTTGGAGACTGACCAGGCTTCTGAAGGAACCAATACAGAAGGCTATCTCCATCACTATCTATGAGGCTCTCACTAGACCTGCAGGAGAGGGAGACCGTCTCTCCCAAGGTGACAGGCAGCGAGAGTGGAGTCTGAGTCAGTATAATATCGCCACTGGACCCTGAAATTAAAATAAATGAAAAGTACAACATTATATATGGTATAAAATTTTTTCTGTGGTTATATATTAATTCCCAATCCTTTTCATGGTTTTTCCGTCTATCCTTAAACCATTCAATATTTCAAAATATATACAAATATTAAAAAGCATAAATGAGGTTCTAGATCCCATGTATTCTACCCTCTACACAATTGTCATAGTTGTTAACAATGCTCAGGACCAGATTCCATCTAGAATGTTCATCAGTCTCATATAATTAACTTCACCTGCCTCATTCTAGAGGACAAGTTCTGTGCATCTAACCCATGAACAGAATACAAACAAGAAGCAGTGGCCCTGAGGGCTCACCCTCAACCTCCTTTTCCATCCTCATCTCCCTCTGCCCTTACCAGTGATCCAGAGCATTAAGAGACCCAGAGCCCAAGAACAGAGCCTCATTTTAGCTGGAAATCCAGGACATTTGATCAGTGAAGTCAAAATCAAGATGAGCCTTTATGTCAAACTAGGGCTGGAAAGTCCTCCTTGGGGAGCACTATGCAAATCAGCAGGTGGGTGCAGCAGTGTGAGAAGAACAAAGCAGAGGGCAAGGGTATCTCTCTGGTGAAGAAAGTGACTTAAATTTCTTCTGTGTTTGGAGAAAAGACCCACAAATACCAGGCCGGCTCCAGCAGTGGGTAGAAGGACCCCTCTCCCCTCATGCCTAGATCTGCAGGGAGTATGTGGTGTACTAGACCCTGCAACTTGAAACACTAGAGGCCCAATTCAATTGAAATGTGTGTCCAGGGGAGTCTTGCTGAAGGTTCAATTTGATTGGCCCTCTTCTAGTTATTCTAGAGAAAGATACTGTACACAAACTTCATTTGCCATTGTTTCTCAAAACTTCTAATACCACTGTGGTTACAACTAGATCAGGAAATCAAATACATACTTGAGTTAATCTGACATCACTGAAACAAAGTTAACTTATGATTAGCAAGTTATCAATACCTATTAGAGATGTTCTTCGTAAACCAGACACTGGTGGCTCATGTCTGTAACCCTAGCATCTCTGGAGGCTGAGTTCTGAATACATGGTTCAAAGCAAGTCTGGGCTGAAAGTTCCCTTTGTGACTCCTATCTCCAATTAATCATTCAGAAATTGGAAGGGTGCTGTGGCTGAAAGTGGTAGAGTTATCTTTGGGCAAAAGAGCTCAGGATCAGCACCCAGGACCTGAGTTCAATCCCTACAAGTGATAAAAAATGTTTCTTCATAGAGGGCCTAATAAATTAAGTTCTTATGATTACTTTTGTCAAAACAAAATAACCCAGATGATAAAATCCACCTTACAGAGGGTGAACTAATAATATTTCTAAATGAAAGAGAAAAATGGCAGAGAAAACCAAATTTTACATAGTCAATTTCACAATCCGTAAATATGGGATGACACTTCTTCAGCATAACTCTTCACCAGACTAACAACAGCATTCTTAATATTTCTCTATCTTCTATAAGACACAATGGACAAGAATGCCAGTTACCTTTAGTTAGTTGGTCAGACTATTGCAACACCTATTTTTTAATCTTTCTACAGAGTCTGCTCCTGGAAAAGTTATTAACTCCATATTAGACCCCCCTTGTCCTGCCTGCATTCCATGTAGGCAGCCATATCAATGAATCCACACCTCATAGCAGGACCCAGCAAGAGCTGTTTTCATGTCTCAGTATTACAAACACTCAAGATTAAGTTTTCCCTTAAGCTTCATCAGGATCTACTCAGAAACTGAGTGCTGGTTCAGAGTTGTACAGATGAATTCATATTCCACTCAGCCTGAAGAACATACATTTCTGTTGCTATTGGCCACTGTTTGTGACATTTTCTTATGGGTTACATAAAAAGTTTCTTCTATTAAAATTTATTATGGGAATTTTTATTGTGATTGAGTGATTACATAAATTTCACAGGATTATGATACTTATAGTCACAAAGTAAGTGATATTTATAGTCACAAACACATTCTAAACTTCATGGGGTAAATTATCTTTATCATAGATCATAAAGTTTGTTAATTCTATGGGATTTGACAATACAGTTATTTCTTCCACATGGGGTGATATATACATTTCTTTCCTTTTGCTTACTGTAAGCTTTTCCCTCTTTCCTGCTCATTCGCTCCCTCCCATTCCTTCCATTGAGTTGCTTAGTTCATTTTGATCAATGTCCAGTGTAGCTGATAGGTTCCACTGTTGTATGTTTTCCCCTGTTTCCCTCTGTTTCTGTGTCCTCCTCCTAGTTTCCCTCTGATGTGCACATATATACCATATATGTGGAATTATATATTATTTTTTAAAAAGTTTTTATTGTGAAAATACCATACAGAGTGTTTACAAATACATGACCTAGGTATTGAGTCCATTTCTTATCAAGCATTGTTGCCTCCTCCTTTCTTTCCTCTTCCCATCAATTCCTATCTCCCCCCACTCCTGTTCCCCCGACCCCTGCCCTCACTACCCACCCCCAACACCAAAGTTTTAAGGTCATTTTTCAACATAACGTCTTGTATATCTCATTAGTACAATGGGTCCACCTGTATCCCCATTTAAACAATTTGTTTTTTCCCTTCCCTCTCCAAATTATACCAACATCAAATACAGTGAAATCATGGGCTATACCGTGGGGGAGGGACATACAAAGCAACAAAGAAATTATCTTATAAATATGTTATTTGTAAATTATTTCTTTTATTCCTTTTCAAACTCTTTCAGATACCATTACTGGAAGAAAGTTCCAAATTGAAATTATATGCCAATCACATGGAAGGGGAGATGACTAACACAGGTAATTTCCCATTAGGTTGTAACTTCAATCCTGTAGATGAGTTATAAATGATATAGCTCAAAAGAACTACTGAAATCTTATCCCTTCATACCCCTCACCAAGGATGAGCAACCATAAGAAGACTCACCTTGTACATTTATATACTTTGTGTGTGTGTGTGTGTGTGTGTGTGTGTGTGTGCGTGTGCGTGTGTGCATGTGTTTGTGTGTGTGTCTTCAGACTTAAACTCAGGGTCTGGGCCATTGTCCTGAGCTTTTGTACTCAAGGTCAGCACTCTTCCACCTGAGCCACATATCCTTTTCTATCCTTTTGTTGGTTAACTGAAGGAAAGAGTCTCTTGCACTTTCCATTCCTGGGCTGGCTTTGAACTGGGATCAGCAGATCTCAGCTTTCTGTGTAGGTAGGTTTTCAGGCATGAGCCACATGCACTGGCCTCTTGTAGATCCATAAGCCATGTAGAACACCAGGATTTGAATTTATACCTCTCAAAACAGGACAAAGTATGGCTTCAGGAACCACAGTCCCTTGCCACACAACCAGGCATGGAAGGATTTCGTTATCAGAATTGGAATATTGTGAAGTTGTTGATCAGTTCTGCTGGCCGTTTGCCCTCAACTACATACCAGGTGATGGTCTGCTTTTCTCAGGTGTGGTGCAGTTGTAGAGGCTCAGTAGTGGCCATTGTTCTTAGCAAGTTGGATGCAGAGAAGCACCGGAAAATATAAAAACATACTAAGATTAAATGTTGCCATGGATTGGAGAGTGATTGATAAATCTCTCTCAAGTGACTTCGGATAGAAAAAAAAATTACCTCAGACCAACAACATTTATAGGTGGGAAAACTATTGTCAACATCATACTAAATAGGGAAAACTAAAATTATGAAATTATTCCCTCAAAAATAAGAATATATGAGCATAACCAAGGATATGAAGCATCTCTACAATGGAAACTATAATAATAAACATAAATAAATGAAATGCATAAACACATATGTATTCATATATATTTTACTTTTTTATTTTACCTAGATAGACTTCTCTTTGCTATGTGAATCCAAAGTAATAGCACAACCCTGACTCCCCAGAGTATGTAGATATGTCATTTACAAATCAGGATAGGCATTTTAAAGTCTGTGCTGAGGGCCATGTAGAGAAAAGAATGTTTGGATAAAAAGGATCTTCTCGGTCCCTTACAGAAGAAAAAAAATACATGTACATCTACAAACAATAAGAGTAATGCATCCCATTTAGTTGATGTTTTTCTGATTCTGATCAAAAACCTAAGCAGGATTACATCTTGAACTGCTAGGAAACATTCTTGAATTCAAGCTCACTGAGAGTGGAACCTGAGTACTGCTTCTTCAGCATGGTTGGAGCAGCAGGAAGAAGAGAAACAAGTCTGCAACTACATGTCCAAACCACATGTCAATTCCTAAGGCTGATCCTGCTCAGGGAGAGCTGGTTTGGTGACTTAGTTTCCCTGCACTGCCATGGAGAACACAGATACCTTGGGATGGTAGAAAAATATATGGAATAGTTTTAAAATCAAAGTTCTGGAAGCAGGGAAGTCTAGAGTGTCATCTGTTTTAGACCCTCTTCCTAACTGTTCACTTTCTTGTAATGTCCTCACAAGGACTTTGATGCCTGTGACAGAGACAAAGACAGAGCCATCCAGTGCCACATCTCCTCAAGACACTAGCACTACAGGACTTGCTGCAGTCTCAGGGACCTCACATCACCTCACTCACTGTTACAGACTTCTCCAAGGGCACATATCTCAGGGGACATGAATCAATCCTTGAAAGATGCAATTTGCTGATAAATGAGGCAGGAAATGGAGGCAAAGCCAAGCTTCCAGTCTCTCAATTCCAAGTACAGAAGACTTTCCCCCACAATTCAGCCTGCTGACAGCTCCTTCTGAGTGTCCCTGGTCCCAGTGAAATACCCAAGCCTGGAGACTCTTTGTTGATGATAAAACACCAACTCTGTGGTGTCCCTAGATTACTGAAAGCTCTTTTAATATATATTTGTGGTTTTGCTACCATCTAGTGGCATTACTCTAACATTACATGCTTTCGAACCAGGATTCTATTTCTTTATATTTTATTAATTAATATTTAATTTTACTTTATTGTAAAGATGCTGTACAAAGGGGTTACATTTACATGAGTAAGGTGATGAGTACATTTCTTGTCAAGCATTGTTACTCCCTCCTTTATAGTTCTCCCACTATTCCTTCCCTCCCCTACCTCCTTCACACCTCCCCGCAAAGTTGTAAAGTTCATTTCCAATATAGAGTCTTGTGGTTATCATCGTTGCAATGGGTCATCCTGTGTCTTTTTTTCAGCATTTTGTTATTCCCTTTCCCCTCCCCAAATTAGATAAATGTATATACAAGATTCTATACAAAATTCAGGGTACCAAAATCAGTACAATGGAAACAGGGGATATACCATAGGGGGAAGAACATACAAAAGAAACAATAAAAAAAACATAGTACATTAAAAAGAACAACAAATAAAGGTCTCTTGTGTTCATATCTTAGGATTCAAGTTTCCCTCATCTGCAATAATTAGGATACATCTAGGATAATTTTATCTGAAAAGCAGAAAAGCAGAAAACTTTCTACATAGGACCATCTAAGATGATGCTAAGCTAAATGAACCCCAGGTTTCTTTTTTCAGGAAGAGTTACAAATTATATTTTTATATATTCTTATTAACATTTCTATGGATTAAATTCAGATAAGATGGTAGATTTGTGTGTGTATGTTTGTATCTCTGTATCTGAGTGTGTATATGTGTGTGTGTGCTTGTGTGTGTGTGTCAGTGGTTTGCCAGTGATAAGTTGAAGATTAAGAGCTAGTAAGTCCACCCAGGTGAAGATAGAGAAAAAAGAGGCAAAAGCTGCACAAAGATCCCCAGATCTCTCCGTTCCAAACCCTGGTAATTTACTAAATATGAATCACTGACTGCATGTGGAGGGCTGAAGTGGTGAGGAAAAATTGATTACTATTTGTTGCATGACATGGTACAGGTGGGAAGAACCGATGGCTCACCTTGTGCTTGTGTGGCTTGAGTACTGAAGGCTCGCAAGGTTGCTAATGTTGGCTTCCTGAACTCTGTCTGCTGGGAAAGTATTATAATTAGAAGTAAAGGAGCCTGATGCTATCCCTGTGGATTTGTCACTGTTCTTAGTCACAGTTATCAAATGCGCTCAGCACAAGGTGATTTATCTTAGGATATGGATTTGTTCACAAACTATTGAGAAATCTTAAGGCAGAAGTTCTGGAAACCTTTTCAAGAATGGAGTTGAAATTGGAGCCAGTAGGATGAACTCTGGTAATGGGATTCTCTATTCAGTTATCTCTTGCAGAGAAGAGCTGTCCCTTTCTTCCTGCTCTGAGATTATAGCACCCAGACATGAGTGCTCAGTATCCACCTCCTGGCCTGCAGCTCTCTTGTACTGTTTACATCCACATTTCACACTCCTGAGGATAAATCCAATCCATGAGTTCATGGACTGATTCATGTTTAATGACTTTGCTTCACTAATACATACATTCCCACATTGAAACTCTGACTTTAAAAAATCTACCTCAACATATTATTACCACAACAAATAATAGCCATTTCTCTCAATTCAGTGCTGGGAACACCAAATGCTTCTGGTGCCTAATTCATCTTCCATCATTGGTTTGAAAGAAAGCTAGGGCCTAAGTTATGAAGATGTGTTACTTAGCTTTCCCTTATTGTGGCTAAGACCTCAGTAAAAGCAATATAAAGGGCAGAGTACTTGATTGCAACTCTTAGATCATAAATTCCAGTCTACCATGTAGGCAGAGTTTGGTGAAGATCACAACATGGAACCCAAGAAACAGAGGAAATGTTCTACCTGGCAGCTACATCTTGCTTCCCTTTTTATTTGATGAGATCTCAGCCTTTTGGAAGGGGCTGTGTATAATTGGGTGTGTCTTCTCTTTTAGGAAATTCACTCTAGAGAATCTCTCATAGCCAGGTCCAGAAGTATAGTTTTTATCTCCAAGCAATCCAACCAAGAGAACCATCATAAAAGATCATCAGAATTTTTTCTGTTTCCTTAAACCTTTCAAAGAAAATAGTGAGTATAGAAAGAAGAGTATTGAGCCATATATACATAGTTTCCTCTAAAGTCTACATGCTGTTTGTTCTTACATATTTTTCTTTAAGACAGTCTCTGCAAAGGATAAACTATCTTTCATTGGATCCCTGATAATTTCTCTGTGTGTGTATTGTAGCTGCATGTTTATGCAGCTACATTTGGACATTTATTTGTACATATATACACATCTGTATATGTATATGTATATGTATGCCTGTTTGTTAACTGTGAATTACTCATATTTGTTAAATCTGTACTACCTATTAAAATATCATTTTATTTCTCTACTTATGCATTGCTATATAGTATTGTATATTATATCATACATTACTGTAAAATGGATAAAGTAAGTGCTAACTGTTCCTTACATGTTTCCATAAGCAAATTATAATATATTCTACATATTCATATATTTTGCTGATTTTTTGTTTTTCCTTTTCTCCATTGTTTTTTACATATCTGTAGTTATGCAATTGGTTTTTTCAACAATCGTATGCAATGAACCACTGGTACACAACTACTAACAGTTATGTATATCAGCTATTCATGCTTTTAATTGGTGATGATCTTGCTGGAGCTCCTTTAACTGTTGTGCTGCAGGTCACTCAGCTGGCCTCTAAATTGGATTATGTATGATCTTCCTCAGTGACTGAAGAGGCAGAGAATCATAGAGATCATGACCAACATCTAAATGTCAAGATACATAGAGAAATTCTGGTCACAAAATATCCAATATTTTTAAAGGGTTTATATTCTGAACATTCAACACCACTTTGAGCTTGCTAAGCAAGTCCTCTAAAATGAGCACTACTCCTAAACTTTTTCATTTTAGTTTTGTTTAGGAGATACAGACAAGGCCATGTTCCACCTATCTGTACTGCCTTAGAATCTATGAATATAGGAGATTACCCAAATGCCTATCTTTTCAGATAGCTTCTTGATAACAATTGGCCAGTATAACCTCAACTTGAATCCACTTCTTTACTTCTCCCAATTTTGGGGATTATCGGCAATATTTTGAATAATATTTAATCTTGATATATCCTCAAATTTCTAAATATCATTATTATTCTCAGGCTGAGATCTTATGATTGATAAATATTTGTGTGTGTCTAAGTAATTTTGCCAAGTGAAGATCTCCTTAGCAAAAATAGACTTCTCCTAAAGCTTAGTTTCTAAAGCCTTGTATGGATCCTTGTTACCGGCTTAAAGTACAGATTGCTATGCAGTAGGTATGGGTGTGTTCATAAATTTTGTGTGTGTTGTTGGGGTGAGCCAAAACTAACTCCATTTTTAATATACCAGGAGTTCTCCCCCACACCCCTGAGAATCAAAATACTGGATTCTCACAAGTCCCCAGGGAAATGTGAAAACTGGAAAGCCCTTGTGATTATTGTGATCAGGTTGTGTGATGTGTAGCCCTGTTTGGTTATCAATAGCCCAGACAGGATCTCAATAGTCCAGACAGGATCTGCAGCCCTATTTGGTTATCAACAGTAAAACAGCCCAGCCATCTTTGCTCTTCTAGAAAGGAGCAGCCTTATCTTTGCCCGCATGAGTGAGAATATCCACCTGCTTTGTGTGGGGACCACCCAATTTGCATCTCAGTTCAAACCAGAATGATAGGTTAGTTCAAACAGATACTATGAGACAGACTGTAACCCCATTGGCCACTGACATAAATATGCAATCTTTGTGTGTGTGCTACAATCTCGTTGGCCACCTGTGTGTAGGCAGGCTTGACCACATGAATTTTGCCTTTAAGAACCCTAGCTTGTGGGCCGTTCGGGGTGGCAGTATCAGTTACCAAGTCTGTACTACATCCCTGGCAGTTCAGCAATCCACTTCCCCAATGAAGTCATATATTTACATGAGGCTGCCTCTGTGTGGTGATCTCTTTTCCCCATAACATGTGTAAAACCAAGTACATGACAAGAACATCAGGGAAGGAAAAGTTTCACTTCACAATCCTTGGCTTCCTTGACCTGTGGTGAGGCCCAAGATCAGGTGGTGGGACCATCTAGCAGAGGCTGCTCAACTCAGGGCACATTAGAATACAAAGGGAAAAAAAAACAAACAAACCATAGGAAGTGGTAAGGGCAAGATATAGCCCCAAGGACTTGTCCACAAGTGATGTATTTCCTCCAACTAAGTCCCTCCCCATGCTTTTCACACTTCCCATAATACCACCCTATTGTTAACCTATCAAGGGGTGAATAAACACACAAATACAAGAGTGTGAAGTAAACAGAGGGGACAGCCAGAGAGACCAGATCTCTGCTAGTTTTCAATAGAACACTGAACAACATGAATAAGTAGAAAACATGAATTTCGCTGAAGAACACAAACTGATTCACTGAAGGAAAATTGTCTTTTTTTTTTCTATTTGTTCCATGTGACTGCAGGTGGAAGAATTAGTCTCCCCTGTTCTTTTTTGACTTCAGTGTGAAGGCCTGGAAGGTTGTTCATATTGGGCTCCTCCAACAAATCTAGTGTCAAAATTAGAAACAAAGAAACTTTGTTGATACTATCTGGTGGACTAGTTATTATTTTGGTTTCAAATATCAAGTCTAAGAAGCAGAAAATGTTACATTCTGGAATACTGAATTACAAACTATTGGGAATCAGAACATGTTACATTCTGGAATACTGAATTACAAACTATTGGGAATTCATAAGCAACTAACTACTACCAGTCTCAATAACAGCCACTGCTGATAGAGCCTCTGGAGGGTCCCTCATGCCTGTGGCTCAACTTTCAGGCTATGACCTACAAAGAAGACAGCTACCCCTCTCACTCTAGCCACAGGAGGCTCACAGCCCTGCCTACAGGAACCAGAGGCCTGGCCTCGTGGCTTGCAGCAATGCTTGTGTTGACTATATTCCCATGTTGGTCACATGAGGATATGTCGGCTTTGTGGACCCAGGGGCTGTTTCTCCCTCAATCCACATTTGCATTCTGACACCATATTGCAATCTCACTTTTTTTTTTTCTCACAGAAGATGCTGCAGAACTTTTTTTTGTTACAAAGGAAAGAAACGTATCTCAAATGACAAGGAAACCAAATGCACTCAGCACCTCCCTCATCAACATTGGGAATGTACCTATCGTCCCTGAAGGACTAAACATTTAGTTTTAATATACTTCTGTGTAGTTACTGTTAGTGTTATGCTCACCTTTGTTCCTCAGCTCCACCCAGAACTGGCCCTCCTCCCATCCTTGGGTTCCCTTTATACAGCTGGCCCCTCCCTCTCTCTGCCCAGACCCACCTGAACTCCCATTTACTCCTATCCCTCACACCCTCTTGCTATCTGGATGGTGATGGAGGCCATGTGCTACCACTTGGGAGAAATACAGCTTCTCTAATAAACCTTATAATATTCTTTCTCCTATACTTCCCTGCCTCTGCCTGGTCCCATGGATACATGTGTCCGATCCTCTTATGCTTACATTGATGGGCTGAGAGCTAAGTTCGGGATCATGATCACAAGCCTTATTACTAGAACAACCATGCTGGTACTTGAAAATCAATGGTCTATCCCACAGCTCTGAACCCAGCTGGAGGATGCATTGCATCCAGGTTGACATAGCATGGGAGAAAAATTCAGACTCTTCCAGGATTGTTTCTGCCCATGAAATGATGGAGATATTCTGTCTTAGAGACACTAAAAGAGACACAATGCTTGAGACCTATAACATGTCAATAGAATCTAGACACAGATACAAAACAGAATTAAATATGAAAGACACCCCTATACAATAATTTTTCAAGAAAAAAAAATCACACAATCTGACCAGAAATGGATCTTGATTCTATGCCCATTGAACAAGGGCTCAGTCTCAGACTTCTGTGACCTATGAACACTATTACAAGACTTCATCACACTTCACTCTCTTTAGTAGAGCAAGCCCCAGAACACACAAGGCCAGAGACCACTGTGGAGATTCCAATACTGTATCAGCCCAAGCTTGATTCAATCAGGAACCAGTGAGAGAACTCTGTGAAGGGCTTGATATTCATGCAGGGTTTGGGACAAACAGAGAAGATGCTAGACAAAGTACAACTGGGCTTCCAGCTTCTGAACAGAAAACATAACATAGACTGTATGTATAGACCAAAACAATGCTCATGATGGAAGTTTTATAAGTTTCCTTATGAATGGATTAAAATCATAGAAGATACTTGAGGCTTATATCACTGATTTACTATAGTACTACCTAAGAGACAAATACATTTTTTACATAGATATCTCATTGTTAACCTAAAGTCTCTGGTCTTTATCCTTTCATGATTTTCTCCTGCTCTTTCTAGTTTGCAAGTCATCCAATTATCATATGTTCTTCATGTCCACCCAGTCATATTGATCACAATGGCTTCCTCCTCAGCTCATTCAGACAATCCTCTCCTCTGCTTCCCAGACCAGCAACACATGAGGGCTGCTCACCCAGCCACAAGAGAGGTTCTGGTTCAGGGATGTATCACTGAGGAGGATCATGTGTAGCTTGAAAGCAGTAATATACCACAACAGCCTCAGACTCCACACTGCTGATTTTCAATGTGCAATCTGTGCCTGACCCACTGACACTGAATCTTTCTGAGATCCCAGATTCTCTGTTGGAAACCTCATAGATTAGGAGTTGTGGAGACTGCCCTCGCTTCTGCAGGAACCATTTCAAATATGTGTTTCCATTGCTATATAGAAAGTTCTGACTAGACCTGCAGGAGATGGAGGCCGGCTCTCCTAGGGTGACAGGCAGGGGGAGTGGAGTCTAGGTCATCACAACATCTCCACTTGATCCTGAAATTAGAATAAGATAGAAGTGCAAGGTTATACACAAACATACAGAGACATGCTTTTTATTTTTATTTTGATGTATTACCTATAATTAATATTACATGGTTTGATTTATAATGTAAAAACATTTTGGATCTAAAATTGTGAGTTAAAACTCTTTATTCATAGCTTATGACAAGAAATTTGTTTTACTAATGAACTAATACAGATTATGTGGGGGGAGAGAGAGAAATGGGGTATTTGAGTAGAAATGCTCTTAAATGATTTAATTAAGAAGGAACAGGCATCTCTCTATCTTCCATGCTCATTAACGTGAAAAAATAGAGACAATTTTAAGAATAAATAGGTCTCCAGGCATAATACATTTTTCTCACCAAACACAGGTTTTCACTCTTTCTGCAGACCTAATTCTCACTTACCCATCGTGATTAACAAGACCTGCACATCTAACACATGGACAGGGTACAACTGGAATCTCAGATCTCACCCTGCCACCCAACTCTCATTTCTCATCCCCCTTTGCTGTTACCAGGGATCCAGAGCATTAACAGCCACAGGTGCTGAGACAAGCACTTCATTTTTAGGAGTGAAATAAGGTGTTTTGACAGGTCAAGGCAAGTTCTGATCTGAGCCTTTATCTCAGACTTAGAGAGGAAGGCCCTCCTTAGGGAGCAGTATGCAAATAGCCAGGTTGGGGCAACAGTGTGAGAAGAGTCAAGGGGAGGTAAGGCTTGCTTTTCTGAGAAAAGTAACAGCAGATCTGTTCTATATTTGGTGACAACCAATAAAATCCATGATGCCTGCAGCATGGAAAGAAGGACTCCACTGATAATATCTGGAATTGAGGGAAAAACAGGATGTAAATCACCCCACCACCCTAAAACAGCATCAGAGGCCCAATGATATGCAGCTTTATGTCCAGGAGAGACTCTAGGAAAGGAATGGACATTGTTTCTGGGTCCTCCATTCCTCCCTCATCTAGTCTAGAGAAAGACACAGTGTCAAGCATCAGCAGCACTGATTCTCAAATCAGTTGACCAATAAAAGCACAGAGTTGAGCTAGATGAAGAGGCATACAGTAGTTACCAAGTTATCTCTTAGGGATGCTAGCACCTCTATATGCCAGGATCTTCATATTAAGGTGTAGGGTATAGAATTGACAAGGATAATAAAATTTTCTCTTACAAGAAGTAAGAAACCTAATGGTCTTTTAACATAATGGGAGAAATTATTGCACTTGAAAGTGTGAATTCAATGTAACAGTTTTTATCTTGTCATTCTTCCACAATGTATTTGTACAGCAAATTAATCAAAAGAATTCTTAAAGTTTCCTCTGGAGATTAATGGAAAGGTGAAAGGATCAAAATATAATATACTTATAAATTGACATACTGAGGTGAGACCATTTTGTGTAACTACTTGAAGTGGTACATATGTATATATAGTGTATATATATATATATATATATGAATAATTTTGATTATCTTATATTAACAAAAAATCTCGGAATGTCTCCAGTCCCAATCTAATTTACCCAGTCTCTGTTTATTTGTCTCAGAGATTTCAGTCTCTACTTCCCCTGAAGGAAGGAAGAGCACATGCAGGGTGTTGGTACTGCTGCCCCAATTGATGAACTTGGTCAATGGAAGAGGTGACTTGTGGGAAGTGATTATATTATGGGATTGAAGATTATACCCACTGCTCACCAGAGGGTTAAAGATACTCTCATGCAGTGAGGCAGTTCTCATAATAGTCACCTGTTATCAAATGAAGACAACCATAGGCTTGGCCACCTCAAATTACAACTGGTTCTCTCTTTATTAACACAACATATTGTACCACATGCAAGACAGGAATCACCAGAGTACAGACAGATGAAGATACACCATCAGTAGCTTTCGGCATCTAAAACTGTGAGCTATACAAACTCTTCCTTATTCAGAGTTTAGGTCAGCTACTTTGTTATAGAAAAAGACTGACACAGATGTGTCATGTATGAGTGTGTGCACACACGTGTGTGTGTGAGAGTGAGAGAAATTTGGTTTAAATAGAAGTGCGCTTAATAGGCTAATTGAGGAGTAAATAGCATCTCTCTACCTGTGACACTTTTCTTCTTCTAAATACAACTTCCTAATCCTTACAGAGATCAGTTGTTAACTTGCTGAAAGACAGATTCACACTCAGTAGATGTGAAGTGGTTTTGTAATATTGTATTTGTAACATGCTCTCAGGGATGCTTTGATGGTCCTGAATTCTGAACACATTCTGAGTAGGAACGAAAATCATACTTTATACATGTTTAGTTGTGCTTGTTTCCTTTTGTCAAGAAATATTTCTATTTGAGAATGGCCTCTTACATATTTCATGAAAACATCTCATTTTCCACGAACGGAGACTCTTGCTATGGTTACAAGTTGCTAATAGGAAGAGGCATGTGTGTACCTGGTCTTGGGCAATGCCCTCCTAGATATATTCTGAGAGTTGGGCTGTGACTTCACTGGGTCATCAGCTGTGGGCTCCCATCACCACAGTCTCTTCAGGAAATAAATTTCCCAGCACTGCTCTCCCTCTCTGCTTTCCTGTTTATATTCTGAATGAGATGAGACCTCTTCTAATCACATATAAGACAGGCAGGTGGAAGGGACTCAATCCTATCTATCCACAATATGCAAGGAACTTGGACAGAGGTGAGAGTGTGGACAAGTGAGAACTCCATACACCTCTCATGTCTTAAATTCTATTTTTAATATCTATCAGTAGTAGTACAAAATGATGTCCATTAAACATGCAAGGTTATAAATACAATTTCTCTTTACCTATCAGTCTTTCATCATTCTGAACCATCCCTCCCAATCCAACTCCTCCCTTCCATATACATGTGTAAGATTGCATGTTAATTACTAAATGTGAATTTATGACTCTCAGAATGTCTGTATGATATATAGAAGTCACTTCTGATTACTCTGATAAATATAGATATAATATGGATCACTATGTAGCTGTACCTAGTACATGACTCCACAAGTGTCTTAAATGTATTTTATTTATTCACGTATATTTATTTCCATTCTTCAGTTTGGATTTATGTGAACTAGGCCAGAAGCCAAGGGTGCTTTGAATATCTGCTCTCTGAATAACACTTCTAAGATCAAGCACCTGAAAAATATATGTTCAAACCTTCCAAAACATGATACAAAGTTTTAGTTAATTTTTTCCTGATATTTTCTGAAGTTATTTAAAAACTTATTTTTCCACTCTTCTTTCAAAAGTTGAGACCGTGGCAATGTAAGACAATAATATGATACTAAGTATCAAAATAAATTATTTTTCTGAGAACCAGATCAAAATGTTGCATATTTTAACATGAGAGTTGATATCAGTATTTAAAAAAATACATTTGCTGAAAAAAAATTCCCTGACAGGGAATTGAAATGTTTAAGGTACTGAACTCACTTGTTTATTACATTATTTGTTTATTACATTATTATTACATCATATTGTACTTCAAATAAAATTATTCCACAGCAATCTAAAATTGATTTTAAATAAATTTTAACGATGATTTTTCTTCAGACAAATATTTTTTAAAAGTTTTTCACAAGGTATTTTTTCTTGCCTTTAAAAACCTGCCCTGACATATATAGAATGGCTTCATTATTGACTGACTGCAGAATTTTAGGACAGACTGGAACGTACATGAGTACAGAGCAGTGTTCTTTGTAAGTCACAGAAGAGGCAGTGTCAGGTGTGTGCTGCTTGGGATGAGCAGGAGGACAGACAGTTAAGGTATGCAATCTACCAATGCTTTCCAGTGACCTTACAAAGGGGGCTGCATCTGAGATGTTCTGTCAGCAGTTGGAAGCACCAGGATAATCATCTGGGGCAGCCCAGGCTCTCACTTCTGCTTCCCTGGGAGGTTTTTGTTATGACTGGTGTCACAGGGATAGGTAAATAATTACCCTGCTGACAGTAGTAAGTGGCAAAATCTTCAGGCTGCAGGCTGCTGATGCTGAGAGTGAACTCTGTGCCAGATCCACTTCCATTGAACCTCCATGGGATCCCAGATGGCCAAGTAGGTGCAAAATAGATCAGGAGCTTTGGTGCTTTCCTTGCTCTCTGCTGGTAAGAATGTAAATAATTGCTAATGACCTGACTGGCTTTGCAAGTGATGTGGACTCTCTCTCCCAGAGATGCAGGCAGGGATGGAGACTGGGTCAAGTGGACATCACAATGGGCACCTGACACTGGAAACATTAAAACAATTAGTCACTTAATTAATGATATTATCCAAGTACTTCCACGAAGCCTCAAGCTGCTCTGTTAATATGAGATGAGTAATCCCCAGCATTGTTCTTTCTTGCCTGGGAGCCAGAGCAGCAGGAGCTCCAGGATCTGAGCAGGGGCCTTCATGTCCAAGCTGTTTGGTCACTGGAACCTTATCCTGCATAGGGTGTGAGCAGCCTCTGAAGAGGTTCTCAGGGCAGTGGGCTGGGCTCAGGGCACATGAAAATCAGCAGGGTTAGAAAGATCAAAAAGACATGGCTATATATGTAGCTTGGTGATCTTCATGAATTTCTGAGCTAGCAGTCTCCAAGTCTCTAAGGTAACATTCCTGTCTCCAATCAATAGCCCCAAAAGACCCCCTTAAAGATAAGATGTTCCCTAAACCAAGATCTCACATCTACTTCAGTCTCTTCTGTTTCATAAACCTTCATTTTCTTATGCTATCATCTCTTCCAGTTCAGAATAACATTTTTTAGTAACTGGATTAGAACTTGTGGTCCCAGCAGGTTCAGATTTGATGAAAGGAAACACAGTAAAGGGTGAGCAAGGCAATTAAGTCACAAGGAATGGAGAAGACATCCTTAGCATGGGAAGTAAGGAAAAACTGCCACAGACAGTAAAGGCAGAGCACAGTGAGGAAGGCTCCCACATCAGGACGAGCATGTGGGGACACTGTCCACCCTAGTGCAGGATGTTACATCTGGGGAGCCACTAGCAGGACATTACCATGACAGTGAATCAACCTCTCATCATTTTGAGTCCAAGAAGCTTCTGCAAGTACACAAAATAACAGTACTCCTCAAAGTGAGAAGCTCACACACAGGGAAAGTCCCTGCCAAAGTCAGAGTTCTCTTCATCATCCTTCACTAAATGAACTGCATGTGGCTCTGGATTTGAGACATTCACGAACTTCGACCCTGGTTATGATGTATCTGGGGCCTGAAATATCATACTTCTGAAGCCAAAGGAAGCTATGATGAAACTGTAAAACTCATGCCTTTCTATTTACCTGCATTTAATTAGAGGAACTTTGAAGTGGAACTGTCTTTTGATACACATCCACTCCTGGTGCACACAACGTCTCCCCACACCTAGGTTTGAGACCAAGATATTTTAGGAATGGCTATGTTTCAGGAGGAAAGAAGAGTGGATATGACATTGGAGATCAACCACTTCACAATTTGTGTAATAAGACTGTTATGCCCTGAGCCTCAGGTAGGAATCATAAACATAAAGAGCTCTTGTGTAGACCATACTAAAGCTACCAGCACATGTTTTTAATATTGCATTATTTACCATACCTAAGATACAGAACCAACCCAGATGCCCCTCAGTAGATGAATGGATCAAGAAAATGTGGTATATATACAAAATGGAATTCTATGCCTCCACCAGAAAGAATGAAATTGCCCCATTTGTTAGGAAATGGAAAGACTTAGAAAAGAATATATTAAGTGAACAAAGCCAGGGCTAAAGAAATACACGTCCCATGGGTTCCCTTATTTGCAATAACTAGTATATATCTGAGACAAGCAGAAAAGGTCAGGGAAATGATCCCCACGATAGGGACACAGGTGTTTTTTTTTCTTTCTTGCAATGGTTTCTAATGTATTTAAAAGGTACCATGCAATTTTCTTGTAGTTTTGTATAACCCTTCCCATGGTATAACCCCTGTTTTCACTGTATTTGATGTTGCTTAATTTGGGGAGTGAAAGGGAAAAAACAAATTGTTTAAATTGGGATACAGGGTCACCCATGATATGCACATGATGCTATGTCGAAAAACAAACTTTATAATTTAGGCATGGAGTGAGGGAGGAGAGAGGGAAATGTAGCTGTGGAGATGTGGAGGGCAGGAATGGTAGGGGGAAAAAAGGAGGAGGCAACAATGCTTGATAAGAAATGTACTCATTACCTTGCTCATGTGATTGTAAACCCTCTGTACAGTATTTTCACAATAAAAAACTTATTTTTAAAAAAGATCTGTTGTGTGCATAGAGTAAGAAGCTGATCTGCACACAGGGATCTCAGGGTCACTGTGTCACTGATGTCTCACAGGCTAGCTGCCATGTAAACGAGCGCAGTGTTTTGTGTTTATTCATTTTCCTAAAATGCCCTCAAAGTTCTCTTTTAAAGTAATATTCTTGTTTAATATGTAAGGTGTAACATTGATAGTGACATCCTGTGAAATACACATATAAGCTATTTGAGATGAAAGGAATGTTTCTACCACAGACACTGCATATGTGTAATCCTAAACACTCAGGGAGACAGAGGAAGGAATATGGAGAGTTTCAGGTCAATCAGGGCACACATGGATAAGCCCTGTCTCACCTGACATCGCCTTGCTTCATGGAGTGGTGTTGGCAGGAGCAGAGAGGGCACATTGGCAGAAATAGCATTTGTTCAATAGATTTGTCTGCCCCTGGCACTAAAACCAACTCTCTGTGTGGTTTATGATTCTTTTAGATATTCAGATGATTCCCTAGTAAAGTTCATGAGATAGTCAGTGGATAATTTTATAAATGTTTTCTGTCTGTTTGGGACTCAGTAAGTATAGAACTTCTCCCAGCATAGCTGTGGCTATGAGGCTATTTCATGTTTTACCACCAGTGGAAGTTGAGATATTTTAGATCTATCAGTGACAGAGGGATTAGGAGAACTTAAATGTAACACAGAAACTGGTAAGGATGGTCCTTTCCTAAGATGATGCTTGTGCTCAGGAAAATAGCAGGGGTCTATTTTGGATGTCTGAGTGGTCTGTGCATATTCTGAGAGAAAATCCAATACACACTCAAGTCTTAGGGGAAGCCTTTGCTCATTGTGGCGCTTCTTTGCCAGTTAATGGTAGATTTTTGGAAGGGAAGAACATAATCTTCCAACCTCTAAGAGTCAGGTGAGAAAAGGCCTCCATTAGAGGAGGACGAGAGGAAACAGACATGGAACATATCATTATGCAGTGTCACACTTCAATTTGTAGCTTTGTTAAATAAAAACAAGCCTGTGCCATGGAGACCCCTGTTTTCACTGTATTTGATGTTGGTATGATTTGGGGAGGGGAAGGAAAAAACAAATTGTTTAAATAGGAATATGGGTGGACTAATTACAACAATGAGATTTACAAGACGTTATGTAGAAAAATAAACTTTAAAACAATTGTGGGGGTGGGAAGATGGAGGGCAGGGATGGTAAGGGGAAACAAAGGAGGAGGCAACAATGCTTGATAAGAAATGTACTCATTACCTTGCTCATGTAATTGTAACCCCTATGTATGGTATTTTCACAATTAAAAAATGATAATAATGGGACTTGCAGAATCATGAGTTGATCAAGCAAAAAGCTTTTAATATCTGAGTCATATAATTAAGTTGATTTATATTTAACCAACATATTCTATTTATTTGGTGATATTCAGTAACATTCCTATTTGAAGATCCATATCACTTTTAAACCTAGCTTTGTGACTCATTCTTCATTTCCTAGCTACTACTCCTTCTTGAGTCATTCTGCATGGGATTTGACTCTGTAATTCTCTCCTAACTATAGAAATGGCATGCTGCTGGTAGATGTTTTGTCTTTGTCTTTCACATTTGGCAATAAGTGATAAATTTACTTTTGCAGTAACATTATAAATTCTGGTTCTGGGAGTCACTGGAAGCTGAAGTAATCCAAGATCCCAATTGGACAAGGTCTCTGGTATGACATCTTCTGTCAAGTCCTCCAAACTCAGATTCCTGCTTCAGTTCAGAGAATTTGCTATGCTGCTCCCCAGAGAAGCTTTGAAATAGGACAGCTGGACCAAGTCCTACAGAGATGTTTTTGTTAAGCACTGTATCACTGTCGGAGGAGTAGATCTACTTTGCAAGCAGTAATAAATCCCATTATCCTCAGCCTCCACATTGCCGATTTGCAGTGTGAAATCTATGCCTGACCCACTGCCACTGAATCTGTCTGGGACCACAGATCCTCGGTTGGTAGCCAAATAGGTCAATTGCTGTGGAGAATGTCCAGGCTTCTGAAGGAACCAATACAGAAGACTATTTCCTTTGCTATTTATGAGGCTCTGACTTGACCTGCAGGAGAGGGAGACCTTCTCTCCCAGGGTGACAGCCAGGGAGAGTGGAGTCTGAGTCATTATAATATCACCATTGGACCCTGAAATTAAAATAAATGAAAAGTACAAGGTTATATGTGGTATATATTTTTTCTTGTGGTTATATATTAATTCTCAATCCTTTTCATGGTTTTCCTTCTATCCTAAAACCATTCAATATTTCAAAACATATACAAATACTAAAATAATAAATGAGGTTCTAGATCTCATGTATACTACCCACTACACAGATGTCATAGTTGTCACCAAAGCTCAGGACCAAGTTCCATCTAGAATGTTCATCACTCTCATATAATTAACTTCACCTGCACCATTCTAGAGGCCAAGTTCTGTGCATCTAACCCATGAACAGAATACAAACAAGAAGCAGTGGCCCTGAGGGCTCACCCTCAACCCCCTATTCCATCCTCATCTCCCTCTACCCTTACCAGTCATCCAGCGCATTAGGGGACCCAGAACACAAGAACAGAGCCTCATTTTAGCTGGGAATCCAGGAGATTTGATCAGTGAAGTCATTGTCAAGATGAGTCTTTATGTCAAACTAGGGCTGGGCAGTCCTCCTTGGGGAGCACTGTGCAAATCAGCGGGTGGGTGCAGCAGTGTGAGAAGAACAAAGCACAGGGCAAGGGCATCTCTCTGGTGAAGAAAGTGACTTAAATTTCTTCTGTGTTTCGAGAAAAGACCCATAACTACCAGGCTGGCTCCAGCAGTGTGTAGAAGGACCCCTCTCCCCTGATGCCTGGGTCTGCAGGGAAGATGTGGTGTACTTGACCCTGTCAACTTAAAACACTTGAAAGGCCCAATTCATTTGAAATGTGTGTCCAGGAGTGTCTTGGTGAAAAGTCAATTTGATTTGACCTCTTCTGGTTATTCTAGAGAAAGATACTGTACACAGACTTCATTTGCCATTGTTTCTCAAGGCTTCTATCAAAACCACTGTGATTTGAACTATGTAAGGAAATCAAATACCTACTTCAGTTAATCTGATATCACTGAAACAAAGTTAACTTTTGATGAGCAAGTTATCAACCACTGTTAGAGATGCTCTTCATAAGCCAGACACTGGTGGCTCATGTCTGTAATCCTAGCTACTCTGGAGGCTGAGTTGTCAGGACATGGCTGAAAGCCAGTCCAGGCTGAAAGTTCCCCTTGTGACTCTTATCCCCAATTACTCATTCAGAAATTGGAAGTGGTGTTGTGGCTGAAAGTGGTAGAGTCTAAGCCTTGGGCAAAAGAGCTCAGGATCAGTGCCCAGGTCCTGAGTTCAATCCCTACAAGTGATAAAAAAAAATAAGATTCTTCATAAGGGCCTAATAAAGTAAGTTCCTTATGATCACTTGTGTCAAAACAAAATAACCCAGAGGAGAAAATTCTCCTTAATTAATAACATTTCTAAATGAAAAGAAAAATGGCAGAGAAAACTAAATTTTACAGTCATTTTCACAATCAATAAATATGGGATTAGAATCCTTCAGCATAACTCTTTACCAGACTAACAACAGCATTCTTAATATTTCTCTCTCTCTTCTTTGAGACAGTATGAACAAGAATGCCAGTTACATTCAGTTAGGTAGTCATACTATTGCAACATCAATTTTTTTAATCTTTCTATAGAGTCTGCTCCTGGAAAAGTCATTAACTCTGTATTAGAACCTCCTTGTCCTGCCTGCATTCCATGTGGGCAGCCACAGCCAGAACTCCAAACCTCATAGCAGGACCCAGCAAGAGCTATTTTCATGTTTCGATATAAGAAACACTCAAGAGTATGTCTTCTCTTAAGCTTCATCAGGATCTAGTAAGTAACTGAAAGCTGGTTCAGAGTTGTACAGAGGGAGTCATATTCCATTTACACCATCCAGAGCCTGAAAAACATACATTTCTGTTGCTATTGCCCACTGTTTGTGACATTTTCTTATGGGTTACACAAAAAGTTTCTTCTATTAAAATTTATTATAGGAATTTTTATTGTGATTAAGTGATTACAAAAATTTCACAAATTTCACAGGATTGTGATACTTATAGTCACAAAGTAAGTGATACTTATAGTCACAAACACATTCTAACCTTGGGGGGAAATTATCTTTATCATGAGTTATGAAGTCTGTGAATTCTATGAGCTTTTACAATACAGTTATTTCTTCCACATGAGGTGATATATACATTTCTTTCCCTTTGCTTAGTGTCAGCTTTTCCCCTTTCGCTGCTCATTCCCTCCCTCCCATTGCTTCCACTGAGTTGCGTAGTTTGATATGATCAATGTCCAGTGCAGCTGATAGGTCCCACTGTTGTATGTTTTCCCCTATTTCCCTCTGTCTCTCTGTCGTCCTACTAGTTTCCCTCTGATGTGCACATATATAACAAATATGTGGTTTATATTATTTTTAATAACTTTATTATTGGGAAAATAACATACATTTCTTATCAAGCATTGTTGCCTCCTTTGTTTTCCCTTCCCATTCCTTCCCATCTTCCCCCCCCCTTTTCCACGTCCTCCCTTACCCCCCATACCCGCAGCACCAAAGTTGTAAACTTCATTTTTTGAAATAATGTTTTGTACATCTCATTATTGCCATGGGTCCACCTATATCCCTATTTAAACAATTCCTTTTTTCCTCTCTTTTTTATTGTGAAAATACTGTAAAGAGGGATTACAATTACATGGGCAAGATATTGAGTACATTTCTTATCAAGCATTGTAGCCTCCTCGTTTGTTTCCCCTTCCCATCCCTTCCCATCCCCCCCCCCCGTCCCACCACCCCAACCTCCTCCCTCTGCCTCCCTAAAGTTGTAAAGTTTGTTTTCTACATAACAACTTATACTTCTAATTGTTGAAATGGGTCCACATGTATCCCTATTTAAATAATTTGTTTTTTCCCTTCCCCCCCCAAATTATACCAACATCAAATACAGTGAAACCAGGGGTTATACTGTGGGGGAGAGACATATAAAGCAACAAAGAAATCATCTTATAAATATGTTATTTATAAATTATTTCTTTTATTCTTTTGTTGCTTGCTTATGCAAAGAGAATGAGCAAAATCTTTGAGATACCATTACTGGAAGAAAGTTCCACACTTAAATTAAATGCCAGTTATAAGGAAGGGGAGATGACTAACACAGGAAAATTCCCAATAGGTTGTAAATTCAATCCTGTATATGAGTTACAAATGATACAGCTCAAAAGAAATACTGAAATCTTATGCTTATATCCCCCCCAATTAAGGATGTGCAACCATAAGAAGACTCATATATGATTACATTTTTGTGCATTGTTATACTTTGTGTGTGTGTGTGTGTGTGTGTTGTGTGTGTGTCTTTGGACTTTGACTCAGGGTCTGATCTATGGCCCTGAGCTTTAGTACTCAAGGTCAGCACTCTTCCACCTGAGCCACATCTCCATTTCTGCACTTTTGTTGGTTAACTGGAGGAAAGAGTCTCTTGCACTTTCCTTTCCTCGGCTGCCTTTGAACTGGGATCAGCAGATCTCAGCATTCTGTGTAGGTAGGTTTTCAGGCATGAGCCACCTGCACTGGCCTCTTGTAGATACATAAGCCTTGTAGAACACCGGGATTTGAATTAATATCTCTCAAAACAGGACAATGTATACCTTCAGGAACCATAGTTCCATGACACACAACCGGGCATGGAAGGGTTTCATTCTCAGGATTGGAACATTGTGAAGTTGCTGATCAGTCTTGCTGGCCATTTGCCCTCAACTGCATACCAGGTGATGGTCTGCTCTTCTCAGGTGTGTACAGTTGTAGAGGCTCAGTAGTGGTCATTGTTCTTAGCTAGTTGGATGCAGAGAAGCACCAGAAAATACAAAGACATAATAAGTTTAAAGTTTAAAGTTTAAAACTTTATCTATTATGTCTCTCAGATTTATAATGACACTTCCTTGGAACTCTGACTAACCTTCCTTCTCTAATGTTTTACTCTCAACTTTGTTCACAGATCCATGTTGCCATGGATTGGAGAAAAGCGATTGATAAAAATCTCTCATGTGAATACCTCAACCCAATAAAAGATATAGGTGGCAAGAATATTGTCCACATCACACTAAATGAGGAAAACTGCAATTATGAAATTATTCCCTCAAAAACAAGAATATATAAGCATAACCAAGGAGATGGAGTATCTCTACAATGAAAACTATTATAATAAAAATAAATAAATGAAATGCACAAGTATATACATACATATATACTTCTTTTTTTATTTTACCTAGATAGACTTCTCTATGCTATATGAATCCAAAGTAATGGCACAACCCTGACTCCCTAGAGTATGTAGATGCATCATTTAACAGTCAGGAGAGACATTAAAAGTCTGTGCTGTGTGCCATGTAGAGAAAATAATGTTAGGATAAAAAGGAACTTCTCAGCCCTATACAGAAGAAAAAAATACCTGTACATCTACAAACAATACCAGTAATGCATCCAATTTAGTTGAGGTTTTTCTGATTCAGATCCAAAAACTAAGCAGGATTATATCTTCAATTGCTAGGAAACATTCTTGAATTCAAGCTCACTGAGAATGGAACCTGAGTCCTGCTTCCTCACCATGGTTGCAGCAGCAGGAAGAAGAGAAGCAAGTCTGAAACTAAATGTCCAAAGTACTTGTCAATTCCTAAGGCTGATCTTGCTCAGGGAGAGCTGGTTTGGTGACTTAGTTTCCTTGCACTGCCATGGAAAACACAGATACCTTGCGCTGGTAGATAAATTTATGGAATAGTTTTAAAGTCAGGAAGTCTAGAGTGTATTCTCTTTTAGACTCTCTTCCTGACTGTTCACTTTCCTGTAATGTCCTCACAAGGACTTTGATGCCTGTGACAGAGACAGAGACAGAGCCATCCAGGGCCACATCTCCTCAAGACACTAGCACTACAGGACTTGCTACAGTCTCAGGGACCTCACATCACCTCACTCACTTGTCACAGACTTCTCCAAGGACAATAGCTCAGGGGACATGAATCAATCCTTGAAAGATGGTCTTTGCTGATAAATGAGGCAGGAAATAGAGGCAAAGCCAAGCTTCCAGTCTCTAAATTCCAAAAACAGAAGACTTTCCCCCACAATTCAGCCTGCTTACAGCTCCTTCTGAGTGTCCCTATTCCTAGTCAAATACCCAAGCCTGGAGACTGTTGATGATTGAAACATTAACTCTGTGGTTTCCCTAGATTACTAAACTAGATAGCTCTTAACATATTTTGTGGGGTTTCGCTACCATCTAGTGGTATTATTCTAACATTACATGCTTTAGAACCAGGATTCTATTTCTTTATTTTTAGTAATTTTTAATTTTACTTTCTTATAAAGATGCTGTCCAAAGGGGTTACATTTACATGAGTAAGGTAATGAGTACATTTCTTGTCAAGCGTTGTTACTCCCTCCTTTGTTGTTCTCCCACAATCCCTTCCCTCCCCTACCTCCTTCACACTTTCCCCCCAAAGTTGTAAAGTTCATTACCAATATAGAGTCTTGTGGTTATCATCGTTGCAAAGGGTCATTCTGTGTCCTTGTTTCAGCATTTTGTTATTCCCTTTCCCCTCCCCAAATTAGACAAATGTATATACAAGATTCATGGTAATAAAATCAGTACAGTGAAAGCAGGGGATATACCATGGGGGAAGAACGTACAAAAGAAACAAAAAAATCAAACATTACATTAAAAACAACAACAAAGAAAGTTCTCTGTATCCATATCTTAGGATTCAGGTTTCCCTCATTTGCAATAATTAGTATATATCTAGGACAATTTTATCTAAAAAGCAGAGAAGCTCAAAAACTATGTACATATGACCATCTAAGATGATGCTAAGCTAAATGAACTCCAGGATTCTTTTTTCAGGTAGAGTTATAAACTCTTAACATTTCTAAGGATTAAATTCAGATAAGATGGTAGATTTGTGTGTGTGTGTGTGTGTGTGTGTGTGTGTGTGTGTGTGTGTGTGTGTGTGTGTGTCAGTGGTTTGCCAGTGATAACTTGAAGAATAAGAGCTAGTAAGTCTATCTTCACAGGTGAAGATAGAGAAACAAGAGGCAAAAGCTGCACAGAGATCCCCAAATCTCTCCATAACAAACCCTGGTATTTTACTACATATAAATCACTGACTGCATGTGGAGGGCTGAGTGGTGAAGAAAAATTTATCACTATTTGTTGCATGATATGCCACAGGTGTGGAGAACCAGTGGCTCACCTTGTGCTTATGTGAATTGAGTACTGATGGCTTGCAAGGTAGCTAATGTTGGCTTTGTGGACTCTGGCGGGAAAGTATTATAATTAAAAGAAAAAGGAGCCTGATGCTCTCCCTGTGGATTTGTCACTGTTCTTAGTTACAGTTGTCAAGTGTGCTCAGCACAAGATGATTTATCTTAGGATATGGATTTGTTCACAAACTATTGAGAAGTTTTGAGGCAGAAGTTCTGGAAACCTTTCCAAGAGTGGAGTTGAAGATGGAGCCAGTAGGATGAACCCTGGCTAATGGGATTCTCTATTCAGTGATCTCTTGCAGAGAAGAGCTATCCCTTTCTTCCTGCTCTGAGACTATAGCACCCAGGAGAATCCTCCTCTTGGCCTGCTGCTCTCTTGTGCTGTTTACATCCACATCTCACACTACTGATGATAAATCCAGTCTGTGAGTTCATGGACTGGTTCATGTTTAGTGACTTTGTTTCACTAATACATATATTCCCACATTTAAACTCTGACTTTAAAAAAATCTACCTCAGCATATTATTCCCACTACAAATAATAGCCATTTCTCTCAATTTAGTGCTGGGGACTCCAAATGCTTCTGGTGCCTAATTCATCTTCCATCATTGGTTAGAAAGTAAGCTAGGACCTAAGTTATGAAGATGTGTTACTTAGCTTTCCGTTGTTGTGGCTAAGACCTCAGTAAAAGCAATATAAAAGACAGAGTACTTGATTGCAACTCTTAGATCATAAAGTCTATTCTACCATGTGGGCAGAGTTTGGTGAAGCTCACAACATGGCACCCAAGAAACAGAGGATATGTTCTACTTGGTGGCTACATCTTCCTTTCCCTTTCATTTGATGAGAATTCAGTCCTTTGGAAGGGGCTGTGTGTAATAGGGTGGGTCTTCTCTCTTAGTCAATTCTCTCTCGAGAAGGTCTCACAGCCAGGTGCAGAAGTATATTTGTTCATCTCCAAGCAATCCAACCAAGAGAACCATCATAAAAGATCATCAGATTTTTTTCTGTTTCCTTAAAATTTCAAAGAAAATAATGAGTATAGAAAGAAGAGTATTGAGCCATATATACATGGTTTCCTCAAAGTCTACATGCTGTGTGTTCTTATATGTCTTTCTTTTTTCATTGTAAAAATATTGTACAGAGAGGTTACATTTATATGAGCAAGATAATGAGTACATTTCTTATCAAGCATTGTAGCCTCCTCGTTTGTTTCCCCTTCCCATCCCTTTTCATCCTCCCCCCCTCCCCCCTCCGCCAAATCCTCCCTCCCTTCCCCCGCACCAAAGTTGTAAAGTTCGTTTTGGGCATATCCACTTGTACATCTCATTGTTGCAATAGGTCCACCTGAATCCCTATTTAAACGATTTATTTTTCCCCTTCCCCTCCACAAATTATATCGATATCAAATACAGTGAAAACAGGGCTTATACTGTGGGGGAGGGACATACAAAGCAACAAAGAAATAATCTTATAAATGTGTTAGAAGAAATTGCATGGAAAAAAATACATTTAAATACATATCTTAGGTTTCATTTCCCTAACTTACATGTCTTTCTTTAAGATAGTCTCTGCAAAGGATAAACTATGTTTCATTGGATCCCTGATAATTTCTCTGTCTATGTATTGTAGCTGCATGTAGCTGTTTATGCAGCCACATTTGGACATTGATATGTTTATATGTACAAGTCTATATGTACATATAGATGTATATATGCACACAATAAATATAGAAATCTAGGCACATGTTTTATAGATGACACACATAAACACATACCAATAAATGTATATGTATGCCTATTTGTTAACTGCGAATTACTCATATTTGATAAATCTGTACTACCTATTAAAATATCCATTAGAGGAGGACCAGAGGAAACAGACATGGAATAAAGCATTATACAGCATCAAACTTCAATTTGTAGCTTTGTTTAAAAAAAAATGGGCCTGTGCCAAGGAGAACCCTGTTTTCATTGTCTTTGATGTTGGTATAATTTGGGGAGGGGAAGGGAAAAATAATGGTTTAAATAGGGATACAGGTGGACCCATTGCAACAATGAGATATACAAGACATTATGTCAAAAAATGAACTCTACAATTCTGGGGGGGGGCCTGAGGGGTAGAAGGGAGGGTAGGGATGAGAAGGGGAAACAAGGGATGAGGCAACAATGCTTGATAACAAATGTTCTCATTACCTTGCTAATGTAATTGTTAACTCCTCTGTATGGTATTTTCACAATCAAAAAGTCACACTAATGGGAATTTCGAAATCATGGGTTGATGAAGCAACAAGGTTTTAACATCTGAATCATATAATTAATTTTCTTTATATTTAACAAACATATTCTATTTATTTGGTGATATTCAGTAACATTCCTATTAAATAAAATCTTTCTCAATTTTAAGCCTAGCTTTGTGATTCATTCTTCAATTGCTAGCTACCAATGTTTCTTGAGTTATTCTGCAAGAGATTTGACTTTAATTCTCTCCAAACTATAGAAATGGCATGATGCTGGGAGATGATTTTGTCTTTTTCTTTCACATTTGGTTATAAGTGAAAATTGACTTCTGCAGCAACATTATAAATCCTGTTCTGGGAGTCCCTGGAAGCTGAAGTAATCCAAGATCCCACATGGACAAGGTCTCTAGTATGACATCTTCTGTCAAGTCCTCCAAACTCAGACTACTGCTTCAGTTCAGAGAATGTGCTATGCTGCTCCCCAGACAAGCTTTGAAATAGGACAGCTGGGCCAAATCCTACAGAGCTGTTTATGTTAAGGACTGTATCACTGTGGGAGGAGTATAACCTTGCATGCAGTAATAAACGCCAATATCCTCAGCCTCCACCCTGCTGATTTGCAGTGTGAAATCTGTGCCTGACCCACTGCCACTGAATCTGTCTGGGACCCCAGAAGGTCGTTTGGAAGCCCAATAGATCCATCTCTGTGGTGACTGGCCAGGCTTCTGAAGGAGCCAATACAGAAGACTATCTCCATCGCTATTTATGAGGCTCTGACTTGACCTGCAGGAGAGGGAGACCGTCTCTCCCAGGGTGACAGCCAGGGCGAGTGGAGTCTGAGTCATTATAATATCGCCATTGGACCCTGAAATTAATATAAATGAAAAGTACAAGGTTATATGTGGTATATAATTTTTTCTGTGGTTATATATTAATTCCCAATCCTTTTCATGGTTTCTCTTCTATCCTAAAACCATTCAATATTTCAAAACATATACAAATATTAAAAAGCATAAATGAGGTTCTAGTTCTCAGGTATACTACCCACTGGACAGTTGTCATAGTTGTCACCAAAGCTCAGGACCTGGTTCCATCTAGAATGTCCATCACTCTCATATAATTAACTTCACCTTCTTCATTCATTCTAGAGGACAAATTCTGTGCATCTAACTCAAGAACAGAATACAAACAAGAAGTAGTGACCCTGAGGGCTCACCCTCAACCCCCTTTTCCATCCTCATCTCCCTCTGCTCTTAGGAGCATTAGGAGCATTAGGAGACCCAGAACACAAGAACAGAGCCTCATTTTAGCTGGGAATCAAGGAGATTTGATCAGTGAAGCCAAGGTCAAGATGAGCCTTTATGTCAAACTAGGGCTGGACAGTCCTCCTTGGGGAGCACTATGCAAATCAGCAGGTGGGTGCAGCAGTATGAGAAGAAAAAAGCAGAGGGCAAGGGCATCTCTCTGGTGAAGAAAGTGACTTAAATTTCTTGTGTGTTTGGAGAAAAGACCCACAAATACCAGGCTGGCTCCAGCAGTGGGTAGAAGGTCTCCTCTCCCCTGATGCCTGGATCTGCGGGGAGGATGTGGTGTACTTGACCCTGCAACTTGAAACACTAGAGGCCCAATTCAATTGAAATGTGTGTCCAGGGGAGTCTTGGTGAAGGGTTAGTTTGATTGGCCCTCTTCTAGTTATTCTAGAGAAAGATACTGTGCACAGACTTCATTTGCCATTGTTTCTCATGACTTCTATCCAATACTACAGTGGTCTGATCTAGGTAAGGAAATCAAATACATACTCGAGTTAATCTGACATCACTGAAACAAAGTTAACTTTTGATTAGAAAGTTATCAACAACTGTTAGAGATGGTCTTCATAAGACAGACTCTGGTGGCTTATGTCTGTAATCCTAGCTACTCTTCAGGCTGAGTTCTGAGGACATGGTTCAAAGCCAGTCCAGGCTAAAATTTCCCCTTGTGACTCTTATCTCCAATTAATCATTCATAAATTGGAAGTGGTGCTGTAGCTGAAAGTGGTAGAGTGTTTTCCTTGGGCAAAAGGGCTCAGGATCAGCGCCCAGGTCCTGAGTTCAATCCCTACAAGTGATAAAAAAAAATAATAAGGTTCTTCATAGGGGGCCTAACAAATTAAATTCCTTATGATCACTTATATCAAAACAAAATAACCCAGAGGAAAAAATTCTCCTTAAGTAATAACATTTCTTAATGAAAGAGAAAAATGTCAGAGAAAACTAAATTTTACACAGTCATTTTCACAATCAATAAATATGGGATGACACTCCTTCAGCATAACTCTTCAGACTAATAGCAGCATTCTTTTTTTTTTTTTTTTAATTTTATTTTATTTTACTTGAGAACATAATGTACAGAGGGGTTACAATTACATGGGCAGGATAATGCATACATTTCTTACCAAGCATTGCAGCCTCCTCCTTTGTTTACCCTTCACCTCCCTTCCCAGCCTCCCCCCTCCCTCCCACCCAATCATACCCCCCCCACCGACATTGTAAAGCTGGTTTTGACATGACATTTTGTACTTCTCATTGTTGCAACAGGTCCACCTGAATCCTTAAACGACTTGTTTGTCCCCATCTCCTCCACATGTTATACTGACATCAAATATAGTGAAAGCGGGGGTTACACTGTGGGGGAGGGACATACAAAGCAACAAAGAAATAATCTTATAAATGCGTTAGAAACACATGCATAAAAGAAACAAAAACATTAAAATACATATTTGAGGTTTCGTTTTCCTAACATCACATTCTCTGACTTTTTCCGCTTGACTCATACCTATACTAGATATTGCAAATAAGGGAAACCATGGGACCTGTGTTTCTTTGGGCCTGGCTTACTTCACTTAATATAATTTTTTCCAAGCCTTTCCATTTCCTAACAAATGGGGAAATGTCATTCTTTCTGATGGAGGCATAGAGTTCCATTGTGTATATATACCACATCTTCTTGATCCATTCATCCACTGAGGGGCATCTGGGTTGGTTCCATGTCTTAGCTATGGTAAATAATGCTGCAATAAACATAGTTGTGCTGGTAGCTTTAGTGTGGCCTTGCTTGTGATCATTTGGGTAAATGCCCAAAAGTGGGATTGCTGGGTCATTGGGGAGCTCTATGTGGAGTCTTTTGAGGAACCTCCATACTGCTTTCCAAAGTGGTTGAACAAGTTTACATTCCCACCAACAATGAGGTAAGGTTCCTTTCTGTCCACATCCCCTCCAGCATCTGTTGTTGTTAGAGTTCTTGACTTTTGCTGTTCTAACTGGAGTGAGGTGATATCTCAATGTTGTTTTGATTTGCATTTCTTTTATGGCTAGGGATGTTGAACATTTCTTCATGTGTCTATTGGCCATCCTTCTTTCTTCTTCAGAGAAGCTTCTCTTTAAGTCTTTTGCCCACTTACTTATTGGGCAGTTGTTTCTTTGAGGATTTGTTGTTGGGGGGTTTAATTTTTTGAGTTCCAAGTATATTTTAGATATGAGACCCTTGTCCGTTGTATGGCTAGTAAAGATCTTCTCCCAGTCCGTGGGCTTTCTATTGATCTTGCTAGCTATGTCATTTGCCCTGCAGAAGCTCTGCAAACTTATACAATCCCATTTGTCCAGCCTTTCTTTGATTTGTTGTGTTTCCGGGTCTCTATTCAGAAAATTTCGGCCTGTGCCAAGGAGGCCCAGGGTTTCTCCTATTCCATCCTGTAATGTTTTCAGAGTGTCTGCTTTGAGTTCAAGGTCTTTGATCCATTTGGAGTTGATTCTGGTGCAGGGTGATATATAAGGATCTAGCTTTAGTTTTCTACATGTAGTTAACCAGTTTTGCCAGCACCATTTACTGAAGAGGCTGTCTGTCTTCCATTCTATTGTTTTAGCTCCCTTATCGAAGATTAGATGGCTATAGGTCTGTAGGTTCATTTCTGGGTTTTCAATTCTATTCCATTGGTCCTGAGGTCTGTTCTTATGCCAATACCAAGCTGTTTTGATTACTATGGCTTTATAGTAGAGTTTGAAATTTGGTATTGATATTCCTCCAGCCGTGTTCTTTCCGTTGAGGAGCGTTTTTGCTATTCGGGGTCTTTTATTGTTCCATATGAATTTTTGGATTGCCTCTTCTATTTCCTTGAAGAATGAGGGTGGAATTTTGATAGGTATTGCATTGAATTTGTAGATAGCCTTGGGAAGTATTGCCATTTTCACGATGTTAATCTTTCCAATCCAGGAGCATGGGAGGTTTTGCCATTTTTTAAGTTCTGTGTTGATTTCCTTTTTCAAGATTTTAAAGTTTTCATCATAGAGGTCCTTCAATTCTTTAGTTAAGTTAATTCCTAGGTATTTTATTTTTTGTGGGGCTATTACAAATGGAGTTGCTTTCCTAACTTCAGCCACACTTTTCTCATTGTTGGCATACAGAAAAGCCATTGATTTTTGGGGGTTAATTTTATAACCTGCTACTTTGCCAAAGTTTTGAATCAGCTTGAGTAATTTGGGAGTGGAGTCTATGGGATTCTTTAAATACAAGATCATGTCATCTGCAAAGAGGGAGAGTTTTATTTCTTCTTTCCCTATTTGGATCCCCTTTATGTCAATAGCAGCATTCTTTATATTTCTCTCTCCTATAAGACAGTAGGAACAAGAACACCAGTTACATTCAGTTAGGTAGTAAGACCATTGCAACATCTATTTTTAATTTTTCTACAGAATCTGCTCCTGGAAAAGTTATTAACTCTGTATTAGACCCTCCTTGTCCTGCCTGCATTCCATGTGGGCAGCCGCAGCCAGGATTCTACAACTCATAGCAGGACCCAGCAAGAGCTGTGTTCATGTCTCAGTATAACAAACACTCAAGATTAAGTCTTCCCTTAAGGTTCATCAGAATCTACTTAGTAACTGAATGCTGGTTCAGAGTTGTACAGAGGAATTCATACTCCACTTACCCCATCGAGAGCCTGAAGAACATACATATCTGTTGCAATTGGCCACTGATTGTGACATTTTCTTATGGGTTACACAAAAAGTTTCGTCTATTAAGATTATTATAGGAATTTTTATTGCGATTAAGTGATTACATAAATTTCACAAATTTCACAGGATTGTTATAGTCACAAAGTAAGTGATACTTATAGTCACAAACCCATTCTAACCTTCATGGGGCAAATTATCTTTATTGTGGCTTATAAAGTTTGTTAATTCTATGGGCTTTGACAATACAGTTATTTCTTCCACATGGGGTGATATATACATTTCTTTCCTTTTGCTTAGTGTCAGCTGTTCCCTCTTTCCTGCTCATTCCCTCCATTGCTGCCATTGAGTTGCTTAGTTTGTTATGATCAATGTCCAGTGCAGCTGATAGGTCCCACTGTTGTATGTTGTCCCCTGTTTGCCTCTGTCCCTCTGTCCTCCTCCTGGTTTCCCGCTGATGTGCACATATACACCATATATGTGGTATACATTATTTTTTAAATAAGTTTATTGGGAAAATACCATACATTTCTTATCAAGCATTATTGCCTCCTCCTTTGTTTTCCCTTCCCATTCCTTCCCATCTTCCCCCCACGTTTTCCCATCCTCCCTACCCCCAAAATCCCCAGCACCAATGTTGTAAACTTCATTTTTCGACATAATGTTTTGTACATCTCATTATTGCAATGTGTCCACCTATATCCCTATTTAAACAATTCCTTTTTTTCCTCTCTTTTTTTATTGTGAAAATACTGTACAGAGGGATTACAATTACATGGGCAAGATAATGAGTACATTTCTTATCAAGCATTGTAGCCTCCTCCTTCATTTCCCCTTCCCATCCCTTCCCATCCTCCCCCCATCCCACCACCCCATCCTCCTCCCTCCGCTCCCCCAAAGGTGTAAAGTTTGTTTTCTACATAACGACTTGTACATCTCATTGTTGAAATGGGTCCACTTGTATCCTTATTTAAATGATTTGTTTTTTCCCTTTCCCTCCCCAAATTATACCAACATCAAATACAGTGAAACCAGGGGTTATACCATGGGGGAGGGACATACAAAGCAACAAAGATATCATCTTAAAATTATGTTATTTGTAAATTATTTCTTTTATTCTTTTGGTGCTTGCTTATGCAAAAAAAATGAGCAAACTCTTTGAGATACCATTACTGGAAGAATGTTCCAAACTGAAATTAAATGCCAGTTACATGGAAGGGGAGATGACTAACACAGGTAAATTCCCAATTGGTTGTAACTTCAATCCTGTATATGAGTTACAAATGATACAGCTCAAAAAAATACTGAAATCTTATGCTTTGATTTCCCCTTACCCCCGGCACCTAAGGATGTGCAACCATAAGAAGACTCATATATGACTAAATTTTTGTGCATTGTTATACTTTGTGTGTGTTTGTGTGTGTGTGTGTGTGTGTGTGTGAGTCTTTGGACTTTGACTCAGTGTCTGATCTATGGCCCTGAGCTTTAGTACTCAAGGTCAGCACTCTTCCACCTGAGCCACATCTCCATTTCTGCACTTTTGTTAGTTAACTGGAGGAAAGAGTCTCTTGCACTTTCCTTTCCTGGGCTGCCTTTGAACTGGGATCAGCAGATCTCAGCCTCCTGTGTAGGTAGATTTTCAGGCATGAGCCACCTGCACTGGCCACTTGTAGATACATAAGCCTTGTAGAACACCGGGATTTGAATTAATATCTCCCAAAACAGGACAAAGTGTAGCTTCAGGAACCACAGTCCCATGACACACAACGGGCATGGAAGGGTTTCATTCTCAGGATTGGAACATTGTGAAGTTGCTGATCAGTCTTGCTGGCCATTTGTCCTCAACTACATACCAGGTGATGGTCTGCTCTTCTCAGGTGTGTGCAGTTGTAGAGGCTCAGTAGTGGTCATTGCTCTTGGCAATTTGGATACAGAGAAGCACCAAAAAATATAAAAAGATAATAAGTTTAAATGTTGCCATGGATTAGAGAAAAGTGATTGTTAAAAATCTCTCAAGTGGCTATGGATAGAAAAAAATTATCTCAACCCAATAAAAGATATGTGGCAAAACTATTGTCAACATCATACTAAATGGGGAAAACTGAAATTATAAAATTATTTCCTCAAAAAAAGAATATATAAGTGTAACCAAGGACATGAAGCATCTCTACAATCAAATGCACAAATGTATACATACATATAGTTCTTTGTTTTACCTACATGGACTTCTCTTTGCTTTGTGAATCCAAAGTAATGGCAAAACCCTGACTCCCAGAATATGTAGATATGTCATTTACAAGTCAGGAGAGGCATTAAAAGTCTGTGCTGAGGGCAATGTACAGAAAAGAATGTTAGGATAAATAAGTTCTTCTCAGTGCCTTACAGAAGAAAAAAATACATGTACATCTACAAACAATACCAGTAATGCATCTCATTTAGTTGATGTTTTTCTGATTCTGATCCAAAAACTAAGCAGGCTTAAACCTTCAACTGCTAGGAAACTTTCTTGAATTCAAGCTCACTGAGAATGGAACCTGAGTCCTGCTTCCTCACCATGGTTGCAGCAGCAGGAAGAAGAGAAGCAAGTCTGCAACTACATGTCCAAACTACATGTCAATTCCTAAGACTGATCCTGCTCAGGAAGAGCTGGTTTGGTGACTTAATTTCCCTGCACTGCCATGGAGAACACAGATACCTTGAGCTGGTAGACAAATTTATGGAATAGTTTTAAAATCAAAGTTCTGGAAGCCGGGAAGTCTAGAGTGTCATCTGTTTTAGACTCTCTTCCTGACTGTTCACTTTCTTGTAATGTCCTCACAAAGACTTTGATGTCTGTGACAGAGACAGACAGAGTCATCTAGTGCCACATCTCCTCAAGACACTAGCACTACAGGACTTGCTACAGTCTCAGGGACCTCACATCACCTCACTCACTTGTTACAGACTTCTCCAAGGACACATATCTCAGGGGACATGAATCAATCCTTGAAAGGTGGCCTTTCTTGATAAATGAGGCAGGAAATAGAGGCAAAGCCAAGCTTCCAGTCTCTAAATTCCCAAGACAGAAGACTTTCCCCCACAATTCAGCCTGCTGACAGCTCCTTCTGAGTGTCCCTGGTCCTAGTCAAATACCCAAGCCTGGAGACTCTTTGTTGATGATAAAACACTAACACTAACATAGTTTACTAAGCTAGATAGGTTTTTCATATATATTATAGGATTTCGCTACCATCTAGTGGTATTATTCTAACATTACATATTTTGAAAACAGGATTCTATTTTTTTTTGTTAATTAAGTTTTTATTTTACTTCATTGCAAAGATGCTGTCCGAAGGGTTACACTTACATGAGTAAGGTAATGAGTACATTTCTTGTCAAGCATTCTTACTCCCGCCTTTGTTGTTCTCCCACTATTCCTTACTTTCCCTACCTGGTTCTCCTCCCCCTCAAAGTAGTATAGTTCATTTCCAATGTAGAATCTTGTGGGTATCATCGTTGCAATGGGTCATCCTGTGTCCTTGTTTCAGCATTTTGTTATTCCCTTTCCCCTCCCCAAATTAGAAAAATGTATATACAAGATTCTATACAAGGGCTGGGAAAGTGGCTCAATGGTAGAGCGCTTGCCTTGCATGAATGAGGCCCTGGGTTCGATTCCTCAGCACCACATAAACAAAAAGAAAAAAGCCGGAATTGGAGCTGTGGCTCAAGTGGTAGAGTGCTGGCCTTGAGCTGAAGAGCTGAGGGACAGCACCCAGGCCGAGAGTTCAGGCCCCACAACTGGACCCCTCCCCCCAAAAAAAGGGAAAAAAAAGAAAGTTCCCATACAATAATTTTTTTTTTTTTTTTGGGTCCAGTCGTGGGGCCTGAACTCTGGGACTGGGCGCTGTCCCTCAGCTCTTCAGCTCAAGGCTAGCACTCTACCACTTGAGCCACAGCACCACTTCCGGCTTTTTTCTTTTTTTTGCTTATGTGGTGCTGAGGAATCGAACCCAGGGCCTCATGCATGCAAGGCAAGCACTCTACCACTGAGCCACCTTCCCAGCCCCCATACAATAATTTTGACAAATTTTTACCGTTCTGCTATTTTGAACAGGACAGAATTATTTTAGGGTCACAAGCAGGGAATTCCCCTGTGACTTGTCTCCTCTACAGGCATGGAACCCCTATTTGCAATCTGTTGATCATACTGGAAGCAAATTTTTGCTTGTTAGGGCTATCAAATTTTTGGCCGATGTACTGAGGATGTTTTTCCAGAAAACATAAATTCACACATAGAAATTAGATAGTCACAGCTGTTTGAATTGGCATTAGTAATAATATTTTTATTCTTGATGTGAAATAGCTCTATATAAAACAGAATGAAAAACAGTTTGTAACAGAAGAGACATGAGTATATCACCTAGAATCTGGATATCATTAGTAAACTCTAGGGGATTTTCTCATAGCTTTCAGACTTTTCATAAACATAAATAATAGAAACCAAATGACATGGTTTATACCTATCATCCTAGCTACTCTGAAAATGGACATGTGGATAGTGGGAGTTCAAGGTCAAACTGGAAAACATATGAGACCTCCATATCAATCAATAAAAGCTGGGTGTGCCAATGTGTGGCTTGTCATCCTACCTGTGTTGGACATCCAACTAGGAAGTTCACTATCCAGGTACTCTAGGAATAAACAAATGCAAGACTCTATCTCAAAAACAACCAAAGCATGCTGGATGTGGCATGATTCAAGGGGTAAGGTGCCTGCCTGGCAAATGCAAGACTTTGAATTCAAACCCAAGTACCTACCAAAAAATTAAAAGTAAATAATATGAAATAATTCTCTAGATAACTACTCAGTGTAATTATCTTATGTATTCTCCAAATAATCTCGTAGTGAAGGCAGAGAATTGAATAAGCCAGATCAATATAATACTGCAAAATCATAGAGTGGCCCAGAGGTCAGCTTTAAGATCATTCAATGTCTGGATCATACTGTTCTTAGATCCACAATCTTATGGGGGGGGGGGGGGAAACGAAAGTATAAGTACAATGCATATATTTACACGCTTCATCCAGTTTCACTTGTTGAAATCCTATCTCAAATGTAATGTTATAGAACTTTTTTGTGTGTATGTGGATGGTAATTAAGTCATGGAGGCAAGCCTTCATGAATGGGATTTAAATAAACAAACCAAATAGATTTCACTCCTGATCTTTAATACAGAACATTACTCAGAAAAAAAAATCCTGACTATGCTGGCATTGCAATCTTGGACCTCCAGGCTCCAGAATGTATAAATAAATTTAGTATTTATAACAAATGCAGTGTCTGGTAAGTTGCCATCATAGGTCAAAAGGATGAACAGTAAGCCAGCTGAAAAGCACTGTTGTGGTTTCTCTATATTTTATTCTTCCATCTTTCCAGAGTCCCTGTGATGTTGAAAAATGTTAAGGCTCCATAAGGAAAAGTTTTAAAACTGCCTGCTTGTCCAACTCTGACCTCAAAAATTTTGGAATATAAGGAATGACATCAAGTAGTCAAGAGACCTAAGACAGGACAGTTGATCTTCGTCTGCTTTGCTCTTCAGCACCTGGTGCAAATTTACACCATATAAACAAGTCAACTAAAGGTAGTTATAATAAATTTTAAAATGCATAGCCAGAAAACACTTTATTAACACTCTCTCACTATAGTCTCATTGGCTCCCATGTCCAAAATAGGAAACTAAGACTTAAAGAGAGGTAGGCAATTTACCAAAGTTTGCAAAATTGGTATATTTGTACATTTAAATGCAGACTTAGGCTCACATACCACGTGCATTTACTTTCCTGCAGAAATAAAAGGCTCACGAACTTTTTTCCATATTCTACACTCATATGCACTACCGTGATATCTCTATCCTGTCTGCCTCCAAGTCATATCAGCTGAAGTTGATACATCTGTACCCACTCACATACAAATGGCTGAGACTTGGGCAACTGTACTTTTAACTCTCCCATGCAGTAATAATGTGTAATTAACAGTATGAAATCCTGGGCTAGAGAATAAAACTTCTATGAGAGTGCTAGGCCCACTTCACAAATCTTTCTTTGTCTCTTTCTTCCTTCCTTTTTAGTGCTGGGGATTGAAGCCAGGGCCTTGTGCATATTAAGCAAGTGCAACAACACTAAGCTACATAGTCATTTCCATCTCTCCCTGCTACCCTGTTCCTGATACTTTGCATTCCTTGGTCATAATATTTGGGGACTACGGAATTTCATAAGCTTTTCATTTTTTTCTCCCTTCCCATGTATCAAGACACTGTGTAAGAAGGATTTTCCTGACTTCCCAAGACAGAGTTCATGGCTCATCATCAGGTTTTATTTTACCATGCATATCACTCTATTATTACATTTATAATAACAACTCACTTAAATAATTGTTATCGTCTTCAGACTATTGTTAGACTATTGTTCAATCCTATTTTTTATATAACCAGGAATAGAATTTTTCTTGTCTTGTTTTCCTCTTTTTGACTTGGTAAAATTCTCCTGATTTTGTAGAACTGTTTATTCTCCATGATTATTGTTTCAGGACATATCTGCATAATGTCTATAACAAAATTAAGAGATTTCCAGCCAAATAAGATAACTCAGCATTCTAGAGGTTAATGACTGTACTCTGGGATCCTGTGCGCTGGGCACTGCATTTGGCATCTCGGTTTTACAACAATGGACAATCTATATTGAAAGTTGCTTTCTTTTTGGTTTCCTATTTTGAGCCATATGAAGTATTTAAGGTGTATAGCAAGTTAATTGTGGAAGTATGAGTTGGTAATCTTTTTTTAAAAAATATTATTTATTGTAAAGATACTGTATAGAGTTGTTACAGGTACATGAGTAAGGTAATGAGTACATGTCCTATTGACCATTGTTACCCCCTCCTGTGTTTTCCCCCTACATTCCCTTCACTCTCTACTTCCCCAACTCCTCCTTCCCCCTACTCCCAAAGTTGTGAAGTTCGTTTTCATCTTAGTGTCTTGTACATTGCATTGTTTCAATGGGGCATCCTGAATCCTTGTTTCAGCATTTTTTATTTCCATGCCCCTTTCCAAATTAGAAAAATGTATATACAAGATGCAGGGCACTGGAATCAGTGTTATATGAGCTGGCAATCTTTAGCCTTCAAATCTTAAAACAAAAATAAGCAATGCATGATACAATTTGTTCATGAGGGTACTCTCAACCTCCTGATTGATGCTCTGATTCTTCCATTAAAGTATAATCTTGTTAGAATCAAGTTTTGATCTAGGCTAAAATGCAAATACCCATGGAAATGATGACATTAAGTTGGTATTAGTTAATTATGCCTTCCTATTAATGAATTAACTTGGAAAAGGTTTTTACAAAAACTGGATGATAGCAAGAGGGATTTTAGAAAAAGGCATTATAGTGGGAAAGGTGTATAAAATTGTACAAAAATGGAACTGCATGCTGGGAAAAGAATAACTTCACAGGGAGGAGTAACTTACTTTTTTAGATGAGCCAAGTTAAGATGGATTATTATGTAAGAAGAAAGTTTGTATTTGGTTCTTTCTAAAAACTAGCAGATACTTATCTATTTATAAAAAACAAATACTAGAATGAAAAATTCAAAACAACTTTGATGATGCATTTAATATTTTGGAGACAACAACGATTTTCAGTGTAGACACAGTTCAATAAACTATGGTATTTATAAGCACTGGACTCCCATGTAATCATTATAAGTGATGTTCTTAGAACAGTGCAGTTTCTTAGGATGTTATTAGATGGGAAATATATGCATGATATAATGCGATGAAAAGTCAAGTTATAAAGTACACTCACACCTGTAGTCCTACCTACTCATAAGGGTGAGATTTGAGGATCATGGTTCAAAGCCAGCCCCCACAGGAAAATCCATTTAACCACCAAAATGCCAGAAGTGGAGCTGTGGCTAGCCTTGAGAAAAAAAAAAAAGCTGAGAACAATGCGCAGACCCTGAATTCAAGCTCCAATTTTGGCAATAAACAAATGAATAATCAAACAAATATATGACCCCAAAGTTGTAGGAAAATATGTATATGCATATATGCATGGCAGAAAGGTCTAACCGTGGTGGTAAAACTCTAAAACAGTTCTAACAGAAAATCTGTGATAATGGAAATATTCTATATATGTATTGTCTAACAGATTAGCCACTGGCTACGTGCAGCTACTGAATCTCAAATGTGAATAGTGTCTGAGTAATTAATTTTTCCAATTTTAGTTAAGTTAAATGAAATTTTAAATAATGAGATTCATCTACTCACTGTGAGCTGGACAACTCAGTTTCCAAATAAGGAAGCTGAAGTTCTCCAAAAATAGTGATAAAATAATATCCAATCCGGGTGCAGGTGGCTCACACCTGTAATCTTAAGTTACTCAGGAGGTTGAGATCTGAGGATCATGGTTCAAAGCCAGCCCAGGCAGGAGAAAGTCAGTGAGACTCTTATTTCCAATAAACCACTAGAAAACCATAAGCAGGGCTATGACTTAAGTGGTAGAGTGCTCACCGTGAGCTGAAGAGTGCAGTGACAGTGCCCAAGTCCAGAGTTCAAGCCCCACAATCAACCAAATATATATATATATATATATATATGTATATATACATATATATATATATATATATATATAAATAATCCAAGTGAAGAAGGTTCCATTGGATGCTAACTGCATGTCTGTGAATTATCTGAGTTTTCTGTCGTATAGAATTCAGTCATCACTTACCTAGATTGACAGTTGGGAGGAAAAGGGTGGGGATAAACACAAGCTACTTGAGACACTGAGAACTGCTTCTTGAAGGTGAGGGTTGTGCATGAATCTTTTTTATGTTTGTAGACAGCAAAGTGTCTAGAATGCTGTAGGTAGAAAAAAGTATTTCAAAGTGTAAAACAGGAGCTCTGTTTATCAAAATAGTAGAAAAATCACACAGATGAATTCTATAAATATACAAGCAATATATAGAAAATTTGCTACATTGTATTCCATGATAGGCTCTGGAATAAACTTTGGTTTTCTGTATTCTGTAAATATTCACACACTAAAAAACAGAAATGTTAAAATACATAGAGTACCTTCATAAAATATATTTGTGGACCTATTTTTTCCTTAATTTCTTCCATACCTGCATTAAAAAATGGCTCTAAAAGTTTCTAGATGTGTAAAATATGAACTCCATCTATTTCTTTTGTTGAATTTGTACTCTAGATTGGATTTAAGTCTCTATTTCATCTTAAGGCTTAGGGCTAAGAAAAGAATAATCTCAACAAATTGTCATGCCTCATTTTTAAGGAGAGCTATGTACTTATTAGGAGAAATATGTATTGGTCTAGGTAGCTAGGAACCTTCAAGAAACAAAAGAAAAGAACAATTCCACAGCTGTCTCAAGTATTAGCATATCTCCAAGTGAACACTAGCTGCTCTTTATTCTATAGTATACTTACAAAGATATTTTTACAAGCTATTTCTAAGCTATTGTCATCTTCCAGAGTAAAGTTCAGGCATATCTATTGCTCATTATATAGATCGCAGTTGCTCAAACTCAGAATATATTCTTTGTACAGGTTTCACCTTATCTTTACCTCACTCACTAGCACTGAGGGCTGGGAGATTTACTTCAAATATATAAATAGACACACACACACACACACACACACACACACACACACACACACACACACACACACACACCACTAACTTTCACTATTGCTGTAAAAATTAAGTCCCTTTTGTCTCTGACCCAAGAGTATCACAAATCATCTAGCATCCATGAAAATGTTATTAACTTGCAAGTAGGTTAAATTTCTAGCTTCATACAATTCTAAATAGTCATATGAAGAAAAATATATACCTAGAGTTTTGGTGTGCTTCTACTTTACAAAGCTCTCAATTTTCATCTTCTTTAAAATACATTTTTAATTGTAAAAATACTGTACAGAGGGGTTACAGTTATATGAGCAAGGTAATGAGTACATTTCCTATCAAGCATTGGAAGGCAGCTCAGTGGTAGAGTGCTTGCCTTGCATGCATGAGGCCCTCGGTTCAATTCCTCAGTGCCACATACACAGAAAAGGCCAGAAGTAGCGCTGTAGCTCAAATGGTAGAGCACTAGCCTTGAGCTGAAGAGCTGAGGAATAGCACCCAGGCCCAGAGTTCAGGCCCTATGACTGGCAATTAAAAAAAAAATCTGTATGAATTTTCATCTTATTTGCCCTATTTTAGACATTGGAAGTCACATATTTCCATCAGAACTAACTAAATTTAATGGCTGCAACTTTCTACAGTGTTTTTAGGACCTAATAAGTTGTAAATATGCCCCAGGGCTTTTTACTAAAAGCTGAGGGAAAGAGATCCAAAAATGGAAGCCGATAGGCAACCAGAGCATTATTATGTAGCTTTAGTTCATTGTTACAAAAACAGGAGTGCAAATCAATATGATGGTTCATAGTTACAGGACCAGAAGACATACTGGAAACTGACATCAGAGAAGGGTCAGTCACTGTAGGAAAACACAAACCAGGATGTACCAAAGGGTGCAATCATCAGTGTCCAAAGAAGCAACACAGAATGGGATAAAGCCATTGCAAGCATATATTTGATGAGTGGTTCACATCAAGAATATACAAAGAACATCATCCTAACAACAACAAACAACCTGATTTTACAATGTGCAAAGAACTCAGATGTTTCTCCAGAGAAGACAATTAAAGTGTTAATAAGCACATGAAGAAGGTGTTTAACATCACTAATCACCAGGACAGTGTAAGTCAAAACAATGAAGAATATGACCACTTCATATGAATTAGGATAACTACAAAAAACAAAGTAACAATACTGACAAAAGTGTGGTAAAATTGGAACCTTTCTATGGGAAACAGTATGGCATCTTTTCAAACAATTAAAAACAGGATTATTCATGCCCATAATCCTAACCACTCAGGACAGGAAGCTGAAATCCAAGGATGGAGGTTCAAAGCTAGCCTGGGTAGAAAACAGGAAGTGGACCTGTGGTTTAAAGTAGTAGAACACTAGCCTTGAGGAAAAGTTCAGAGACAGTGACCTGGCCCTGAGTTCCAGCCATGACATTAAAAAAAAGAAAGAAAAGAGAATTGTCATATGATACAATGACTCCACTTCTGGGCATATACTCTAAAGATCTAAAAGCAAGATCTTGAAGATAACTGTGAACACTCATATTCATTTTGTACAATACTAAAACATGGAGGCAATATAAATGGTCATCAACAAATGAATAGATAAAATAAATGTGGTTTATACACACAGTGGTATATTACTTCAACTTTAAAAAGAATTATGTTGTGACAGATGCTATATTATGGATGAATCTTAGGGACACTGCTAAATGAGATAAGCTGTAAAACCGAATGTGGGAATTCTTACCTTAAAGACCATCAGAGACCGTCACCAATGTAAAAGCAAAGGAGTCTTTATTGCAAGATCCAGCTTGGTCCTCTGCATACCAGGTAACTGGTGATGCTAAGAGACCCCAGCCCAGGGATATAGTACTTTTTATACACTTTTAGAGGGAAGGCAGGGACTTTGTATACATCATAGCATCTTACAACAAGTTATTACATGTAGGGGGAAAATCATAATAAAATTCTATAGTATGATTGGCACACTACAAAGCAGAAACATGTTGTTGGTTAGATCAGAGCTTTGAAGTACCTTAAACTGGTTGGCTTGCACCACAGGGAGTCTCAAGGAGATGCATGCTAAACTGCAGGGTTCCTTTCTTAAACACACAACAACTGTGGCCTCACTGCGGGGGGGGGGGGGGGGGGGGGGTCGGAGTCACCATGCCCTCCAACACCTGCCTGCCTGAATTTCTCAAGGATTGTTTATGTTCCTAGGGCCCATGAATTGCTTCTGTTCATTCCCAGTCTGGGCTCATGGTCAGCTACATAACTCATACTTCAGAAGATGACAGCTAGCTCAAGTTGGAGTCACTCAGGCCTCAGGCTCCTCAAAGGCAGTCATAGAAAGATCAAATATTGCATAATTCTACTTGTATCAGTTATATAGAAAGTCAAATTGATAGAGACAGGAAGCAAAAATATTCTTGATGGAGACCTTGAAGCAGAGGAGAGTGGAAAATTATTTTAATGAATATAGAATTTTAATCTTGAAGGATGAAAAGAGTGTGGACATTGAACTTGTACAATAGTGTAAATATACTTACTACTACTATGCTGTATTCTTAAAATAATTAAGATAAGAAAACCTGGGAGAGGAGAAGGAGAATAATGAAGGGGTAGATATAATCAGGGTACATTGTATTCCTATGTGGATATATCAAAATGAAATCCACCTATAACTAGGTAATGCTAATACAAAGTTTAAAAAGATGATAAATTTTGAGTTGTTTGCATTTGACCACAATTACTGAAAAAAAGAAAAAAACAACAACCACAGGTTGGAAAAACAATTTAAATTGCCAGTAAGCAATAAACCTGGGTACAAAACTATATCTTACTTAAGTGTGTGAAGCTGTTTTTTTAATGTAATGAGAGAAGGCTCAGGGAAATCACCCCTTTTGTACAAAATACATACTCAATTTGCCGTAATTTGGATGTTATTGTACACATATTAAAAATACAATAGCATATGTAGCATCTGAGATATGTTTCCTCTTTTTCTTACCCTTAAAAATAGTTTCTAGTTGTACACAAAATGCAGGATCTATTCTGCTTACACAACAGTAAAACATTACAGGTGAGATCTATAGCCCTTGATATACATAGCAAAACATCTCACGTGCCTACCATAATATCCACCCTTCCTTTCTGAATCAATAGAGACACCTGTCCTTTTAACCAAACTCAAGGCTAAGTAAAATAGTGATAACATTTCCCAATAATGATAATATTTAGATAACAATACAGAGAAAAATGTTACCTGATAGCTTCTAGAATGTTGTCTTAAAGGACAGTCCGCACATGTTCTGTATTTCTTTATTTCCTTCTTTCTGTTCCTTCACCTCACTTCCTGGAACTTGGAAGTGATGGCATTTTAGCCATCACCTTGGGCCAAGTCAGTGAGGGCTAAATCCTAACGTTGGGGTATGCCTCCATCTTCTTGGAATCTTCATACCTTTACTGTCTTCCCCTGGGGTTTTGACAGATAAGAGACTAAACCATTACTAGTTGCATTGTTATGATCCATTTGAGTCTCCTTTCCTTAAGATACCTACATTGTGGATATGCACACACAGAAAATACATAGTATTGCTTTTATATATATGTATATATATATATATGTATATACATATTATCCTTTAAGTAGTTGTACAAAGGGTCATCACTCAACAAGTCAGTTATCGGTCCTTTTATGATTTTTCTTTCATTTGTTCACCAAAATAACATTACCGGTTATATATTGAACACACTGTTCTGCTACTAAGAACTTGCCTCATTTGCAGTTTAGATTCCTAAGTATATGTTTACAGATGCACAAATACCATCTTCGGCTTGAATTCAGCTCAGAATGTACTTTCAGGAGAAATTACTTCCCACAACAAAATACAGGACTATGAAGACAATACAAGCACTCCGGAATGGTGGCTTCTACTACACCTGACTTTAGAAATACAGTCCAGTTATTTCTCTGCCCTAGATTTTACCATGCTGGCTCAAAGCAGAACTGAATCAGCCTTCTGTATGTAGAAATCAAGTGACATTCAAAGTAAGTGTGCAAGTTTAAGAAAGAGGACTTTGCTGCTTCAAAACAGAGATTTAGACATTCAATCTCTCTGTCAACATAGTATTTCATGGGAAACCAGCGCCCTGTGAGTAACAAGTGTTGATGTGCCACTCGGAGGGAGTTAAACCACTTCAGCTGGGTAGTTATGGATAACAGGTGATGGTTGGAATTGGCTCCAACATGGCGGGGATGAATGACTCAGCAAAAAATACACACCTTGTTCCCATCAGGCTTCAGGTGTTAACACATTAGCTGTTTCTGACTATGGTCTGGGGTGTGTCCCTCTATCTCCCATCCAATCAAAAGTGTTTTCCCCACTTGTGCTCTGAGATGTGGCATCCAATAAGGAAACTTCTTACTCATGCTCTGAGACTGGGAAACCAATCAGGAGATGCCATGCAGCACAAGCCCGCCTCTTGACCAATCAATCCAGGAACACGCCCTACAGGGCAGAGTCAAAGGCTCTATATATACACATCAGGGATGTGGGCTTCTTAAGATCAGCTTTTGGCTTCTCCTTTGGCTGAGGGGTCTCTTTCACTGCGCTCTTTTCACTTTGAAGAACAGCTGCTTTAGGGGGGAGTTGGAAGGGATGAAAAAAAAAATCAAGAGAACATGCTTTAAGGGGGAACTGGGAAGGGATGAAAAAAATCAAAGCAACAAAAAAAGCCCTGCTTTAGAAACTTTTTTCTAATGTGTTTATGAGGTGATTATTTTTTTTGCTTTGTCCTTCCCCCAAGGTATAACCCCCGTTTTCACTGTATTTGATGTTGGTATAATTTGGGGAGAGGAAGGGAAAAACACATTGTGTAAATAGGGATACAGTGAGATGAGATGTACAAGACTACCGTCGAAAAACAAACTTTACAACTTTGGAAGGGGGAGATGAAATGGGGTGGAGGGGAGGTGGGGGGTGAAGTGGGGAGGTGGGGGGTGAAGTGGGGGGAGGTGGGGTGGGGTGGGGGAGTGTAGTGGTGGAGATGGGAGGGCAGAGACGGTAGGGGAAAAACAAAGGAGGAGGCAACAATGCTCATGTCATTGTAACCCCTCTGTCTGGTATTTTCACAAGTAAAAACTTATTTTTTAAAAAAATTTCTGCTCTCGAATTCTTTAAAGAAAACAAACCCGAGACATAGACAATACTGCCATTCTGAAGATGTTGGGGGGAGGGAAGCCTTGGCCTTGAGGCCATGGGGAGGGCTTGGGGGGTGGCTGGCCAAGGCTGCAGGGCCAAGGGCTGCCTGGGCAATGCTGGAGGGGCAGGGGGCCCCCGCCGGCTGGGCGGGCAACAGCCGGAGGGAGGGCGGGGCAGCATCATGGGCGCCCGACCCGATGCTCCACCGGTTGTCCCTCTGGACAGCAGACGGGACACCCCTCAGTGGCGACCTGGCGCCAAGCCAGGCGCCCTGCGCGGTTGGATGCTGGGCAGCCATCGAGGTGGGACGTTGGGCTGTGGCAGGGTCCTGGCCACGCCCGCAGCCACCCCGCAGCGCAGGCTGGTGGAAGGGCAGCCAGGAGCAGCTCCAGCAATGCCCCAGCCCGCTAACCGCGGACTTGCTTCCCGGCAGACCTTTTGCATGGCGCCCACAAACGTTTGGTGTGGGAACACAAGTTTCAGCGTTGCATTGTTCCAGAACAATCGCCTCGGCCTTGGATGCATCTGAGGCGAACAGCAGGGACCCAGCGCCACTGAATGAATAGGCTGCCGGTGGACAGGCCTGAGGCAAGGCTGTGGCAGCCGGTCACAGAGCTCTAGTGACAGCAGCGGACGGCGGTCACTGGGGCAGGGTGTGGACTCAGAGCAGCCGGGCCGCAGCTCCCACCTTGTGCCCCGAGCTCTGGGCGCAGGGCCGCCCATGGGCACTTCAGGCTGACCTCGGCCCGCGGTCTCCTGGTGCGGTGTGCCGGGTCTGTGATTGGAAGTGGGCAGTTTAAAATTCACTAAATGAGGCACTGTGGTTGAAGATTAATCCTAACCAGGCTAATGTCTGCATGTTCTCAATTCTTCTCACTAGAATCTCTAAAGAATTAGGAAAAAACAACAAGCACCCAGTTCTAGGCTAGCAAAGGGCCCAGGAGTTCTCAGCTTTTATTTTCCTGTATGAATCTAACAATGAAAAAATAATGCAGCAATCCAGTATCTTTAAGGTGTTAAGTTCTGTAGAATGTTATTTATTTTCTTCCTCTTGTTCTGAGATAGAAGTTGATCTAAAGCCAGAGGATATGCTTTCTTACCAGATAGCTCAGATTCGCTGACTCTTGCTTTCTCCAAATGGTCTCATACTGAAGGAACCTCGAAGATGTTAATTTTGTGAATTACTCAGTCCAAGAATTAAGAGTTTAAACTAATAGAATCTCTCAGCAATTTGCTGAATAATTTTTATTATTTTTTTAAACCAAAGACAATCTATATAACACCTGTGTATATAAATTAAAGCTGGCTCTTAAAAAAAAAAACTGCTTTCAATACCTAGATCCACTCTGCTCTCCTTCACTGGTTGGCTACCACACACTACCTCTCCTTTGCTTTACAGGCAAGGATTAATGACAACATCTCTTGCTTTGCCCTCATTACTTTCTTTATCCTATCTTATTCATGGGGCTTGTCTGAGGCAGAATCTCCACTCATTCCTTTGGAGATTCAATGTGGGTAAAATTGCTCTATAAACTACTGGGTATTAAATTTTTCTTGAAGGTACAGTTTTTCTATATAAAATGGGGGTATAGAAGTACAATAATGAAGACCAACCTTATAGATTGATAAAAGGTGATAGTTCAAAGAAAACAAATACCCCTCGGTAGCATGTAGTAAACTATTCACAAAGTTCATCATTGCTATAATGCTCTCCATTATACAGAATAAAAATTTAGGGTCAGACAAGTTATTTTGATTAAGATTAAGCCTTGTAAGTAGCAGAGCCACAAGTGAAATGCTTCAAACAAGAATCTAGTGCTACATTGTTTCAATAAGAATGTGTTACCGTTTTTTTTTTTTTAAACCCAATAGAATGTAATGAGCACCCTATAAGACTTCTTAAAAACTGCTTACCTCCTGTAAGAGGGAATAGAAGACTGCCAGGCAGGCAGGATTGACTGAGATGTGGGAAGTGTTCTCATACTCTTCATCTAGAGGGCTAGAAAACATGTTGATCTGCTAGCTGCCTCAAGCAATTCAGAAAGTGGCTTGCATTTTCTAAAACCTAAATCCAAACTTTCACATTTTCCTTCTCACCAAGAATTCTCCTTCAGGCCTCTTCCTACCATAGTATCTTGGCAGCTTGGAAATGCTCTGCCTAAGAAATGTGGCATCAAGAGTGTGCCCTGTGGTCAGCCAAGCAGCTAGGATCTGACTGATTCATCTATAGCTCTGAAAATGCTGCAGCCCACTCTGTGCTCTTTGCTCTGTGCTCAATATGTGTGCTTAAGTCCACAGCTACGTGCCTCCTCTTTCTAGTAGCCATAGGAGCAGAAGTACAAGGCAGGTTCTTTATATGAAGCAGCCACACACAGCTGTTGGTTTCATAACCACCCGCTGAGGTGAGTTTGCCTAAGGGAACCAAGGCAATATATGAATAAGCTGTTTTCACCTCCAAGCTCATAAGCCTCCATTCCAAAGAGGGAGCTGCTGACAATAAAGTCTGTCTGGGAATGGACTCTGTAGGAGTTAGAATCTTTTTCTCTCAAAGTGATTGCTTGAAGTAAAGCAACTAAGAGAGGCCATCATCTTACAAAAAGCTATTTTAACTAAAGTATATCCTGTTTCTAGAATCGTGCTAGGGACTTGAGGCATGGATTAACTCATAGAGCACAAGATGAGTAAGCTTTGTCTAAAAATTTCTGGCCTGGTTGTCCTGGTTTAGTTGGTTGCTCTGAAACTGTTAACCCCTTTGAAAATAGCCATCTGAGCTTCAAAATAGACAATTGAGAAAGACTGTGAACACAACTTCTGATCAAGACAAGTAGTAACTCATTAAGGGTAAAACCTGGGCAGATTCCTACTCAGACTGGTTGCTTAATTGGCTTCCTGTCAGTAACATGCCCTTTGACAGAACTAAACTTTGCCAGGCAAAGTTCTTTGAAGTCGATTGTCTTTCTTCGGATATTGGGGTACACTATGGGAGTATTCCCAACAATTTGGGGACTTGTCCAGGATCCTTGTTACTCAAGGGGATCCTGGGAACCCCTCAGGAGGAGACACTTCTACTTTGGTGAGGTAGCTCAAGCTTGGGTTAAACACCATCCCTTGTGGTTAATGATGAACCGAAGATGGAAAGTATATCAGCAATGTCAGGAAAGGGCCCAAGGAAGCACCCCAATAAAAAGTAACCTCATGCATTGACCATGAGAAGAAAAATTGGACTAGAGCATATTACCTTGTTGGTTGGGAATTTTCATGGGCTGAGTGTGTCTTAGGCACAAAGACAATTTGAGATTTGACCTGCGTTTTCATTCCCTGTCACAAGAAAAAAATGTGGGAGCTGGAGGAAGACATCTTTGACAAATCCCCAGTAAGGGGAGAGTTGAATATGAAGGGGGTGCACAAGAAACTTACAATAGGGAGGATTAAGTGCACCAAAAACTGAAATCACAAGAGACCTGCTAAAATGGGGAATAAGAATTGTAGACCTAAAGGAACCCAAGAAAAATGGATCCATAGACGTGCTCCTCCTGATAATCCAGTAGGAGAATATTGAAAAAGATCTGAGAACAGTATAAATGATTTTCATTTTTGAGCTCTATAATGTGCACTAGTCCAAACAAAAATGTGTATATGTACTTGCATGTGTGTGTTAAATCCTGTATCCGGAAGGGAGAACTGAAAAGTCCTACTCACTAAACTCCTTCAGCTGACACACCTTGACTCTGAGGCCTGGATGGATCCTCTATCTGATCCACAGATGTATGGCATTGGAAACTGTTTCAGAAGCAGACTTTCAGGGTAGACTTAAAATTTAAGTTAAAAGCCCAGTGCCGATGGCTTGCATCTGTAATCCTAGCTATTCAGGATATGAAGGTTGGGTTTCAAAGCCAGCTCAGGCAGGAAAGCTCTTGAGGCCCTTGTCTCCAATTAACCACCAGAAAACTGGAAGTGGTGCTGTGGATCAAGTGGTAGAGCATTTGCATTGAGCTAAAGAGCTCAGGGACAGCACACAGGCCCAGAGTTCAAGTCCCACAACCAACAACAACAAAACCAATGCTTGGGTGAAATGGATTAAATATTCTGTCCACCATTACTATTAAGATTGTGTGGCACAGAGGCCAGAAAAACAAGTGGTCCAACTCCCACTATGATGAACATCTGGCCCCCAAGGGCATGGAGTCCATGATCTATCATCGGTCAAGCACGGCCTGGGGAAACTTGTAAGACTCTGCTGTTGCTGTTCGCGAGAGTAAGGATCTAAGACAAAAACCCCATCTTCCCAAGGTCAACTATACTCCTTGCCTCTCTCATTTGGGAGGACAATTGGCATTTCTGGGAAACTTATCAGGATGAGTGAAGGCCAATCCTGTGGAGAGATGAGCAGTAAGCACTAACCATAGCCAAGTGAAATGTCTGATGGTATTGTGGAGGACCAGTGTTGGAGACCTTCTGGCCAACTAGAGAAGAACCTGTGCTTTGGTTCAGTTGGCCATCCCTTTCACCCTAGCTTTTCACCCACCTGTACATTCTCAAACATTTTATACTAGGTAAGGAGAGACCCCTTTCCTAGAGGGTCATTCATATCTCATATTTACATTCAGGATTCCCCAAAAGTTTCCAAAAAGTTCAAAGCCAGAAACCAAATAGCAGCTTATGAATCAGTTTTATTCTGATGGTTACTATAAATAAAAATGTAGTTTGGGGACTGGAAAGTGTTTAACTATCATTCATGAAGCCCTGGGTTTTATTCCTAAGCACCACATAAACAGAAGAGCCTGGAAGTGGCACTGTGGGTCAACTGGTAGGGTGCTAGCCTTCAGCAAAAGAAGCTCAGGAACAGTGCCCAGACCCCGAGTTCAAGCGATATGACTGGCAAAAAGAAAAAAACAGGTTTGTTAAGTGTTTTTTTTTTTTTGTTTTTTTTTTTTTTTTTACCCATAAACTAAATGCTCTAGTAGGATGGCATGGGAAAATTAGTTCTGGAAACGTTATCCCAAAAGGGAAGAGTTTATGTGTTGATTGGAGGCCAAAGCTGCACAAGGCTTAGAAGAATTGAACATTGGCAAGTAAGTTAACTAAAAACTCAGATGAAGGGCTGGGAAGTTGGCCCAGTGGTAGAGTTTTGCCTTGCAGGCATGAGAACCTGGGTTCGATTCCTCAACACCATGTAAGCAGAAAAAGCCAAAAGTGGCACTGTGGTTCAAGTGGTAGAGTGCTAGCCTTGAGCTGAAGAGCTGAATGACAATGCCCAGGCCCAGAGTTCAGGCCTCACAACTGACAAAAAAGAGAAAATATTAAAAATCAGGTGTTGGTGGCTCACACCTATAATACTAGCTACTCAGGAGGCTAAGATCTGAGGTTCATGGTTCAAAGCCAAGCTGGGCAGGAAAAGTCCATGAGATTCTTATTGCCAATAAACCACTCAGAAAACCAGAAGTGGTGCTGTGGCTCTAGCCTTGAGCTGAGGGACAGCAGCCAAGCCCAGAGTTCAGCCCCAAGACTTACCAAAAAAAAAAAAAAAAAAAAAAAGCTACACCTAAAGCGTTTCCTACCAAGAGGGAAGGAGTGTTTCTTATCAAGTGCGAGGGAGTCTTGGGGGTTTCTGTTTAGCAGGAAAGCAGGTTTCCCTTCTACTTGGGAGGGGGATTGCCTTCTAGTAAGGAGGGGGCTTCTGATCAAATTGATTCAGTTTCATAATGCCCAAATAAGTGTCTAATGTTTGTCAGGTATTGACTTGTGAAAACATCCTGCATGGGGAACTCCAGTCTTACTGACCTTATGGTGACCATGCTTGGCTCCAGGGTCTCAATCCACCCTCTAGTTAATCCTACGGTATGGTTGCAACTTCAGTCTTGAAGCAGACACTCTGTGTATGACTTCCAATTTTGAGTCTACCAGGACTGAAATTGAGACTGGATAAGCAAGGTAAATACTGTGGTGATTCTGTCCACATTCTAAGTACTGCTATGACTGTGTGGCAGAGAGGCCACACAAGTAGTCCTATTTGTGCTGTCATGGATCTCAGACCCCAATGGGCATGAAATGCATGATAGGTCAGTAAGACAACTTGGAACACCCTGTTGCTATTCTCAAAAGCAAGAGTCTATTTCAAAAACCCCTGAAACTGACCAGTTCCATTCTTTCAAGGCCAACTACCTGGGGAAAATTTGACATTTCAGGGAAACTTAACTGGATGTAGTGAAGGCCAACCCTTTGAGATGAGCAATTAGCACTAATCATAGCCAGGCAAACTATGTGGTGGTATTGCAGAAGACCACTGTTGAAGATATTACTGGCCAACTGGAGTGGAATCTGAGCTTTGGTTCAATTAGCCAACCCATACCTGACCATTCTCAAACACCTTAAATTAGATAAGGAGAGACTTCATACTAAGTCATTCAAGAATCATATTTACAAATAGGCTATTTAGGAGCCCCTAAAAATTTCCCAAAGAGCTTAAAGCTAGAAACCAGAAATAGCAGTTCAAATTAGTCTTATTCTGTTGATCTCCACAAGCAATTATCCCAATATGTGCTTTTATTTATCCTCAGGTTTTGTTAATTGGAAATGATGCCAAGCGAGGAAAAAACTAGCAGCCACTGGTAGGATTGAATGGGAGAAATTAGCTCTAAGTATAATACTTGAAAGGGAATCTGTGTGGTGGTTGGAGGTCAATGCTGCAGAAAGACTTACAAGAATTGAACACTGGCAAACAAGTTACCTAAAAACTCAGATGAAGCTGAGTATAATCCTTGATGCTCAAGTGGCTGAGTTTGAGGATCTGTGCTTAAAGTCAACCGAGGCAGGTACGATGAGATTTTCCAAGTAACCTGCAAAAAGATAAACTACTGGAGTTGTGGCTAAAGTGGTAGCCTTGAGCAAAAAAGATGAGATCAAACGCAGGACCAGCTTACAGTCCGTTTAAAAAAAAAAAGGAGATGTGAAAAACTTTAAAGTCTTGAAAAAGGAAATCAACACAGAACTTAAAAAATGGCAAAACCTCCCATGCTCCTGGATTGGAAAGATTAACATCATTAAAATGGCAATACTTCCCAAGGCTATCTACAAACTCAACGCGATACCTATCAAAATTCCACCCTCATTCTTCAAGGAAATAGAAGAGGCAATACAAAAATTCATATGGAACAATAAAAGACCCCGAATAGCAAAAACGCTCCTCAATGGAAAGAACACTGCTGGAGGAATATCAATACCAAATTTCAAACTCTACTATAAAGCCATAGTAATCAAAACAGCTTGGTATTGGCATAAGAACATACCTCAGGACCAATGGAATAGAATTGAAAACCCAGAAATGAACATACAGACCTATAGCCATCTAATCTTCGATAAGGGAGCCAAAACAATACAATGGAAGAAAGACAGCTTCTTCAGTAAATGGTGCTGGCAAAATTGGTTAACTACATTTAGAAACCTAAAGCTAGATCCTTATATATCACCCTGCACTAGAATCAACTCCAAATGGATCAAAGACCTTGAACTCAAAGCAGACACTCTGAAAACATTACAGGATGGAATAGGAGAAACCCCTAGGTCTCCTTGGCTCAGGCCGAAATTTTCTGAATAGAGACCCGGAAACACAACAAATCAAAGAAAGGTTGGAGAAATGGGATTGCATAAAGTTGCAGAGCTTCTGCAGGGCAAATGACATAGCTAGCAAGATCAATAGAAAGCCCACGGATTGGGAGAAGATCTTTACTAGCCATACAACGGACAAGGGTCTCATATCTAAAATATACTTGGAACTCAAAAAATTAAACCCTCAAACAACTGCCGAATAAATAAGTGGGCGAAAGACTTAAAGAGAAACTTCTCTGAAGAAGAAAGAAGGATGGCCAATAGACACATGTAGAAATGTTCAACATCCCTAGCAATAAAAGAAATGCAAATCAAAACAACATTGAGATATCACCTCACTCCAGTTAGAACGGCAAAAATCAAGAACTCTAACAACAACAGATGCTGGAGGGGATGTGGACAGAAAGGAACCTTACTTCATTGTTGGTGGGAATGTAAACTTGTTCAACCACTTTGGAAAGCAGTATGGAGGTTCCTCAAAAGACTTCACATAGAACTCCCCTATGACCCAGCAATCCCACTTTTGGGCATTTACCCAAATGTTTACAAACAATACCACACTAAAGCTACCAGCACAACTATGTTTATTGCAGCATTATTTACCATAGCTAAGATATGGAACCAACCCAGATGCCCCTCAGTAGATGAATGGATCAAGAAAATGTGGTATATATACACAATGGAATTCTATGCCTCCATCAGAAAGAATGACATTTCCCCATTTGTTAGGAAATGGAAAGGCTTGGAAAAAATTATATTAAGTGAACTAAGCCAGGCCCAAAGAAACATAGGTCCCATGGTTTCCCTTATATGCAATATCTAGTATATGTATGAGTCAAGCGGAAAAGGTCAGATAATGTGATGTTAGGAAAACGATCCCTTAAATATGTATTTTAATGTTTTTTTTCTTTCATGCATGTGTTTCTAACGCATTTATAAGATTATTTCTTTGTTGCTTTGTATGTCCCTCCCCCACAGTGTAACCCCCGCTTTCACTATATTTGATGTCAGTATAACTTGTGGAGGAGATGGGGACAAACAAGTCGTTTAAGGATTCAGGTGGACCTGTTGCAACAATGAGAAGTACAAAATGTCATGTCAAAAAGGAGCTTTACAATGTCGGTTTGGGGGGGGAGGGGCGGAAGGATTGGGATTGGGGGGAAGGGGGGAGGCTGGGAAGGGAGGTGAAGGGTAAACAAAGGAGGAGGCTGCAATGCTTGTTAAGAAATGTATGCATTATCCTGCACATGTATTTGTAACTCCTCTGTACAGTATGTTCTCAAATAAAATAAAATAAAATTAATTTAAAAAAAATAAAATAAAGACAAAAGCCATAGGATTAGCATAAGACCCCAGGTTTCCCAGGATTGGCTCAGTTTACTACAAGGGGAAGTTTATAACACTCTTTGTAATAAAATAATTGGTGTGGATGATCAAACGGAGATAGTCACTCTGGGAGATAAGGGTTAGGGAGTTTATGGAGTTACAGACTTGTGATTAATTAACATTTGGCCTAATTTGTTGAGCTCACCAAATGGTCCTTATCTTGAGCCCTCTAAACAGAGAATTTTTACACAGGAACGCAGAGGAACATACTCTTTGTTCCTAATCTTGGGTCCCATTTGACCACCTGGGGAATTTACTTGTTAGTTCTTTATTTGCGACTACAGACATCTAGACTCCGAAACTTTTTATTTATTTCGAGGGAGGGGATGGGTCAGTGCTAGCACAAGCAAGTTTACAGAAGCAAAACCAGCAGTTAGCAATTGTAAAATGTAGCTCTAATTTTTAATCTTTCAAGGCTGAGATGAAGAAATACAGTTAAGATTGAGAGGATTGTCACTGACAACTCTGACCAAATCCCCAACTGAACTTCAGAGCCTGGCTGTAGCTGCAAAGCATCAGCAGCAGGTGAAACCACAAGGAGAAGCAGCTGGGACAGCCCAGCCTGTCACTTCTGCTTCCCTTGGAGGTTTATGTTATGGCTTGTGCCACTGTGGGAGGGTAACTATTACTCTATTGACAGTAATAAGTTGCAAAGTCTTCAGGCTGAAGGCTGCTGATTGTGAGAGTGAACTCTGTCCCAGATTGGCTCCCACTGAACCTGGATGGCACCCCAGATACCAAATTGTTTGCCCAGTAAATCAAGAGTTTAGGAGCTTTCCCTGATTTCTGCTGATACAATTGTAAATCATCACTAATACGCTGACTGGCCCTGCAGGTGATGGAGACTCTGTCTCTTACTGATGCAGACAGAGAGGATGGAGACTGGGTCATCAGAATGTCACAACTGGTACCTGATATTGGAAACAAAAGACAAATATCCACCCAATTAGTTATACTGTGAGACCTTCCATGAAGACTCAGGCTTCTAGACCTAGACTTCTCCCACAGAGTGGAAGAAGTGCTATCCTTCCTTACCTGGGAGACAGAGCAGCAGGAGCCCCAGGAGCTGGGCAGGGTTCCTCATGTCCATGGTATGTGCTGACTGGAACTGACTGATACACAGAATTTGAGCAGCCTTAAAGAAGTTCTCAAGCCAAGTGGGCTGTGCTCTGGGTGCATGCAAATCCTCAACTGCTAGGCAAAGGAACAGAGCTAGCACAGATGCAGGGTGGCTGAAAGCAATATCAAAGCCCAGAACTAAAGTTACCATGTGTTCCAATGAAACCTGCACATCACAAACTTGTCCTTGAAAAATGTTTTTCCAAAGACAGATCGACTGCCTTAGGCTTTTTAAAAAAGTATACTTTTATGGGATGGGAAGGTAGCTCAGTGGTAGAGTGCTTGCCTCACATGCATGAGGCCCTGTGTTAGATTCCTCAGCACCTCGTAAGCAGAAAA